>NC_039519.1:4894860-5569124 GCF_003672135.1 Ooceraea biroi | reverse complement strand
GGCCGATCTTGAAATTTCTTGGCCACGAGAGAGGCTGTCGCCTTATGTTGGTGTAATAGCGCGCAGTCGGACTGCGAAAAAGTTCGCGTTTTCTCTCCTGCGGAAATAAAGCTACGTTCCCTCAACGTTTGCCGAGGCTCTTTGCGAAAATACGTCCTGCAAGAAAAGATTAAAGGCCCAATCGAGCTGCGTTCACCGGCGCGCTCGCGTTTCAATAAAAAAACGGCAATTCATTAACAAGCGATTGAATGTATCTCGTTATATTGCGACGCGGCGTTACGAGAAAAAAAAACCGCAACGAAATGATGATTCTCAAGCAAATAATTCCGCTCGCCGAAAACAATGAAACTCACCATTCCGTTCGCGATCGATACGTCTGATCGCGAAAGCGCAACCGCTGGTACCTTGGTTAGAAATAATATTCGGCGGAAAACAACGGGTCCGCGCATTTAATTAGCCGTCAGCCAGATTCCGTTCATACTTTCGCGCAGGTCAGGGGAAGGAGAACTACGCGGATGAAAACCAATTTCCCGCCGAGCCCCTGCTGAGGAGAGCGGCATTTAAAGGACGACCACCATAATTCCGTCCCCCTACCCCCCCCCCCCCCCCCCCACCAGGAGATTCAGTAAATTACCGCCAAAGAGAAGAAGAATCTTGACATAGGCGGCCGCGCGGAAGGGATGGGCAAAGAGGGATGGCCATCGGGACCGTCCTGCTCTGTGGACGACGGGTTATGGCGGGGTAGTGTCAATTTGGGACGCGCGTTAAAAACGCCGCGACTTTCGCCTCGTTCCCCTCGCCGTCTTCGGCGAGAAGGGATGCACGTGGACGGTACAAGAGACAGCGGACAGTTTAATATTGCAATAGAGTGATACGGCGTGCCGCAGGACCGAGTTTCCGGGGAACGAGCCGAGGCTACGTTGAACAGTGGAGCGAAATGAATTCGAGAAATTACTGATAAAGACCTGTGAACACGAGTCCTTAGACCGAGAGATATGATATCAAGGCCGCACTGCAAGGCGAACCGGACATGTTAACCAATCAATCGTGTGCCGAGGGTAGCGCGAGCTGTATTCGTCGACGGGTGCTCGGCGCTGTGAGGACTTACGCCGATGCGACGTATCAACGAGATGTGAAAGGGAGGAGGACAACGGCGCGAGTTCAAAGGTGGTGGCGGACCAGCCAGGTTGGTGGCAGTTGCCGGTGCAGCGATGCCGGGCAATTACCTAGACTCGATCTAGCCGCAGTCCCCCAATGCGTAATCACCAACACGTGCTGCTATAAGGCGTGCACGTGATCGATGTGTGTCGGAATCCGCCGTGGAAAACCGGCAACTCGCCGGAACCGGATTTTGCCTCGAAGAGGCAGCTGGAGGGGTTTCTCCGTCGTTTGCCGCTTCTTCGTGCTCGGGCCTGTGAAGAGCGCGATGATGCAGCGAACCTTGTCGTCCTCTAGACTTTCTAGCTCCGGTGTGTGCCACGCTAGCCGTGGCTCTCGTACATTCGAGAGTAGATCGGTCGTAAGTTCTTGGTTTAAATGTACATGTCAGATTGCTTTTTTTTGAGTAATTGCTACGATGTTGAAACGAGCTGAATCGAAAATATGTCGTAGAAAAGCCAAGAGCGATTTAGAATTTCTCGGCTGATTTTGTTTTGTTCAAGCTAATGGAAAAATATTGTTGCGCAGGAGGGTAAATCGGCATCGTTTTCTGTTCGATGTCTAATTTGCAGCAAAAATGAATTTTGCGACCGTTGCTTCATGCTCCGAAACTCCTTCGTTTCTGCGCGTCGTTACAATCGCATGCAACGCGGTCGTATGTTTTTCCAATTTGTTAGAACATTCGGCGCGATGCGCGGCTCGCGAGAGTAAATAATATTTATTCAATCACTTTGCGGCACGGATTCGGTACACTCCTGCATTCGAGTCGTACAAGCGTTTGTGCCGCCGTTCCTGAGGGCCGACTCAATTCACAGGATGCAATCTGGCAGTTTTCCAATTGCAATCGCGCGATTCACTTGCCGCGCGACGCTAAATAAAATTCAATCCTCACGGAGACGCCATTTCGTGAAGACCCATTTTGTGCGACTGAACTGTATTCTAAAAATCGCGCGCACTGCCGCCGAAATCAAACGGAACGAACACTCCCGCCCCGCCGAGATAGCGCCGAGTTCTCGCATTAAACTGCCGCGAGTGGGCATCCGCGATGAGCCGCCGCGAGGAAATGATTCAGATAACGGAGCCACCATTGAAATACGATGACCAAAATTTTCGCAGTCGATTGGAAACACCGTGAGCTTCGACCCAGTTCATTGCCCCCCGCTACCTGTTTGCTTGCGTCGCATTCCCGGTGACAAAATGAAATTCCCCTGAAATTTAATACCGCTTGCTGTCGGCGCCGGCGCCTTATTACATTTCATTAGATTCGCACTGCGGCGGTCCGGCCATACGTCCCGGCCTAGGTTTCTTCTTGTCCCTGTTAAGGAAAGCTATTCCAGGCATTGTACAACAGGATTACGAGGACGCGGGTCGTTTCGCGCGCCTGCACCAGAAATTATACCGATGCCTCTCTTGCGGCGCGTGTTGTCGCCGCCACGAAGGCTTCAAGCTATTTCAATCTGCAAAACCTTCTTCGGCCGTATAAAGTACCCGATCGTACACAGCCGGCCTCTTGTCTAATAAAAGAAACGCTATTTTAATTTACTCCAGCGGAACGACACGAGCGTGACCATTCCGTGCGAACCATCCGGACAGTCATCGAACGCTTTAAAACCTAATTAAATCCCTCAGTGGGATATTACGCCCGGGTGGAGCACGCGGGGGTTAACCTCTTGGCGGTCACTTAATTGCGATCTTGAACCCCAGTTTAAACTATCTCTAATTGGATTTCGCGTTATAAACGGACTGAATTCCACAGGGGAGGATCTCATAAAAACCGGTCCGCGTGGCAATAAAGAGCGCGGCGTCGTTTTTACCCCGATCTATTCGCGCCGATTCTAGCGTCGTCTCTCGCGAGACGGGTGGCTCAGACATTCCGCCGGAAATAGAGGGTAGAAACGCTTTCAGGAAATCCCTGACGGGTCTGCGCTCGCCTACGTCCTCGCGAAACCCGAGGAGAGCTCCTTTTGTTCCTTTCCGGTTTTCTACCCCTTTTCCGGCGGAAGTCGAGCCACCCGCTCTACGCCGAGAGACGACGCTAGCATCGCGCGAATAGATGCGGGGAAAAACGACCGCCGCCGACTCTTTATTGCCACCGCGGACGGTTTTTATTTGAGATCCTCCCTGTGGATATTTCAGTCGTTTATCGCGAAATCCAATTAGAGATAGTTTAAACTGGGTTGCAAGATCGCAATTAAGTGACCGGCCAAAGATACCCCCGTCGCGTCCACCGCGGCGTAAATCCCACTGTGAGGGATTTATTAGTTTTAAAAGCGTTCGATGACTGTCGGAATGGTTCGCCACGGAATGGTCACGCTCGTTCGTTCCTGCTGGTATGTAAATTAATAGCGTTTATTTTATAGACAAAGGAGGCGCTGGTTAACGATGTGGGTACTTTATCGCTGAGAAGGTTTTTGCAATTGAAATTAAGCCTGAAGCCTTTCGTTGCGCGACAACACGCGCCGCCAAGAAGCAATCGGTATAAATTTTCTTGGTCAAGGCGCGCGAAACGACCCGCGTCCTCGTAATCCTGTTGTACAATTCCTGCGCAATAGCTTCTCCTTAACAGGGTACAAGAAAACCTAGCGCGGACGTTATGGCCGGACCGCCGCACGTGCGAATCTAATGAATCGTATAGCGCCGCGCGCCAACTACAAGCGGTATTAAAAATTTCAGCGGGATTTCATTTTCACCGGGGAATGCGACGAACACAAAAAACACGGTAGCGGAGGCAATGAACTGGGTCGAGCTCACGGTGGTGCCACCGTCGACCTTCGCGAAAATTTTTGTCATCGTTAATTTCAATGGTGGCTCGTTATCTTGAATCATTTCCTTCGCGCGCTCATCGCGGATTCCATCTCGCGGCAGTTTTAATGCGAGAACTCGCGCATCTCGGCGGGGCAGAGTATGTTCGTCCGTTTTGATTTCGGCGCAGTTGCGCGCGATAGAATCAGTTCAGTCGCACAAAAAATGGGTCTCTTTCACGAAATGGCCTCTCCGTGGAGGATTGAAATTTTATTTTAACGTTCCGCGAGCAGTGGATCGCGCGGATTGCAATTGGAAAACTGCCCAGATTGCATCCCTGGTGAGATGAGTCGCCCTCGGAACCGGGCCACAAACGCTGTACCGCCCCTGAAGTGCAGGATGTACGAATCCCGTGCCGCCAAGCTTGATGGAATAAATATTATTTAATCTCCGCGCGCATCGGCGCCGAATGTTCTACAAATTGGAAAACCATCGAAACGCCGTTGCATTGGCCGATTGAACGGACGCGCAGAAACGAAGGAGTTCGCAGCATGAACAACGGTCGCAAATCATTTTTGCTGCAAATATAGACATCGAACAGAAAAACGATTGCCGATACCCTCCCATGCGCAACAATATTTTTCTTTCCATTAAACCTGAACAAAACAGAAATCACGAGAAAAATCTTAATCGCTATTGCTTTCACGACATATTTTACGATTCACTCGTCAACATCGCTACAATTACTTCAAAAAAAACATCTGACATGTACATTTAACAAGACTTCGACGATCCTACTCTCGAAATGCTCCACGAAGAGCACAACGGGCTACGTGCCACACACGGAGCTTGAAAGTTCTTAGAGGTAACGACAAAAGGTTCGACTCATTCATACGGCGCTCTTCACAGCCCGCAGCACGGAAGCGCAAAACGACGGAGAAACCCCTCAGCTCGCCTTCTTCCGCGGGCAAAATCCGGTTCCGGCGTAGTTGCCGGTTTTCCACGCGCGGATTCGACACATCGATCACACGTTGCACGCCTAATAGCTAGCACGGTTGGTTTGAATTACGTCTTGGGGACTGCGAGCTAGTCGAGCTCTAGGTAATTGCCCGAGCATCGCCTGACCGGCACGGCCACCCCTCGCTGGTCCGCCAACCCCTTTTGAAACCGCCGTTTCCCTCTCCCCTTTTCACTCTCTGTGATACGTTCGCATCGGCGAGTCCTCACACGCGAGACACCGTCGACGATTACAGGTCGCTGCACCCTCGGACACGATTGATGGTTACATGTCCGGTTCGCCTTGGCAGATGCGGCCTTGATTACATATCTCTCGGCAGAGCTCGTGGTTCACGGCCTTATCAGTTTCTCGAATCTACTTTCCTCCACTGGTTCAACGTAAAGCCTCGGCTCGTTCCCCTGGACTTCGGTTCCTTGCGCACGCCGTATCACTCAGAATGCAATATTAAACTGTCCCTCTCTTGCCGGTGCACGTGCATCCACTCTCGCCGCCGCGGGCGGAGCGGGAACGAGCGAATAGTCGTCGCGATTTTTACGCGCGTCCACATAATTGAAATACCCCCCATAACCCGTCGTCCACAGAGAGGACGGTTCCCGATGGCCATTACCCTCTTGCCCATCCCTTCCGCCGCGCCGCCTATTGTCAGATTCTCTTCTCTTTGCTGGTAATTTACTGAATCTCCCTTGGTCGCGGAATTTATGGTGGTTGTCCCTTTAATGCCGCTCTTCTCCGGCTGCTCGCGTCGCGAAATATGGTTTTCAATCCGCGTATTTCCCTCCCCCTGACTCGGCGAAGTTGAACGCGAATCTGCTGACGGCCAATTAATGCGCGGCCCGTTTTTCCGCCGAATATTTTTCTAACAAGGACCAGCGGTTGCGCCTTTTCCACGATAGAACGTATCGATCGCGGAACGGAATGGTGATTTTAAATTGTGTCCGCGAGCGGAATTATTTTGCTCCTTGAGATCATCATTCGTTGCGTTTTTTATCTCGTAACCCCCGGCGCATATAACGAGATATAATTCAATCCTTGTTAATGAATGCCCGTGTATTTATTGAAACGCGAGCGCGCCGGTGAACCAGCCGATTGCTTTTAATCTTTTCTGCAGGACGTATTTCGCCAGAGCCTCGGCAAACGTTGAGGGACGTAAGCTTTATTTGCCCAGGAGAGAAACGCGAACTTTTTCGCCAGTCCGACTTGCCGCTATTACTACCAACATAAGAGCGACAGCTCTCTCGTGCGCCAAAAATTTCAAGATCGCAAACTTTTATCGCAAACTTTTGATGGGATTTCTTATCGCGAGCCCAACGCGGATACGTATTTCGCACAATTGTAAAAACCGGCCGCTTACGTAACCGCTTCCTACAAAACTTTAAGAGGCGAATTTCCTGCACGCTACGGGGACACCGTTGCTTTTATACATCCCCATAGTACGTTTATTACGCAACGAATCGACAAAAGAAAACCGAAGTTTTTAATATTATAAGAAATTGTTACGCCGTCGAGCTTTTTTACAATCAGGATTATTAATGTATAGAGAAACTTAAAATAATGAGATGAACGACAGGTACAGATTCAACTGCAATCGTTTGCTCAACCGAATTCTCAGCAAAACACGATATCCTCGCGTTAAAAAGCTTTCGCTCGCCCGACAGGTGGAACACTCTCAAAGCCGCTCTCAAGCGCGGCGGCCGAAAAATGACACGCCCGGTCGATGCCCTCCGTGAAAGAAAGCGGAACGTCTCGATTCTTCATCGCGCCACCCCTTGTCACGCTTCACGGTGCCAAAGAGGGTGGCTTTCGTACGCGCTGGCTAAAGCGTAGCTGCATGCATGAACGATTGCCTTTGAAACGCGCACTATACTTGCCTCGCAAAAGGGGAGAGAGAGAGAGACAATAATACTCACCACTTTAGGCAGAGTTGCCTTGTGACCAGACAGTCGAAGGGGTTTTGTCTCGCGTCTCGCAGAGCTCGCTCTCCAGTTTCGCCGCGCCGTGCCGTGCCGTGCGGATGTTCACCCTTGCCACGATTTGCCGAAAAAGGAGAAAAAAGAAAAACACCGGCTTATGCATTATTCATGGCTATTGTGGGCACTCGCCAGCGGCGAGTTGTACGCGGCATCGCTCGTACGAGGGAGGACCGGACCGTTACAAGCGAAATATCCAACAACGACAGCGTTTGCACGCTTCGCGCTCCGAATCCTAATTGTCCTGGGAACGTTGCACGTCACCGTAAAATCTCACGTAAAAATTACGTGTATCCGTCGCGATCGCCGAAAACGGGCACGCTCAATTAAGACACCGCCGTCGAAGAGGGATATTTTACCTTGCCGCGAAACGCTGCGAGGGAGCGAGGCATATTTGGGGAAATTGCGGCGCGCAGAATTTCACGGATGTTACCCGCCTCGTAAAACCCTCTCGCCGGAACGCGAAAAACTAATTCCGAAGAAATGGCCCGGCCCTTTTCAATGTAGCGACCTTTACTCGCACGGCGCCGCTTTAATATTTGTAATAAAGGTACGTGTGTACTTCACTTTACTTTGGCGACCCCTCCGCGCCTCCGCTAATAATTCCAAACGATCGTTATGCATCGCGCTGCCCCGTTTCGAAAAGTACATACATCCTTAAATAAGGGGGAGAAGAAGGTCTGACTTCATTCCGCCAACCTTTATTGCCAGGCCTAGTGCCTCGGGTATCTATCTGTCATTGGCGAAACAGGCAAGGGAGAAGCCACGCACTCGAGACATCTTCTCAGTATCTGCAGGTTGAAAGCGCCGGGGATACCTTTACAAAATCGCGGGATCCCGCCGAGTCACGCTGATCCCCCATCGAGAGATATGGATAACCAATTTTAATGCCCCGTCTGAAAATAATAACGGCGAACGTTGGCGGCGCGATCTAGAAGAGAGATGTGCCTCCTCCATGACCTTTCAGTATTTAACGATTCTATGTCTCGGAGCTACCTACTACAGCGGTAGATATAGGCCACGGGAGTTGTTTTTTTTTTTTCTTTTTATTTTTTTTGTTTTAAGTTAGATCTCTTTTTTTTTGTTATGTTTTTTTTTATTTTTTAATTTTATATTATTTTTTTATGAGTTCTTTTCTTTTTTGTCGTTATTATGGAAAGATTACTTTCTTTTTTTTAGAGCTGGTGATTTTAACCTTAAAGACCAAGAACGCTCGAGCAGACCCTCTACTACTGATGATGACCAAATCAAGACACTGATCGAGAATAACCCGCGCTACACGACACGTGAATTAGCAGAGATACTGAAAATATCGAAAACCACTGTCCACGATCATGTAGTGAAGTTTGGTTACGTAAGTCGCTATGATGTATGGGTTCCGCATAATTTGGTCGAAAAAAATTTAACGGATCGCATTTTTATCTGCGACTCGCTGTACAAGCGCAACGAAAACGTACCATTTTTGAAGCAATTAGTGACGGGTGACGAAAAATGGATCATTTACAACAATGTAGAACGAAAAAGATCCTGGGGTAAGCGAAATGAACCAGCATTAACCACTCCGAAAGCCGGCCTTCATCCAAAAAAAGTCATGCTCTGTGTCTGGTGGGATTGGAAAGGAATCCTATATTATGAGCTCCTACCACACAACCAAACGATAAATGCAGATAAGTACTGCTCGCAACTGGACGAATTAAAGACAGCGATTCAGGAAAACCGTCCAGAATTAGCTAATAGGAAGGGCGTCGTGTTCCATCAGGACAATGCCAGACCTCATGTTTCTTTGACCACCCGACAAAAATTGTTGGAGTTTGGCTGGGATGTGCTACCTCACCCACCGTATTCACCAGACATTGCACCTTCAGACTTTCACTTATTTAGGTCTTTGCAAAATTCTCTTAGCGGCAAGAACTTCAACTCTTTGATCGACATAAAAAACCACCTTGAGGAGTTTTTCGCCGAGAAACCTAAGAAGTTCTGGGAGAATGGAATCTTCCAGTTGCGTGAAAGATGGACAAAGGTTGTGAAACAAAACGGTGCATACATAAGACAATAAATATTTATCGACATAAAAAAATGTTGTCTTTGAATTTTCCTTCAAAATCGGCACGAACTTTCCGGACGACCCAATATTATCGCATTAACGGTCATTTTCCGCGGTTCAAACCTGCCTCGGCGGTCAATAACGCTGGCGGAAGAACGCGCTGCGGTTAGCCGGCTGGAGGACGTTTGCGACACGCTTGCGCAATACCTTCCAGCTGATCCGCGTACAAGAATGTTGTTCACGTCGCGGAGCTTGCGCGAATCCGCAGGCAGTTCTACGCGCACCCGCTGCTCGGCACGTACTCGGGTGTATTGTTTACGGGTTTCGTAGTGTTAATTTAAAAGATTGGCTGAAGTATAAGACTTGCATTGATTTATCGAAATTAATAATTCGTTAACGATTAATTTAAAACTGCAGAATAAAAGTTGTGTGCTTTAAGGGGGGAGCCTGCTTTAGAACGCTGAAAATAAGGTATATTTTACGAATTGTTTTTGGAGAAACTATACAGCGGATCATTATAAAACTTTGATGCATTTATTAGTACATGTTTAAAGATAAAAAAAATTATTTTTTTATTTGAATATTCGCTTGTAGAGGTCGTCCTGGAGAAATCTTAGTGCAGCCGCGTCGCCGGCATTGCAAATTGGTGAGCATTCTCCTGCCTCCAAATTTCGTCCAAACTGAGAAATTGAAATATGTTCTCGTTATTTATGAATTCCCATCGTCGATGAACCAAAGAGAGGAGAAAAAAGTTGAAAAGTGCCAAAATGGTGGAGCTTAGAACACAAAAGTACGATTTTTAGGCACAGTTTTTGAACTTTTTCATGCAAAAATAATTGTTTAACTTAATGTTTTTATGAATATTAAAGGTTCATCGACGATGGGAATTCATAAATAACGAGAAAATATTTCAATTTTTCAGTTTGGATGAAATTTGGAGGCAGGAGAATGCTCACCAATTTACAATGCCGGCTGCACTAAGATGCCTCCAGGACGACCTCTACAGGCGATATATTCAAATCAAAAAATAATTTTTTTATCTTTAAACATGTACTAATAAATGCATCAAAGTTTTATGCAGTTATTAGTACATGTTTGAAGATAAAAAAAATTATTTTTGATTTGAATATATCGCTTGTAGAGGTCGTCCTGGAGAAATCTTAGTGCAGCCGCGTCGCCGGCATTGCAAATTGGTGAGCATTCTCCTGCCTCCAAATTTCGTCTAAACTGAGAAATTGAAATATGTTCTCGTTATTTATGAATTCCCATCGTCGATGAACCAAAGAGAGGAGAAAAAAGTTGAAAAGTGCCAACATGGTGGAGCTTAGAACACAAAAGTACGATTTTTAGGCACAGTTTTTGAACTTTTTCATGCAAAAATAATTGTTTAACTTAATGTTTTTATGAATATTAAAGGTTCATCGACGATGGCAATTCATAAATAACGAGAAAATATTTCAATTTTTCAGTTTGGATGAAATTTGGAGGCAGGAGAATGCTCACCAATTTACAATGCCGGCTGCACTAAGATACCTCCAGGACGACCTCTACAGGCGATATATTCAAATCAAAAAATAATTTTTTTATCTTTAAACATGTACTAATAAATGCATCAAAGTTTTATGCATTTATTAGTACATGTTTGAAGATAAAAAAAATTATTTTTGATTTGAATATTCGCTTGTTGAGGTCGTCCTGGAGAAATCTTAGTGCAGCCGCGTCGCCGGCATTGCAAATTGGTGAGCATTCTCCTGCCTCCAAATTTCGTCCAAACTGAGAAATTGAAATATGTTCTCGTTATTTATGAATTCCCATCGTCGATGAACCAAAGAGAGGAGAAAAAAGTTGAAAAGTGCCAACATGGTGGAGCTTAGAACACAAAAGTACGATTTTTAGGCACAGTTTTTGAACTTTTTCATGCAAAAATAATTGTTTAACTTAATGTTTTTATGAATATTAAAGGTTCATCGACGATGGCAATTCATAAATAACGAGAAAATATTTCAATTTTTCAGTTTGGATGAAATTTGGAGGCAGGAGAATGCTCACCAATTTACAATGCCGGCTGCACTAAGATGCCTCCAGGACGACCTCTACAGGCGATATATTCAAATCAAAAAATAATTTTTTTATCTTTAAACATGTACTAATAAATGCATCAAAGTTTTATGCAGTTATTAGTACATGTTTGAAGATAAAAAAAATTATTTTTGATTTGAATATATCGCTTGTTGAGGTCGTCCTGGAGAAATCTTAGTGCAGCCGCGTCGCCGGCATTGCAAATTGGTGAGCATCCTCCTGCCTCCAAATTTCGTCCAAACTGAAAAATTGAAATATGTTCTCGTTATTTATGAATTCCCATCGTCGATGAACCAAAGAGAGGAGAAAAAAGTTGAAAAGTGCCAAAATGGTGGAGCTTAGAACACAAAAGTACGATTTTTAGGCAAAGTTTTTGAACTTTTTCATGCAAAAATAATTGTTTAACTTAATGTTTTTATGAATATTAAAGGTTCATCGACGATGGGAATTCATAAATAACGAGAAAATATTTCAATTTTTCAGTTTGGATGAAATTTGGAGGCAGGAGAATGCTCACCAATTTACAATGCCGGCTGCACTAAGATGCCTCCAGGACGACCTCTACAGGCGATATATTCAAATCAAAAAATAATTTTTTTATCTTTAAACATGTACTAATAAATGCATCAAAGTTTTGTAATGATCCGCTGTATAGTTTCTCCAAAAAAATTCGTAAAATTATACCTTATTTTCAACGTTCTAAAGCAGGCTCCCCCCTTAATAACTCAAGCTTTCCATGCTCAAGAGAGGATATGTGGAAGAAATAAATCATCGAGAGTGACGTGATATCTTTTTTTAAATGAATTCTGTATTCTAATGAGCTTCTGGACGTGAAAATATTGAAAGCTCTTTTTAAGCGATGCATACACGAACACAACATTGCATCATTAGAACAGATGTATGTATATTTTAGCGCGACACAGAAATTGGTAGCTCGCCAGAACGCGATTTGCATAGTGATGCGATATACTTAGGCCAATGATAATTTTATGATAGTTGTTGCTATGTGAATGTCAGATTTGTCGAAAGAAAGTGTAGTGTGAAAGCGAGAACCACCGAACAAACCGCTTTCTATTGAAACTTGAACCTGCATACGTTATTAAGATAATGTGTGCGTGTGTGTGTGTGGTTTTCAGAATTTGTGTGATAAAATTTAGAGAAAATTGTAGAAAAAGATTTATATTAATTCTTGATTATTTCTTCTATTACAGATGAAATCGGGATAGTATAAACGTCTCTTGCTTAAATATTATACTTTTATTTATATAACTTATTTTTTCTTTTTTTAATGAAAAATTTTACAATATTAATTTGTTTTGTGCAATATTTATTACATGACAAATATTTTTATATATAAACGAATATATATTTATTTATTTATTTATGTAAAAATGTTAAGTGTTAAAATAACACCTTACAATTAGTTGCCATTTATATTTACGACCCAAAAGAATGATACAGGCGTGCACTTCGTTAATAATTCATCGTGATAGTTTCGTCATCTGTCAAAGTAATTCACCGGTCGTTTTAGCATATAGACAATAGATTGCATAAACGTTGTTGTTTATTCATATCGGATGATTGCAAAATCCGTAGGAATGTCTTTAAAATTTAAAAGCAAAATTTTTAAACTTCGTATAACGTTTTTCTATGTACATACGCTTTAATTCTAATAAAAAGTAGCATAAGTTTCGAGTTACACTTCGTTTAACTATGTAATCTGTTTTTTTTTTTTTGCATTTTATTCATTCTTGTAGGAAAACTATATTTAACGTTTAATGCATACGAAGTCAAATTATGTTCGTAATAATCTTCTTATCTAGTTATCTTAGAATATTCTAATTATACACGTTTCATCAGATAAGATCTTAAAAACTTGATAAACGTTTCATCGCGCATTTAATCCTTTTGAACTGTGACTTCACTATCAATCATCCATGCAGTTCAGAATATTTTGTGAATTTTGAAAATTGTAGTGTTGATATAAGTTTGGTGAACTTAGACTGTATTATAAATATACAAAACGCCGCTGCTTTATTCTTTGTAGCAAAATATTAATAAATAATATAGGCTACAATTTTTAATATATCTTTGCGTCGCACACATATTTTACGCTATGAGAAAATTAATATCAAAATTTTGCATGCTCGAAGAAAATTCTTCACTTTGCGCAATTTGATTCAACATTTGACGAGATGCACTTGTGCTGCAAAAATATCTTTTGCAGATTTGCGCCTAGTGAGTTACGCGTGCGACGTCTACATATATATATATATATATTTCTAATAAGTCATCTTATCATTTATCCAAGATTCCTTGATATATATATATATATATATATATATATGCAAAATTTTGATATTAATTTTCTCATAGCGTAAAATATGTGTGCGACGCAAAGATATATTAAAAATTGTAGCCTATATTATTTATTAATATTTTGCTATAAAGAATAAAGCAGCGGCGTTTTGTATATTTATAATACAGTCTAAGTTCGCCAAAATTATATCAACACTACAATTTCTAATAAGTCATCTTATCGTCCAAGATTCCTTGATATATATATATATATGAAGGAATCTTGGATAAATGATAAGATGACTTATTAGAAAGAATTCTAAAAATCCGACGAGATTAATGATGTCGACAATCGTCAATGATTAGCGAGCGAGTGTGCCGTGCGCGACCGTGGTGACGATCAAATGTCAGTCAAGGTCAAAGTTCGTTATAGATAGACCGAGCATAGAATTTCCGGTATTCTTCAAGATGGAGTAGGACGATCGATACTCCATCTTGGGAAAGCGCATTCCTACGGGAATTTTCTCACGCGATAACGGAGTAACACGTGGACTCACCTGGATGTGGATATGACCTGATTTGTGTCTGGGAACTGTGGAGCGCGCTTTCAACCGGCGTGAAACCCACCCAACGGTTGGAGTGCGACTGAGAGGAACCAGGCGAAACGACGTCGGTTTCAAAGTCTGATTGCGTGTTACTCGCGCGCATGCGTTCTCATGGATTGTTCTCACGCTGGTGCTCAACTGCTCTCGCGGAATCGCGTGAGCAAGCGCGTGATCAGCTGGTCGGCTTAGACCAATCGACCGTAAACTGAATGAAAAAAAAAGATAAGGAAAGTGAAAGTAATATTAGATGAATATGGAATTACGAAAAATACGTCTGACAAATTTGAACGTACAATTCAGTCAATATCTTGCTATTATTAAATTTATTTAAATACAGGCAATTTGCACTTATCATAAAATGCTTTACCACTAATTTGGTTTAAGAAGCTTCTGTTTTATAAATACGAGGTTTTCGGAGCAATTCCCTTGGGTCTTTCCCCTTTAGTGCTACGTTCCTGATGTATGCCACGTGGGGTTGACACGAACCCGTTGGGAGGAGGACGTTGGAACGTTGCCGGGTGGGGATCTGCCGGGAATGACGACATATCGACCAACAGACAGACAAGTTTCCGTATGCGAGAGCTCCGCGTTGAGAACCACCGTTTTAGAGGTCAGTCAAGGGCACCTTGCTCGACATTCACCAAAAATAGAGAGTGCATTTTTTAAAATATCGTCAAAGGTTGACGTACTCGTACGTTCGTGGTCATCATCGGACGTGCCTTTCTTCGCCTAATCATCGGGCTGGCCTATCGCGTGATTGCTTTATCCGCTGATAAAGTGGGCTCGACCCGTTTTCCTTCGTTCCGGCTCTTATCTCTTAAGTCGTAAACAGCGATACGATTATTTCGTATTTTTCAAGTCGTACATTTTTTATTATTCTTGTAACACTCCTAATTCTGTTAATAAGAAATGTACTCTTTAAGGATAAAAATAAAATAAAATGCTCATTCTTTAATATGTTAATTTTTCGACAATAAAAATAATATTGCATAAGTGACTTGCGTATATATGTGTAATAATATAAAATAAAATATTTGATTAATTTGATCATTTGCATAACGCTCTTACATTTAAACAATTTCGACGTCGTTTACGTTGCACGTATCATTTTCCTCAACCTGCAATTGTCCCAAAGACGCTTCGGCGCATAATTTACATCTCTTTAAAAATATCGCTTGAGCCTTTTCCGCGTTTTCTCGATTTCCACCCCAGGCTTTCATTGCTGTATTCTAAGGCAAAGTGGATGGCAAATTTCGAAAATGCTACATGATACAATAATAGAAGATATATTTTAAGCTCTTTCCTTTTTTACTATTCTTCTTTTCTCAAATTCAAAAAATTGTTATCGATATAAAAATAGTTAATTTCGATAAAGAGTCAATGAAAAATGCAATAAATTTTAATTGATATCCTGTAAATGGCAATATACCTGCAAGGCCCGTCCATAACAGAAACTCAGTCTCCACGGCTTTTTCGCAACATGTGCATTAATGGCGTTGAGATTTAACATGGAGTCTTTATCGCTTTGACCGCCGCTCAGAAAAAAGATCGCTGGGATTGCTACGGGGACTGTTCTTTGCAATGCTGTTACTGTGTACTCAGCAACGACCTGTAAAATAATAATAAATGGTTAATTTATCATTAATTTATTATTCTTCGTTTCAATTGCAAGTAAAGTATAATATTTTAACCAGAAGACTGATTTAACGTTACCCATACAGCACGCAAAGATTGCATATATATTGCAGGAATCTTCCACCGCAACGTAGCAACATTACAAATTCACTGCGAAATGTTTCTGCAGCATTGCTATGGGATTGCAGGAATGTGAAAATGTCCGCTTTTCGGAACATTGCAACGAAACATCATAATAATATTGCAATGTAATGAATTTGCAATAATTATAATTATTCATTATTATATACTTTAAATATTTTTATTTATATAACTTCAATATTTTTATTTATTAACATAAATAGACAATTATATGTAATATAACAATAGTAATAAAAAATGAAATAAACATTTTCTCTATTTTTCTTATAAAAAAGTAACTGTTCTTTATAAAAAAAAACTTAAAAATCCTCTTCTTGAGATATTATTTTTCCTTTAATTAAATAATTGAATCTTCTTCGTTTTTGTTTGTATGTTGCCTGTAAAAATAAAATAGGAATTAAAATTCATATATTAGCATAAAATTACATAAAAATATACATATACTGCAAGTATGTATAGAATTATATGTAAAATGACATACTTTGAACTCTCAATCCTAATTTCTGCATCAGTGGCATGATTGTGTATTTCACGAACAGCTTCTATAACAGAAAAAGTTATTAAAAATATTACAACTATTAATATGCAGTTTTCTAATGAATTTCCATAATTTTGAAGTTATAGTGATATAAACCGTGAGATAGGCAAATCGAGATTCTCTATTATAATTAATAGATACAAGATTTTAACAGCACACAAGTGCTATAATGAGACATAATATTATAAAAAAGTACTTACCCTGTTCTTTTACGTAACTACTTTCTTTTAGAATGATGCTCGCGTCATTCAACCACCATGTTCTTTAGACAGTCGAAAGAGACAAACACCGCATGCGCATATTACCGAGTTCAGATTCTGGTCATCATACATCATACATGGTCGAATAGATTTGGACGAATCTCGTTAGGATAGGAAGACTCCAATGTTTTAATAAAATTAATTATTAATATTAATTAATTACAAATTTTGATTGTGCGATGTTTCCGAAATATTAATGTCATGTTGCTACAAGTGTGCTGGCATTTTGCGGATATATATCTCTGCAATGTCTTTGTACCGTTGCATTGCAATTTGCAACGTTGCAACGTTGCTGCAATGTTGGTGCAAGCTTCTGTGCTGTATGGGTAAATCTAAAAGAGTTTTCTCATTAATTTGGGATATCCTAAATTATATATAAAAATAAAATAGGACATTAACTTGAATACCCAAATAAATAAACCTGTTATTAAGAAAGAGAAAAATGCAATATATGTGCTTTATTTTGTTGAAATATGTTGAAAGACACCTGCGGCGCGCATTTTATCGAGTTCTTCATTCCCGACAACACCATTGCCGGCTTCAAAACCATTCCCTCAAGGTATACGTGGTGCTCATTCAAAGTACGAAACAAGATGGATAACACCTCTTCGTGAACTTGCAGGGCCCGATCTATACCGTGCTCGTTGTTGCTCAGTATTTCCGGTTCTACTATAGGAACTATTCGTGTGCTCTGACAGATGCTGGCGAATCTGAATAAAAAGAACACTCAAAAGTAAGCCAGCAAATTTTCTAATGCACAACAGGACTCAATTTTACATAATAATAATTTTCCTAATTGTTTTTTTCTTCAGCAAGTTAGATAATTTAAAAAATAAAGATTTTATAAAGAAACAATTTGTTGCGCAACAAACGCAAATTTTTACAAAATCGTTGTTACAGCATAAATGTTAAGATCGCACCTCGCAAGAACATTCGCATTTGTAATCATTGCTAATTGACTCGGGCACCGTTCCGAGATCGAGAAAACGCATCGCCATTTGGCGAAGTGGCAGCCCTCCTTTTTGTATCGAATGCAATTCTCCCGTAAGTCGTCCAAGCCTTGCGTCGTCTTCTCATTCTCAGTACCGAAGAGTGGTACGAGGCCTCGATCAACCTTCACGCCGGCTACGATCTTCCTTCGACGCAGAAATTCGATAAACTCCACGTCTTCCGACGTTCTCTGATAAACCGTTTCAGGATGCAGAATAACGCCACTTATGTACTGCGAGAGTTGAGCCTAAAGATTTGCGAAATTTATCGTATTGTTGTTTGTCATAATTTTATCTCAATCATTTGTACAATTTTTGTAATAATAAATATTATAATTTTTGTAATAATAATAGAGGAAAGTCCCCGATTATGAGATACCATATCGATTTTGCCGAATGTAAGGAAATCTATAGGCAGAATTTAAAAATGTAATACGTTCTCTTGAAGAGAATTTAATAAGCTTTAGGTTGGTCAAATGAAAAATCTAATTTTAATATTATTTTTTCTGAAAATTAAACAAATTTGAAAAAACAGCTTTACGCAAGATCGCGGAAGTGTGCTCCTAATATAAGATACCTTGAGAAATCGGTGTTAAAAGTGCAAAATACATCAGTATTGCAAGTAAAAAACTTTATTAGATATTTTTATAAAAATACTGCTGCCACAGCCTTCGTCAAATCTTCACGATTCCACTGTCGACGCTTCCTCGTTTCTCTAACTTCCATAGTCAGATTCTATAAAAATTAAATACACAAAAATTCGTAATATAAATTCGTATTAACTTTTCTTTAACCTTAAGTAGTATTTTCTTTCTTTTTATTACACTACATACTCTTCATATTCGAGCAATAATTATCTCATATTAAGAGTACTCTGAATATCTCATTATACGAGCCACGCGCCTAGCGGTTCCGCGATCATGAAATCTAACCTCTACAATTAAGCAATTCAACAAATCGCGTATTTTCCTGTTACTACGATTCTACTCTATCATCGCATACTGAATTTATTGCCAACCATTTCTTTATTATGTAATAAACAAGGTTTAAAGACTTACCTTAAGTTCCTTTGACATGCTCACAATTTCACAAACCTTTTCTTGCAAAAGCTAAACGCAATAACGAACAATGAATTTTTCACTAAATACATTTTACACCAAGAGTAATAAGTTTATGGTGGAATTAACAGATAGTGCTCACTAGTTTAGCAGAAACTCCATTATCTCATAATAGGGGATTCTCCTCTAGTATTATAATAATTTAAACAAGATAATTAAATTAAATAAATTGACAAAAAAGATCTAAAAAATGTTTTACGCGTTGGTAATTGCTGTGCACTATAATGTCCTGATACTATTGCGGTTCAAGCTATATTTGGGCTCTGTTGCGCTATCTCTACATCGCAATCTATCTTTCTACCGCTATCTCGACCTTGTCCGCGGACAGCAGCATCTCCCGATAATCACGCCTTGTGGACTCGGTATTCTCTATACCGATTTCTTGGAACCTCTCGTTTAAACTCGACGGCGATTCGTCACAGGCCAACAATCCTTTTCCAGGCGCAGCTATCGTCTCAACAATTTTTTGTAGCTCCAGACAGAGAGCAAGGTTCAAGTCGGTGCATTTGATAACGGATGACGATATCTGTTGTGCGTTTTACAATCGGTATTGATATAAATCTTTGCGGGAGTCGAAATATTTAGAAATAAAATATTAATAAATAAGCTAGTTTTGGATGGATCTATAGTATCTGATAGCTGTACGCCGGACTTTATAAAATTCTAAAGTATATATGATACGCGAATAGTATATATGACACATAATGACATTAATTGATGACCTGATGACATACAAATCGTCCGACCGATTGGTGATATCTCCGAGAAAGTCCAAACCCATACAGCACGAAAACATTTCAGAAATATTTCAGAAGTATTTCATCTGACAGATGAAAGCATCTCATAAACATTGCAAAATGTTTCTGCAACAGTTATGAGACAACTCCGGAATAGCAAAATGTCCGCGACACTTGCATTCAAAACCTTATAGAAAGGTTGCTGAAAGGTACAGATCAATCTGCAACCTTTCTGAAATATTGCCGAAAGATGATTAAAATAGCTGAAATCTTTTTGATATATTACTGAAGGTTAATTGAAATAAGTTTGAAACTTTCCTATGATGTTGCACACAAATTACAAAGCTCTTATTCAAATCAATTGAAAATACTTCAGAAATTATATTTAAATTTATTATACAAGTATTCAGAAGATTGCAAATACTAAAAAGTTATAATAAAAATTATATATAAAATGTATTTATTATTTTTATTGTACGTTTTTATTTAATATTTGCAATCTAATTAATATAATAAATATGCTTAATGAAAAAAATACATAATATATATAAGATGTATATAGATATACACATACATAGCTAAACCAAGTATTCACCAAGTTTCCCTTTAAAAAGCGTCAATTGTTGGCACATTGACAAAGAGCCATTCTTATATTATATATTTCCCTTTTTCTTCCTCCAAACAGTTGATTAAAAGGAAAGAATTATATAGGTATATAATTCTCTGTTCAACCAACGCTTATATTTGAAAGAAAAAAAGGATACGTGAAGATAATGCATTTTTTGGTCAACTGGTTAGCTTCACTAAAGATCGAACACTTGGTCTAGGTATATATATATATATATAATTTTACTTTTTACAATATTCACATTTTTTCAAATTTATTGCACGTGGTAGGTTTTAGAAACATTTCTGTTGCAACATTTCGTATGACATATTGCGGAATCCTTTGAGAAATGTTGCATATGAAATGTGAAATCTTGAAATGATTTTAAAACCTTCCTGAAAGCTTTCTGTATTAATCGGTGCTGTATGGGAAGAACAAGATTTCTAAATATGCCAATTAATAAAATTGTCTCTTATAAAACCGAATTAATTTTATGCATATATCACTTTTTGAAATAATAGTTATTTATAATTAATTCTATTTTTATACTGCTAAACATACTATATTAATAAAAGACTATATATAATCGAGTATGTCTCAAAAGTTACTTTATCTTTACAGTTACATTCTGCTCCTGATTGCATCATTCTGCTATGTCGGTAAGCTATAATTGACTTTTTAATATATCCAGTTATACATATGTGTTCTTTTTCTCTCCATTATTTACATAGTGGCATTATTATTAGAAATTTGAAATTGAAAGGTTATTAAAAATACGAAAAACTTTTCCTCACACATCGCCGGAATTGTCAAATTGCACATTTATAAGTGCGCAATCGAAATTGCATAATATCGAAATAAACGATAATAATCGAAACTATCGATATTATATAATTAGAGCAAAAACGTATATCCGCGAAAATACTAAAGCTTCGTTCTCATTGCGTCGAAGAACAGCTGCTGCCAATAGAAAGGTAAACTTGCTCGTAAGACCCTAAATAACTCAGGTACGCGAGGCGATCCCCTAAACACCTAAGTTTCTTTTTTCAAGTTTCGTAACGGAACGATGAAGATCGATGAAGACATTATAATTTGATGAAATGCGGAAATTGACGTGTTTTTGCAACTGACAATTTTCCAGTTCTAAAATGATGCTGAGGAGTATCATCGGTGCTTGACGATCGACCGGTTTGCGCGGTAAGACATGGAAAGTTGATAAGTTTGATTGAGGTTATATTTTTGTAACAATCTTACAATGAATGAACATTAAAATTCTGGGAGGAGAAATCTCTTAAATCTTATAAACGATAAAGTGTATTTTCTTATAATAACATTTCGTTATGAATAATATTTTTTATCAATTCAACAAAAGTGCAATAACTTTATCGGCTCGATAACGTAAAGTATCTCGATGGATTTGATAATTGTTTTCAATTAGATTTCTGTCTGGCAGAGTTTTGCAGCGATGGATACCTTCGAGAGGCAAGTTGCGGAAATGGAGTCGTCTGTCAAAGCTAAGGAGGGCAGAGCGAGGCGACGCTCGGCCTCGGCCTACAGCAATGACTCTTCGAGGAACAAGAAGAGGCGAAACGTATGCAGTAAGGATAAGAGACGAAAGTCGAAGCATAGAAGTAGTTCGAATAGTTCCAGTTCTTCCAGTGTTTCAAGTGCGGACAGAAATGCACCGAATAAAGTAAGGAGAAGTACGGAGTACAAGAGTAAGAGGTGCGAGAACGGCATGGAAGTGCAGAGAAGGGGTGAAAAGTATGGCAACAATTATAGATCGTACAATAGGAGATACGGTAGTAACTTCCCAGATAATCAGAGGGGTCGTGACTATCCCAATTCACGTCCTTATAGATACTACAATCATTACGATAGAAATAAGAGAGATATGCATAACAATTATCGTTATCACAGATACAACAGCAGATATAATTCGAGAGTAATTAGCTACGACAGATCGAGGAGGCAGGATTACTACAGAAATAGTGGCAAAGATCTAACTAGTCAGTCCGTGAAAGAGGACTCGAAGGAGCACGTGAATCAAGTACGAGCCACTTCGAAGACTGATAGACCTGATTCGGTGAAGGATAACACGGAGGTGGAGCAAGAGAAAGAGAAGGGAAAATTGGAGAGTGTGCAGGACAAAGATCCGGCAGGCCGCAAGAAGTTGAAGAGGAAGAGGTCTTTGTCGAGTTCCAGTTCGTCCAGTATCAGCAGCAGTAGCAGCACCAACAGCAGCTCAAGTAGTTCCAGTAGCAGCAGCGACAGCACCAGTGATACTAGTAGCAGCAGCAGCACCACCACCACCGAGAGTTCCGAGGACGAAAAGAAGCGGAAGAAGGCGAAGAGGAAGAGCAAGAAGCTGAAGAAAGCGATGAAGAAGCGAAAGAAGAAAAAACGAATGAAGAAGAAATTGAAGAAGAAGCTGAAGAAGTCTGCGCACAAGAAGAAGGGGCACGGTAAAAGGAGGGCTGACGAGGACAAAGAGGCTCAAAGCAACAGGGAGACTATGAACAAGATTATACCAGAAATTAAAAAGCTGACGGAGAAAGCGAGAGCCATGGCACCCATGACGAAGGAAGAATGGGAGAAACGGCAGAGCATCATACGCAAGGTGTACGACGAAGAAACAGGGAGATACAGGTGAATATGTTACTTATGAAATAATTAAGCATTGGAAATAATTATTAATTAAGCTGATACACACCGAATTTTCTCTATCCATATTTGCTTGAACCGTTTGAGTACACTATACGCTATCGTGCTTGAAAACTATTTATTACCTCATTGCCCCTTAACTTGTGGCCTTAATGGCCACACTTACCCGATGGTGCGCGAGGATTCAGTTAATATTATAATTTGAAAAAGTGTTATTTTTTTAAATTGAAACATTTTCTTTCTCGTAATCTTTACTGCAAGAAAGTATAAGAAATCAGAACAACTTGATAGCCGCGCTATTTGATATTTCCTTGCATAAAACACAGAAACGGGATTGCTGCGCACGACATTTTTCAACGTGTATCCTGCAAGAACTCACGGTTAAAATTCTAAAATATCGTTCCTTATTTGATTATACATACATAGTTGTTAAAATGAATTTTTATGTTTTCATAAAGATTAATCAAAGGTGATGGAGAAGTTTTGGAAGAGATAGTAAGTCGAGAACGTCACAAGGAAATTAACAAACAAGCGACCAAAGGGGATGGCGAATACTTCCAGGCACGTCTAAAAAGATGAGAATGTAAAATATTTTTACATATAAAATACACTTACATTGTTACCTATTATTGGTATCTGATAATATACTGTTTTGTATTGCCAGTTCAAAAGCATTTATCTACTGAAAATACATGTGCTCGTACATTATAATCGTAATTATATTTGACAGCAGTGTGAGTGCAATTCAATATTAAGTTTAGATTTTTATATGGCTCACACATAATGTAACACGATATATTCGAAATAAAATTTTCTTATGCATGAGTAGCGAATATTAACTTGTTATACTCCTGAGAAAAGTATTTTGACTGAAACTTATTTAACACGCACTAACAATAATTTTTAGAAATAAGTATTTTTAAACAAATACTACAGAATGCTTTTTCAATTCAGTTTACTCTATTTTTATACAAGCGTGGCCTTTGGACGAGGATGAAGAAAGAAAAGTATAAATCAAATTATTTTATATATGCTTTTCATTTATTTCTTAAATACGTTTATTTGGCAGGAGTATGCTTACCTCATATGTATTTTATTTTCGTGTATCTTTCAATTTCGTTTTTCGCGTTTTTCGGAATAAATATTTAAACGCAGATTAGTGTGCCGATCATATCATGACCATCATGACGGTGAATGTGTTAAATAAATATCAGTATTTTCGCTCTTTTCCTTCGAATTATTTTTACGTTCTCCAATAAGATCTCATCACTTTGTACTAAGGGAAATTACGTGATTACAACTTTCGCACAAATTGCAATGTGGCGTTTTTCATTTTCCTTAGGTTTAGGAAGAAATTACACGTTTGACTTCCCTACTTAATGCACTTCACAAACTTTTAAGAAGCAAGATGTGCGTCCCTCTGCGTGTATCCTGTCTTTGACGAATCCTATCGCGCGGTATTGGAATTGTAAGAGTGAATCCGTTCGCTACGCGAGAGATACGCGTACCAGTAGAAGAGATTGATGGCCAGGAAGAAGACAGGAAACACCACACGGCTCGCGCGGTCGATCTTCGATACCGAATTGTATCGGGGCGTTCTTCGATGTCGTCTCCTAGACGTGGACGATGTTGCTCGTCGAGACGGCAGAGACGGCAGCGGTGGTGGCGTATGTCGGGGTGATGGACTGCAGGTAACGCAAGATATTTGCCAGTGGCCAGTTACAGCAGGATCCTTGTCAGGTATCGAAACGGCCGACAATGGTATCACTTCTATCATACCATCGTCGTTCACTGCGAAACTGCGGTCGCGTCCTCGAGAACTTGTGGAACCCTTCCGACGAGTCTAAAACAATTCTTATATGAATAAAATTGGAGCACTACATTTGTGGAGAAGTTATTGGGTTGGCCAAAAAGTAATTGCGTTTTTTTTATATAAATAAAAGGCGAATTTTTCATGGGAAACAAAAACTTTATTAAACAATATATTGTCCATTTTGTTTGATTATCATTTGCCATTTTTCAGGCAACTTCATGATTCCGCGCTCAAAAAAGTTCTTATCTTTTTCAGCAAAAAACAATTCCAACAACGATTTGATATCCTCATCAGCAGTCAAGGTTTTACCATTCAAGGCGTTTTGCAAAGAACGAAACGAATGGTAATCTGATGGTGCCAGGTCTGGCGAATATGGTGGATGTGGTAACACATCCCATCCAAGCTGCAACAATTTTTCACGAGTGACCAAACTTGTACGTGGTCTAGCGTTATCGTGGTGAAACACAACACCTTTGCGATTCACCAATTCTCGACGTTTCTGTTTGATGGCATCATTTAATTTATCCAGTTGACGACGGTATACGTCCGAATTACTGGTTTGATTCCTTGCAAGCAGCTCAAAATACACAGTCCCACCAGACTGACAGCATAATCTTTCTTTGGTGAATATCTGCTTTTCAAGTGCTTTCAGCAGGTTCATCACGCTTGCTCCATCATCTTTTTCGTTTGACGTTGTTGTAGACGATCCATTTTTCGTCGCCTGTTATCATCCGTTTCAAAAATGGATCATTTTCCTCACGTTTCAAAAGAGAATCGCAGATGTCAATACGCTTAGTGAGATGAATTTCTTTCAGCTCATGTGGTACCGAAATATCGAGCTTACTAATGTATCCAAGTCGTTTTAAATACTTTTCAACACTCGATTTCGATGTGTTAAGATTCTCAGCAATTTCTCATGTCGTTAAGCGCCGATTGGAATCGATCAGTGCCTTTATTTTGTCATCATCAATTTCGATTGGCCTTCCTGAGCGTGGTGCATCTTTCACGTTAAAATCTCCAGATCGAAATTTAGTAAACGAATTTTGACACTGCCGCAGTTTTAAAGCATCTTCGCCATATACATCACATAACTTTTTATGAGCTTGCACAGCGTTTTTCCCTTTTCGGAAGTAATAAAACAAAATATGAGGAAAATGTTCTTTTTGATTTTCCATTTTGAAATCGACGGCAAAGAAACAATTGTTAACGAAATCGTGTACTTTCTTTTTGTAAAACAGGCTTGAACTGTGAGTTGTTAACCTACATAATGAATTTGCGGTTTAGAATGAAGTTAGTTACATTTCAAGACAATGTATGTCTATCTATTGGAAAAAAATGCAATTACTTTTTGGCCAACCCAATATATATTAATATAATATATAATATATAATATATATAATATTGGGTTGGCCAAAAAGTAATTGCGTTTTTTTTATATAAATAAAAGGCGAATTTTTCATGGGAAACAAAAACTTTATTAAACAATATATTGTCCATTTTGTTTGATTATCTTTTGCCATTTTTCAGGCAACTTCATGATTCCGCGCTCAAAAAAGTTCTTATCTTTTTCAGCAAAAAACAATTCCAACAACGATTTGATATCCTCATCAGCAGTCAAGGTTTTACCATTCAAGGCGTTTTGCAAAGAACGAAACGAATGGTAATCTGATGGTGCCAGGTCTGGCGAATATGGTGGATGTGGTAACACATCCCATCCAAGCTGCAACAATTTTTCACGAGTGACCAAACTTGTACGTGGTCTAGCGTTATCATGGTGAAACACAACACCCTTGCGATTCACCAATTCTCGACGTTTCTGTTTGATGGTAATCCAGTTGACGACAGTATACGTCTGAATGAATGGTTTGATTTCTTGCAAGCAGCTCAAAATACACGATACCTTTAAAGTCCCACCAGACTGACAGCATAATCTTTCTTTGGTGAATGTCTGCTTTTCAAGTGCTTTCAGCAGGTTCATCACGCTTGCTCCACCATCTTTTTCGTTTGACGTTGTTGTAGACGATCCATTTTTCGTCGCCTGTTATCATACGTCTCAAAAATGGATCATTTTCCTCACGTTTCAAAAGAGAATCGCAGATGTCAATACGCTTAGTGAGATGAATTTCTTTCAGCTCATGTGGTACCCAATAATCGAGCTTACTAATGTATCCAAGTCGTTTTAAATGGTTTTCAACACTCGATTTCGATACGTTAAGATTCTCAGCAATCTCTCGTGTCGTTAAACGCCGATTGGAATCGATCAGTGCCTTTAGTTTGTCATCATCAATTTCGATTGGCCTTCCTGAGCGTGGTGCATCTTTCACATTAAAATCTCCAGATCGAAATTTAGTAAACGAATTTTGACACTGCCGCAGTTTTAAAGCATCTTCGCCATATACATCACATAACTTTTTATGAGCTTGCACAGCGTTTTTCCCTTTTCGGAAGTAATAAAAGAAAATATGAGGAAAATGTTCTTTTTGATTTTCCATTTTGAAATGGACGGCAAAGAAACAATTGTTAACGAAATCGTGTACTTTCTTTTTCTAAAACAGGCTTGAACTGTGAGTTGTTAACCTACATAATGAATTTGCGGTTTAGAATGAAGTTAGTTACATTTCAAGACAATGTATGTCTATCTATTGGAAAAAAATGCAATTACTTTTTGGCCAACCCAATATATATTAATATAATATATAATATATAATATATATAATATTGGGTTGGCCAAAAAGTAATTGCGTTTTTTTTATATAAATAAAAGGCAAATTTTTCATGGGAAACAAAAACTTTATTAAACAATATATTGTCCATTTTGTTTGATTATCTTTTGCCATTTTTCAGGCAACTTCATGATTCCGCGCTCAAAAAAGTTCTTATCTTTTTCAGCAAAAAACAATTCCAACAACGATTTGATATCCTCATCAGCAGTCAAGGTTTTACCATTCAAGGCGTTTTGCAAAGAACGAAACGAATGGTAATCTGATGGTGCCAGGTCTGGCGAATATGGTGGATGTGGTAACACATCCCATCCAAGCTGCAACAATTTTTCACGAGTGACCAAACTTGTACGTGGTCTAGCGTTATCATGGTGAAACACAACACCCTTGCGATTCACCAATTCTCGACGTTTCTGTTTGATGGTAATCCAGTTGACGACAGTATACGTCTGAATGAATGGTTTGATTCCTTGCAAGCAGCTCAAAATACACGATACCTTTAAAGTCCCACCAGACTGACAGCATAATCTTTCTTTGGTGAATGTCTGCTTTTCAAGTGCTTTCAGCAGGTTCATCACGCTTGCTCCACCATCTTTTTCGTTTGACGTTGTTGTAGACGATCCATTTTTCGTCTCCTGTTATCATACGTTTCAAAAACGGATCATTTTCCTCACGTTTCAAAAGAGAATCGCAGATGTCAATACGCTTAGTGAGATGAATTTCTTTCAGCTCATGTGGTACCCAAATATCGAGCTTACTAATGTATCCAAGTCGTTTTAAATGCTTTTCAACACTCGATTTCGATGTGTTAAGATTCTCAGCAATCTCTCGTGTCGTTAAACGCCGATTGGAATCGATCAGTGCCTTTAGTTTGTCATCATCAATTTCGATTGGCCTTCCTGAGCGTGGTGCATCTTTCACATTAAAATCTGCAGATCGAAATTTAGTAAACGAATTTTGACACTGCCGCAGTTTTAAAGCATCTTCGCCATATACATCAGATAACTTTTTATGAGCTTGCACGGCGTTTTTCCCTTTTCGGAAGTAATAAAAGAAAATATGAGGAAAATGTTCTTTTTGATTTTCCATTTTGAAATCGACGGCAAAGAAACAATTGTTAACGAAATCGTGTACTTTCTTTTTGTAAAACAGGCTTGAACTGTGAGTTGTTAACCTACATAATGAATTTGCGGTTTAGAATGAAGTTAGTTACATTTCAAGACATGTATGTCCATCTATTGGAAAAAAACGCAATTACTTTTTGGCCAACCCAATATATTGTGAATTAAGATTTTAAAAAGGAAAATATATCCGTTGTGTTTTATTATTACTTATTTTCAATTTATTTTAGAAATAAATTTCTTAGACTTCATAAATTCTAAATTTCTGTTTCTTAAAAAATTCTGAAAAAAGAGCCATCTTATACATCACATATATTTCTTAAACATGAATCGATAAATGTAGAAATAAATAATTTCCTTATTTGTTTAACGAGATTTACCGGTTGACTTTTCACCAGCCTTCTGGCTACGTCTTCTTCTTCGCTCGAGCTTTCAGTATCGCTCAGATCAGAGATGAAGTAACACTCGCCCGAGCCGTACTTGGTGAAGTAATGTACCACCGCAAATTGTATTATAGTGGCGAAAATGAAAGCAAATGAGAGAAAGACGAAAAAATCCAGAGCAGTCGGATAGGGAACTTTCGGCAGGTCGGTTCTAGCTTCCAGTCCTAAGAATGTCATCGTCAGCACGGTAGTTATGCCTGAAATAAAATGTGACAATTAAACCAAATATAAATTATTATGCTTAAGAATTTTCTATTGTCACAATTTAAATCGAGAATTTTGAAACATAACATCTATTGTATGTTCACATATCTTTTGAAGATATAAATTAAAAAAGCGGCATTACTCTTCGCTTTTGATGCATTGAAGTTACGAGCTTAATGAGAAATTGTTAGCGCGTTTGCGGTGCATGCTGAATTATACGGTTCACGTGCTTTCGCGCTTACAATTAATGTAAATTCCTTTTGATGCATTTTGTTCGCACCGGTATTATACATCGATTTACGCGTTTACGGTACACATCTCTCACGGGTGTACAAAGCGATGCTCATATAAAGTACACATTACAACGGTCGAAGTCTCAAAGCTTCTAATATTAATGGCAATGAACTACTCTTACCTAGTGACACTCGATCAGCGGTGGCTTCTCTGTTTAACCAGAAGGAGACCCAAGACAAGACGACCAGCAGAACGCAAGGACCATATACCTGTATTAGGAAGTTGCCCATGTGCCTTTGCAAGTGGAAGTACACGTGGAGTATCGAGTAGTTCGCTGAAACATATTGTATTTTAACGTGGCTGAGAGAAGTGGATTTGATAACAGATGAAAGAAGTTAAATACTTAAGAAAATCAGCAAATTATATGTTATACAATATATCTTTAAATATTTTAATAAATTTGTCGTATGCGTGAATGCGTACATGCGGCGTGTCTTGCTCTGTACGTATTTGTATGATTTTTCCAACAAAATCATATATGATTATTGTTGCGATGACATTCTTCCTTAACGCTATTATACGAATTCCTTTTAATTCGCGCATTCAACGACTTCAAGTAAATTTCCTCAATAATTGCACAATTGAATCATGAAGCAGTAGAGACCATGGTGGCTTGGCTGCTTGCCGTTTATTAATCGATAATAATCCAATTAAAATTTGCAGCCAGGTCTAAGGAGCTTCCGAGCTTTTCGGCCGTTCACTGACGCGAACGGACAATGAAAACTTGAGAATGAGGGACAAAGACAGAAAGAAAGAGAGAGAAAGAGAAAGAGGAAGTGAGAGAGGCAGAAGCCGTCTTTTAGAGAAGGGTGCAATTAGTCTACACGACTTTCGATGATACCTCGTTTGCCACGCTACCCCCGCACGTATTCCCTTCTTCGCCTTCGATATTTACGGGAATGCTAGGTGCACGAGGAACACATCCTCCTCGACCAAGCTTTCTATAGAATTTCGGGCTTTCGCCTGCATTTCTTGCTAAAGCTACTTTGACTTGGACTGATTGCTACTGATTCCTTCTCATGTTTTTAGGTATTTAATATAATATAATTATATAATAGTTAAGATACAATATCTCACATATATTAAATAGAATTATATGTGTGTTATAATTATGCATAAAAATTTGTACAGTATTTTATTTTTACCGATTCATGTTATTGTTCAGTTTTTATAATATGACGTAATTGAGGTTTTTGTTTTTCTTTTTGTACGAGAAGACACATTAATCAACCGGACATAGTTTCACTCACCATGTGAGAATCCCGGTGCAGTCGAGTGATTCGCGGTGGGATTGGCGACCAGATCAAATTGCGACAGTTTCATGTCCTCTGCTATAGCGACCTGTCTCGCACTGTTCCACTTGTAGATTACGTCGCGTGTCGTGTAACTAACTGCAAACAGATTACTTTTGTGTTTTGTGAAAAGAATACTCGACGTATTATCTTGCAAAAGACAAGTAGTAACTAAATGTTTCTGAGTATTATTAAGTCGTCACTTACAATTTTTAGAGTTTTATGTAAAATTTAATTTAGACACGGTTTTTTAAATTATTTTATCTCATATATAAATATACTAATATATGCAATATTAAAAAGTACATTTTTAATTCATGATCTTACGTTGTAATAGAGTATCAAATTGGTAAGGCAAAGACTTATGCTGCATAATTTTTTTAAGAAACTCGGGGGATGAATAAATCACTCTCGTTATCTCGACATCAAGATCTTCTTACAGCGTGGATCGATAAGGGTACGAGTGCCGTTGAGGAGAAAAGGTAAGGGATAAGGGAGAGGATAATGACATCCTTGAGGATCACGAAATAAATAAATAAATCTGTACTAAACTCACAGCTGCCGAATTGTAATGGACATCTCTGTGTATCCATCGGAAAGTCCTCGAGATTCATTGGACAGCCCGCTTTGATCGTAAGTCTGAAACAAGACAGAAAATTCAACAAAGCTCAAAATTATATGAGATCAATACATGTAACATCTTTAATTATTTAATTGTTTAAGTTTAGCTTTGCAATTAAGCTCCGAGTAAAATTCTTTGGTTCTGAAGATATATTTCAAGTTGAGTAAACTTTCAATTCAGGTTGCAATTAATTCAAAAACTATACTAATGCCCAATATCAAACAAATAATATTTTTCTTTGTTAGCCCGAATATAAACTTGATACAATTAATATTAATAATCACGACTTAATATAGTGACGTTTATTTCAAAATACTTTGATAGGAATTATTCCTCTCTCTCTCTTTCTCATCAGTTAATATTTGTTTTTGCGAAAACGATTTGAACGGAATTTCCTTTTACTTTGCAGACGAATGCAAATATAAACGCATGAGGGATGGTATCGTGAATCGATGCGAATTTGATCAAATTATCACACTACGCAGTTTAACTCCGTCGAGGAAGTTAGGATCGAAGTATGAGATGATCCGTGACTAATCGGATTCATCACCCTGATACTCTAGTAGTTCGCTCGATCGCTCAATTTGCAGCAGGCATGCGTTCCTGCACCTCAGCATGCATAGTATAAAGTTAGAACGCGTCAAGAATGCTTTCGTTATGTTCCCCCTTCGCGAGTCTTTGAATACTTAAATTTCTTCATTTTTTTCTTCTTCAGTTTTCATTTAATGCAATGTAAATCGTACGTAAGTCATACTTAATATAATCAGAATATTCTATCAATTTTTATACAAAAAGCCATATAAATTTTATGTTTAAAACAATTGGAGCAAAAACTATAATTAAGATCATTATATTTTATAAGAAATATCCTATATGTAATACAGTTTACAATACAGATCAATTACAATATTTTTAAATATAGGTAATAAGATCGCAAATTTACGAAGGATGCATTGTACAAATGGCTTCTGATGAAACTTAGGATTCCATGCTACAATAAACGCATTCATCGTCTCTCTCTTTTTTTCCATTGAGAATTTTAATGAGAAACAGCAAAAGCAAAAGTTTTATTCCTTTGTAATGACGAGTTGCCTCTGCTTCATGAATAACAAAAAGCACGGGGAAAAAAGCGTGAAGTAAAACGAAGACGGATACGACAAAATGAAAAAGAATAGAAATGGCCGATTTCACACGAAAACGCGAGAAAAGATTTAACTATGCAGTAAAGTTAACCGGCCCCGGAGTAAATACTTCACGGCAATTTTCAAGCCAGCAATCGCGGTACGTTCTCAGGACTCTTTTAACAAATTTCTTCGAGAAGACATTTTAAACATGAACAATTTAGCAAAACAAATTTTAATTTCTTCACATCGCAAACGATGTTACACGATAATGACGTAAACAAATTATTAAGTTTATTTCAAATACTTCCTTCGGGATATTTGTGTCCCAATAAATCCGAAAAGATTAAACGACAAGTTTTAGAACAAGTGGAGGCATACAAGAGCAAGTATTTGACATAAATGTGAACTGTCATAAGGAATTAATTCTGCTCAAATAAAAAATAAGAAATTTTATACTTTTCCTGTGCATATATTGGGTCGTCCGGAAAGTTCGTGCCGATTTTTAATAGATGGCGTTGGAACATGTCTGAATATATCAATGTTATTGAAAACATACGATTTATATACATATGCTTAAAGGTGACATTTCAACGCATCTTTAGGAAAAAAGTTGTTTCAGATAAATTGATTCGTATCAGTTTTTTACTCTTTTGAAGATGGAAGAAAACAAAGAACATTTTAGACACTTGATGCTTTTCTATTACCGGAAAGGCAAAAATGCCTCACAAGCAACAAATTCGATATGTTCTGTTTACGGAGAAGGCGCTTTAGCTGAAAGAACCGTACGTAAGTGGTTCGCTAAGTTTAGAGCTGGTGATTTTAACCTTAAAGACCAAGAACGCTCGGGCAGACCCTCTACTACTGATGATGACCAAATCAAGACACTGATCGAGAATAACCCGCGCTACACGACACGTGAATTAGCAGAGATACTGAAAATATCGAAAACCGCTGTCCAGGATCATGTAGTGAAGCTTGGTTACGTAAAGTCGCTATGATGTATGGGTTCCGCATAATTTGGTCGAAAAAAATTTAACGGATCGCATTTTCATCTGCGACTCGCTGTACAAGCGCAACGAAAACGTACCATTTTTGAAGCAATTAGTGACGGGTGACGAAAAATGGATCATTTACAACAATGTAGAACGAAAAAGATCCTGGGGTAAGCGAAATGAACCAGCATTAACCACTCCGAAAGCCGGCCTTCATCCAAAAAAAGTCATGCTCTGTGTCTGGTGGGATTGGAAAGGAATCCTATATTATGAGCTCCTACCACACAACCAAACGATAAATGCAGATAAGTACTGCTCGCAACTGGACGAATTAAAGACAGCGATTCAGGAAAAACGTCCAGAATTAGCCAATAGGAAGGGCGTCGTGTTCCATCAGGACAATGCCAGACCTCATGTTTCTTTGACTACCCGACAAAAATTGTTGGAGTTTGGCTGGGATGTGCCACCTCACCCACCGTATTCACCAGACATTGCACCTTCAGACTTTCACTTATTTAGGTCTTTGCAAAATTCTCTTAGCGGCAAGAACTTCAACTCTTTGATCGACATAAAAAACCACCTTGAGGAGTTTTTCGCCGAGAAACCTAAGAAGTTCTGGGAGAATGGAATCTTCCAGTTGCGTGAAAGATGGACAAAGGTTGTGAAACAAAACGGTGCATACATAAGTCAATAAATATTTATCGACATAAAAAAATGTTGCCTTTGAATTTTCCTTCAAAATCGGCACGAACTTTCCGGACGACCCAATAGAATGAAAAAGATCCTGGGGTAAGCGAAATGAACCAGCATTAACCACTCCGAAAGCCGGCCTTCATCCAAAAAAAGTCATGCTCTGTGTCTGGTGGGATTGGAAAGGAATCCTATATTATGAGCTCCTACCACACAACCAAACGATAAATGCAGATAAGTACTGCTCGCAACTGGACGAATTAAAGACAGCGATTCAGGAAAAACGTCCAGAATTAGCCAATAGGAAGGGCGTCGTGTTCCATCAGGACAATGCCAGACCTCATGTTTCTTTGACTACCCGACAAAAATTGTTGGAGTTTGGCTGGGATGTGCCACCTCACCCACCGTATTCACCAGACATTGCACCTTCAGACTTTCACTTATTTAGGTCTTTGCAAAATTCTCTTAGCGGCAAGAACTTCAACTCTTTGATCGACATAAAAAACCACCTTGAGGAGTTTTTCGCCGAGAAACCTAAGAAGTTCTGGGAGAATGGAATCTTCCAGTTGCGTGAAAGATGGACAAAGGTTGTGAAACAAAACGGTGCATACATAAGTCAATAAATATTTATCGACATAAAAAAATGTTGCCTTTGAATTTTCCTTCAAAATCGGCACGAACTTTCCGGACGACCCAATAGAATGAAAAAGATCCTGGGGTAAGCGAAATGTACCAGCATTAACCACTCCGAAAGCCGACCTTCATCCAAAAAAAGTCATGCTCTGTGTCTGGTGGGATTGGAAAGGAATCCTATATTATGAGCTCCTACCACACAACCAAACGATAAATGCAGATAAGTACTGCTCGCAACTGGACGAATTAAAGACAGCGATTCAGGAAAAACGTCCAGAATTAGCCAATAGGAAGGGCGTCGTGTTCCATCAGGACAATGCCAGACCTCATGTTTCTTTGACTACCCGACAAAAATTGTTGGAGTTTGGCTGGGATGTGCCACCTCACCCACCGTATTCACCAGACATTGCACCTTCAGACTTTCACTTATTTAGGTCTTTGCAAAATTCTCTTAGCGGCAAGAACTTCAACTCTTTGATCGACATAAAAAACCACCTTGAGGAGTTTTTCGCCGAGAAACCTAAGAAGTTCTGGGAGAATGGAATCTTCCAGTTGCGTGAAAGATGGACAAAGGTTGTGAAACAAAACGGTGCATACATAAGTCAATAAATATTTATCGACATAAAAAAATGTTGCCTTTGAATTTTCCTTCAAAATCGGCACGAACTTTCCGGACGACCCAATACTTGTTTGAATGCATCTGAGTAACCATGTGGGTAACCAGAACGCTTGATTGAGCACTCGGTTGAGCACAAAGCACTTCAAGAACTATATGCGAACAGACACAGTCTGAATTAGAGGAAGAATGAAAACGAAAATCGCTCTCGTGAAGTTCCTCGCGAATCAAGCGGGAATTACGGAAGAAGCACCTGACTTATTGAACGGAGCCTTCTAATCTCGCGACAAGTCACCGCAATGTTGTCTGGCTTTTGGTCTGCCAATTAAGGCAAAGCTGCGACCTTAATCTGCTCGTCAGACACTTCTAAAAATACGACATCAACTGCGAAATAGCACGTCGGCACGGAAGTTCCGGGAAATCATTTTCCCGATTCAGCGCGGACTTGGCATGCGCGAGGAGTGTTAATTGAATGTTTGGAAGGAAAATGGTGTACAATTGCATCTCTTGTATGAAAAAAACATCGGAAGCATGATGTAACTTATGCTGTGGCCACATTCGTACTTTATTAAAGGAACGTTGTATTCAAAATGATGAAAAATTATCTTATATAGGATTTTACAATGTTTTATATTCTAATATAAATTGTATTATGTCTACGAATCTATAATATGTATTGCGCCAATAACTAAAAGATATTTGAGTCATAATTTCATAGAACATAGCCCTTGCAAAGCTTGGTCTGCATTTATTAAAAGAATTTCGTGAATCTTTCATGAGTCGTTAATAACGCCATGAACAACTCAAGAATTTTTGATAATTCTTTTTGAGTCAGATCGGTTTTAAAATTGCGGTCATTAATCGTGGACGTATGACGAAAGAAAAACGTAACTTTTGATCATAGCACTTTTTATACCTTGAAGATTTGTGCAACTGTTTTGCCTGCATCGTTTATCTGCAAAACAAGTTGCGCACTACGATTAAAAAACAAACTACGTGTCCATTGTGATGGACATCTGAAATCATCCGATAAGCGGCTTTTGTTTCATCGTTCGTCTCCGGTATTGTCTACGGAAATCTCGACCGCTTTTAGATCGCGTGACGCGTGCACGGCGGAGCGTGAGGCATAATTTTAGAATCTCACAGAGTACGTATGCTAATCGAGCACGTTATTTTCATGCAAACGAGATCTCGTCGGCAAAAGCCGCTAACGTACACGTTAACGTTCGTGTAACTGGTACAGTGTGTCTCAACATTAACGCTTTTTTCCTCTTTTTCCTTCCATTGAATTAATTAGTCTCGTTTCGAGTATATCTACTGATGTGCAGCTAAGATCCATTGTTAACGGTTTTAAAATAAAGCGTTAATAAAGTCAAGGAAATTATTCTCAATCGTCCGGGCTCTCTTCCCATACAGCACCGATTAATACAGAAAGCTTTCAGGAAGGTTTTAAAATCATTTCAAGATTTCACATTTCATATGCAACATTTCTCAAAGGATTCCGCAATATGTCATACGAAATGTTGCAACAGAAATGTTTCTAAAACCTACCACGTGCAATAAATTTGAAAAAATGTGAATATTGTAAAAAGTAAAATTATATATATATATATATATACCTAGACCAAGTGTTCGATCTTTAGTGAAGCTAACCAGTTGACCAAAAAATGCATTATCTTCACGTATCCTTTTTTTCTTTCAAATATAAGCGTTGGTTGAACAGAGAATTATATATCTATATAATTCTTTCCTTTTAATCAACTATTTGGAGGAAGAAAAAGGGAAATATATAATATAAGAATGGCTCTTTGTCAATGTGCCAACAATTGACGCTTTTTAAAGGGAAACTTGGTGAATACTTGGTTTAGCTATGTATGTGCATATCTATATACATCTTATATATATTATGTATTTTTTTCATTAAGCATATTTATTATATTAATTAGATTGCAAATATTAAATAAAAACGTACAATAAAAATAATAAATACATTTTATATATAATTTTTATTATAACTTTTTAGTATTTGCAATCTTCTGAATACTCGTATAATAAATTTCAATATAATTTCTGAAGTATTTTCAATTGATTTGAATAAGAGCTTTGTAATTTGTGTGCAACATCATAGGAAAGTTTCAAACTTATTTCAATTAACCTTCAGTAATATATCAAAAAGATTTCAGCTATTTTAATCATCTTTCGGCAATATTTCAGAAAGGTTGCAGATTGATCTGTACCTTTCAGCAACCTTTCTATAAGGTTTTGAATGCAAGTGTCGCGGATATTTTGCTATTCCGGAGTTGTCTCATAACTGTTGCAGAAACATTTTGCAATGCTTATGAGATGCTTTCGTCTGTCAGATGAAATACTTCTGAAATATTTCTGAAATGTTTTCGTGCTGTATGGGTTCCAATTGCACTCTTCAGAAAAACTGAAGTTCTTATGAAGTCCTTAACTGAAGTTGTATATTTTTTTGCAAAACAATTGTTTTTATGAAATGACAGAAAGGAAATCCAATCTCTTAATAGGGAACTGAAGTGCAAGATCTACTGCCAGACAATCGATTATAAACATGGATCACTGCAATAAAAATAATTGAAAATGATTTTCAATTTTATATCCCTTTATTAATTCAATTTCTCGAGTAACTTGTGATATCGATTAAACTACAATTATCCTCGATCGATGTTTACGTAGGATGGTCTTACGCAAGATGTAAGACAAGTTTAGCTATTTTCTCGCAAGTGCTCGGACGATCTCGATCTAACGTTATACGTCTGGAAAGTGCCCGTGAAGACTTTGCTTTTCCCGTTCACCAACTCAGACAGGTCTAGCTCGCGAAATGTAGACGCATCCAAGAGGAAGTCTGCCGATCGGCGGACAGAGGGGGAGAGAAGGAGATCCACTACACGGCATAGTGTACACTTCATGCTCGACATATTCTCACGAAATTGGAGATCTTGCTTCTCTCTCTCTCTCTTCCTCTCTTTCAGAAATGCAACAGAATACTGCAACGATTCACTCTTCCGTTCATGCGTGCATCGTGGCCCGCCCTTGATGCGCTCTTCGATGCAATCCATCCCTTCTCGGACTAGAAAACACATTCCTACTATTCTTTCTCTCTCTTTCATTTGTATTTGCCTTGCCGATTAGTATACGATGCGCTTATTCTCGTGTTCTCATTATGATCCAAATGTATCAATATTGTTTTTCATCCTTTCAACAAAAAAAAATAGAAAACGAAATTAATAAGTATAATTCTGCAAAAAGGGTATAAATTTGTGAAGGAATAAAGAAGATGTGTACCTTGAAGGGTAAATAATCTTCGATTAGTCTGATGCCGCATGTTAATTGCAAGATTCCGCAAAACAGCTGGTCGTTTACTGTGGAAGATTAATTTAAATGCAAATCTCACAATCGCACTTGATTCTCCACGGCAGTCACGGCACAGTCACAGTGTAGAGTTCTTGATTTTTCATCGCTAGAACGCGAAACTTCGTTAACTCCGCTTTTAAGCGCGTGCTAGAACGAAAATTAATACTTTTTTTACTATATAAAAGAATGCAGTGGAAAATAGAGAATAAAATACGGCGAAAGTAAGGATGCCAGCTGCTTTAGTTCAACCGTGCGTTTATGAACAATTAACGTAATAAAGAAATGTATAATTACTGGTACCTTGATTGGAATTAAAGAAAACATGTTTGTTGTTAAATAATTTTCTTAAATTTAATTTTTTAATTTTCGTACGTGCATCGTAAAGAAGTATTAAATAAATACTTTTTAAAATTATTTTATTTATATATATATATGTCTTTCGTTCTTTCAATATCTATTATATTTTTTTATTATATAAAAATTGTATTATCCAGGAAATATATATGTATATAAAATTAATAAAAATATATTATTATATTTATAAATTCAATAATTTCCCTAGTTTTCTCTATTTTTCATTATACTTGACATTTAAAAATATTTCTTTGGTCGTGCTAAGCTGCAAGACTAATGCCGTTATTCGCGAATCAAGATCGAGGTATACAATACGCTGCTTTTTCTCCGTGAAATGCAAAGAATTCTGTGTATGAACGCGAAGTTCGATACGTCGGCATCAAACTAGGTCGATTATCTATCCACGTGACCTACATCGTCGGCTTGATATGTAAAATTCTTGTAGTCTATCTATGATGATAATACCAGTAACACGATATTTACATTAACAGATATAATTTATAAGATTTTCTTTATTTGATCAATATACTATCTACGGATCTTGGAAATAACAAAATCAGCGAATCCCGACGTGCTTCCATCATCGATAAATTTCGATGGCCAGATAAAGGCAGCAGCAGCTAATAAAGTGTCGGGTAAATAACACTGTGAACGTGATCACGTTTTACAGTCCAAATGGGTTCAGTTGGTCAGAGAAAGGTACACGAGACCTCGTTTTTCGAAGAACGCTCAGGATGAAGCAGAGATTTCATAAAAGCTCTTCTTTCTTTTCTTATCTCTCTCGTTTTGCGGTCCGCCGAAAGAAGTTCTCGTGTAATTATTTACAGACATCTTGTATTGTCTTTGCACTTTGCGCTCAATGTTTATCAAGTAACATTCAATTTCTTTCAAGAGCGAGACAGAAATTTGTGAAAATTCATTAAAACTAAAAATAAATAGTTAGCATGTATCTTGATGACAAAATTTTGATGAAAATCTTGATGAAAAATTTCTTTAAAGAGTTCTGAGTCTGTCAAAAGTCACAGTTCAATAAAATAAAGGTAAAATATCATTCTTAATTGCAATATTATTATTTTTTAGTAAATACTAGTAACATAATAAAAAATAGCAATATAATACCTGAGAATTTATTACATTAATATGTGTGACGTGCTTTATTTTATATTGAAAGTTATCTGGATGAAAAGACTAACACAATATTCAACATGTAACTATGAATTTCCTGGGAAATTAAACCACGTATATCGGTATTATTCCATTCATGTTCGTATTCAAAGCTAAATTATAATGTTATCGACGCGGCCAGTGCATCATGTTATCACAACGAACAGTCGCGTCCCCATAGCAGATATCAAAAATTAAAACTGCAAAACAATATTTTTCGCTTGAAAAATAAAACCACCAATTTACCATGATTACTGTTTCAAGCTTTCTGATCAGTTTTTTAAAAATTTCTCGATTATAGAAGAATACGAGAATAGAGCAAATCAACTCAATTATGATACTAAATTGGAACGACAAATATATGTAAATTAATCGAGTTTTTAAATCACTCAATAATTGGTACTTTATTCTATTCAGTCATGAACTCTTTTTCAAGGAAACTAAGTTTCCTTGAAAAAGAATTGTCGCAAAGTTTAATGAAGCCAAAATTAATGATGCACTTTTAGTATGAACCGCTCGATTTGACAGGATTAAGAGAGAGGGATGAGGTAATGCAAAATGCCAAGTTTCTGACATCGAGACTACACTTTGCGTTGTTGATACAAGCCAAGTATAGGATGCAAAATCGAGCGATTTCTTCTTCATTAATCCATTCTCTTCTCTTGACCTAGTCTTTCGGATTGACTCCATTGTGTATGGCAGAATTAACCCTCGAGTTCGAGATACCGCGAGACCTTGCATATGACACGTCATCGTGAGGAAAAGATGAAAGATTCATAGAGATTTGAGTAAACGTAGATAAAATAACAATCTTATCGCTTTATTCTGATAGTGAAATTAGAAATGATTAATTAATCGTAAAGGAATAATCAATCGAAATTTTAATCTTCCTTGGAATATATATATATATATATATATATATATATATTTCACTATATTACATATATATGCACACACACACACCTACATACACCTACACCCACACGCGCACACACCACATAAAAAGGATTTGGAGTATAAAGAATAATGAACGCAGCAGTTGGAATTATAAAAGAACTAAACGAACCGCAGGGTTTTCTAATTCCTTAGGCCTTGCTGAATCGACGATATTGCAAATTCGAAATTGAATATCTCGGTACCTAACTATCCTAGCACGAAATTTCAAAAACGATTTTAAAGCTTTGAAACCCTACTTTTCGCAATTTAAATCGAAATTGTGCACGACGAGTTTTTTAAAATGGCGGAAAGGGAGAGCATGCGAAATTGATAAATGAAGATTCGAGTTTGCGATGGCACATGGTGTAAAGTAGGTATTGCAGCCCAATGGGACTAAATGCATATAAAAGTATAGAGTTTTATCTTTAAAACGCTTTTTTACAAAGCTCGATGCGATCATTTTTTGTTGAGATACTCCAAATTTACTTAACAGAGTGTTTTCTTTTTTAAAGTTGCACAACTCGGCGAAAAATGATCGCATCGAGCTCGGTAAAAAGCATTTTAAAGATAACACTCTATATTTTCATTTGCATTTGGTCTCATTAGGCTGCGATATCTAATTCACGCCATGCACCGTCACAAACTCGGACTTTCGGTTATCACCTTTGCATCCTCTCATTTTGTCATCCGCCATTTTGAATCAAATGGCCGACCATAATTGCCATTCAAATATTCTTAAAGTGGATACTTGAAGCTTCATTTTGCATTTTTGAACATATTTTTATCTTCATTATTTACCAAGTTATGATCATTTGAAAGTTGGTAAATTTTTCCCTAAATTTTAGTGTACCGCTTTTTTTGGGAGTGAGTGTATATATATATATATATATATATATATCAAATACATTTGTGTGCTATTATTAAGTTTTAGCTATTATTATTAGTTTCAGAAATTAGATGAATTACATGTTTAAAAAGTTTGTAGTAATATCGAGATAATTGAATTAAATATGATCGTACGTACCTTGAACTGTAAAGTACTCTTCCGTCCTGATAAAGTCTGACAAACTTATTCGGACTAGTAATCGTGTGTAAGTAACTGTGCTTGCCGTTGTAGAAGTACGTGTCGGGTTTCCAAATTCTCGCCAACATAGAAATGCTCAATGCCAGTGTTTCTTTACCACCACCTTTAAACGCTAAACGCCTATCGACCCACGATTGCCGGAAGTAACAGTCCATCGAATACGTCTGCGGGGAATTTCAAAATTTGATTAAATCACCTTTATAATTGATATTGATACTAATAATATTTGAAAATCATAAATGCTTTGAACAGATTTTTATTTGCTGTAATCAATTAACTTATGGCTTCTAAATTACTGAAGCTTCGTTCTCGCAGATGTCACGAGATGTATAAAAACATGACTGACCATGTCCACCTCGGAAATGGGACCCATGCTGCGTACCATGATATCAACCTCAACTGTAGCCGGAGGTCCACCGAAATCCGGCCTGATACTGTTATCGTAACCGCGAAGCAGATTGTCCAGCAGGTCGCTAATGTTACTATGATTGTTACTTTGCGTCCGTTGCCTGGCGGAAGTCCTCACTCCCGCAGCCGTTCTAAAGCAAGAGTAATTACATCGAACAAGTAATTGCTGCTTGTTGCGAGATTAACACGCTAAAGAAACGGTCGCTCCGTAATACGAAAATTCCGCAGCGGCGAGAAACACTTTCAAACTTTCTTAAGCGTTCTTCCTACAACCACTGGATACTTGCGTTGTTTCGGCAGCGCTTTCTCAAGAAATTCACCGTTATGACAGCCACAGATGACGTGTAACAAGTGTATTAAGTGTATTAAGACACGTGAATAATAATTGTAACTGTTGCAATTACATTTGCAAAATAATAATTGTTCAATAAAGTAAAAAAATAATGGATAAAGTGCACTCCAATATCTTTATTAAAATAATGATTGTAATGATGATGGAAATGATTATAATGACGTTACGGTAAATAATTCAGTTGATGTGGACGGAAAATGTAGAGGCAAATTGCGCTTGGCAGTATTAATACAGCCGGCATTCAGTACACAAGACTCAACATGCGTGGTTCAAGATTTGAATCACTCCTCTCATAACGAGCAAATTGGCCGGTTCATTCACTCTGATGATACTTGAAGATCGAGTGATTTCCAACGTAAGAGGATGAGAACTAATCGGGAATCGTGCTCTAAATGCCCGAATTCTAGCGTGATCCTCCAATGTACGAATACACTTACCTATACATGCTTGAATATGTATATGCTTAGATGCGTACACAGTAAAAAATAAAATGTTAATTTTAACATTTTTTGCATGTCCCAGAAAGTCCACTCTAAATTTTAAGTTAAAGCAACTCATTCGTCATATGTTACTTCTTGACAAACTAGAAATGTTAAGTAATTAACACAATACTTTACATTTATTTTTGTTACTGTAACTTTAAGTGTGATGTAAAAATAACATACAAAGTAATTGAAAACTACATGGAAGAGAAGTTACAATAACTCATCGGAAAAGTTGATAGAACATTTTCGTTCGTACAATATGAACATTTACTTTTTATGTTATATTAACACATGATAGTAATTATTTCAACTTAAATTATTTTTGATAGAAACATTTAATTTTAGTAAATTTGACTATTTTATATGTCAAAGTTCATGATTATTTGAAGATTTACTTTAACTTCTTTTAGAATGTTAAACTGACTTTGTGACATGTTGATTGTTTAAAATTATTGTGTTAAAAGCATTTGAAATAATATTCCATTTCTAAGAGACATACACAAAATGTTAAGTTATGAAGTTAATGTAACATTAATGTAACATATAAAATTGTTATAAAAATAATAACATATCAGTTGTATGTTAATTTTACATTGAAGTAGTAATCAAAACATGGCAACACAAGAAAATTTTAACATATGGACGCACAATTTTTAACGGTGTATGAGGTAAATCATCGTTTGCCTTTACTCAACCGCGTACCGAATCCTTAGTGCACGCGATTCACGAATATCTCTATTCTATATGCACAAACATATAGCTGACGCAATTAAAGCGGCTGAAACTTGCCTCTGCGAGAGAGTAAATTATGCTGAGGAACTGTATTTACCGTATTTGAAGAGCGACGTAAAACAAAGCCGCGCTCGCGCAATACTTCTCGCAATGTAGCTGCATTTTCGAGATTTTACGGATTCAAATCTCAAGCAAAACAATATTTTTATTTTTATTTTGAGTTAATATTGAAAATTTCGATGCAATTTTGATTTTGAAACGATTAAATCCGAAATTTGAGATAAAAAAGAACACATTAAGACGATAAAGATATCGCTCAGAATATAAGAGTTTATTTGTATTAATATTAATAATACTTAATAATATTAAACATTATAAAACAAAACATAATGCAATGAATTATTCAAATCCGTGGAAATAATTAATTTTAAAACTGTATAAATTTATTTTACCAATTTAAATGAAAAAAGTACGCGCGGTTTGCTAAATAGATTACGTATAATTAATATCATCAAAATGCATAGAGTAAAATGTAATGGAGATCTCGTAGATTAAACTTACAGAAAGGAAGCATAAGAAGTGATGAGATTAGCAAGAGCGAGCAGGACTCTTCGCTTCATAATGTTCCAGGCCGGATCCTCGTTTCCTTCGTGTGGAAACTCCCTCATCAATCCGATTTAACAACAAGATCATTCGATATCTCGCGCTATAACAAAAATTAATAACGTCACTGGACGTAGATGAATGTCACAGCAAATTAATAATGATGTCTATATATTGTTTTAAGTAATCTTGTAAATAAACTTGTCTAGAGAGATTTCTCAAAGATTAGAAGATTGTATCAATAATATCACACAATTAACTTTAATCCGCGAATTAGAATGTCTTTAATGAAAGATCTCCAGGGGAAAACGGTGTCATAAATTTAATTATATATTTTATTATTATTATATATTATATTATTAGTTCATAAATTTTTATTCTTGTTTATTTTATCAAATTTTCATATTCTGGTCACGGCTCATAACGCAATGATGAGCCAATTCAATGATAATTTCTTATTGACAATGCGAACAAATAATCTGGTTTGATTGTGCTTCTGGCAACAGTAAGAGGTCACGTCGTGCGGAATTGTCGCAATTCGCGAATCGTCCCAGGAATTTAGTTATCGATTGTATGAATGACACGCTGATGACGTTTGTGCATAAAACGAACGTTTCTTCTTTAACGACAAACGAGGCGGAAAATAACGACGTGCTGCGAAGCTTCATAATGTCATTAAATTTCACATTACGCTTGCATGCATCGTGAAAATTCGCTCTTGCTCAATAAACATTCGGTGCATCGGACTGCTAAGATCGATCCATGAGAAGCAACATATAAATAGTCTGATAAAAATTGATACGACAAATTGCAACGATCGTAATAGGCACAGTAATTATTTTGTTTGTAAGTGACAAAACTTTACATATGTCTTAAATTTACGATAGCCACTAAACTACATCTCCAACGAAACTACCCAACGGACGCGGCAAAAGAGACCTTCTAAACTTCTGAACGTCTTTTGGGTGTCTTTTGGATTTCTAGTCTTCTGGATTTTCGCATACTTGTTTCGATTTGGGGCGTCGCGACGCGTCGCGTCGTCGCGCAATAACGCTTGATAGACAGACGGGTGTCGAATCAGCAAATCGGTAAATCTTGACGTTAACGCGGTGCATGCGTGTGAGGCACGTATGCGTGATACATCGCTCGCGCGCAACACGTATATATTCGTCCCCGAAAATAGTTTCCAGCGAAAGGCGACGTACGTTTGACATGCGAATAAACCGCAACGTACGCAAACAGTCATTCGTACGTACGTAAATACGGTATACGCTTTTTACCATTCGCAATGCCAGGACTAGCTTGATAATCAGCATCGTTTGCACACCGTAAATCGAGGATTTTAATTACACAACTCATCTCGGAAAAGCAACTGTTCCTGAGTAATTATTGAAATTATAGTTCACAGTCGTTTTCTAAACACATTTAGATAAAAAGCCTGCTGAGATATATTGGACAGAAACTGTAACATAGATGCGTGTAAAGATGGATGTATCCACACGTTATTCGTCAAAATTCTTTCAACTTTTTTAAAACTAAAATATCTTTAAAAACACTTACATGGATTGTCTTGGACAAACAGAAAAGTATATTTTAAAAGAGACGAAAATATTGTTTCATAAATATCTGCTGCGTCTCGATGGCGACTTGCCTGAGTCATTAGAATCGAGTGACGCGGTTTATGAAAACTGAACAGGGAAATAGATTCTCGGTCAATCTTGCTTAGAAAAAAAAAGAGGAACCTCAGAACAGACGAAGAGTATATTGCGTGGAAACAATGGACGACGTCTTGGCGACAACTTCGATGTGGAGTGGATGGTGACATGTCCAAACGAAATTCGTGGTGCTCGTAAAAGGCGGCCCGCATTTACGACGGGTCTATCAAGACATTATATCACAAGAGCAATCGGATGTTTCCTGGCTTTGAACAGTCCTCAGGTAATGCACAAACAAGTGCCACTGCTTATTTTAGAGAATGACGTTAAAAATTAGTGGTTTAATCCTCTCGGTAAATAATTTTATCGAGCGAACTTGAAGCAAAACATGAGATTGAAATTTAATCATCCAGTCAGCAGATTTAAATCCACGAAAGTAATACGGAGGTAGCGATCAAGTAGACTGTCGCTCAGAAAATTAAAAAATGGTGCGACCGTCAAACCCGCGACTTATGGCCCGTGTGCTGGACGCAGTGGCCAATCTTAGTGACACTAAAGGTTCATCAGCCCGCGACGTTCTTGCTTTCATCCGGCAGAGCAACATATCAGCGAAGAACCTGACGGTGCAGGTAATAAATGTATCTGCATGCCACATCGTGCTTTGCATAATCTTCGTCTGCGCGATGTTAATGCGATTCGCATATTAAATTCATGATTCGCGTGCAAAGCTCCTTTAGAATGCATCACATTCGTCCGCGTATGCATTTTAAATCAGCATCGCTTTGTATCTTACGTAAGTTTCCAGTTTAGTATTGAACAACTTAGAACTATTTCTAAAGCAACTCAATTATTAGGGGTGTGATTTAGTTTTGAGGGTTTTTTTGCTCAAAAACGCATGTATTTAAATATGATAATGAACGAATACCTTAATCCAAATATTTTCCTTCGTTTTCTATAACTTTTTCCCATCTTTCTGGCAAGAGATGGATTCCACCGCGATAAAATCACTCTTCTTTTCAGTTGATCCGTTCGTCGACGAATTTTCGCACTTCTTCCAAATTATGAAAGTGTGTATCCTCTAAAGCGTGTTGCATCGACTGGAACAAATAATAATCGCATGGAGCAATGTCCGGAGAATACGCGGGTGCGGTAAGACTTCCCATTCAAGCTCTAATGGTGTTTCTTTCACTGATAACGCAACGTGAGGTCGAGCGTTGTCACGAAGAAGAATCACTTTCCGTCCTTTACTCGCAATTGGTGGTCGTTTTTGGTCCAATGCTTGCTTCAACTTGTACAATTGGTGTCGATAACAATCAGCCGTGACAGTCTCGTGCGGATTTAACAGCTCACAGTACACTATCCCACCAAATACAGAGCATTACTTTTGAACCGTCAATATTGCGTCTCGGAGTGGATGTTGATGGTTCGTCTGGATCCACCCATGATTTTCTGCGTTTCGGATTATCAAAATAGATGCACTTTTCATCCCCAGTAACAATCCGAGACAAAAGACTCTTCTTTTTTTGCCTGGCGATCAACGAAATGCAACTGTTCAACCGGTTCGCAATGGCACTTTCCGATAATTGATGTGGAACCCATTTCCCTTCTTTCTGAATTTTTCCCATTTCATGTAAATGTTTGGCAACTGTTGTACGATCAACATTTAATGCTCTGGCAAGAGATGGATTCCACCGCGATAAAATGACTCTTCTTTTCAGTTGATCCGTTAGTCGACGAATTTTCGCACTTCTTCCAAATTATCAAAGTGTGTATCCTCTAAAGCGTGTTGCATCCACCGGAACAAATAATAATCGCATGGAGCAATGTCCGGAGAATACGCGGGGTGCGGTAAGACTTCCCATTCAAGCTCTAATAGTGTTTCTTTCACTGATAACGCAACGTGAGGTCGAGCGTTGTCACGAAGAAGAATCACTTTCCGTCGTTTACTCGCAATTGGTGGTCGTTTTTGGTCCAATGCTTGCTTCAACTTGTACAATTGGTGTCGATAACGATCAGCCGTGACAGTCTCGTGCGGATTTAACAGCTCATAGTACACTATCCCACCAAATACAGAGCATTACTTTTGAACCGTCAATATTGCGTCTCGGAGTGGATGTTGATGGTTCTCCTGGATCCACCCATGATTTTCTGCGTTTCGGATTATCAAAATAGATGCACTTTTCATCCCCAGTAACAATCCGAGACAAAAGACTCTTCTTTTTTTGCCTGGCGATCAACGAAATGCAAATGTTCAACCGGTTCGCAATGGCACTTTCCGATAATTGATGTGGAACCCATTTCCCTTATTTCTGAATTTTTCCCATTTCATGTAAATGTTTGGTAACTGTTGTACGATAACATTTAATGCTCTGGCAAGTTCTGAAGTGGATTGTGTTGGATTTTCGTCCAATAATGCTTGGAAATCTGCATTTTCAAGCTTTCTTGGTTGTCCCGAGCGTTCTTTGTCCTTCACATCAGTATCACCACTTTTAAAGCGTCTAAACCAGTATTCACAAGTCTTAATTGATGGGGCAGAATCACCATAAGTTTCCACAAGAATTCTATAACCGTCAGTCGCAGTTTTCTTTTGATTAAAAAACAAAAGCAACGCATGTCGAAAATGCTGTTTCGGAAGTTGCATTTTTACGATAATATAAACGTGACTGTTATTGCATCTATTGCTACAATGCTACTAAATGTCATGGATAATGTCAACACTGTAAGAAACAACAGTTATCGGAAACAGCTATTGGAACAAACTGACACTACAGCCATCTGTTGCAAAACCCTCAAAACTAAATCACACTCCTAATAATTAAAATCGAATCAATCAAAATTATGTAGCAAGGAAACCTTAAAACGCGTTCGAGAGAAGAATTAATTCTATTTACAAATGGTCGAAGTCGATTCAATATAATGCATATAATATCCATATTCAATGTAATGTACATATAATATCCAATAATACAAATCCAAGCAATTGACATTCTTGTTGCAGGTGCATCGAGCTTTAAAACACGCAGTGACCGCCGGGCTCTTACGGCACAGAAGCGGCCGCTACAAGGTATTGGCTACCCTAAACCCTATTTCTACCCCTGCATCACCTGCTAATAAGAATCCAGTTAGCAATGACCAGAAAACCAAGGAAAAGAAATTAAAACCCGACGTATGGGCACCTGAGAGTGACATGAAATCGTCTCATCAAACGCAAGAGCGCAAGTACGTAAAATTGTTTATGTGTGACTAACACCTGTCTTTTCTTGGATTCATTAGTGTGTTTGATGATGATTTACAAGTATTTCACGTTTGAATAAGTTCATTAGCCTCTATTGAAAGCTGATAATGATAAATTGTTTGAACAAAAAGGAGACTTATGATCGTAATGCAGAGTTTTCTAGAGAGAAATTGTAATAGGTCGTAATAGCTAATTTTGCTTCATATTCATAAATGTAGGAAAGGATCCACGTCACAAAAACGAAGTAACGGGCATCACAGCAAAGCGAAAAGAAAATCTCGTCGTTCGCCGTCTACTAGACGAGCAAATACAACCGCACGGAATCGAAAGGTGCGCTATCAAAGCTATTATAATATATAATCTCTTTACTGAATTTGAGGAAAACAATATAATATTAGAAATTCTAAAAACTGAGAATAACTGTTACAGTTGCTGTACAGCAAACCAATAATTCTTAAACGGAAAAGTGGTATGAGTTTTTTCATCTTTTGACTTGACAATCTGGATTTTGACATCCCAGCAGCGACAGCGGAAACGCAGGCACGACGACGAAGAATTCGAGAATCTATCATCTGGTCGCTATATTTTGTACGAGTCGCCCGTACCATTGAATCACAAGACGAAGCGTTCGAGAGTATCCGAGCAAGAGCTCGAATCTGACTTCTCTGATGATGAAAGCTATCATGAAAGCCGCGTGAACCGGAAGCGCATTTCTCGAGGTAATTTAAATCACATTAGAGCAGTAGAATTCGTAGTAAATTAGAAGAGTTATGCGCTGTCGCATTTCTTATGATCTTATGCTTCTTATGCATACTACTTGGCAATTGTTTTGGTTCCCAAAGGAATTGCATTTTAGTACTGTTATTTTTTCAAGGTTTTATCATGAACTCTTCTTAAGGGGGGAGCCTGCTTTAGAACGTTGAAAATAAGGTATAATTTTACGAATGTTTTCGGAGAAACTATACAGCGGATCATTATAAAACTTTGATGCATTTATTAGTACATGTTTAAAGATAAAAATTATTTTTTGATTTGAATATATCGTCTGTAGAGGTCGTCCTGGAGGCATCTTAGTGCAGCCGGCATTGTAAATTGGTGAGCATTCTCCTGCCTCCAAATTTCATCCAAACTGAAAAATTGAAATATTTTCTCGTTATTTATGAATTCCCATCGTCGATGAACCTTTAATATTCATAAAAACATTAAGTTAAACAATTATTTTTGCATGAAAAAGTTCAAAAACTTTGCCTAAAAATCGTACTTTTGTGTTCTAAGCTCCACCATTTTGGCACTTTTCCACTTTTTTCTTCTCTCTTTGGTTCATCGACGATGGGAATTCATAAATAACGAGAACATATTTCAATTTTTCAGTTTAGACGAAAGTTGGAGGCAGGAGAATGCTCAGCAATTTGCAATGCCGGCGACGCGGCTGCACTAAGATGCCTCCAGGACGACCTCTACGGGCGATATATTCAAATCAAAAATAATTTTTTTTATCTTCAAACATGTACTAATAAATGCATAAAACTTTGATGCATTTATTAGTACATGTTTAAAGATAAAAATTATTTTTTGATTTGAATATATCGCCTGTAGAGGTCGTCCTGGAGGCATCTTAGTGCAGCCGGCATTGTAAATTGGTGAGCATTCTCCTGCCTCCAAATTTCATCCAAACTGAAAAATTGAAATATTTTCTCGTTATTTATGAATTCCCATCGTCGATGAACCTTTAATATTCATAAAAACATTAAGTTAAACAATTATTTTTGCATGAAAAAGTTCAAAAACTTTGCCTAAAAATCGTACTTTTGTGTTCTAAGCTCCACCATTTTGGCACTTTTCCACTTTTTTCTTCTCTCTTTGGTTCATCGACGATGGGAATTCATAAATAACGAGAACATATTTCAACTTTTCAGTTTAGACGAAATTTGGAGGCAGGAGAATGCTCACCAATTTGCAATGCCGGCGACGCGGCTGCACTAAGATTTCTCCAGGACGACCTCTACAAGCGATATATTCAAATAAAAAAATAAGTTTTTTGATCTTTAAACATGTACTAATAAATGCATAAAACTTTGATGCATTTATTAGTACATGTTTAAAGATAAAAAAATTATTTTTTGATTTGAATATATCGCCCGTAGAGGTCGTCCTGGAGGCATCTTAGTGCAGCCGGCATTGTAAATTGGTGAGCATTCTCCTGCCTCCAAATTTCATCCAAACTGAAAAATTGAAATATTTTCTCGTTATTTATGAATTCCCATCGTTGATGAACCTTTAATATTCATAAAAACATTAAGTTAAACAATTATTTTTGCATGAAAAAGTTCAAACACTTTGCCTAAAAATCGTACTTTTGTGTTCTAAGCTCCACCATTTTGGCACTTTTCCACTTTTTTCTTCTCTCTTTGGTTCATCGACGATGGGAATTCATAAATAACGAGAACATATTTCAATTTTTCAGTTTAGACGAAATTTGGAGGCAGGAGAATGCTCACCAATTTGCAATGCCGGCGACGCGGCTGCACTAAGATTTCTCCAGGACGACCTCTACGGGCGATATATTCAAATCAAAAATAATTTTTTTTATCTTCAAACATGTACTAATAAATGCATAAAACTTTGATGCATTTATTAGGACATGTTTAAAGATAAAAAAAATTATTTTTTGATTTGAATATATCGCCCGTAGAGGTCGTCCTGGAGGCATCTTAGTGCAGCCGGCGTTGTAAATTGGTGAGCATTCTCCTGCCTCCAAATTTCATCCAAACTGAAAAATTGAAATATTTTCTCGTTATTTATGCATTCCCATCGTCGATGAACCTTTAATATTCATAAAAACATTAAGTTAAACAATTATTTTTGCATGAAAAAGTTCAAAAACTTTGCCTAAAAATCGTACTTTTGTGTTCTAAGCTCCACCATTTTGGCACTTTTCCACTTTTTTCTTCTCTCTTTGGTTCATCGACGATGGGAATTCATAAATAACGAGAACATATTTCAACTTTTCAGTTTAGACGAAATTTGGAGGCAGGAGAATGCTCACCAATTTGCAATGCCGGCGACGCGGCTGCACTAAGATTTCTCCAGGACGACCTCTACAAGCGATATATTCAAATAAAAAAATAAGTTTTTTGATCTTTAAACATGTACTAATAAATGCATAAAACTTTGATGCATTTATTAGTACATGTTTAAAGATAAAAAAATTATTTTTTGATTTGAATATATCGCCCGTAGAGGTCGTCCTGGAGGCATCTTAGTGCAGCCGGCATTGTAAATTGGTGAGCATTCTCCTGCCTCCAAATTTCATCCAAACTGAAAAATTGAAATATTTTCTCGTTATTTATGAATTCCCATCGTCGATGAACCTTTAATATTCATAAAAACATTAAGTTAAACAATTATTTTTGCATGAAAAAGTTCAAAAACTTTGCCTAAAAATCGTACTTTTGTGTTCTAAGCTCCACCATTTTGGCACTTTTCCACTTTTTTCTTCTCTCTTTGGTTCATCGACGATGGGAATTCATAAATAACGAGAACATATTTCAACTTTTCAGTTTAGACGAAATTTGGAGGCAGGAGAATGCTCAGCAATTTGCAATGCCGGCGACGCGGCTGCACTAAGATTTCTCCAGGACGACCTCTACGGGCGATATATTCAAATCAAAAATAATTTTTTTTATCTTCAAACATGTACTAATAAATGCATAAAACTTTGATGCATTTATTAGTACATGTTTAAAGACAAAAAAATTATTTTTTGATTTGAATATATCGCCCGTAGAGGTCGTCCTGGAGGCATCTTAGTGCAGCCGGCATTGTAAATTGGTGAGCATTCTCCTGCCTCCAAATTTCATCCAAACTGAAAAATTGAAATATTTTCTCGTTATTTATGAATTCCCATCGTCGATGAACCTTTAATATTCATAAAAACATTAAGTTAAACAATTATTTTTGCATGAAAAAGTTCAAAAACTTTGCCTAAAAATCGTACTTTTGTGTTCTAAGCTCCACCATTTTGGCACTTTTCAACTTTTTTCTTCTCTCTTTGGTTCATCGACGATGGGAATTCATAAATAACGAGAACATATTTCAATTTTTCAGTTTGGACGAAATTTGGAGGCAGGAGAATGCTCACCAATTTGCAATGCCGGTTGCACTAAGATGCCTCCAGGACGACCTCTACAGGCGATATATTCAAATCAAAAAATAATTTTTTTTATCTTTAAACATGTACTAATAAATGCATCAAAGTTTTATAATGATCCGCTGTATAGTTTCTCCAAAAACAATTCGTAAAATATACCTTATTTTCAGCGTTCTAAAGCAGGCTCCCCCCTTAATCGTTTCTTCATTTTAAATGATCGCATAGGCTCAATTTGACCGAAGCAACTTTTTTCGTTTGCATTTTTTATAAAGATGACTAAGAGTTTTTTCTACATATTCCTGTAATATTCCGCAATTCTTAAGTTCTAAGAATATAATATTCAATCTTCCTGAGAGAGAGAGGTAGTTAACGTCGCTCTCTATAACATATACTTGCGCCTTTCTTTATACCTTTCTTTACGCAACCACTTGAAGATTAACTCCATAAAAAATTAATTTTGTACATTACTGAGAAAGTATGGTCCTTGTCAGCCTGAACCATTACAGCCGCTTTGCATAATGACGGTTAGAAAATCCCGTAAAAGACCGACGATAACCAAAATTAGAAGTTAAATGCACATTACACATTAGAAAATATTAAATCACACTGTTATAAAATTCGTAATATCGAGAATACTATTTTCAATAATATCAATATTAAAATATCTTTCTCTACTAACGTATCTCAAAATGCAGCATATTTTTGCAAGAGAATTATTTGATATTTTGATGGCAGTATCGTACTTTTAATATTTATTTCAAGCAAACGAGTCGCTGCATCATCGGCAATCGAAGTGTAAAGAAACGCGGGCGAAGTCCAGGGGTAGATCGACATCGCGAGCTCGTACTCCGCTGCAACGGACGATGCAACCACGGCAGCATACGATCGAGGAAATCGGAAACGACATGTCGCGATACGAAGATGAAGATCACGGATCCACGGAGCGCGATGTGACGCATCAGGAAACGCACGAAGACGTTGAGGAAGCCCGCGAGCCAAACGACAGCAACAGCGGCTTGGAGAACTCGTGAGAAGCGATTGCACTTCTCTACTTCTGCTGTCCCACACTATCGACATGAATCTTCTATTTTCTTTTTGGCGATTATATGTTGATTTATTTATCGTTTTCTAATTCTGTGTACCCTGTCTCGCGCTGTGAGTAATAAATTTTTGAGCGTTTTAATCGTGTAACCATCTTGGAATAAACATCCACGCCTGTTGGAAGATCTTATATATTATGCAAAGTGTCCTACTTTGACCGAGTTGATTTTTAACGACTGATTTTCTGGGTAATTCGAGATCGATTTTCTGTAGCGAGAACGTCATGTCAGTATACAGAGAGATCAATATTCAGATATCTCTCTTCGACACTACTTTGCTTTCGACACTATACTTAATCATATTTTTAAGATAAATATCTGATTTTATATTTTGTTATAATAAATAACAATTAATTCTTCAATAGATACGATAATGAATTGCGTGAATCAAATCATTATGTAAATTATTTCTGTTGTTGCTAATGTAACAAGGAGATATATTTTTCCTAAAATTACCCGTTATTACGATGAGACGTATCGACTTGTTGTTATATATTATATTGTCAACGTACCTATTGCATTTCGAATATTATTCAAAATGCATTGTATGTCTGACCCAAACAATTTCAATTGTATTTCGGAGCAACTAATATTTTGAGAAGAGAAATTGCATTTCGTATTATATATCACTACAAGGTGCATTGTCTTACATTATCTACTTGTTGATATACTGTAGCGTATCCTTGCGTCAGCAATCGATTTATTTTCTCGCCGTCAAACGTGGAAATTAATTGAGAGATAAAAACAGGAACAAAAGTGACAAACTGAACCACCAAATGAACGGAAAACGAAAGGATTCTTCACGACTTCTTTATTTCTTTTCCTCCTTGACAACTTCTTAGCTTTGAAATTAATACTGTCACTTCCAAAATATATATTTTGTAAAAGATAATTCTGTAAAAAAATTACATCACTAGTGGTTACTTATCACTACTAATGCAGAAAGACATTTAAATTAAAAAGAATTAATACAGGATAAATTTATCAAAGCTTGACTATATAAATTCAGGATAAATCTCAAATTCGTTCGCATTATAATAAATGTCTGATAAGTAGCATCCTACAGGAGTTATGGCTTGATAGCATATTTTCACGTCTCTTTTAACGAAGAGACGATTTGTTGCCTAAGGGTGGATTGATATCAATATGATTTACGAAGTTCTTTGACGGAACGCATAAGGATGACTGCTCTGATCCATTCACGAATCTCGTTTGCAATACTTCTTCGTATCATCAAATCGAAGGATAAGCGTTCTCACTTTTGTCGTTGAGAGCCGATATAAATGTATGACAAGCAATGCCTGGAAATACTCGAACAAAGTACGGAAGCTCTCGCGCGCCGAGACGGGATGCTATCGCAAGCGTCACTTTTACGGGATTTTTCTCACTATACTCGACCGAAGCCTCGGTGCGGCGCATTTTTCAACATGACTAAAGCTTTCTGATGTTTATCGGTTTAGCCAATGGCGTTTTGCTAGAAAAGTTTTCCGCAGCGGGTACTTTGCGTTACCGTATTCCGTTCGCCTCTCCACACGGGATGCTGCGTAAGTTCCGTAAAATTTTATTCCATGAAGTTTCTCAGACGGCATTACTTTGTCAGCATCTATTCATATCGGTATACGGAGCAATATTCAAAGAAATCAATTGTTTCACGCGCGAGCAACGTGCAATTATTCACTCGATTAATTAAATAAGTCCTAAAGACTTTTACGATATTAATTATAAATAACTATAAGGAAGAAGAAGAATGATCTTCTTCCTAATTAAAAGAGACAAGAAATAATAACAGCTCCAGCAACAGAAAGAATAAAAAATTGAAAATAAAACGAACGTTGATAATAAAATTCGTTTGAGTTAAGACAAAAAAATAAATTTCATGACAAAACTTGTTTTGATTGAGAATTATTCTGTTGTTATTCACTTTTACTTCTACTGTGCATAGATTTTTTGAACTTAAAAGCTTTTGATATTTGAATATATGCATTAATTTATGCATTACTAATCTCATTTATCAAATATGATATGTTCGCCAAACTAATTTTTAGTACGCTGTAAGCACTCATAAATGCACATTTCCGCTATTTGATCACACGACGGCTAAAACTTTATAAGTAGGTTATAGCATAATGAATAATTAATAATAATATACAGTGAAAGAGGAAATATAAATAAACATTATTAAAGATATCCTAAATAAAAGTCTTTTCTATGAAATGTCAATCTTTAACAATATCTCGATAAAATGTGCAAACATTTTATGAGAAAATAGAAAATGCTCTTGAACGCCAAAACAATGAATAGCTCTTACAAAGCTTTCAAAATTTATTGCGTAGCTATCAATGGGGCCAACTTTGGTAGAATTTTGCAACATGATATTATTATAGATATATCTTCTCTACTTTTTATGAAATAAAAATGAATTTATTTATTACAAACTATGAATGAGTGCAATATATTTTATTTAAAATGAAATTTTTTACAGAATATATATTTTGGAAGTGACAATATTCATTTCAAAACTAAAAAATTGTTAAGAACGGAAAGAAAATAATACTATAACAATAAATATTAATTAATTAAGACTATTGAAACAATTTCCACAGTTAAGTATTTGTCTTCACTGTATTACTCTCACAAAATCAAAACTCTAAAAGTTTTTTTATAATATAAAAGAAGAGGGAAACAAAGAGCAGGAGTGTAAAAATATGATTTTAGCTCGTATATTTACCTACAATTCAAAATTCTTAGAAGAGCACATTTTCAAAAGTTTTGAGATTATCCAAACATTGAGTTTGCCACAGAAATTATTTAACTACCACTGTTTAAAATAAAATTTCACAAATAAAAATACATGTTCTATTTTTATGCTTATAATATCGACGAAAACTGAGAATCAAAATTCTATCAATTTTATTAAGTTTTAATCTCAAGTTTTACAGAAACTTACCAAGAACACGTGTTTGAGTTCTTGAGTTTTCAATATTCTGAAGTTTTCACGAAATGTATTTCGATACATATGATCACAACGATAATAAAGATATCATTTATACAGTCTATAAACTATTAAGACATTTATATTATTAAGGACTGGCTAAGGTACATTAGGCGGAACTGTCTTTGGGAAAAAAGTTATTGTCGATCATCGTCACGATGACATAGCAAACGATTTCGCGATCTCGACCGTACAGGTACCAAAGAATCGCGAGAAGCACGTGGCGGAGCCACGACGCGCACTGACTGCTTCGAACGGGACAGCTGACGAAGGGTGGAAACGCCGCGCCATCCGCTCTCTGCTATCAATCCCCACCAGCGTGCCCCTTTCTCTATCTTCATCCCTCGTGTTCTCAATCATTTACATTTTGCTGATCTTATTGGATGTACTTGGCAAGAATAAATCGGTCCGTAATATCGAACAAGAATACTGTTATTATGAGAATACATGATTTTTTACAAATTTTGACCCAGAATTAAGTCACAATCGCGCGTCTTAATCGATCGTGCTGGTAGTAATCATATTTTAGTAGTTATACTTCTTTTAATACATTTGCCTTACATTTTTTAATCTTTTGCGAAACTTGTTTTCCAATAATATTAAAATGTAACAAATAATTTGTAGCAGTAATGTTGGCGCAAGAAATAAAATATTAATACAACATTAATAATTAATCTTGCTTGCAAGAAAAAAAACATATATTTTGTCCATTATTCTTTAAAAATTATATGGTACAACTATACGAGTTTTTAACTTATCGTTTCTTATCAATCTTGCATTAATATTCTTTTATTTTAAAGACACGTGAAAGAAGGACTGAAAATGGTTTTGTACATGATACAATATAAAGAAATTGCTCCTGTAAGTAATCAATCAATTGGAAGCACTCGACCACTCTGTGGTCGAGAAGTGAGTGCAGAATGGCAGAACTCGTTTCATGACACCATCGCGACGCGGGACTTTGCTTTCGTTCCCAAGGATGCATTAAGGGATTCGCTGGGCTCCATTGAATCTCTGTAATCTCTCTGGAGAACTTCTGACAGTAATTTTGATGAACTTCAGATTTATCAGCGGATCTCGTAACAAATATCATAAATCTCACATTAATTTAAAACCTAAAAATGTTCATATTAAAATATCTTTTTTGTATTTTATTTTTTATAGTATAAACATGATGTAATTGAACATGAACGATTTACATGAAACGTGCATCTCAATCAAATGGAACACTTAAAAGTTCGGGATCCGCGTTTTAATAGTTCCGCTTGGCACGTGTATTTTACGAAGTCTACAAGAAAAACGAACAAAGAAGGATTATCTAAGATTAATGGTCTGTTTCCTAGAAGGACGGGAAGATTCTGTCAGTGAGTTTTCAAGTATACAGGCAGTACAAGTTTGCGGACAACTAAATTCGTACAGTAAGTAAACTGCGTCCGCTTGTCCGGAAGTGCATCGAACATTGCAATCATTTGTTGTCTGCCGGAAATATTGGCGACGTTGTTTCACCATCATTAAGTTGAAGCGTATCGATGATCGGAATAATCTGTAGATCCATTCGTCTTTGTCACGATTCTTTCAGCTGCAGAATAGTAATGTGACATATGCAACATTACACGCGCTTCTTTACATAACATAACTGCATCATAATAAAAATTCAGTAATAAAATAATTATATTTGTTCAAGAGTAAATGTCTTCACTCACAATATTACATAAATGTCCATATTTTTATGAGGAATATGTTAGATTGTATTACAATCTTATGTTTTATATAGAAACATATACATAACATTTTATTAAGTAAAAGTTTTTTTATTATTATGTCAAAATATCCAAAATTAAAATTAAGATACATTTAAGATAAATAAATAATTATACAATCATCTACACATATCTTATTTCTACACATATCTTATTTCTACTTAAAATTAAGATAAATTTAAAATTAAGATAAATTTAAGATAAATAAATAATTATACAACCATCTATATCTACACATATCTTATTTCTACTTTTCTTTTTTTTCTCTAGTGGTTTTTATGAGGAATATGTTAGATTGTATTACATCTTATGTTTTATATAGAAACATATACATAACATTTTATTAAGTAAAAGTTTTTTTATTATTATGTCAAAATATCCAAAATTAAAATTAAGATACATTTAAGATAAATAAATAATTATACAATCATCTACACATATCTTATTTCTACACATATCTTATTTCTACTTAAAATTAAGATAAATTTAAAATTAAGATAAATTTAAGATAAATAAATAATTATACAACCATCTATATCTACACATATCTTATTTCTACTTTTCTTTTTTTTCTCTAGTGGTAAAGATATCGAATTTAGTCCAGGCATGAAGTTTCGAATGGGATAATCGCGCTAGGATAACGAAGTGAGGGCGGAGGCCACTTTATATTGGGATTTCAGCAAAAACGGGTGTCATTCGTTTTCGCAGGATGACCACACGAGACCCGTTCCTGATAAAGCTGCGCGTTGTCTCAGAAGGATCAGAGTTTCCACAACGAAAAATCCCTGTGTAGGGATACCTCATAGGTGCACATATTACATACATATTTCTGTGTCATTCCGGTATATACAATCCCGGTAACAGATGGAGAATATACATTTCCTGTATTATTTATGTTAAATATATCATATATTATTTGGTGCAAAACAAATGCTGCCTCATAAAATTATATTACGCTACCATATTTTACGTGGTATTTTCGTGTTTTCGTTACTTAAAGCTGTTACGTGCCTTACGTCTATTATTACTCCTACATTTCGTGCCTATGGATAAAATATAAACATCAGATACACATTTTTATTATATTGTCAAGAATTTTTTTATTAAAATATAATGCAGTATATAATAAATTATGCACCTGAATTATTTTCTGTCATCTGGAATGAAACTGTTACATTTATTGTGATTTGTTGCTCGCGTGGGAACGAATCGGAATTATTAAACTGCTCGTCAACACTTGAAGAACTCCACTAGCCTTGATTACCGTGACGATGACAGATTCTATAACAGCAAATTTTCAATATGGGAGGATCGCGTTCGGACGTGATTTAATTGCGTGTCAATCTTTCGTGAACAAGGACTCTTGAATCGTACGGACTTCTCCAACGATCGATGCGTCATGCATATGTGCGTGTTAATATCTCAATTCATCTTGTTATGAATTGATTTCACATGATACTTGGGAGTAGTACTCATACAACACAGAGCAAAGAATGTAAGCCTTTAGAGTCTTCCTTGTTACATACGCTCTGCTTAGTAACAACTAGACGATTACATAATAACGTTACATAACAGTTACAGCATAAACAGCATTCTTGCGCATCAAACTTGCGCTTAGAAATTACTTGAAGATCGTTTCTCAATGAATTTGAAACAATGTTTTACTAAACACATAATAATAACATAAAAATAGTCTTTAAAATAAAAGAATATTAATGCAAAATTGATAAGAAACGATAAGTTAAAAACTCGTATAGTTGTAACCATATAATTTTTAAAGAATAATGGACAAAATATATGTTTTCTTTCTTGCAAGCAAGATTAATTATTAATGTTGTATTAATATTTTATTTCTTGCGCCAACATTACTGCTACAAATTATTTGTTACATTTTAATATTATTGGAAAACAAGTTTCGCAAAAGATTTAAAAAAGTTACTTTAGCATAAAGTAACTTCCTCTTTGCATTATCTTTTAAATATTTAAAACTATTTTTATGTTATTATTATGTCTATAAAGATATGTACAGTAATTAATATCTTTTTATATCATTAAGTTTGTGAATTCAATTTGTTATAGAGATACTTCAACTTACAGAGAAATAGTTCTTTCCGAAATAGAACAACAGTTCGTATTTATTATTGAAAAACATAATTTATAACTCTAAGTATCGATAATCTACTTGTAATGCGTGCGATAAGTCAGTTTAATTGACAACCATGAGTTGTCTAACTTGTTATTATTTTTAGAACTATGATCATGCGGTTTTCTTATTTATTACGTAGATTATTATCTACTGTGTGCCTGACACTCGTAGATAGCACAAAATACACAAGAGGTAAGTAATTTTCAAGCGCAATAATGTAATGTCATCTTTGAAATTATCAAAGCGTAAGAGTCATCTAGTTGTTAACTGAAACAATCTGCCGGCAGCATTTTTATTTGCAATCAGCACTTACTTGATCAAGTTCGATCATTTTCGCATAAAAGCGTCACGAGAACGTATTGTAACAATCCAATCGTGATTGCATGATCTCTTTGGCACTTATCCAAAGTCGGAAATCTCGAAAAAAAACTGACACGAACCACCTAAGACAATCACAAGCTTCCGTCATCGAGACTGTTTCTCGATCGGATCAGATGCGCTGGCGAAGCTCGTAATTTCCGGCATCGCCAATGGGGTGCGCAATAATACATTTCAATACACATCCTCGATACGAGTTTCATTTCGCATTACTTCATTAATATGTATATTGCATTTCAATTGTAATTCTAGTCACTGAGATGCATCACGAGTGGTTTATAACATGTTGCGTACTCTGTTTATTCAATTCGCTTCAATGATTCGCACATTTTGATAGACTGTCGTAACACTTTATTATCGTAAGATTGCGATATTCCCTCGAACAACTCTTCAAAATTAATTCAATTACATTGAAGTTGCTTTGGCTTTAAACATGTGATAAAACATATAAATTATAATAACAAATAATATTATAATAATAAAAAAGATATGCATTTTTTATTTTTAGTTGTCCTCTTATAATACTTAATATATTCAAAGTTTGTCAAAAAGAGCAAACCACAGTATATTTCGTATAGTTTCTTGTGAAATATATTAGGCTTAACTGTAATCGTCATAGATAATTAAAACGAAGACTGTTTACTTGAATCAAATTTTATCTAAATTCAGAATTTGAATTTCATTCCTACATAAAATACTTATTCAAAAGGTTTAGTCAATTGTGCATGTCTTATAAATCCTATTTTTCACGCAAATTGCAGAGAAGTTACATGCAAGATATCGAAAAACTAATCATTAATTCTGATCACAGATCACAGATGTATCCTTCATTTCACAAAACGTGCATTCTTTTGTTATAAAACTCGCGAATTTGCACATAAAGTGGAAGATAGATGCTACCATACATCGGACTTGGGGAAAGTAGGCAGAACTTTCTATATGAGAAGACGGCGAACGCGCTACTCTCCGGAACTTATCGGGTATCTCCCTTTTCCCGAATCGTATCGTGTTTCGAACAACAATACCAATCTCGACAAGTAGTATAATAATGCGGTTTGGGACGCAAAGGCAAGCGCAACAACGTATAAGGAAAGATGAATTCGACGAATTCCTTTACATTTGCATTATTATTTTGTAATTCAACGAACATTTTATCACGTGTATAGTTTATATGGATTCGATATTAATATTAATATAATTATTTAAAAAATGTAATTTTATATGAAACTTGTTTACAAAAATTTATCAGCGTACATCAGACATGTTTATTATTATATATTGTATTATTTATTTTATTAATTATGTTATCCTACTAATTAATATTATATTGTAGAGGAAAGTCCCCGATTATGAGATACCATATCGATTTTGCCGAATGTAAGGAAATCTATAGGCAGAATTTAAAAATGTAATACGTTCTCTTGAAGAGAATTTAATAAGCTTTAGGTTGGTCAAATGAAAAATCTAATTTTAATATTATTTTTTCTGAAAATTAAACAAATTTGAAAAAAGAGCTTTACGTAAGATCGCGGAAGTGTGCTCCTAATATAAGATAGCTTGAGAAATCGGTGTTAAAAGTGCAAAATACATCAGTATTGCAAGTAAAAAACTTTATTAGATATTTTTACAAAAATACTGCTGCCACAGCCTTCGCCAAATCTTCACGATTCCACTGTCAACGCTTCCTCGTTTCTCTAACTTCCATAGTCAGATTCTATAAAAATTAAATACACAAAAATTCATAATATAAATTCGTATTAATTTTTCTTTAACCTTAAGTAGTATTTTCTTTCTTTTTATTACACTACATACTCTTCATATTCGAGCAATAATTATCTCATATTAAGAGTACCCTGAATATCTCATTATACGAGCCACGCGCCTAGCGGTTCCGCGATCATGAAATCTAATCTCTACAATTAAGCAATTCAACAAATCGCGTATTTTCCTGTCACTACGATTCTGCTCTATCATTGCATACTGAATTTATTGCCAACCATTTCCTTATTATGTAATAAACAAGGTTTAAAGACTTACCTTAAGTTCCTTTGACATGTTCACAATTTCACAAACCTTTTCTTGCAAAAGCTAAACGCAATAACGAACAATGAATTTTTCACTAAATATATTTTACACCAAGAGTAAATAAGTTTATGGTGGAATTAACAGATGGTACTCACTAGTTTAGCAGAAACTCCATTATCTCATATTAGGAGCATATCTCATAATAGGGGATTCTCCTCTACATATAATCGATTTAGTTGCTTAGTTATGGGAAATGCATGCATATTTATTTATTTCCAGGTTTCGCGTGAAACATAAAAAAGAAAAGAACATTTTCTGACATCTCGTGTAATTCCACAGATATTCTAAAATTCACAAGTCATCGTTTATTACTCATTTTACTTTATCCTCTTTCCCATAACACTGATAACACAATAAATTTATTTAAAAAGATATTTCTGTTACTTGACGGATAAAAGAAACTTAATTTCATACATAAGAAACTTTCTGACAAACAAATGTAATATATATGTAATATATACATATTTCGCAGCAATACCATGCTTGTGGCTCTCCACGTTACATGTTTGCTCGTGTAATCCGACTTTAATCCCAAGCGAGCCACTCGTAGATCTTTAATCCTCTTGTCCGTGAGTAGAAATCTCCGCGCTATCGTTTCCTACCCGAATCTAATCTCCACGAGTCACCCATTTCTTACTCTCATTATATCACTGAACCTCGTCGGTCGAGTGGTTTGCGTTGTTTTGCGTCGTCACTAATTACTTTTCCCATTTCCTTCAGCTATCTTTCAGCCTCTATGACCTGCAAAAATCACACCTCAGGGAGAGTGAGTTAATTACAGCCTTCTGCAACATAAAGTGTTCTAACAAGAAAATATTTAGAACAGTCATTCTTTGATCTTGATAAACGTTAGATATATTTTAAGATAACTCAAAATAACAGACACGTATCTTATTAAATGCTTAAACTTAATTTTGTTTTAATAGTAGTTTAATGAAACGGCCGTTTGCACATTGTCTAAACAATAAATGTATTTATATAATTTAATACTTTTATGTACTAAAAATAATTTTAATAAAAGTTCGAATAAAATTTTAATAAGCAAAGAAAAAAATATATAGCTTTTTATTTATTACATGAAATTGATTATACATATATATAACAATTTCTCAATTCAACTAATATTTTAAAATAAGTTCTAATGTTTTGTTCAATTTTGTTATAATTAAATATGCTCCTCACTATCGTCAGCTGTAGATTATAAATTAGAAGAATAAGGAAAGCGAAGCGAGAGTGAGTTAGAGGTGGAAACTCATTGTGGAGAACACTTCAGACTAGCATCATCAGCAGTATTCAAAATCTTTCCTCTCCACCCACTATCATTGTTCGACCGTTTGGCGCTTTGACCGCGACCTCCACTGCTGTGCACCTGCTTTTTGACTCGAAACTTTGCCGATAACCCATATTCAGCATAGTTATGTGCCGCACGAAAAACTTTAGCCTTGCAACGTAAGCACTACACAGTCGAAACAACCAAGGTCAAGTGCACATTACAAGAAGCAATCAAATGCAAGTTGATTCCATCTCTTAACACTTGATATTCTTATAAACTTTTTATTACAGCATGTTATTAAAATACTGTAATTTTAATTTGATTTTATATATTTTTATGTCGATTTTTGTCAGTTCATGCACAAATAACTACACAGGTGAAGCCAACATTTCCTCTACGCAAAGCAATGTACTATACATTAATAGTAGCAGACCTACGGTCGTAGCCAACCGAGCTAACGAGTTTGCTAATCCCCCAGTAAAGGGATGTCTCCACCAAGCGACCCCATAGATCCTGTTTAAGTTTGCATCGATGAAAGAAGATGTCCGTTGCCAAGATCAGACAAAGACAATTACTTTATGGGATTTGTAAACTCCACGCTTTAATCCACCTATTACTATTACTATTTAAAATTATTTAACAATTTTTTAATTACTTTAAAGACTATCTTTCTTATATAATCATTAACTTTATTTAAATTAATTTCATAATATGTCGATGTTTTATTTCAATTTAAAAGTTCTCATTAATGTCACAAACTTGTAAAATACATATAATGAGCTATAACTATACTAAGCCATAAAGCATAAAAATCATTATCCTTTAGATAAGTGCTCACACACGTGATTAATACTAATATAACATTGTAAGCTATTATCTAAAAGATAATGATTTTTATTTCTTTATAGATTAGTATGTATTTTACAAGTTTTTGACATTAATAAGAACTTTTAAATTGCAATAAAACATTGACATGTTATGAAATTACACGTAACTGCAAGCAAAACATAATTGAACAACTCAGCTGCGTGTCCTTGTCAAACGTACTGTTATATGAAAAACCTGTGATTGCGAAAACGTAAGCTTCAATATCTGCGGATATTGCGGAAAATAAAATTAGTCACTTTGATTGTCCTCGGTGCATGCATAATGTAAAGTACATGTTTGTCATTACATATACGTGTATCAGGAAACGTGATGATTTCTAAGTTGCGCCGTTACATGTTTATGTTCCATAAGTGTAAATGAATTACGATAATACATAATGTTTCTATTATATATATATTTTTTATTTCACTTTATTTTTTACTTTAAAATATAATTTTTGACCTGTAATATAATGGGCCCAATTGCTTAGCTATTTCGTGTTCCATGCTGCAGCCTTCAAATTAGTTCGTCCATAAATTTCACTTGCGCAGTCCTAAAGAAGAGATTTGGACTCGATGTCGCAACCGCAGGCAAATCGCTAGTATGATGCGATCCTACTCGTAACATTGCTATCGTTATATCTCGCTACGCAGATAAAACGTAATAAAACAGTTGCGCAACGTAACGTGACTCGTAACGATAACGACATTGTCATTAAAAGGTAGAGAATCGCCATACTTCAACGTTTTTTTATACATGACGATAAAACATGGATACAACTACATTGAAGTAGTCAAACCGTCAGTTCTTCTCGCAACCGCCAATTATCAACACTAGAAATAAGTCTAGTCATCATCATTACATACCAAAATAAAATATCATTTTAACACTGCGAAACAGTATAGTCCAAAAGATGTTTGAATAATGTTTCTAAGTTATTCAATATGTCTGTGAAGAAACCTTCTTCATGTTATATTGAAATTTAAGTAATGGCATGGTTATTTTTCTTTTTTCTGTAAAACCTTTAAGAGAATCTTTTATGAAGCGATTGTTTTATGCGATCAAACTTCTAAAAGCTATTATAATTATAAATGTACGGCTTGACACAGCTATTATAATTAATTATAAATGTGCAATAGAAGATCGAACTGCCTAAAGATTCAAAGAGCTTCGATATCTTTTCAACAACTACCGTGAATGAAATCATCGTTTTACTTGAGCAATTCTTTTATCAATCTATTTTACAAGTTGTTTTGATTTGAGAGTGGTTCATCAAAAATCAATATACATTTAATATTGTAAGCACTTTTCTTTCTGATATCTCTCTAACATAACGTACATAAAATTGCATTAATTTGCAAAAGTATAATAACATATTTAAAACGCATCTTAATATACAGCAAATGCTTCTTCTGCATTAATATGCAATAAATGATTTTTTTAAATCACTATTTCTGATTTTTTAAATCTCTATAGCTTTTTGTTGTAATTGATTCCTTTCAGTCTCTTTGCTAGATCGACACAACTGAATTGCACTGCTGTCGATAGTGGTGAGGGTAAACGTTCAAAAGAGACTGCGGCACAGGAACTGGTGTGTAATCTTTCGTAGGAGTTTCATCGCGATGGATCGTTGGGTAGGGAAAGTCGCATTGGTCACCGGAGCGAGTGTCGGAATCGGCGCAGCGATCGTGAGAGAGCTTGCGAAAAATCGCATGAAAGTGATTGCCGTCGCGAGAAGATTAGAGAAACTGCAGGAATTGGCGGCAAATATCAAAGGCGAATACAAAACCGATATTTATCCAATGCAATGCGACGTCCAAAAGGAAGAAGATATTCTCAGAGTGTTCAAATGGGCAAACGAGAAACTAGGCGGTGTTGATGTATTAATTAACAATGCCGGCGTGGTATATCCTGAGCCGATTATAGGTAAAGTGCAATCTTTTCCTTTTTTTATTCATTCTTTTTCTTTTCAACATGATTTAGTCGCAAACCCTTTTCGCATAGCAACGAAATTCATAAAATGTCTAGATGTATTATACGTAATATCTCGAAGTCGCACCTTGCGACAATACAAATATTTAAGGTTGACTTTACTCGTAAAAATCTTTTATATTTGTTACTTATTGTTGATAGAGGGAAAAACGGTAAGCTTTCAAAACATTATGAACGTGAACGTGGTGGCAGCGGCAATTTGTTCACGAGAATTGGTGCAATCCGCCAAACGGCGCAAAACACCGGCTCATATCATTAATATCAGCAGGTATTGAACATGATAATCAATGCAATGCAATTAAGTTCATTCTATCCATTGGAATTTCGATGTGTGTAAGTTGTGTAATTTGTATCCTTATCAAATATGGTTTAGTGACCATCTTGTAATAGTTGCATGCGATTTTTCTCCTTTCTTATGTAAAACTATAATCTTATTGGTGTATATGTGTGCATACGTGTTATTAATTCTTAAATTTGCAAATAATAAACAAAATTATTCTATGGTATTTTTAATAGCCATTTTTGTTACTTGCAGCATGGCAGGGCATTGTCCTGAGCTAATTACTTACCCAATAAGTGTCTATCCTGCCAGTAAATCTGCTCTTAAGAGCATGGCAGCAACTCTACGTAATGAATTGATAAACTCCAAGCTTGACGTAAAAGTCACGGTAATTAAACCTTAACATTATCATAATATTATATAAATTATTACATTACTACTTGCAATTGAGTCTACAAGTATGCACTATAATGAATCAGATTCAATATAGTGTTATGCGACAACTCTTTATAGCTTTCTCTTAATTTAACTTATATTGAGACAAAAAGTTCATAATTTTATTTGATACTATTTGATAATATATATTTGATACATTACTTTTCTATTAAATATCGTATGATAATTGCTTTTTTGCAACAATGATAAAACCATGTGTCCTAAACTGTAATAATTCTTTTTTAAATAGAACATCAGCCCCGGAGGAGTAGAGACGGATATGATAATGAATGTTGAATCTTTTATTAAAAATCATAGTATGGGTCTTCTACTAGCTAAAGATATTGCAGATATGGTAGTTTGTGTTTTAAGTGCACCACACCACGTGCAGGTATGACTAGGAAAAAATACATAACTATCATATATAATCTGTTAATTTATAATTTTATTTATAAAATATGTTTAGTAACGAAATGAACATTATGTTTCAAGAAATAACAAATTTCAATGATGTAATTAATACATGATCTATTCTTGAATTATGTATGTAAAAATATTTTATGTCGCCATGTAGCTCAATTTTACAAACGCTAATATATTGTCCGAGGAATCCACATCAAATATTTTAAAAATTTCGCTTTTAAATTAATAGTTGTAGAAGTAAAGAATTTGGTTTCAGATAATTATTATATACACAAACATTTATTCTGTTTCAGATATGTGAAATGATTGTCATACCGTATAAACCTTCAACTAAAGCTTCACCGTTGGTGTTTAATAAATAATTGTACCGTGAATGTTTTGTTATGAAAGTGTGAAAAACATAAAATATATGAAGATTTTATTGGATTAATTCTTCTTTTATTTTATTACATTACAATATATTTATGATAGAAGAAGTGATGCATTTCGGCTAGCCTGGACACACGTTCGCACTTGCAACATCCGTATAATTAACGAGTGCTATCAAATATAATAAATTTTATAAACCCGCAGAACAATAAATAGTAATTAATAATTCGGCCTACTTAGTTATAAACATAAAAAAAACACAAAATTCATTATCGTTGCAAATCGAAAGTAGAAACAGTTTCGCATTGCAAAACAATGTAATGTAGAGATATGCAAATCTTTTAAAGTTGTTCAATAAAGAAATCTTCTTCATGCATAATCAATTTCCTGCATATTTCTAACATGTTTCTGCTATCCAAGCAATTTTTTTGCAAATAGTTGTCGCCAAAATATATTTATGACTTATTTTTAAGATATTTTCAACATGTATACCTGCATTAATTGCAAAGATCCTTATTGTTGGAATAAAAAGAACATTATAATAACAAGTAAATTTCGAAATGTCTACTTTTACATAATTTCACAACCGGTTAAAGTTTTAGTTTCCTCCATGAATAAATTAAACTTAATTACAATACCGTCGGCGTTGGTGAGGCTAAACGTTCAAAAGAAGCTATGACAGTCAGTATCTAATACTTGGAAGAATTGTCGCTGTGATGGATCATTGGGAAGGAAAAGTCGCATTGGTCACTGGAGCGAGTGTCGGAATAGGCGCATCAATTGCGAGAGAGCTTGCGAAAAATGGCATGAAAGTGATTGCCGTCGCACGAAGACTAGAGAAATTGCAGGAATTGGCAGCAAATATCAAAGACGAATACAAAGCCGATATTTATCCAATGCAATGCGACGTCCAAAAGGAAGAAGACATCCTCAAAGTGTTCGAATGGGCCCACGAGAAACTAGGAGGTGTTGATGTATTGGTTAACAATGCCGGCGTGGTACATCTTGAGACGATTATAGGTAAAGTGCAATCGTTTCCTTTTTCTTCTTCTTTCTTTTTCTTTTCAACATGATTTAGTCGCAAAAACTTTTCGCATAGCAACAAAATTTACAAAATGTCTAGATGCGTTATAATAGCTTAAAGTTGCACGTTGCAATAAAGTTGTCTTTACTCGTAAAAATCTTTTATATTTGTTACTTTTTGTTGAAAGAGGGAAAAACAGCAAACTACCATCACATTATGAACGTAAACGTGATAGCGGCAGCAATTTGTTCACGGGAATTAGTGCAATCCTCCAAACGACGCAAAACACCGGCTCATATCGTTAATATCAGCAGGTATTGAACATGATAATCAATGCAATGCAATTAAGTTCATTCTATCCATTGGAATTTCGATGTGTGTAAGTTGTGTAATTTGTATCCTTATCAAATATGGTTTAGTGACCATCTTGTAATAGTTGCATGCGATTTTTCTCCTTTCTTATGTAAAACTATAATCTTATTGGTGTATATGTGTGCATATGTGTTATTAATTCTTAAATTTGCAAATAATAAACAAAATTATTCTATGGTATTTTTAATAGCCATTTTTGTTATTTGCAGCATGGCAGGGCATTGTCCTGAGCTAATTACTTACCCAATAAGTGTCTATGCTGCCAGTAAATCTGCTCTTAAGAGCATGGCAGCAACTCTACGTAATGAATTGATAAACTCCAAGCTTGACGTAAAAGTCACGGTAATTAAACCTTAACATTATCATAATATTATATAAATTATTACATTACTACTTGCAATTGAGTCTACAAGTATGCACTATAATGAATCAGATTCAATATAGTGTTATGCGACAACTCTTTATAGCTTTCTCTTAATTTAACTTATATTGAGAGAAAAAGTTCATAATTTTATTTGATACTATTTGATAATATATATTTGATACATTACTTTTCTATTAAATATCGTATGATAATTGCTTTTTTGCAACAATGATAAAACCATGTGTCCTAAACTGTAATAATTCTTTTTTAAATAGAACATCAGTCCCGGATTTGTAGAGACGGATATGATAATGAATGTTGAATCTTATATTAAAAAGTATGATATGGGTCTTCTACTAGCTAAAGATATTGCAGATATGGTAGTTTGTGTTTTAAGTACACCACACCACGTGCAGGTATGACTAGGAAAAAATACATAACTATCATATATAATCTGTTATTTTATAATTTTATTTATAAAATATGTTTAGTAACGAAATGAACATTATGTTTCAAGAAATAACAAATTTCAATGATGTAATTAATACATGATATATTCTTGAATTATGTATGTAAAAATATTTTATGTCGCCATGTAGCTCAATTTTACAAACGCTAATACATTTGTCCGGGGAATCCATATCAAATATTTTTTAAATTTCGCTTTTAACTTAATAGTTGTAGAAGTAAAGAATTTGTTTTCAGACAATTATTATATACACAAACATTTATGTTTTAGATATATGAAATGATTGTCGTATCGCATAAAATTTCAACTAAAGCTTCACCGTTGGTGTTTAATAAATAATTGTACCGTGCATGTTTTGTTATGAAAGTGTGAAAAACATAAAATATATGAAGATTTTATTGGATTAATTCTCCTTTTATTTTATTACATTACAATATCTTTATGATAGAAGAAGTGATGCATTTCGGCTAGCCTGGACACACGTTCGCACTTGCAACATCCGTATAATTAAAGAGTGCTATCAAATATAATAAATTTTATAAATCCGCAGAACAATAAATAGTAATTAATAATTCGGCCTGCTTAGTTATAAACATAAAAAAAACACGAAATTCATTATCGTTGCAAATCGAAAGTAGAAACAGTTTCGCATTGCAAAACAATGTAATGTAGAGATATGCAAATCTTTTAAAGTTGTTCAATAAAGAAATCTTCTTCATGCATAATCAATTTCCTGCATATTTCTAACATTTTTCTGCTATCTAAGCAATTTTTTTGCAAATAGTTGTCGCCAAAATATATTTATGACTTACTTTTAAGATATTTTCAACATGTATACCTGCATTAATTGCAAAGATCCTTATTGTTGGAATAAAAAGAACATTATAATAACAAGTAGATTTCGAAATGTCTACTTTTACATAATTTCACAACCGGTTAAAGTTTTAGTTTCCTCCATGAATAAATAAAACTTAATTACAATACCGTCGGCGTTGGTGAGGCTAAACGTTCAAAAGAAGCTATGACAGTCAGTATCTAATACTTGGAAGAATTGTCGCTGTGATGGATCATTGGGAAGGAAAAGTCGCATTGGTCACTGGAGCGAGTGTCGGAATAGGCGCATCAATTGCGAGAGAGCTTGCGAAAAATGGCATGAAAGTGATTGCCGTCGCACGAAGACTAGAGAAATTGCAGGAATTGGCAGCAAATATCAAAGACGAATACAAAACCGATATTTATCCAATGCAATGCGACGTCCAAAAGGAAGAAGACATCCTCAAAGTGTTCGAATGGGCCCACGAGAAACTAGGAGGTGTTGATGTATTGGTTAACAATGCCGGCGTAGTACATCTTGAGACGATTATAGGTAAAGTGCAATCGTTTCCTTTTTCTTCTTCTTTCTTTTTCTTTTCAACATGATTTAGTCGCAAAAACTTTTCGCATAGCAACAAAATTCACAAAATGTCTAGATGCGTTATAATAGCTTAAAGTTGCACGTTGCAATAAAGTTGTCTTTACTCGTAAAAATCTTTTATATTTGTTACTTTTTGTTGAAAGAGGGAAAAACAGCAAACTATCATCACATTATGAACGTAAACGTGATAGCGGCGGCAATTTGTTCACGGGAATTAGTGCAATCCGCCAAACGGCGCAAAACACCGGCTCATATCGTTAATATCAGCAGGTATTGAACATGATAATCAATGCAATGCAATTAAGTTCATTCTATCCATTGGAATTTCGATGTGTGTAAGTTGTGTAATTTGTATCCTTATCAAATATGGTTTAGTGACCATCTTGTAATAGTTGCATGCGATTTTTCTCCTTTCTTATGTAAAACTATAATCTTATTGGTGTATATGTGTGCATATGTGTTATTAATTCTTAAATTTGCAAATAATAAACAAAATTATTCTATGGTATTTTTAATAGCCATTTTTGTTATTTGCAGCATGGCAGGGCATTGTCCTGAGCTAATTACTTACCCAATAAGTGTCTATGCTGCCAGTAAATCTGCTCTTAATAGCATGGCAGCAACTCTACGTAATGAATTGATAAACTCCAAGCTTGACGTAAAAGTCACGGTAATTAAACCTTAACATTATCATAATATTATATAAAGTATTACATTACTACTTGCAATTGAGTCTACAAGTATGCACTATATTAAATCAGATTCGACATTGGTTATGCGACTTCTTTATCTTTCTAAGAATTTAACTTATTTGGGAATCATGATTTTCTCATGATTAACTCATGACTGTATTTGATACTATATGTTTGATACATTATTAATGTTCTATTCAATATCGTATAATAATTGCTTATTTTGCAATAATAAGGGTAACAACATGTGTTTTACAATGTAATAATTTTTTTCTAAATAGAACATCATCCTCGGAACAGTAGAGACGGATATGACAGCGCATTATGCGTCCTATATTGAAGAGAATAATATATGTGTTCTACTAGCTAAAGATGTTGCAGATACAGTAGTTTGTGTTTTAAGTACGCCACATCGCGTGCAGGTATGACTAGGAAAACATATATGTATAATTATCATATGTAATCTGTTAATTTATAATCTCATTTATACAACAAGTGTAGCAAAGAAAGGAACATTATGTTTCAGTAAACAACAAATTTTAAGTGATATAATTAATACATAATGTTCGTGAATTATATATGTGGGAATATTTATGGGGCAGCTCAATACGACAAACTCTAATATTATTTGTCTGGGAATGCAAATCAAGTGTTTTTAACAGTTTGTTTGTAAATTAATAGTTGTGGAGGCAAAAAATTTGTTTTAAGATAATTAGCATTCCGTATTATTTATACAAACATTTATTATGTTTCAGATAACTGAAATGAGTGTAGTACCCCACTTACCTGCAAGGAAAGCTTCAGAGTTGGTAAAATAATTGTATTGCGCACGTTTTGCTATGAAAGTGCGAAATACAGAAAATGAATGAAGATTTTATTACATAGGATTTATAAAACCGCAGAACGATAACTAGTAATTAATAATGGGGCCTGCTTATTTATAAACATAAAAAAACGATATTACATTATATTTACATGCATTACTATTATAAAGAGAGAATATACAGGTACACACATGTATGTAAACCTACAATACAAATATTGTTGTCATTTACAATAAATTATAGTTAAATATAGTAAATGTAACCGTTTTTATCTCTCAGTGCATCATTGTAAAACGTACTATTACAAAAGAAATCTATGATTACAAAAGAAATAAGATTCTTCGACGTACATGATAGAAGATAATCAGTATATTTAGTTATCTTTCGTGCATACATAATGCGCCTTTGTCATTGTGTATGTATATAAGTGTCATTATATGATAAGATATTTTCTAAGATGCAGTATTACATACACATAATACATGACTATAAATAAATAATGATGATGTGTAACAATATTAAGAAACTGAGAAATCGTCGGTAAAGAAATAGGTATATAATAACAGGCCCTAAAATAAAAGTCAAAATAAAGGTAAAAGTAACAAAGACAATTAAGAAAAGTTTATCACAAGGATAAGATTTCACAATTTAAATATATTAATATTAAAAATATGTGGAGGTATGTAAAAATAATTTTACATACATTGTAAAAATAATTTTACATACCTTCACATATTTTTAATATTAATATATTTAAATTGTGAAATCTTATCCTAATGATAAACTTTTCTTAATTGTCTTTGTTACTTTTACCTTTATTTTGACTTTTTATATGTTTTTTTAGATTTACACACACATACACGTATAATCATTAAAACAATACGTAATGTGTTGCGCAAAATATGAAGCTCCTCTTTATACATATAAAAAAACAAACCTTCAACATTATTTGCATGATGAAACATAACTCATGCAACTACGTTGGTATACCGTCAATCGTGAAAACTGAAAAGTTCTATTTAACACAGCAACTTAACCATGAATAAGCACAAAATTCATTATCGTTGCAAATCGAAAGTAGAAACATTTTTGCATTGCAAAGCAATACAACGTAGAGATATCCAAATGTTGTAAGTTGCTCAATAAAACAATCTTCTTCACGCATAATTTTCTGTGTAATTTTATCGTTTTTGTACATAAACAATTGTTTTGGAAGTTGACACAAAAATATATTTATGACATATTTTTAAGATATTTTCAACATGTATACCTGCATTAATTGCAAAGATCCTTATTGTTGGAATAAAAAGAACATTATAATAACAAGTAAATTTCGAAATGTCTACTTTTACATAATTTCACAACCGGTTAAAGTTTTAGTTTCCTCCATGAATAAATTAAACTTAATTACAATACCGTCGGCGTTGGTGAGGCTAAACGTTCAAAAGAAACTATGACAGTCAGTATCTAATACTTGGAAGAATTGTCGCTGTGATGGATCATTGGGAAGGAAAAGTCGCATTGGTCACTGGAGGGAGTGTCGGAATAGGCGCATCAATTGCGAGAGAGCTTGCGAAAAATGGCATGAAAGTGATTGCCGTCGCGAGAAGACTAGAGAAATTGCAGGAATTGGCAGCAAATATCAAAGACGAATACAAAGCCGATATTTATCCAATGCAATGCGACGTCCAAAAGGAAGAAGACATCCTCAAAGTGTTCGAATGGGCCCACGAGAAACTAGGAGGTGTTGATGTATTGGTTAACAATGCCGGCGTGGTACATCTTGAGACGATTATAGGTAAAGTGCAATCGTTTCCTTTTTCTTCTTCTTTCTTTTTCTTTTCAACATGATTTAGTCGCAAAAACTTTTCGCATAGCAACAAAATTCACAAAATGTCTAGATGCGTTATAATAGCTTAAAGTTGCACGTTGCAATAAAGTTGTCTTTACTCGTAAAAATCTTTTATATTTGTTACTTTTTGTTGAAAGAGGGAAAAACGGAAAACTATCATAACATTATGAACGTGAACGTGGTGGCAGCGGCAATTTGTTCACGAGAATTGGTGCAATCCGCCAAACGGCGCAAAATCCCGGCTCACATCATTAATATCAGCAGGTATTGAATATGACATTATCAATGAAATGCAAGTAAGGTAAATCTATATATTGAAATTCCGATATACGCAAGTATTGTATATTTTGTGTCGTTATCAAATATAGTTTAGTGACGATCATGTAATAGTTTCATGAGATTTTCCTCCTTTCTTATGAAAAACTATGATCTTATTAATGTATATGTGTTACCACTTCTTAAATTTGCAAATAATAAACGAAATTATTCTGTAGTGCTGTTAATAGGCATTTTTTTTATTTGCAGTATAGCAGCGCATTGGCCTGAGATAATTAATTTCCCAATAAATATCTATGCTGCCAGTAAATCTGCTCTTAATAGCATGGCAGCAACTTTACGTAACGAATTGATAAACTCAAACCTTGATGTAAAAGTCACGGTAATTATACCTTAACTTAAAGTTCTAATATTATATAAATTATTACATTAATACTTACACTACAGTTGAATCTATAAGTACATACTATATTAAACCAGTTTGACATAGTGTTATGCGACTCTTTATATCTTTCTGATAATTTAACTTAATTTAACACTAATGATTAACTCATGATTGAATAAGCTCACGATTTAATTGAGACTATTTGATACTATATGTTTGATACATTAATGCTGTATTAAATATCGTATAATAATTGCTTTTTTTGCAACAATAATGATAAAACCATGTGTTTTAATATGTAGTAATTTTTTCTAAATAGAACATCACTCCCGGAACAGTAGAGACGGATATGATAGAATATTATGCATCCTATATTAAAGAGAATGATATCGGTGTTATACTAGCTAAAGATGTTGCAGATATGGTAGTTTATGTTTTAAGTACGCCACATCGCGTGCAGGTATGACTAGGAAAAAATATGTAATTATCATATGTAATCTGTTACTTTATAATCTCATTTATATAACATGTTTAGCAAAGAAATGAACATTATGTTTCAGTAAACAACAAATTTCAGTAATATAATTAATTCATAATATAGTCTTGAAATATGTATGTAAAAATATTTTATACGGCCATGTAGCTAAATTTTACAAACGCTAATATCATTTGTCTGGGAAATCCAAATTAAATATTTTTAAACTTTCGCTTTTAAATTCATAGTTGTAGAAGTAAAAATTTGTTTTTCAGATAATTATTATTTACACAAACATTTATTGTGTTTCAGATACATGAAATGATTGTAGTACCGCATAAAGCTTAGACTAAAGTTTCACCGTTGGTCTTTAAATACTTGCACGTTTTGCTATGAAAGTATGAAAAACATAAAATGATGAAGACTTTATGAGAACAATTTCCAAAATTGGTGTATGCGAAATTAAACGATATATGTAATATAAAAGGATCACATCGATAATCAGTCTATTTAGTTGTCCTTCGCGCATATATAATGTATACGCATTCATTATATATGTATATGTATATATCATTATGTATGATAAGATATTTCCACCGTTCTGTATGATAAGAAAATGCGCTGTTGCATATGAATATAAATGAATCATGATAACATGCAATAATATTATTAAAATCAAAAGTCGATGAAAAGATATTAGTAAATAATAACGGACCTTAAGAAATAAAAGTAAAAAAGGATAATTAAGAAATTCTTTCATAAGGATCACTTGTCACGATTTAAGAAATTAACAACAGGAAATAAAGTATATATTTTTACTTCCATCTATGGTTATAGCTCTACTTCTATATAACTTCACAATCGGTTGTACTCTCCCTTCCAGTTTCCTCGATAAATCCAACTTAATTATATGCAATATCGTCGATGTAAATGAGGGAAATCGTTTAAAAGAGATTGCGCTATGAAACCGACATCTAATACTTCGAAGGATTTCCACTGCAATGGATCGTTAGGAAGGAAAAGTCGCATTGGTCACTGGAGCGAGTGTCGGAATCGGCGCAGCAATTGCGAGAGAGCTTGCGAAAAATGGCATGAAAGTGATTGCCGTCGCGAGGAGATTAGAGAAATTGCAGGAATTGGTGGCAAATATCAAAGGCGAATACAAAGCCGATATTTATCCAATGCAATGTGACGTTCAAAAGGAAGAAGATATTCTCAAAGTGTTCGAATGGGCCCACAAGAAACTAGGAGGTGTTGATGTATTGTTTAACAATGCTGGCGTGGTATATCCTGAGCCGATTATAGGTAAAGTGTAATCTTTTCCTTTTTTATTCATTCTTTTTCTTTTCAACATGATTTAGTCGCAAAAACTTTTCGCATAGCAACAAAATTTACAAAATGTCTAGATGCGTTATAATAGCTTAAAGTTGCACGTTGCAATAAAGTTGTCTTTACTCGTAAAAATCTTTCATATTTGTTACTTTTTGTTGAAAGAGGGAAAAACAGCAAACTATCATCACATTATGAACGTAAACGTGATAGCGGCGACAATTTGTTCACGGGAATTAGTACAATCCTCCAAACGACGCAAAACACCGGCTCACATCATTAATATCAGCAGGTATTGAACATGATAATCAATGCAATGCAATTAAGTTAATTCTATCCATTGGTATTTTTATGTGTGTAAGTTGTGTAATTTGTATCGTTATCAAATATGGTTTAGTGACGATCTTGTAATAGTTTTATGTAATTTGTTTCCTTGTTTATGTAAAACTATGATCGTGTGTACATATGTGTTACTAATTCTTAAACTTAAAAATAATAATCGGAATTATTCTGTACTACTTACTATTAATAGCCATTTATTTAATTTACAGTATAACAGGACATCATGCAGAGCTAATTAATTTACCAATGAGTGTCTATCCTGCCAGTAAATATGCTCTTACTGGCATGGCAGCAACTCTACGTAACGAATTGACAAGCTCAAACCTTGACGTAAAAGTCACGGTAATTAATCCCTAAACCTTATCATAATATTATATAAATTGTTACATTACTACTTGCAATTGAGTCTACAAGTATGCACTATAATGAATCAGATTCGATATAGTGTTATGTGACAACTCTTTATTACATCTTTCTCATAATTTAACTTATATTGAAACAAAAAGTTCATAATTTTATTTGATACTATTTGATAATATATATTTGATACATTATGTTTCTATTAAATATCGTATGATAATTGCTTTTTTGCAGCAATGATAAAACCATGTGTCCTAAACTGTAATAATTCTTTTTTAAATAGAACATCAGCCCCGGAGCAGTAGAGACGGATATGGCAATGTATTTTGAATCCTATATTAAAGAGCATGATGTAGGTCTTCTACTAGCTAAAGATATTGCAGATATGGTAGTTTGTGTTTTAAGTACACCACACCACGTGCAGGTATGACTAGGAAAAAATACATAACTATCATATATAATCTGTTAATTTATAATGTTATTTATAAAATATGTTTAGTAAAGAAATAAACATTATGTTTCAAGAAATAACAAATTTCAATGATGTAATTAATACATGATATATTCTTGAATTATGTATGTAAAAATATTTTATGTCGCCATGTAGCTAAATTTTACAAACGCTAATACATTTGTCCGGGGAATCCATATCAAATATTTTAAACATTTCGCTTTTAAATTAATAGTTGTAGAAGTAAAGAATTTGTTTTCAGATAATTATTATATACACAAACATTTATTATGTTTCAGATATGTGAAATGATTGTCATACCGTATAAACCTTCAAGTAAAACTTCATCGTTGGTGTTTAATATATAATTGTACTGTGTATGTTTTTCTATGAAAGTGTGAAAAACATAAAATGATGAAGACTTTATGAGAACAATTTACAAAATTGGTGTATGCGAAATCAAACGATATATGTAATATAAAAGGATCACATCGATAATCAGTCTATTTAGTTGTCCTTCGCGCATATATAATGTATACGCATTCATTATATATGTATATGTATATATCATTATGTATGATAAGATATTTCCACCGTTCTGTATGATAAGAAAATGCGCTGTTGCATATGAATATAAATGAATCATGATAACATGCAATAATATTATTAAAATCAAAAGTCGATGAAAAGATATTAGTAAATAATAACGGACCTTAAGAAGTAAAAGTAAAAAAGGATAATTAAGAAATTCTTTCATAAGGATCACTTGTCACGATTTAAGAAATTAACAACAGGAAATAAAGTATATATTTTTACTTCCATCTATGGTTATAGCTCTACTTCTATATAACTTCACAATCGGTTGTACTCTCCCTTCCAGTTTCCTCGATAAATCCAACTTAATTATATGCAATATCGTCGATGTAAATGAGGGAAATCGTTTAAAAGAGATTGCGCTATGAAACCGACAGCTAATACTTCGAAGGATTTCCACTGCAATGGATCGTTGGGAAGGAAAAGTCGCATTGGTCACTGGAGCGAGTGCCGGAATCGGCGTAGCAATTGCGAGAGAGCTTGCGAAAAATGGCATGAAAGTGATTGCCGTCGCACGAAGACTAGAGAAATTGCAGGAATTGGTGGCAAATATCAAAGGCGAATACAAAGCCGATATTTATCCAATGCAATGCGACGTTCAAAAGGAAGAAGATATTCTCAGAGTGTTCAAATGGGCAAACGAGAAACTAGGCGGTGTTGATGTATTGGTTAACAATGCTGGCGTGGTACATCCTGAGCCGATTATAGGTAAAGTGTAATCTTTTCCTTTTTTATTCATTCTTTTTCTTTTCAACATGATTTAGTCGCAAAAACTTTTCGCATAGCAACAAAATTTACAAAATGTCTAGATGCGTTATAATAGCTTAAAGTTGCACGTTGCAATAAAGTTGTCTTTACTCGTAAAAATCTTTCATATTTGTTACTTTTTGTTGAAAGAGGGAAAAACAGCAAACTATCATCACATTATGAACGTAAACGTGATAGCGGCGACAATTTGTTCACGGGAATTAGTACAATCCTCCAAACGACGCAAAACACCGGCTCACATCATTAATATCAGCAGGTATTGAACATGATAATCAATGCAATGCAATTAAGTTAATTCTATCCATTGGTATTTTTATGTGTGTAAGTTGTGTAATTTGTATCGTTATCAAATATGGTTTAGTGACGATCTTGTAATAGTTTTATGTAATTTGTTTCCTTGTTTATGTAAAACTATGATCGTGTGTACATATGTGTTACTAATTCTTAAACTTAAAAATAATAATCGGAATTATTCTGTACTACTTACTATTAATAGCCATTTATTTAATTTACAGTATAACAGGACATCATGCAGAGCTAATTAATTTACCAATGAGTGTCTATCCTGCCAGTAAATATGCTCTTACTGGCATGGCAGCAACTCTACGTAACGAATTGACAAGCTCAAACCTTGACGTAAAAGTCACGGTAATTAATCCCTAAACCTTATCATAATATTATATAAATTGTTACATTACTACTTGCAATTGAGTCTACAAGTATGCACTATAATGAATCAGATTCAATATAGTGTTATGCGACAACTCTTTACATCTTTCTCATAATTTAACTTATATTGAGACAAAAAGTTCATAATTTTATTTGATACTATTTGATAATATATATTTGATACATTATGTTTCTATTAAATATCGTATGATAATTGCTTTTTTGCAGCAATGATAAAACCATGTGTCCTAAACTGTAATAATTCTTTTTTAAATAGAACATCAGCCCCGGAGGAGTAGAGACGGATATGGTAATGAATTTTGAATCCTATATTAAAGAGCATGATGCAGGTCTTCTACTAGCTAAAGATATTGCAGATATGGTAGTTTGTGTTTTAAGTACACCACACCACGTGCAGGTATGACTAGGAAAAAATACATAACTATCATATATAATCTGTTAATTTATAATTTTATTTATAAAATATGTTTAGTAACGAAATGAACATTATGTTTCAAGAAATAACAAATTTCAATGATGTAATTAATACATGATATATTCTTGAATTATGTATGTAAAAATATTTTATGTCGCCATGTAGCTCAATTTTACAAACGCTAATACATTTGTCCGGGGAATCCATATCAAATATTTTAAAAATTTCGCTTTTAAATTAATAGTTGTAGAAGTAAAGAATTTGTTTTCAGATAATTATTATATACACAAACATTTATGTTTTAGATATGTGAAATGATTGTCGTATCGCATAAACCTTCAACTAAAGCTTCACCGTTGGTGTTTAATAAATAATTGTACCGTGCATGTTTTTCTATGAAAGTGTGAAAAACATAAAATGATGAAAACTTTATGAGAACAATTTACAAAATGGGTGTATGCGAAATCAAACGATATATGTAACATAAAAGAAACACATCGATAACACTGGTCAACACTGATTTTGTTGCAAAAAACCTATGCTACATGACTTCACAGTATTGTCACATGGTTTTTTGTTTCATAACATTAAAGTTTAAAGTTCAAGCTTTAATTTGAGCCCACATAGAGTATTCTATCACGTCCCCGTTCCTTTGTGACAGAGGTTCAAAAAGTGCCAAAAACAGGTTTTTTTTAACTATGTGACCTCATTTTTCTCAAAAACGTAACGTGATGGAACATTTTGGGTTTCAGATTTGTAATCTACAGGAAAAATCCTATCGAAATGACCTGGCATTCCTTTTGTGACATAAAAATGGTCGAAAATTGTTGACCAGTGTAATCAGTCTATTTAGTTGTCCTTCGCGCATATATAATATATAATATATACGCATTCATTATATATGTATATGTATATATCATTATGTATGATAAGATATTTCCACCGTTCTGTATGATAAGAAAATGCGCCGTTGCATATTATATGAATATAAATGAATCATGATAACGTGCAATAATATTATTACAATCAAAAGTCGATGAAAAGACATTAGTAAATAATAACGGACCTTAAGAAATAAAAGTAAAAAAGGATAATTAAGAAATTCTTTCATAAGGATCACTTGTCACGATTTAAGAAATTAACAACAGGAAATAAAGTATATTTTTACTTCCATCTATGGTTATATCTTTACTTCTATATACAGGGTGTCCGATAAGTAACTTCTATTCCGAAAGAGGGTGGTAGATTGGGTCCAACTGAAAAGAAAAGTCGTATATCATTTTCTAAAATTCGCAATAATAACCGAGTTATTAACCGATTAATATTAACATATAAGAGCGCGAGGAGCGAGAGGCCGGACTCAGTAGGTATTTACTTCTTAGATCTCCTAGCGACGACGGACGCGTCCGATAGCGAGAGGCGGAGTAACGCGGCGGCGAGCGGTGAGCGGCGAACGGCGAGCGGCGAGCGATCATGACATAATAATACTGCGCCGAAAAAAGTGTCCTTCCGGTGACGGCAAGATGATGTGCTATCTTTTCCACACCACCTTGCGGTAGATAGCTTGGTGCGTTTTTTTATAGTGGTTTCCCCGGTAGGCCTAATCCACTCTCGTTATTTATCACTCTCGTTATTAATGATCATTAATATAAAAGTTGCTCAAAATGCCTCCCTCCTGCTTGTACACAAAGTTCGGCCCGATATGGCGCACCGTGCAACGCGCGACATTGTTCGAAGGGCCGAATTGTGTGTACAAGCAGGAGGAAGGCATTTTGAGCAACTTTTATATTAATGATCATTAATAACGAGAGTGATAAATAACGAGAGTGGATTAGGCCTACCGGGGAAACCACTATAAAAAACGCACCAAGCTATCTACCGCAAGGTGGTGTGGAAAAGATAGCACACCATCTTGCCGTCACCGGAAGGACACTTTTTTCGGCGCAGTATTATATGATCAAACTAACTCCTGGGTGAAGTTCGATCATAATTATGCGTATGCTTCGTCCGAGTAGATAATGTAGTCATGTTCCATGCTACTCCCTCTTCCAACAAGCATCTTTAAAGCTTCGCGCCAAAAAACAAAGATTCGCGCTCGCGATTGCCGTCGCATTAGCGCCACCTCGCCGCGCAGTGCGTCTTCATGGTTTAAAGCACATCACAAATCGAAAAGGGGGAAGAAACACGAAGTGTACAGTAGTCCCTGGGTGAGGGTGGGAGAGTCTACTCGGACGAAGCATGCGCATAATTATGATCGAACGTCACTCAGGAGTTCGTTTGATCATATAATTATGCTCTGCATTCGTCCGAGTAGATAATGTAGTTATTCAAAGCTGACGATTTGTGATCAGTTGAGTTTATTCCTGCGAGACAGCCGGGAATAGTTATACACGTATGTAACCCTGAGTATAGGGTTTAAAGAAGGGTACAAAGTATACATACATAATAATAACGCAAAACAGAACAGTAAACTCCGGAAAACAACAATGTTAACTTAAACATATGGAGAATACGAAAAGTAAACAGGTCAAACTAAATATAGCACGAAATGTAATCGTAAATAAAAGTTTTAACTGTTTAAGATAATCGTGCGTGCCACATCTGTCGATGGCATAACAGGCCTGTTATAAAAATTTGCGAAAGTGGAGGAATTCGGAGACCAGCCTGCCGTTTTACGAATATCCTCAATGCTAATACCTCGTCGAGCCGCCGCTGAAGAACTAGCATGGCGAGTGGTATGCGTAGAAAATATGGAGGTATCAATTCCTCCCTCAGAGAGAGTCAATCGAATCCACCGACTAATTGTCTGAGAGGATGCTCTCCGTACGGGCTTCTTGAAGGGAACAAATAAGGCCGAAGGAGGCTCTGCCAAAGAGCTTCCGGATTTTTCGGTGTATAAGCGTAGGAGTGGAACGATTGATAGGGCAGGCTGGTCTTCAAAATGATGAAATATCATGACCGGTTGACATCGGTTTATCCCCGAAGTCTTAACCCGGTCCGGCGCCTTAATAATAACGGAATTCTCTAGGAACTGTATATTATCGCGTCGTATGAGAGATAACGTCTGTACCCTCTGAACCGAGGCGAGAATTAATAGTGTGGCTAATTTACGAGTGAGCAGTTCTAAGCTCACGGTTTCATGGGGCCATAGCGAGGCCAAGTACGTAATAACAGGCGTTGGATCCCCTGTTAAGGGGGGAGCCTGCTTTAGAACGCTGAAAATAAGGTATATTTTACGAATTGTTTTTGGAGAAACTATACAGCGGATCGTTATAAAACTTTGATGCATTTATTAGTACATGTTTAAAGATAAAAAAAATTATTTTTTGATTTGAATATTCGCTTGTAGAGGTCGTCCTGGAGAAATCTTAGTGCAGCCGCGTCGCCGGCATTGCAAATTGCTGAGCATTCTCCTGCCTCCAAATTTCGTCTAAACTGAAAAATTGAAATATGTTCTCGTTATTTATGAATTCCCATCGTCGATGAACCAAAGAGAGAAGAAAAAAGTTGAAAAGTGCCAAAATGGTGGAGCTTGGAACACAAAAGTACGATTTTTAGGCAAAGTTTTTGAACTTTTTCATGCAAAACTAATTGTTTAACTTAATGTTTTTATGAATATTAAAGGTTCATCAACGATGGGAATTCATAAATAACGAGAACATATTTCAATTTTTCAGTTGGGATGAAATTTGGAGGCAGGAGAATGCTCACCAATTTACAATGCCGGCTGCACTAAGATGCCTCCAGGACGACCTCTACGGGCGATATATTCAAATCAAAAAATAATTTTTTTGTCTTTAAACATGTACTAATAAATGCATCAAAGTTTTATGCATTTATTAGTACATGTTTAAAGATAAAAAAAATTATTTTTTATTTGAATATATCGCTTGTAGAGGTCGTCCTGGAGAAATCTTAGTGCAGCCGCGTCGCCGGCATTGCAAATTGCTGAGCATTCTCCTGCCTCCAAATTTCGTCCAAACTGAAAAATTGAAATATGTTCTCGTTATTTATGAATTCCCATCGTCGATGAACCAATGAGAGAAGAAAAAAGTTGAAAAGTGCCAAAATGGTGGAGCTTGGAACACAAAAGTACGATTTTTAGGCAAAGTGTTTGAACTTTTTCATGCAAAAATAATTGTTTAATTTAATGTTTTTATGAATATTAAAGGTTCATCGACGATGGGAATTCATAAATAACGAGAAAATATTTCAATTTTTCAGTTTGGATGAAATTTGGAGGCAGGAGAATGCTCACCAATTTACAATGCCGGCTGCACTAAGATGCCTCCAGGACGACCTCTACGGGCGATATATTCAAATCAAAAAATAATTTTTTTGTCTTTAAACATGTACTAATAAATGCATCAAAGTTTTATGCATTTATTAGTACATGTTTGAAGATAAAAAAAATTATTTTTGATTTGAATATATCGCTTGTAGAGGTCGTCCTGGAGAAATCTTAGTGCAGCCGCGTCGCCGGCATTGCAAATTGGTGAGCATTCTCCTGCCTCCAAATTTCGTCTAAACTGAAAAGTTGAAATATGTTCTCGTTATTTATGAATTCCCATCGTCGATGAACCAAAGAGAGAAGAAAAAAGTTGAAAAGTGCCAAAATGGTGGAGCTTGGAACACAAAAGTACGATTTTTAGGCAAAGTGTTTGAACTTTTTCATGCAAAAATAATTGTTTAACTTAATGTTTTTATGAATATTAAAGGTTCATCAACGATGGGAATTCATAAATAACGAGAAAATATTTCAATTTTTCAATTTGAATGAAATTTGGAGGCAGGAGAATGCTCACCAATTTACAATGCCGGCTGCACTAAGATGCCTCCAGGACGACCTCTACGGGCGATATATTCAAATCAAAAAATAATTTTTTTGTCTTTAAACATGTACTAATAAATGCATCAAAGTTTTATAATGATCCGCTGTATAGTTTCTCCAAAAACAATTCGTAAAATTATACCTTATTTTCAACGTTCTAAAGCAGGCTCCCCCCTTAAGGCGTACTTCGGTTTAGAGGGCTTTAAGACGGATACTCCCTTGAAGAAGCGTCTAATTCTTTCGTCGGAGCCAATACTACTATTCGTTATCAGTGATATTGCTGATCGATATGAATTGAGGGTCCCGTAAGACGTAATATTATGAAATTGTGCGGCTAAAAACTTGAGAACTAGCGTTGTATTAGGCTGAAACCAGTCAATGTCGCGTTCGGCGCAGAAGGACCACCAGAGCCTGATAGGCTTATTATATTGGGCCAGAGTCGAATTAGCAAGAGACGCCAGGGCTACCTCTATCGACTCCTCCGGAAATCCTTTTCGGCGAAAAGCTTGCCGGACAATCTCCCTGCAATCAGGGGAATGTTGTGCCACGTTGGGTGTTGACTCCTGAAGGGAGAAATTAAAAGGTTAGGATCTGGTTCAAATGCAATTATGTCGGAAATACATAATTTATGAAAAACTGGGGACCACGGTTGAGCTGGCCATCTGGGAACCACTAAAACACCTACTGCTCCATCATTGACTATTTTCCGTAAAACTTTAGTAATTAATACGAAAGGTGGAAAGGCATAAAAATAAAATTCACTCCAATCTAGCGTAAAAGCATCAATGGCGGTCGCGAACGGATCCGGAAACCAAGAAACGAAGGTCTGGCATTTTGCGTTGATATAGGACGCAAAGAGGTCGATGTCGAAAGGACCGAAATGCTCTAAAATCCTGTCGAAAGAGCGGGAAGTGATCTCCCACTCGGTTTCAACCGAAACGATTCGAGATTCTCTGTCGGCCACGACATTATCGGCAGATCGAATGTAAGATGCAAAAAGATATAAATCGCGGGACTCACACCATTGCCAAATCGACTTTGCAAGAGCCGAAAGTTTCGGAAATCGCGAAGAACCGCCCCTGTTGATGTAAGCAATCGCTGTCGTATTATCGACCCGGAGTAATATGTCTCGGGAGTGGAGATTGTCCACGAAAGAACGGAGGGCGTATTCCACAGCCTGCAATTCGAGAAAATTGATATGCTCATCTCTATCCTGGTCGGACCACCAGCCGTGCGTTTGCTTCCTACCCATAGAGGCACCCCAACCGGAAGGTGAAGCATCTGAAAAAATTACGTGAGAAAATTTTCGTCTTAGTAACGGTCGTTCAATCGGTGGGGAGCGCAACCTGTGCAGCCACCACCTGAAATCAGGCTGGAGTGATGTGGGTAGCATCATACGAACGTCGTAATCATTATTAGAGTCTATGCAAGCGAGGAACTTTTTTCTCTCAAAGTCTCGAATGTATACGAAACCATAAGCAACTGTTCGGCAAATGGAATTCAGCGTTCCTATGAGCCTTGCAAAATCTCGAATCTTGCAAGATTGTTTATTGGAGAATTTGCGCAGATGTTCAAGTATAACTATTCGCTTGTCCTCTGGTAAGGATATAGTCATCTTGGAGGAGTCCAATATAAAACCTAAATACTTCCTCCGCCGGCTTGGGACGAGCTCGCACTTTTGCGGATTAATGAGAAAACCCAAATGAGCAAGCAACTGGAGAGTTGCGTTGACGTTCGCGGCGCAGTCCTGAAAGGTGTCACCGAACAGTAAAAGATCATCTAGATAAACGATAGACAAATAACCCCTCTCGCGTAATGTTGCGATCACTGGTTTCATTATTTTTGTAAATATGTACGGGGCTGAAGAAAGACCAAATGGTAAGGCAGAAAATTCAAAGATTTCCTCCTGGAACGAGAACCGTAGGTACTTCCGGTGGGTGACGTGAACTGGAACCAAAAAATAGGAATCTTCCAAATCGATCGAAGCCATAAAAGAACCCGGAGATAGCAATCGGGTGGCCGTCGTTAGGTCCTCTAGCTTAAAATGAGGTGCAAAAATATATTCGTTAAGAGGTTTGAGATTCAAGATAAACCGTTTGTCGCCGGAGGCCTTGTCGATCAAAAAATAGGAAGACAGATATTGGTCTGGTACAAAGTCAACGCGTTGAATAGCACCCTTCGTAAGAAGACGGTCGATCTCTGCTGCACAAAGAGAGCGTTCGGACGCGCTCAACTGTGGTTCCCGTAAATATGGCCGAGAAGGAGGGATTTGAGAAAAGGGAAGTTTGTATCCCGATATTGCAGTCAAGATCCTCTTCTCATTAGTAATTTGGGACCAGGCGTCTACGAATCTAGCCAGACGACCAGCAGTGCTCACCTCTAACGGTGGTATCGAGAGCTCCTCGTGCGAGACCTCGATCGGTGTCTCGTCGGTCGCGGCGCAGCCTTTGCCTCTCGACGAGACTTCGGTTTGTAAGCAAAGGCTTTCGCATTTCCCTGCGAAGAAGACCTTGGTTGAAATTGAGGTTTCGCCGCACTCGAAGTACCTGGTTTTGAAGCTGGTGGGTGTAGAGTAGTCAGGCCTTTCATTAATTTATTTGCCGCTGTAGCTTCCTTCATCTTGTTTAAATATTGCTCGCCAAAAAGCTGAGTATCAATAGAAGTCTCTAACGCGTTTCTGGCCGATGGAGTCAGCATCGGAGTAATCAAAGCACGTCTATTCCTCGAAACGTGATGTATATGCGAGAGCAAACGACCTGTATCGCTCGCCCACTCAAAAATGCGCTTGCCATCCCATTGCTCTTCCGGCTTCAAAAGTTCGGACACCAAATGTGCCTGAGCCGTTATAGCTGCTGCGACCATACCTTGCGTGATGACCTGGTAGTCGTCTCTCTTAACGGAAGTCGATGGCATAACCTGCTCCACTTCCGTGTTGAGTGTAGGAGCCTTAGCAAATGGCAAGTTCTGCGGAACGGGGTACTTCTTGCATAGCGCAAGAGTCGTCTCTTTGGGCAAGCCGCTGATAATAATGGCCGACCAAGTTTTCGTAATAAGATCATGGACGGATGGACCCGTAGCGGCACTATCGAGATTGGCGCCCATCAAATTCATTTTGAATGCGTCAACATCGTGCGCTGGATCTACCGGCACCGGAGCGGTGGAGGAATTCTCTGGAATATGTGGCAACTCTGGTTCGCCCCCCTGGAGAACTGCTGAAAGGAAATATCATACAACCGTTTAGACGTGTCTCCATGTACAAGCTCGTGATCATTAAATGATCCACGGACAAGACCATACTCCTGGTACTGGTTCGTAGTCCGAGCCTGAAGGGCATCAAACAGTCTCACAATCATTGAATGATCGACGGACAGGACCATACTCGTGGTAGTGGTTCATAGTCCGAGACTGAAGTATGTCATGCATGCCGGGCGTGTCTCTTGGACAGCCGCGTGATCATTAAATGATCGTTGGACAAGACCAAACTCGAGGTAATGGTTCGTAGTCCTGACATACAATATGTAATTACCCTGTGTGATGCCGGAAGTCTCCACAACCTCAGTCGGCGAATCGCTGATCGCCTCGATGTCCGGTCCCTCCGGAGAAAAAGACTGTGGGATGAGAGGTTAGAATGATGATCATGGATCTCTCGCCGCCTCTCCTGAAGCGGGCTGGACTGAGTGAGCACCTCTAACAACTTGTCCAATTTACCTTCCAAATCAGAAGCTCTCGGACGGTCCAAAGGACACGGGAGGGTCACGAAAACGCACGCGGGGGATTCCCCGTGCACGGTCTGACCGCGGAGATCCATATCGGCGATTTTCCTTGTAAGACTCGCACTCACTCTCGTAAGGGTGATCGCGTCTACGCGATTTGGAACGAGAATGTTTCCCCATTTTACGAAAATATGGGGAGCACACGCGGAAACGATGCGCGTTGTTCGGGAGAACAAGAAACACAATGAAGACGCACTGCGCGGCGAGGTGGCGCTAATGCGACGGCAATCGCGAGCGCGAAACTTTGTTTTTTGGCGCGAAGCTTTAAAGATGCTTGTTGGAAGAGGGAGTAGCATGGAACATGACTACATTATCTACTCGGACGAATGCAGAGCATAATTATATGATCAAACGAACTCCTGAGTGACGTTCGATCATAATTATGCGTATGCTTCGTCCGAGTAGACTCTCCCACCCTCACCCAGGGACTACTGTACACTTCGTGTTTCTTCCCCTTTTCGATTTGTGATGTGCTTTAAACCATGAAGACGCACTGCGCGGCGAGGTGGCGCTAATGCGACGGCAATCGCGAGCGCGAATCTTTGTTTTTTGGCGCGAAGCTTTAAAGATGCTTGTTGGAAGAGGGAGTAGCATGGAACATGACTATATTATCTACTCGGACGAATGCAGAGCATAATTATATGATCAAACGAACTCCTGAGTGACGTTCGATCATAATTATGCGTATGCTTCGTCCGAGTAGACTCTCCCACCCTCACCCAGGGACTACTGTACACTTCGTGTTTCTTCCCCTTTTCGATTTGTGATGTGCTTTAAACCATGAAGACGCACTGCGCGGCGAGGTGGCGCTAATGCGACGGCAATCGCGAGCGCGAATCTTTGTTTTTTGGCGCGAAGCTTTAAAGATGCTTGTTGGAAGAGGGAGTAGCATGGAACATGACTACATTATCTACTCGGACGAATGCAGAGCATAATTATATGATCAAACGAACTCCTGAGTGACGTTCGATCATAATTATGCGTATGCTTCGTCCGAGTAGACTCTCCCACCCTCACCCAGGGACTACTGTACACTTCGTGTTTCTTCCCCTTTTCGATTTGTGATGTGCTTTAAACCATGAAGACGCACTGCGCGGCGAGGTGGCGCTAATGCGACGGCAATCGCGAGCGCGAATCTTTGTTTTTTGGCGCGAAGCTTTAAAGATGCCTGTTGGAAGAGGGAGTAGCATGGAACATGACTACATTATCTACTCGGACGAATGCAGAGCATAATTATATGATCAAACGAACTCCTGAGTGACGTTCGATCATAATTATGCGTATGCTTCGTCCGAGTAGACTCTCCCACCCTCACCCAGGGACTACTGTACACTTCGTGTTTCTTCCCCTTTTCGATTTGTGATGTGCTTTAAACCATGAAGACGCACTGCGCGGCGAGGTGGCGCTAATGCGACGGCAATCGCGAGCGTGAATCTTTGTTTTTTGGCGCGAAGCTTTAAAGATGCTTGTTGGAAGAGGGAGTAGCATGGAACATGACTACATTATCTACTCGGACGAATGCAGAGCATAATTATATGATCAAACGAACTCCTGAGTGACGTTCGATCATAATTATGCGTATGCTTCGTCCGAGTAGACTCTCCCACCCTCACCCAGGGACTACTGTACACTTCGTGTTTCTTCCCCTTTTCGATTTGTGATGTGCTTTAAACCATGAAGACGCACTGCGCGGCGAGGTGGCGCTAATGCGACGGCAATCGCGAGCGCGAATCTTTGTTTTTTGGCGCGAAGCTTTAAAGATGCTTGTTGGAAGAGGGAGTAGCATGGAACATGACTACATTATCTACTCGGACGAAGCATACGCATAATTATGATCGAACTTCACTCAGGAGTTAGTTTGATCATATAATACTGCGCCGAAAAAAGTGTCCTTCCGGTGACGGCAAGATGGTGTGCTATCTTTTCCACACCACCTTGCGGTAGATAGCTTGGTGCGTTTTTTTATAGTGGTTTCCCCGGTAGGCCTAATCCACTCTCGTTATTTATCACTCTCGTTATTAATGATCATTAATGTAAAAGTTGCTCAAAATGCCTTCCTCCTGCTTGTACACACAATTCGGCCCTTCGAACAATGTCGCGCGTTGCATGGTGCGCCATATCGGGCCGAACTTTGTGTACAAGCAGGAGGGAGGCATTTTGAGCAACTTTTATATTAATGATCATTAATAACGAGAGTGATAAATAACGAGAGTGGATTAGGCCTACCGGGGAAACCACTATAAAAAAACGCACCAAGCTCTCTACCGCAAGGTGGTGTGGAAAAGATAGCACATCATCTTGCCGTCACCGGAAGGACACTTTTTTCGGCGCAGTATTATTATGTCATGCATCGCTCGCCGCTCGCCGTTCGCCGCTCACCGCTCGCCGCCGCGTTACTCCGCCTCTCGCTATCGGACGCGTCCGTCGTCGCTAGGAGATCTAAGAAGTAAATACCTACTGAGTCCGGCCTCTCCTCGCTCCTCGCGCTCTTATATGTTAATATTAATCGGTTAATAACTCGGTTATTATTGCGAATTTTAGAAAATGATATACGACTTTTCTTTTCAGTTGGACCCAATCTACCACCCTCTTTCGGGATAGAAGTTACTTATCGGACACCCTGTATAACTTCACAACCGGTTGTACTCTCCCTTCCAGTTTCCTCGATAAATCCAACTTAATTATATGCAATATCGTCGATGTAAATGAGGGAAATCGTTTAAAAGAGATTGCGCTATGAAACCGACATCTAATACTTCGAAGGATTTCCATTGCAATGGATCATTGGAAAGGAAAAGTCGCATTGGTCACCGGAGCTAGTGTCGGCATCGGCGCAGCGATCGTGAGAGAGCTTGCGAAAAATGGCATGAAAGTGATTGCCGTCGCGAGGAGACTAGAGAAATTGCAAGAATTGGTGGCAAATATCAAAGGCGAATACAAAGCCGATATTTATCCACTGCAATGCGACGTCCAAAAGGAGGAAGATATTCTCAGAGTGTTCAAATGGGCCAACGAAAACCTCGGCGGTGTTGATGTGTTAGTGAACAATGCCGGCGTAGTATACAATGACCCGATTATAGGTAAAGTGCACTTTTGTTTCTTCCTATTCTTTCTTTTTCTTTTTAACATAATCACTCAAACATCTTTCTCATAATAACGAAGTTAATAAGATATCTGTCACAAATGTATTATAAGATACTGAACCAGATCTTTTTGCAATATGAATAAATAGAATTAATTTCATTTATAATATTTTAATATATTTTCTCTTTTTTGTAAAAAGAGGGATCAACAAGAAACTATCGCAATATTATGGAGGTAAACGTGATAGCGGTGGCGATTTGTTCACGGGAATTCGTGAAGTCTATCAAACAGCGAAATACATCGGGTCATATCATTAATATCAGCAGGTATTGAATATGAGAACATCCAAAATATAATTGAAATAAATCTATCAAAAAATTCGGTTTATGCTTGTTCGATTTGAGTCTTGTAATTTGCATGATTATTATAATTTAATGATTTTATTTTACAGTGATTTACAAATTAAGAGGAGACTTTTGTTCATTCTTCCTTATTTATAATTATAATCCTATCTATATATATATCCCTATATTAATGAAGACGTCACTTGCTTGAGAATTATACTGTAAATGTTAATAACAATGAGCAATCCATGAAATTATTATTCACGGACCTCTATTACCCAGCATTTATATCTACATAATGCTTATATATGAAATTATTGCATATCATTATACATTATTACGTAAATTGTGACAGAGAAACAAAATTAACTGACAAATTCTAACTTGGATATTTCGGGAGCGACAAATTCGGAAAATGTTCCAGGACGAAATTTAAGCTAGCAACAACCTTTAATTCTTATAGTTAAAGGTACTCGTATCAAGGCCGTTCAATCGCTACTTGCAACTGATTATAGAATGACAAGTCATTCTACGATGAAAGAGAATTGGGGCGCCACACATGTGACGCTGATAGCGAACGTTTTAATGGTAGTATAAATTAAACTCGTTTTGTAAATTGAAGAATTAGGTCCGTTCTACATTAAGTCGTAAGTCGGAGTCAGGTGTCGCAAATTGTTTGTCGTATGTTGAATGTCAGATCCGATTGTAGAATGACTTGCCACTCCACAAGAGTGATTAGATGATTAGATTAGATTAGCTTGGAAATAACTGCAGTTATAATTGTTACTTGGTCTAAAGTTATGTCGCTATATTTCAACGCATTTATTAAAATTAATATTAATATTAGCGTTACCCAGTGTGCACCACGTGGAGGTTGCTGATCGGATTTGCACACCTTGTGGCCCTGAAAAGGGCCGGTTGCTTCGCTTTACACTAATCCATGAGATGTTCAAAATGTCCTCCAGCATTTTCTAAACATAATATACTTCTTCTTCTGAAATTACGTACTGCTTCTTAGTGTAAAGCAGAGCAATCGGCCCTTTTCAGGGCCACAAGGTGTGCAAATCCGATCAGCAACCTCCACGTGGTGCACACTGGGTAACGCTAATGCTGACGGTAAACAGTAAAATACTAAAAAAAAAACTTCAGTGTCTGTTATAAAGCGAGTTATTATCATTGGTCCACCAAAGGTTGAACCTGTGTTTTCGGGATGAGGAGGGCATTTAAAAAAAAATGTTTCCAACAAAAGTTACTTACTTTTCGACGGAGAATCAGAATCTGCAATAAAAAGTATGGGTTTCTGTTTAAAAAATTGGACTTGACCTTTAAATGACCTTGAAAATGACCACGAATGACCAATCTGTTACCTCCACTGAGTGGCCCCCTTCCAACCCTGCAACTTTTGTCTGAAACATTTTTCTCTAAAATGCTTCGTTTCCGAGATATAAGTCTGTAACACCTTAACTGCCCCACCCTGTATATAAAGCATGTCTGTAATGGTTTCCTTCTCCACGGCGCGATAGCGAACGTGTTAATGACCATTTTTTCTTAATTTGCAGTATGACAGGGCACCGTGCAGAGCTAATTAAGGTACCGGCAAGTCTCTACTGTTCCAGTAAATACGCTATCACTGGCATGGCAGCAAGCATACGCAACGAATTACTTGCCGCAAACCTTGATGTTAAAGTCACGGTATTTGAACTTTATGAATGCGCTAAATATTATATTAATATCTAATCTTATTATATTAATATCCACATTGCAGCCCTACATTGAATCAAACATGACATAGTATTTTGCAACATAACTGCTCAATTATTCAAACCTATGTATAGCCATGATTAACAAACTGTTATTATTCAGAATCCCCATGAGATCCTTTAAATAATATTGATTTCTACATTGGACTTCACTAAAAAACTTAGGATATGTTTGAAACTCTTAATATTTCTTTATTTGTGGAAATTAAGCTGTGAAAAATGTTAAATGGTGGCTCATTATTAATCAATAAGAGCAATCAAGAAATAAAATAAACTTATTTTGCCACCCATTATAACAAACAGTTAATTAACAATTAATTGTTAATGAAAATTAACAAAAAATAATTATTTAATAATGCTCTTCCAAATGTACAATAATTACATTTGTTGCAATAATAATAATAATAATAGTAAATTTTAAATATATAATACTTTTACAAAAATAGAACATCAGTCCCGGTGCGGTGGAGACAAAAATGCTATTGACTTGTTATCCCCAAGCCAAAAGGATGGGAAACCCAATGATGGCAAGCGAGGATATTGCAAAAGTAGTAATCTGTGTCTTGAGCATGCCACAGCACGTACAGGTATAATTACTGAAAAGATTTATAATAATTTTGAAACATTTTGTTAATTTGCAATCTCACTCATAAGCATGCAAGTAAAGAAATGAAAACCGTTATGGTTTAATGAATACGTCTCAGTAATTAATCGTTCGAGCAGTTTTACAGCCGAGACTGACAATTAGTCTCACAGTCGCAGTTCTACGTTTCATGTCAAAAAACGTTAAATGATATGATTGCGATTATCTAAAAAATTACCAAATTGCTCTGCTTTTTTGTGATAAAGATACGAAAGAAAGAATTTTGATTTAATAAAACTTTTTCAAGTTATAACACTAACTGTGCACTGCAATAGGATTGGAGCACATTATGAGCAAAATCTGTTAAAATAGTGCGATGGCATTTCTTAACGGAAAACGGTAGAATCGCGGTTATCCTACGTAGCACTCAAACGATTAATATATACAGGGTGGCCATTTTAATTTATACAGTCGATTTTTTAAAACACTAAAAGAGATACGAAAAAATGTTTCAGACAGACATGTCACGATTTCGAGGGGGACATAAGATGATACCATTGGTTTGACCTTGAATAGTCGTTTGAAGGTCACGCGAAGATCACCTTCAATTTCTTAAATTGAAACCCCAACTTTTTATTGCAGATTCTTATTCTCCATCGAAAAGTAAGTAACTTTTGTCTGAAACATTTTTCCGAAAAATGTCATCTTATGTCCTTAAAATGTCCTCAAAACTCATCTTGAAGATCATTTTAAGGACATAAGATGACATTTTTCGGAAAAATGTTTCAGACAAAAGTTGCATGTTTTCTCGCGTAGAATCCGAATCCGTAATAAAAAATACCATGTCTCATTAAAAAAAAATTTCAGACCGGAAGTTAGAATTTCGATAAACAATGACCCGTCTAGTTGTATCCACATTCTCTGTCGTGTATGGAGATCAACGTTCGAACAGTGTATTGTCGAATACCGATTTACGTAATCACGTTTGACATTGTCGATATTCGATATCATGTTATTAAATTGTATATGTGATAATATTTTACGTCGACTTGTAGCTCAATTTTATAGACACTAGTATGTCAAATATTTCAAAACGTCATTTTAAATTAAGTATTGCTCTGTATTATTAACACATTCGCAATGTTTCAGATATTGGACATACTAGTGGAACCACGTACTAGAACAGGTATTCCAGTGCTAGATTACACTGATGATACTGCGTCTTAACAGTCGCACGATACCAGTTCATGCAGAAGACGGAAGCCTAACGTGGAAGACACAAAACTTCAGTTGTCAATAACGGAGATCGGAAGGCATTATATAATATATTCAATTGCACATACACGCGTATACATTTATATGTATGCATCTATGGAACATGTAGCATGCATCAATTAAATAGTGAACGGTGTTCAGTTATATAATACTATATACTATTAATAGCAACAGAGCGTAGTCAACTAACCGAACGAGTTTGCTAATCCTTCAGTAAAAGATTTCATCGAGCAAATCATTACATTGCATTGATTTTATCCTTTATTCCCTTGATTCAAGGAAAGGGGAGATATCCGTAGTCAAGATCAGATAAAATAAATTAAAATAGATTAAATAAATTAAATAAGAATTAAAAATAAATTAAATAAGATAAAATAAATAAATTACATTTGATTACTATTAATTAAAGGTTCTGTTATATTTGTAGCCGAAACGTAAAGCGAAATGTAATATCTGAATAATAAATAAAGCCGGAAGGTTTGAGATTCGCAATGTTTATGAGATGGACATCCTACATGACAACAGTAATAATGCTAATATCTATTGGCTAATATCATCATTATCGATGACGGTGTTGGAGGGGAGCCGCGAAGAAAACTCGCAGTATGCGAGAGGAGACTGCATTCCTTGTGAGAATACGATAAGGAACAGTTGTGATTATAGATTTACGCGCGAAAGTGAAGAAAGATTTCGAGGTACGTTTTGTGATTACTGTGACTCCCGGGCTTTCTTTTGATTACTGTGTTACCAGACTTTTGACTTTTGGGTTTGCAATTATTTATCCTGGCATCACTATCCCTTACGCTTGTGAGCTACATATTTTACAAAGATAAAGTTGGAGCCTAGGTACCACATTATATATACGAAAATAACGTAATGCGCGTTATGATGATATATCGATTTCATGATATTTCGATTGCATTAGAATTATTGGGTCATTAAGTATGAAACTTTACAAATAGAACATAAACTTTTGCATTTTTTGGCACATGGACATGATTTATTTTCAATCGAAGTATGCGCCCATGTTATCTACACACTTCTGCCATTTTAGTGGTAGTTGGTCTGTGCCTCTACTATAGAAGCCAGGAGTACGGGAATCGATGAAGTCGCGGAAGGCTGTTTCGACTGCCTGTTGAGAATTGAAGAATTTTCCTACCAAGAAGTTGTCCAAATTCCGGAAGAAGTGATAGTCGGTAGGTGATAGATCTGGTGAATATGGTGGATGACGAAGAGTTTCCAATTCCAACTCCTGTAGCTTTGCCATGGTCAGTCGTGCAGTGTGCGGTCGAGCATTATCATGCAACAGGATTGGCATTGACCGATTGACCAATTTCGGTTGTTTAATAGCAAGTTGTTGCATCATTTCGTCCAGTTGCTTGCGATATACTTCAGCCGTTATCGATGTACCAGGTTTCATAAAGTTGTAGTAGATAACACCTGACCTGGACCACCAAACAGTCACCATAAGCTTCTTCTGTGTAACGTTGGGTTTCGCGTGATGTCTCGGTGGTTCATCAGCGTTCAACCACTGATGTGAGCGTTTACGATTGTCGTAGAGTATCCACTTTTCATCGCAGGTCACAATTCGATTAAAAAAAGATTCATTTTTGTGACGGGAAAGCAAAGAAAGGGAAGCCTCTAGACGTTGCGCCTGCTGCGCATCGGTCGATTCGTGCGGGACCCATTTGTCCAACTTCTTTATCTTACCAATTGCAGCTAAATGAACAATATGGTGGGTATAGAAACATTGAATATCGATGCCAATTCACGTGTACTTTGAGATGGATCGGACTCTACTACGGCTCTCGAGTGATCATTATCCACCTTCGTCTTTGGTCTTCCACGTGGCTCATTAGCGAGGCTGAAATCTCCACCTCTGAAGTTTTTGAACCAATTGCCAACCGTTGCTTTAGTAGTTGAACCTTCACCAAATACAGCGTTGATATTACGAGCTGTCTCCGACACTGTGGTTCCACGGCGGAACTCATATTCATAAATCACACGAATTTTGGACTTTTCCATAGTTCTATAAAAAAGAATCGACCAATAAAACTAATGAAGATATTTGAACAAACAAATATGACATTTGAAGAGCGAACATACATCTATCACACTAACCTAACCTGATACTGACGTCTGGCGCCAAATTTGAGATAACAAATGTTAAAGATGGCGCTTTTACATTTGTAAAGTTTCATACTTAATGACCCAATAGATTGCAGCCACGAGAAACTCAATGCGATTGTTCCAATCGAATATTCCGCAAGTTTTCCGCATAATTTGCAATTCGATTATTATCGACTACAAGTTAAACGTGCTGTTATTAAGAAAAACTATGATGATGAAATAAACTTCTTCTGCGGATATCACGGAAGATAATTAATTCCTTCGGTTGTCCTTCACGCATAATTTGTACACGTTTATTACATATCATCATACCTATCAAGATAACTACGGATAATAACTGATCGAAACGCTTATATAATTTTGGATACACAGTCACAGTCACAATTATGGCATAACCGCGTCAAGGTTCCAACTTACTCATTTATCTTGTAAAATATGTGGTAGCTCATAATACCTAGAGGCATTTTACGAAATGCGCCGTTACACATATTCCATAAATATCAACAAATTATGATATATGCAATAATGTTAGAATGAGAAATTATTAATAAAATAAATGGTAATAATTAAATGATAATAATAAAATATTGTTCTCGGATTGCACGAAGATTTTCATGTGACCAAACATGATTATTTCTTTGACTGAGAATACCTTGTGTAGTAATATAAATATAGTCTCATCTGTCTACAAAATGTTTTATGAAAATTATGGATCATTATTTCTTTGCAAACACAATGCCTGTTAATGACCTATGATCGTCAAAAGAAATGAAAAAGAAATTTCAACATTATTCATTCCTTTACTTCTATAATTTCAGAAGTCAATATCTTTTGAACGAAACATTTGTGAGCATTTCATTATTATTTAAAAATTTATTTTGAATTAAATTGTCAGGATAATTAATTTGAAAATAAATTTCTAATAAATTTCTAATGAATTGTGTAATAATACAATATAACAAGCAAGATATATTAATGCAATAAGTAATTCTCCAAATCTTTACTTCTGAAGAACATTTCACAATCGGTTGAGATCTCCCTCCTAGTCCGCTCACTGAATTGACTGAACTTAATTACAGTGCCATTGGTGTAGGTGAGGGTAAACGCTAAAAAGAGAGTGCGGTGATTGAACCAGTGTAAACCTTTGAAGGATTTTCGTTGCGATGGATCGTTGGGAAGGAAAAGTCGTATTGGTCACCGGAGCGAGTGCCGGAATCGGCGCAGCAATTGCGAGAGAGCTTGCGAAAAATGGCATGAAAGTGATTGCCGTCGCGAGGAGACTAGAGAAATTGCAAGAATTGGCGGCAAATATCAAAGGCGAATACAAAACCGATATTTATCCAATGCAATGCGACGTCCAAAAGGAAGAAGATATTCTCAGAGTGTTCAAATGGGCAAACGAGAAACTAGGCGGTGTTGATGTGTTGGTTAACAATGCCGGCGTAGTATACACTGACCCGATTATAGGTAAAGTGCACTCTTTTGCCTCTTCCTATTATTCTGTCTTTTTCTTTTTGACATGTATGATTCACATTTTTCGCATAACAACAGTTGACAAAATATCTATGTATGTTATATGCAATATATTGAATATCTTGCAATAGTGATATACATAAAATTAGTTTTATTTATAATCGTTTTTATATTTATTATATTTTGTTAAAAGAGAGTTCAACGCAGCACTATCAGAATATTATGAACATAAACGTGATAGCAGCGGCGATTTGTTCACGGGAATTGGTGAAGTCTATCAAACAGCGAAATGCATCGGGTCATATTATTAATATTAGCAGGTATTGAATATGAAAATAAGTAAAATATAATAAAATATAATAAAATAAATTTATGTAAATTTCTACTTACACTTATTGCGTAATTTACGTGTCCATTATGGTTTAATAAGTTTTGCAGTGGATTAACTATAGATTTCTGTTCTCTCATTTTTCTTTACATATAATTTCATTATTGTTTATAAATTTTCAGTATAGCAGGACATTATGCAGAACTGATTACTGAACCGGTAAATCTATACTCTGCCAGTAAATACGCTCTCACCGGCATGGCAGCAAGTCTACGCCATGAAGTGGCTAAGTCAAATCTTAATATAAAAGTCACGGTATTTAAATTTATTTATAAATTCGTTAATATCGTAATATCATCTTAAAATTTTATCATATTACCTTTATATTATAAATGTCAATTTAATATTAGTTAATCGAAAAGATTTGACTAATGAAAAGTAAACTTATCTTGCTATTGTAACTATGCTATAGTAACTTGTATTGATTATATAACTTCATAATTTTGTTCGGTATTATTTAACAAATACTCTTCTAAATGTCGGAATCGTGATTACATGTTTTGGAATAATTGTAATTAATTATATATTTTGGAATATCTAATAAAATTTTTCCAATTAGAATATCAGCCCCGGTGCGGTAGAGACGGATATGCTTTTGAATAACTATCCCCAACTGAAAGAAATAAATATTCCTATGATATTAAGCAAGGATATCGCAGATACGGTAGTCTATGTTTTAGGCACGCCGCAGCAGGTGCAGGTATATAATTATTGAAAAATAATGTCTAGTAACTTCGATCTAATTTAGTAATTTTGCTCAGTTACATTCTTGATGATGAATTTGTGAGCAGCATGCATAACATTATCTTTCGATGTATAACATGCCTAAATAACATAATTAATATATATTGTGTTATTAAATTATATGTACAAATATTTTATGCAGCGCTGTGGCTCTATTTTATAGGCAGAGGCACTAGTATTATTTGTTCAGACATGCATGTTGGAACTTTTTTACTATCGTTTCAAAATTAAGAATTATGAAGGCTGATTTTGTTTTAAGATAAATATTGATTCATACGTTTGCAATGTTTCAGGTTTGTGAAATGATTGTGTTACCACATAAGGTTTCACACAATCCACTTTCATTCAAGTAATTGTACCGTGCCTTAATACTCACATGAGGCTCATAAATGTCTTTTTATCAAAAAGGGAAAAGCAAAAAGGAATGAAGATTTTTGTAACTTCTCCATCCAACAAATAGAACAAACTAGGAAAAAGGATTGCAATTGTTATATTTATATATTTGTTATATATATAATAAATATTATATAATAACTGCATTTTATCAAATTAAATCAATAACGTTTAAGTAATCGAGTATTTTTATTTTTCCGTAGAGTTACGCAGAGTACAATGCTAATCATACACATGATGTGTCTTTGTGTAATATATTAATATATCTCTCGTTACATTTTATTACATCACATCGAACGGACATGGTGCTGGAGTAACCGGTTATGTACATATCTTTGTATTAAGTTGTGCTGGAAAATATAAACCGAGAATGTACAGTTATTGCAATTCGTGATGACACATATTTAGAAACAATTAGCGTCAGTGGCATGGCGCGTGCGTCACCACCCTCCGTCGAGATTTACAATAATCAGGATTAACGAGATTACGAACGGTGTACGGATGTATCGTATCGAAATCGGTAAAGGTTGACTCAGGAGAGAAGGAAAATTCATTGGGTTGTATTCAGCTTAATAATTAACGGAGTATTGGTCGAGTATTTTGATGTGTATATAACACTTCTTTGTATGCCGCTCGACAATTTTCGCGTAAGTCACGTTCGACTCGAATCACCCGATCAATAAATCGCTTACTTATATCAATGTATTCAATAGGTGCTTCGTATCAAGCGTAATAACGTGCACGTGACGCCGTGAAAATCCCGACGCCGCCTCTATCCTTCCTCTTTCATCGTTTTAGATTTCGAAATCGTGGTCTCGTATTATGCGCATATCGTATAAGGAAAGGCCAGTATCAAGTTAAAGAAAACTCTAGGTACAAACGACCGAGCTACGTGAATAAACGCAAATGGTTGACAATATGTGGCAAACTTAGTCATCGTTTCGCAAAATCGAGAATCGCGTGTCGCCACGCGTTCATTAACAACGATGAGCGACACGCGAGCACAAGCGAGCATGAACGTTAAATATTATGAGCAGCTTTATTCACGCGGCTGGTCGATAATTTTCTCTTAATACAATTGAATGATTCCTCAATGTACTTTAATCCTATCACGCGTTTTGGCCCCTCGTCCGCTGCAGGAAGAAAAATTCAACAATATACCGGCCGGCGCATAGCCGGTGATTAATATTTGCACCTTAGGAAAGAATTACACTAATATTACGATGCTTTATTGCCAATAATACACACATGACATTCGCGTCTTCGTAACAGAAAGCAGAAAAGATGTACAATAAGCCTCCAAAAGTCTTGCTTACTTAAGGGGGGAGCCTGCTTTAGAACGCTGAAAATAAGGTATATTTTACGAATTGTTTTTGGAGAAACTATACAGCGGATCATTATAAAACTTTGATGCATTTATTAGTACATGTTTAAAGATAAAAAAATTATTTTTTGATTTGAATATTCGCTTGTAGAGGTCGTCCTGGAGAAATCTTAGTGCAGCCGCGTCGCCGGCATTGCAAATTGGTGAGCATTCTGCCTCCAAATTTCGTCTAAACTGAAAAGTTGAAATATGTTCTCGTTATTTATGAATTCCCATCGTCGATGAACCAAAGAGAGGAGAAAAAAGTTGAAAAGTGCCAAAATGGTGGAGCTTAGAACACAAAAGTACGATTTTTAGGCAAAGTTTTCGAACTTTTTCATGCAAAAATAATTGTTTAACTTAATGTTTTTATGAATATTAAAGGTTCATCGACGATGGGAATTCATAAATAACGAGAAAATATTTCAATTTTTCAGTTCGGATGAAATTTGGAGGCAGGAGAATGCTCACCAATTTACAATGCCAGCTGCACTAAGATGCCTCCAGGACGACCTCTACAGGCGATATATTCAAATAAAAAAATAATTTTTTTGTCTTTAAACATGTACTAATAAATGCATCAAAGTTTTATGCATTTATTAGTACATGTTTGAAGATAAAAAAAATTATTTTTTTATTTGAATATATCGCTTGCAGAGGTCGTCCTGGAGAAATCTTAGTGCAGCCGCGTCGCCGGCATTGCAAATTGGTGAGCATTCTGCCTCCAAATTTCGTCCAAACTGAAAAGTTGAAATATGTTCTCGTTATTTATGAATTCCCATCGTCGATGAACCAAAGAGAGAAGAAAAAAGTTGAAAAGTGCCAAAATGGTGGAGCTTAGAACACAAAAGTACGATTTTTAGGCAAAGTTTTCGAACTTTTTCATGCAAAAATAATTGTTTAACTTAATGTTTTTATGAATATTAAAGGTTCATCGACGATGGGAATTCATAAATAACGAGAACATATTTCAATTTTTCAGTTTGGATGAAATTTGGAGGCAGGAGAATGCTCACCAATTTACAATGCCGGCTGCACTAAGATGCCTCCAGGACGACCTCTACGGGCGATATATTCAAATCAAAAAATAATTTTTTTATCTTTAAACATGTACTAATAAATGCATCAAAGTTTTATGCATTTATTAGTACATGTTTGAAGATAAAAAAAGTTATTTTTGATTTGAATATATCGCTTGCAGAGGTCGTCCTGGAGAAATCTTAGTGCAGCCGCGTCGCCGGCATTGCAAATTGGTGAGCATTCTCCTGCCTCCAAATTTCGTCCAAACTGAAAAGTTGAAATATGTTCTCGTTATTTATGAATTCCCATCGTCGATGAACCAAAGAGAGGAGAAAAAAGTTGAAAAGTGCCAAAATGGTGGAGCTTAGAACACAAAAGTACGATTTTTAGGCAAAGTTTTCGAACTTTTTCATGCAAAAATAATTGTTTAACTTAATGTTTTTATGAATATTAAAGGTTCATCGACGATGGGAATTCATAAATAACGAGAAAATATTTCAATTTTTCAGTTCGGATGAAATTTGGAGGCAGGAGAATGCTCACCAATTTACAATGCCAGCTGCACTAAGATGCCTCCAGGACGACCTCTACGGGCGATATATTCAAATCAAAAAATAATTTTTTTGTCTTTAAACATGTACTAATAAATGCATCAAAGTTTTATGCATTTATTAGTACATGTTTGAAGATAAAAAAAATTATTTTTTGATTTGAATATATCGCTTGTAGAGGTCGTCCTGGAGAAATCTTAGTGCAGCCGCGTCGCCGGCATTGCAAATTGCTGAGCATTCTCCTGCCTCCAAATTTCGTCCAAACTGAAAAGTTGAAATATGTTCTCGTTATTTATGAATTCCCATCGTCGATGAACCAAAGAGAGGAGAAAAAAGTTGAAAAGTGCCAAAATGGTGGAGCTTAGAACACAAAAGTACGATTTTTAGGCAAAGTTTTCGAACTTTTTCATGCAAAAATAATTGTTTAACTTAATGTTTTTATGAATATTAAAGGTTCATCGACGATGGGAATTCATAAATAACGAGAAAATATTTCAATTTTTCAGTTCGGATGAAATTTGGAGGCAGGAGAATGCTCACCAATTTACAATGCCAGCTGCACTAAGATGCCTCCAGGACGACCTCTACGGGCGATATATTCAAATCAAAAAATAATTTTTTTGTCTTTAAACATGTACTAATAAATGCATCAAAGTTTTATAATGATCCACTGTATAGTTTCTCCAAAAAAATTCGTAAAATTATACCTTATTTTCAACGTTCTAAAGCAGGCTCCCCCCTTAAATTGTGTATGACAATTAAAGAAGTTACCGGAATGAAAGTCTTGCTTTAGAAAAATCATACGAGCTTTACGGTTGAGCGTAGCACACAAAGCTAATTTTTTAATAGTCCCGGGGATTTCCCCCGCAGTAAACTATATGCTATCTTCTAAGTTTTTGATTTATTTCAAGTAGTCAGGCCACGCTGTAACGTTAGAAAAGGATGAAGTATTACGTATTTAGCAGCAAAACGTATTCACATAAATTCAATGAGGGGAATCAAATAAATAGTAGGACGGATATGTTCAACTTCGAAACTAGAGAGATTATTCTATACATTTTCTATATCAATATATATATGTATATAATATCTCTGTGACGATAAAACGCTTCATTCGAAAAAATCTGCTAATCTTGTTTTCTAGTTTACACAATATAGCGATCTCTCCACTGAATCTTATCTTAAGTCACCACGTACGTAGAATCGGAGTCAATTTCTCATCGGCAGATACTTTCTTTTATCAGTTGTTATATAAATTTAATAAGTAAGTAAAATTAGATTTATTCTGTTGTCTACGATCTGAGAAAGAGATTAATTATCATCTCTTCATTCCTACAATTTGATTAATATGTATGTGTCAAAAAAAGAGAAATATATATATATATATATGTACGTATATATTCATCTATAAATCACAATGTGAGACTTGCAAGAAAAATAGCAGCACCTTTTGTGAGTACAATGAAAATCGGAAAAGGCCAATGTGATCGAAAAATTTGTGACGGCACCGGAGGCTCCGATTCCCTTAATACGCATAGTATGGGATGACACAATGCGTCGACATGATAACACGCATGATTGTTTCATCATCGTGTCAAGAATTAACGCGCGCAATCACGACGCGCACTCACTCACAGATATGTTTAATTACAAGCTTACGTACGGACGTGCGCATCGTTGCACGCGCGCGTATCTACGGCCGCAACATCGCGAAAAGTCCAACAAAATAACGTTTTTTCTTTTTTGCCCAGGTACGTACACGGGCATGCGCGTGTATGCACGTACACGTACATGGAAATATAGTATACGTCAATTAAACAGTAGCCGCACTTAATTAATTAATTGTTCTTCTTTTTTACATTACATACATACACATTAAAGCTGCTGCACCAGTACACGTGTATACGGATACACATCTAACGAATATTATATACGATATATATACAAGGACGTTTCTACGATTCCGTTCTCTCACGGCTAATTAAGTAACACGTAAACGATCTCGTGCAAGCCACGCTCCCGGTCCCAAGCGACACGTTGCAAAGTGCCAACGTGACACCCCGCATTCTGCGTCTGCAGAGACCGCATCAAGGACGCAGAGGTTTCGCGTTATTCGCGGAGTCTTACTCATTTACGTAAAAATGATTGAACAAGAGTGTTAAAAAACAAGATCCTTGTGCAATACTTATGCTCTTGTGCGACGTTTGTCGGTAGCGGACGAAGAAAATTATTTACGTGAAATTTCTAATGTTTTTGTCCGATAAAGTTTTGTCCTATAATCACCATCGATAATTGTAATTAGTTTAAAGCGTGAGTTTATTTGTAGGAAAATTTAATCGTTACGTATTACTGATTATTGCTTCTCTGCCTGTCTAGAGAAATCAAGTTAAATACATCTTCGGAGAAATGCATTCGATATTCTTCGAATATTGAATCAGTCCAGTATTTAACAGCCAATAGGCAGACCTTGCTCGCTTGGATTAAGTGATAATCGCTTGTACCGCGTTAAAAGAAATCAAATGTACTTTGAAATAGTTTTCCGACATATCCGTTTCCACTGAACGTTCGCTGATATTAGGAAAATTTTCATTTTTCCATCGCTCGACGCTCGATTGCGCTTCGAACCGCTACGCTTTTCTTTTTTACAATGTGTGTGTCTTTCATAGTTCATATCTATTCAAAAGGATTATCTTATCGCATTATATACAATCCTCTCGCTTATAAAAAACATTTAACAGAATTTTCAGTTATAAATTAAGAATTAAAAATATCTTATTTAAATATTAGTAAAATACTAACGGAAACAATATTTTGCACTAACGTAAGCGCGAATAAAAATCTTGCAAATTGACAGGAAATGTCCAATCATTTACATCGACGGTGATTATCTTGGAAAACGAAGCAACTATAAACGAGATCAGGTGATTTTACGCATATTATCGCGTGAATCGTAAAACACAATTAGTTGAGATTGATCTACGCGAAGAGAGTTCTACCAGAGCAGAGGGATATAAATACGGGCCTTTGGTGCCAATCTAAACCAACTATTCTTCAACGTATTACGGAAATCGTCGTTTCCACTCATCTAAATGTGTACGACATACATACGTCTATTTGTACTACCGAATGACACTTTCGTAAGCGTAATAAAGAGTCCACAATAAGCTTATGATAGACGCCACCCGATGAAATCACAAGCGTCCGCGTCGCCTAAAATTACAGAGACTCTTCAGAAATATGATCGCCCGTTGTATCTTTCATTCCTCGGCGGCCGCCTGCACTCCCCCGCTGTCCTCGCGATTATCGCTGGCTTTTTGTTCTTGCTCCTTTTGCGCTTTCGCTTCCGCATCTGCAAGGAGAACGTCGACACGTCGTTGCGTTATAAATCATACCGGAATACAATAATAACCCTCACGTAATATCGCTGCATTTTGTAATAACGCACCTCGAACGGCTTGCTCCTTCCAGATCCTTTTATTTTCAGCGAGGCACGGGATCCAGGGCTTGCCAATTTTGAATCTCCTATTTTCTGCACTCGAACCTATAATATACACCATTGTAAGATCGCGAATCTGTTAATAGTGTAAATATTAATAACAATATGTATCAAAAATATTCTTACCGTTGCTGGGTTCGTCTCCCGTAGCTTCCTTCACAGTGAACGGCGCAAGGACGATTTCCAGCATGTCGCTGCAAACTTGCATACTAGGTTCGACGATGAATTCTATGAATCCTATTTGAGATTCGGCTACCAACGTGTTATTGCGATCGCACAGAGGAGAAAACGGCAATCCGAGTTCTCTCTCCTTGTCACCTTGCCTAAAGAACTCCTCCAGAAGTTGCATCGTCCACCTGTGTATCAGGGATTACGACATTACAAATTATGACAATTACATATCCATGGTTTTCTTTTATCAATATCCATAAGATTAGTTTTATTCTGTTTATTACAATATAATTTAATGAAGATAAGAATTTTTTAAAAAATTCTTAAATTTTTTTATTTAAAAGATACGCATAAAGATATTGCAAGGACAACTTTTCTTCGTTTCTTTTTCATGCAAATGAAAAAACTTCAAAGTGAAGAATAAAACGGTTAACGTTCCTCGTAAAAGAAGCCTCACCTGTGATGAAGATCCCATCTTTTAGCGGGATGCGAAATGTCGCAACAATGGAGGACCAAACTAACGGCTTTGCTTTTATCCACGCTTGGCTCTGCTAAACTTAGCAAATTCTTCATATTCTTTAACTGTTGAAAATGAAAACTCATGTCGGTTGCGAGAACCATGTCGATCACGAGCGATCGGAATTCTCGAAATTCCTCTCTTGACAGGTTCTGCAATATGTTGCAGTCATTCTCTTTAAGTATCCTGAAATATATAACACATTGAAAAGCACTAACAGAACCAGATAGGATAAAGTTATTAAAAAAAGGATTGTTTTTTGATACATGTTAAGAATTACAAAGATTACGTGTAATTAATTAAAAACTTAAATTACGGGCGCAGGTGTATGTATGTGTGTGTCTGTCTAATAAAAGTTATATAATTATTCTCACTTGAATAGAAACTTTTTCGCAACAACTTCTAAAAGATTATTATCATCTAAAATTTGATCTAAATTACATATTGCTTCGAGGAACAATCAATGCCGATCGGAAGTTGAATTTGCACGTACCGGAAACTAGCCGAGATGTGGTGATTTTCCAGTACCGCCCGATCGTTATACAGGAGCGCTGTATCGCTGCCGGACATTACGTGGAAATTGTTTGTGGTCCCAGTGTGCTCGTAATCATGAATAATCGCTGCCACGAGGGTGGCGAAAATTTCGAGATCGGTCAGCCAATTCTGCAACGAATAATATTCAGCCTAAGGCTGTATCACGTACAATGCGCGCCGAATAAAGCATCGTCAAGGAAAACGGCAGAGGATCTACTCGAGTAGAAAGAATCCCTCCTTTTTGTCGAGCTGGTCAAGGTTTCAGTTCTTAACAAGAGCGATAGAAATTTCGTTTCTATTATGCTGCATTTTTAGAAAGGACATTGCGAAACAAGATTTGTTAACACTACAGCGAAAAGATGTATACAGGGTGTTTCCTAAGTAAGTAGACAAACTTAAGGAGGCTATTCCTTGGCTTATTTTAAGAAGAAAAGGTCATATAAACGTATGTCCTAAACTGCTTTGTTTTCCAAAAAAGTACATCACTGTTTCGTTCACTTTTCGGATAGCGTGCTTTTGCAGTCGAGTCAACAGCGGTGGGGATGGAGTGGGGATGGTCTCGCGGCGCCGCAAGTGAGCACTCGTCTCAGACTGCGCCGCGCGGCCCGCTCCATCCCCGCCGCTGTTGACTCGTACTGCAAAAGCACTCTATCCGGCATCACCGCTATCACGTTATCTTCGACGCAAACTTTATTAGTTCCTATTAAGTTTAGTAATTTTATTAATTATGGTAAATTACACAAACGCCGAAATGGCAGATATGCATTTCGTATACGGTCTTGCTAATGGAAACGCTCGTCAAGCGAGACGTATTTACAATGACAGATACTTTTTTTTGGAAAACAAAGCAGTTTAGGACATACGTTTATATGACCTTTTCTTCTTAAAATAAGCCAAGGAATATCCTCCTTAAGTTTGTCTACTTACTTAGGAAACACTCTGTATATCTTTTCTCATCAATTAAATTAAAGAATAATTTAAACTTGTACTCATTCTGATACTTCAACTTTAAATTGAAATGAAGAAAAGAGATACTTGAGAATACCAATACGCGAAAAAATTTATTAATTAGTATAGCTGAATAAATAATTTGTCCTGTACACAATTGCAGTCAGAAAAATGGAAATACATTTAATATTTTTTCTTTTATATATTTTATATATTAAAAATTGAGTCGAATAATGTAACGGAGAGAAGTACTAAACGCGATTGCAAAGATACACTCACCATTAAGCCCGTCTGACACAGGATGTAATGCATCGTTTGCGCAACGTCGGCAGCATGTAGGTTGTTGTGGTATGGGTTCTGATGCCTGCAATAACCCTCCTCGACTCTTCCAAGAAAGCACTCCAAAACTGCGGGTGATACTTTAAACTTGTGTATCATACCGTATCGATTGAGGAGATCGTAGCCCAGGTATTTCACCGGCGTGCCCAGAGCGGCCTCGTTCAAGGAAAACAGGTCGAACGACCAGTCGTCTAAAGTCTTGAAAAAACGAGCAACTTGAAAATAAAGTTTGCCTCGCAGACGCATTCGAGAGAATCGTCGATTTTAATTTTGATAATAATTAGCTCTCTCTATAAATTTACCGAATTTACAGCTTCCTCTTTAATTGATACCCGCTAATTAATTTTTCCGAATTAATTGCTCGAGGTAACAACTTCTCATCGAAGATAAAGAGAGGAATTTTTTGCGACAACATCCAGATTTCTATCTCCTGTGACATTTTATTCCCGCTATTGAAAATCACTCATATTTCACAAGAGCGCGAACGCACGTTGCAGTCGCGGTTTGTCGCGGCGTGGATTACCTTAAGTACTTTCACGACTTCCGGCGGAAATTGCATGAGGGCGGTGTTCGTGACCCTCCTGTAGATCCGATCGACAAATATGCCCGCTCTGATAGCGTGGGCGACCGAGCGGAATTTCGGTTTCTCGTCCGCTTTCCGCCTGGTGGTGGCGAGCTGCCTCGTGAAAGTCGACGCCAGCCACTCGCGCACTTCCGGCGGGACCGCGTCCGGCTGCACTTCCGACAGCTCGTCGTCTTCGTCCGCCAGTCGCCTACAGGAGGAAATCGCGGGACGCGATGTTAGATCCACGACGAGCTGACATATTTCGACACGATCAAAACGCCTACCTTCCTTACGCTCGATCGAGCATCGAGCCGAAACACTCGATATCCTCGAAAACGAGCACTGTGCTAACTCGCTAAAACTCGCGTTTCTGGCTCGAACATGATCGTGAACGAGCCGTTCTACTTTTTGATATACTCCTACGCTGTCCCGCGATTTATGCTATTATATCTAGCTTTCAATCTCATATGAAACATATCGTGGGAAAAATCGAAATGATAGCCCGTCTAAAGATCGCTAATTTTCTGATTATTGCATAAGACGAATTCCGCGTGAATTAATTTCTCATTCATAAGGATCTATAGAAAATAAATCACGGTTACATCTGCGATATTTCGCATATTATGCTACTATACGCTCTATGAGCAAATGCTATATGCATACAGAATATCTTTAAAATTTATCAAAAAGTGTTACAACTATAATAAATAATATTCAAATGTATTGTAAAAATGTTTTATTACGGAATTTTTTAAATATTTTATTTTGTTGAAAATAGTATTAAAAGAACGCATGCTTTTTGATGTTCTTGAAATATTTTTTGCCGTATTTCGAGCGACTAACTAAATTCTCTGAATGTATTGTATGAATATTACTTTAGTCTGTATAATTTAAATTCATTCGCTAACTGTAATTAAAGTATCGAATTTTAACTTTCAACCAAAATCAAAAAGTTACACTACTTAAGTTAAGTGGACGAATTAAACAAGAACGTTGCATCAAAAATGAGATGGGTGGAATGAAGGGTTGTAAAAACTGAGCGGTTTAAATACACCACTGCAGTCTCTCGAGCGGTGTTCGTATCCTTGATCTTAAACCTGGCTCAGTGCACAAATAGTAAGAGTGATTTAATGAGATCTAGTATAGCTTGAGCGAAGCTGCGACAGTCAGGTCGGTCGACTTGCCAAGTGATTGTCGGGAGTGTTCTTCAGTGCCAACATCAGTGTGACGACAATAATAGCGCAAACAGCAACGTTACAAAGTGCACGATGTATCGTGGTTTCGTTTGAGAGTGCAGTCGCGACGTATCCATCGATTTGTGAATGCAGGTTACACAAAACACAAAACATCCGGAAAACGGTTGCCAGTGAGATAGGTGCGAGATTTGAATCAATCGATATCACTAACGATCACGACATTTAATTAAAAAGATACAGCTAGAGACAGAGTGGAGAAAGCGGAATGTGCACGTGTAGATATTCCGTGCACAGTCGATAAATTATGATAAACGTCACAGATAAAATCTCAGCATGAGTCACCTATGACTTTGGTCGCACGCCAGGAAGCTTTGCACGTCTGCATGCACATCGCTGCCAAAAGTCGCATTATGTGTGAAGTGGAGTATCCCTTGCAACTACGGCTTTTTTTCTTTTGGAATCGATTTATGGCAAACTTTACAAAACGTCTTTCTGCAAAACACTTGGATCGCTCGGCGAAATGTACAGGGTGTTTCCTCTAACTGTAGCGCTTAGAATATCTCTGCTTCCTTTGATGATATGAAACAAGTCGAAGGACGAAATTGTTCGATTCAAAGAGACTAGTACTCTGGTAAGAAAATTATTTTTTTTAGTGTGACCTTTCACAAGATATCAAGGTCATCAACATTTTTTTAAACGAGGTGGTATATTTTCCTTAACGAAATGATGTAGCTTGTAAAAAATCAAATTCAACCATACAGAATATGTTGACCTTCAAATGACTTTGAACCACAAAAATCACGTTTAGGAAAAGAAACTCTATTTATTGTATGTATAACTACAAAGATATACCTTTTTTACAGATGTTCGAAATGATCACCGTTTACTTCCATACACTTTCGAATTCGATGAATAAACGATTGTTTTACGTTTTTGAGAGATTCCGGAGTAATTGCGGTGCACGCACGCTGAATTCTTTCTCGCGTATCTTCAGGTGTTGTCGGAATATCGCGATAAACTTCAATTTTTAGGTGTCCCCAAAGAAAAAATCAAGAGGCGTAAGATCTGGTGATCGAGCCGGCCAAGAAATTCTTTCACCACGTCCAATCCAGCGATCAGGAAATGATTCGTTGAGTATGTTCCGTGCGAATGAAGGTCAACATATTCTGTATGGTTGAATTTGTTTTTTTACAAGCTACATCATTTCGCTAAGGAAAATATACCATCTCATTAAAAAAAATATTCATGACCTTGATATCTTGTGAAAGGTCACATTAAAAAAAATAATTTTCTTACCAGAGTACTAGTCTCTTTGAATCGAACAATTTCGTCCTTCGACTTTTTTCATATCATCAAAGGAAGCAGAGATATTCTAAGTGCTACAGTTATAGGAAACACCCTGTATACGAAATATATGCGCGCATCTAGGTACATTTAAATTTAATATATATTAGTAAGTTTCTCAAATTGAATCTAAAGTTCGGAATCTGAATCTCAAATCTGGTATTTTCATTAAAACAGATTTGCATTAAAATTGACTGCGACACGCGCAGGGCGCGTTTGTTGGCTATTTAGACTTTCTAGAATTTAACTTGCCAAGTCTTTAAAATTTTAATGTTAGCCGACTCCGTGGCTATCGATCACCGAAGCAACCGTCTTAGAGTTCAGCCTGTAATATTCATGACTCGAAAGAACCTCCTGGGGTCTGCTACGCCATGTGCGGTGTACGCAAACGCATCGTCGCGTATAGCTGGAGATAAAGCGACTTTTCATGCCAAGAGAGCTTGATGGCGGCGCAAGCTCCAAGAACGAGGTGCAAGAGGAAGAGAACGAGAGAGTGCGATCCCGCGTGTATGCATTTTCGCGGAAGCTTCACGCTCGGAAGCGGAAATTTTGGAGAAACGAACCTACGGCGTACACCCGGTCTGCTCGCAGCGGCTGACTCCACACGCTCGGCATCTCTATAATGTGAAAAAACACGAGGGAAAAACATATATATCACATGAATAGGATTCACATCGATCTAAGCGTCTCGCTACATCAAGCAAACATCCCCGCATGCCGTTCTCTGCGTGGGGTGACTTGAAAATATCCCTCCTCCTTTTCCGCACGGTCTCTCCGGTTTTATTCGCTTCAGCTGAAGATCAGCTTCCGGTGGTAGCCTTTCATCAGTATCCTCGCAGCCATTCTCACAATACTTTTCGAGTCACTCCCATATGTACACGTACACGCGCACACATACATGTACGCGACTGGCACACGGTATGTACGTCGCGATAGGTTTACGGAGGTTGTCCGTTATCGAGGATCACTCGGTGATAGACGGTCTCCTACGTATACATGCACCTCTTCCGACAAGACCAATGCGAGCCGGTAGGAAACGGTCGATTATCGAACGATGCATGTTGCACAGCAGGCAGATACGTCCGACAAATTGAGCGGATTACACCTAGGAGGAAAGTCTAGAAGAGCAAATAGATAGACTAGAGACACGGAATGAGAGACAGACAGGCAAATAGTAACGTTCTCATGCTGTGCCCGAGAAATATGTTACAATATCTCGTGTTTCCGTGATCAGTCATTCCCCTCGTCGATTTGTCCTCTCGACAGACTCAATCGTGTATCCAAGATGCAAAAAAAAATAAAGAACAGACAGAAAGACATGTACATCTACAGGGTGTCCCGGGTTTTAACCGACAAACTGCGGGAGCATATTCTACTAGTGGAAATAAGAAAAAATTCTTATATCGAGTTTGCTTAGAAATGCTTTATTACAAAGTTATAAACCAATATTGAAAAGAAATATGAGATAAGTAACAACGGAACATAGTGTAGAATTTGCAAGGTCGAAGATGTTTATGTTACGTGTATTCACGTGTATTCATGTTCACTATGGTGAACCGATTCAGTATGATTGTTACTTTCACAACAGTAGCTGTTAGATTTCAATCGTCGTGTCAACTAGCAATTACTATCAGAATGCCAAAAGTGTTTTCAAACGAGGAATACACCGATATTCATTTCGTGCACGGATTCTGTGACGGAAATGCACGAGCTGCCGTACGAGAGTATCAACGTAGATTTCCTAACAGGAGAGCACCAGATAGATTTAAAGCAACGAATTACTAATTCAGTTACTGAGATACAACCAAATTTTCAGGAATGTCGTACCGTAACAAATTCTGTACTACGTCGATGTCTAGCTTGTATCGATGCGCAAGGACAACATTTTGAAATGCATCACTAAATCATTGCGTAGATAATTTTTATTTTTGTGAAAAAATCCGTTGTTACTTATCTCATATTTCTTTTCAATATTGGTTTATAACTTTGTAATAAAGCATTTCTAAGCAAACTCGATATAAGAACTTTTTCTTATTTCCACTAGTAGAATATGCTCCCGCAGTTTGTCGGTTAAAACCCGGGACACCCTGTATATAATAAATATATATATTATTATATTTATTACATAATTATATACAGGGTGTCCCGGGTTTTAACCGACAAACTGCGGGAGCATATTCTACTAGTGGAAATAAGAAAAAATTCTTATATCGAGTTTGCTTAGAAATGCTTTATTACAAAGTTATAAACCAATATTGAAAAGAAATATGAGATAAGTAACAACGGAACATAGTGTAGAATTTGCAAGGTCGAAGATGTTTATGTTACGTGTATTCACGTGTATTCATGTTCACTATGGTGAACCGATTCAGTATGATTGTTACTTTCACAACAGTAGCTGTTAGATTTCAATCGTCGTGTCAACTAGCAATTACTATCAGAATGCCAAAAGTGTTTTCAAACGAGGAATACACCGATATTCATTTCGTGCACGGATTCTGTGACGGAAATGCACGAGCTGCCGTACGAGAGTATCAACGTAGATTTCCTAACAGGAGAGTACCAGACAGTTCTGTGTTTAGTAATACCCATTTGCAATTACGTAATTTGGGTTCATTTCGACCTATGAATGAATATGATGATGTTCGTTCAGCTCTAAGGCACCGACGACGCTCGGAAAGAATCTTAAATCTTTTTGATAATGCTCCTACACAAAGTGTTCGACGTGCTTCAGCTCTACTGCAGATATCACGAAACACTATTTGGAGAACATTGCGTGCTGATGACAGATTCTCATATCATTACACACCTGTACAAGAATGACTTCCAATCGATTATCAGAAACGAGTCGAATTTTGTAACCGGTATGTGAATGCAGTAGAAAGGGACAATCTTTTCTCATCAATGATATTATGGACAGATGAAGCGACCTTTACAAGACGAGGCATGTTCAATTCTCATAATAGCCATGTATGGGCTCATAATAATCCACATACTACCAGACAAAGAAACTTTCAACACGAATTTTGATGTAATGTTTGGATGGGTATGCTTCATGACCGGCTTATTGGTCCGTTCTTTTTACCTGACCGATTGAACGGAGAATCTTTTCGAAGATTCCTATCAAACGATTTACCAATTTTGATGGAAAATGTGCCACTGCAGTTTCGCCAAAACAGCTGGATACAGTTAGACGGTTGTCCATCGCACTATGCTAGACAAGTTAGAAACTGGTTAGACGAACATTACGCTCATAGGTGGATTGGTCGAGGAGGAGCGGTTTTCTGGCCTCCAAGATCGCCCGATTTAACGCCTCTTGATTTTTTTATGGGCAACTTTAAAAAATAAAGTTTACAGTACAGAAGTAATCTCGCTTGAAGATTTAAAGCAACGAATTACTAATTCAGTTACTGAGATGCAACCAAATTTTCAGGAATGTCGTACCGTAACAAATTCTGTACTACGTCGATGTCTAGCTTGTATCGATGTGCAAGGACAACATTTTGAAATGCGTCACTAAATCATTGCGTAGATAATTTTTATTTTTGTGAAAAAATCCGTTGTTACTTATCTCATACTTCTTTTCAATATTGGTTTATAACTTTGTAATAAAGCATTTCTAAGCAAACTCAATATAAGAATTTTTTCTTATTTCCACTAGTAGAATATGCTCCCGCAGTTTGTCGGTTAAAACCCGGGACACCCTGTATAAATGTGATTATACATGATGTGAGATGTGGAAGCAATATATGTTACATCCCGTGTTACACACCCGGTTATTTGCACGAATTCAGAAGTGTCGGCAAATAAGTGAGTATCTCGACGAACGTTCATATGGTGAAACCGCAGAACAACTAACTGTGTTGATTTGTGTTCACTCGTACGTAATAAGGCGCAAAATGTTCAAGTTGCGCATCAATTGCACTGTACTAATTGTGCCGATTTCAAACTCATGGCAGACTAGTAGTATTTTAAGAGAATCATCTAAAGTCTATTCGCAATATGATTTGTAGAAACATGCTAATTGTCTCTTCTATTGTATTTTCAGTGTCGAGCTATTAGAGAGTAAATTCCTGTACTACTGAAACAAGCTTATCGAAGGAAGGACTACGCGTAATGCGTTTTAATTTTTGTGCACACAAACTAGGCTAGATAGACAACGTACGAAAGAACTATCGACTAGAAATAACGCTGCGTGATTCCATTTTTACTCTATAATATATATATAGTATATCTATAGTATAGTTGGATATTTTACAGAGGAGAGCGACAACTCAGATAATAATTCCGTTTAAAAACATCTTTTAATAATAAAATTGAAAAGCGCAGAATTCTCCATATGATTGAGCAATCATACAATCCAATCCATTCACTGCGAAAAAGCTTCAAGTTATTTAAAACATCTTTTCTTAATTTTATTTATAAAAGAATAGATTTATCTGACTAGGAAATATTTAACAATTTTATCGCTATCACTTTTCCGCGATATTAATTATTTATTAATTGTATAAATCGCGTGCGCAAAATTTGAGTCAGTAACGAGTATTGGCAGATTGACATTTAGTGATTAAATAAATACCGGAAACTTGCAAATGACACGTAAATAATTATTATATGAAATACTATATATATCATAAAAATAAATATAAAATGAATAGGAGAATTGATTACGTAATAAAATTAGATTGAACTTTTATATAAAATTAACTTTTTTCGACATACTCTGTAGATTTTTCGATTTATTTACAAATCATCGTGCATTGTATAACAACAAAGGACTTAAATTATAGCCTGTACTCTCTCATTATCATAATTGGCTCAGAGCTCCCCTAAGTACTAAATTACGACAAATTTTCCATCCCTCCGTGTTAAGCAACCCTTGCCCGATGCTAACGTTCAGCATTAACTACAGCACTTTTGACATTTAACCTAATTTAATTTGCTAATGCAATATATTTCTAATTAGTTAATAATATCGCTCGTAAAACGATAATGACAGATCAGTATAATTTTATACATTTTCGGTAATGAAAAAGAGAATAATATAAATTTAATCATATCACAAATAACAATTAAATACCACCAACAATTATTCAAGTGACAAAAAACAAATTATAATTTGTCATTTGTACTCTTCCGTTCCATCTCTTGAATATTTTGGGAAACTCATTACACACCATTGTACAAACGAAGTTTCTTTTTCTCCAAGTTTGTCGCTCGTCCTCATAAGGGAAATATCTCGCCTCTCGGGACGCGCGAACGCGAACCTAACGTTCGATAAAAAGGGACGACAAACAGCATCGACGGCATGGAACGGACAATGAGAGAGTCAACGGGCGTGTGGCAGGAAACACGGGAGAGAAACGGGGTGGAAGGGTTGCGTGGCGGGAACGAATGTGTGGACTTGTAACGGGGGTCGGAAATGTGAATGTTTCGCAACCTTGCCCATACGGGGGTGCGAAGCTTCCGTTTCTGGGTTACCACCGCGTGGCCCTGTGGTCCGTCCGAGTCCAAGGTGCCCCCTAGGGATGAAGACGTCAGGCCCGCCCCCCTACGTGATGACCGAGCGCACTCATTCCCGCCTGAACTCACCCTGCGGTAGTGCTTGTTAGTTCATGTGTAAAAAAGATCAGGATAATACAAGATTACAGTTTGCTTTTTTTCTATTTCTTTCTTGTCTTTTCGCGCTCTCAGTATCATGATTCGTCACTGCATCGTCGCACTGCTGCGCTCTCATTGACACGATCGCCTAGTAATACGTAATACAGACGCTATATATACAGGGTGGCCCATTTTAATTTATACAGTCGATTTTTTAAAACACTAAAAGAAATACGAAAAAATGTTTCAGACAAACATGTCACGATTTCGAGGGGGACATAAGATGATACCATTGGTTTGACCTTGAATAGTCGTTTGAAGGTCACGCGAAGATCACCTTCAATTTCTTAAATTGAAACCCCAACTTTTTATTGCAGATTCTTATTCTCCAGCGAAAAGTAAGTAACTTTTGTCTGAAACATTTTTCCGAAAACTGTCATCTTATGTCCTTAAAATGTCCTCAAAACTCATCTTGAAGATCATTTTAAGGACATAAGATGACATTTTTCGGAAAAATGTTTCAGACAAAAGTTGCATGTTTTCTCGCGTAGAATCCGAATCCGTAATAAAAAAATATCATGTCTCATTAAAAACAAATTTCAGACCGGAAGTTAGAATTTCGATAAACAATGACCCGTCTAGTTGTATCCACATTCTCTGTCGTGTATGGAGATCAACGTTCGAACAGCGTATTGTCGAATATCGACAATGTCAAACGTGATTACGTAAATCGGTATTCGATTTAAGAAATTGAAGGTGATCTTCGCGTGACCTTCAAACGACTATTCAAGGTCAAACCAATGGTATCATCTTATGTCCCCCTCGAAATCGTGACATGTCTGTCTGAAACATTGTTTCGTATCTCTTTTAGTTTTTTAAAAAATCGACTGTATAAATTAAAATGGGCCACCCTGTATAAAAAAAAAAAGAAAATATCTAGTGGAACAAGAGATATGAATATAATTCGATGCGTCGTGCTTCACGGCTGCATAGTAATCTCGATGGCCGTCATTGCTGAAATTAAGGATTGCGAGACACGTAAGCGGGCTATTCGTTACCTCCGTTGCGATGCACATGGTCACAAGTGCGTGAGCGAAAAGTTAAAGGAAAGATTAAGCGTTCAGCTTGAAGCGGTATATTGTCGAAGACTTCTTAATAATCCTCGGGACGGAAATGTATACAAAGTGCAAGGTGGCCGGCCGCGTGCGATTTTTACGCACTCAATGCGCGGTGCATTTTGTACGTGCGTTGCTCGAATGACATACTATTAACAAATAAAAGTTTCTGATGGTGTCGTAAGAATGAAATAAAGACGCGGGAAACGTTGCGTTTCCTGAGAACCTACGCGGAAAAATGCAAAAATATATTAAAACAATTGAAATATCAGGATTGCAATTTTGCATAACTGTAGAACAATCTAATATTTTTACCACTCAAAACAAATAAAAAAATGCCCAGATAATAATAATCAGACGAGCCAATGGATAAATTAGCAGGTAAACTATAAAGTAATTAATTATTACAAAGATGCGGCTTCGACTGCCTTTCCGCATTAACCGAACAATTTGTATAGCAACCTGGAAGGCGGGGATAAAAACAAAAATATGTCTGCCTCCTGTGAGGATTGAACTCACGACCCCTGGTTTACGAGACCAGTGCTCTACCACTGAGCTAAAGAGGCATCGGTGTCGAGTCCTCTCAAGCGAACCCACAGGAATTACCCTGGAAGCGAAGAAGTTAGTTCCTTCGTAACTGCATTGCGATACTTTGTTTCGAGAGAAGTAACATCGACGCTCTTGCAGCGCGCGAAGCTTCGTCGTCCGTACGATTAATCCCCGTACACACGCACGTTTGGAATGGCGATCCTTTTGTCACGTACAACCGCGGCTGAGTCCGATCGCCGAGTAATTGGACAGGGGTCGTGAGTTTTATCCGGCACGATGCGAGAACAAAGGGCTCTTGTTACGCAATCGGAGACGCAATCAAATTTGAGTTGCGAGCGGTAATCGAAGCGGGATTGCGTCGTGCGTGTTAAAGGTCACATCACGGTGACCGAAATGGTGACGAAATGGACCGGGAATTAATAGTTAGTTCATAGTGAAAAGCCCGTTGTCGGAGAGCCACGTCTCGCAGAACAATCGAATCAAACGTTATTGATTACCGTGCAAAACGCAACACGGTCGGCTACACGTACGCATACCCGTACACATCCGATCGACACAACAGGTGCCGACAACAATTAACAAGTTACACCGCGACAGTCCTCCGAAATAATCTCATCCCCGCCGTGCTCGACTATGACGGTCAAAAAGTGCCTGTACTGAAAAAGAGCGATTATTAACCGCGAGACATTGGGTGGAGGTGCCTGCAAATTTCCCGGCAGAAAGAAACAGCAGCACTTTTGAAGTAATTTCAGGCAGCGATTATAAGTATAACGAACCATTGTGCTATCCGTTCGTCCATTCGTTCGTTCGTTCGTTCGTTCGCGTGAGAGAACTCTCGGGGAAGAACTTACTTGGTCTCGTCGATGAAAACAGCTTCGAGTACGCGAGCTGCGTAGTGCAAGTTTCGTTGGAGTAGTTCGGCGGATATCTCTCCATGTTGTAGCTGCCTCAATAAACACCTCAATCTGCAAAAGAGAACGGTATATCAGAGTCATTCCCTGCGCGCAAATAACGTGCTTTCTAAACTAGACATTTTCATTCAATCGCTTTCCGATAATTGCGCGACAAGTCGAGACTGCTAACGCAATTCCGTCTAACTCTTTCTTCAAAAGGGCAAATATATATATTCCCGGCGCGGTGCAATATTCAGCGCAAGGATGGATAAAATATTATACAGGGTGAGGCACCTAAAACAGGCCACTGAATATCTCGGCTGTTATTGGTGATAGAAAACAATGTGTCAGACCAAACTTGCATGGTTTCGAGGGACACATAACTTGTTCTAAATAGTTTTTTATTAGGGGGGCAATTGGCATATTGCCTAGAATTCTCTGCTATTGAAAATACCGTAAATTCAGAAATGAAAAAGTTCTAGCCCTTAGAAATGTTTTCTTTTCCGAGAAGTTCTGAGTTGTTGATATCTATATTTTTTATATTGCCTAGAGTTCTCTGCTATTGAAAATACCGTAAATTCAGAAATGAAAAAGTTCTAGCCCTTAGAAATGTTTTCTTTTCCGAGAAGTTCTGAGTTGTTGATATCTATATTTTTTATATTGCCTAGAGTTCTCTGCTATTGAAAATACCGTAAATTCAGAAATGAAAAAGTTCTAGCCCTTAGAAATGTTTTCTTTTCCGAGAAGTTCTGAGTTGTTGATATCTATATTTTTTATATTGCCTAGAGTTCTCTGCTATTGAAAATACCGTAAATTCAGAAATGAAAAAGTTCTAGCCCTTAGAAATGTTTTCTTTTCCGAGAAGTTCTGAGTTGTTGATATCTATATTTTTTATATTGCCTAGAGTTCTCTGCTATTGAAAATACCGTAAATTCAGAAATGAAAAAGTTCTAGCCCTTAGAAATTTTTTCTTTTCCGAGAAGTTCTGAGTTGTTGATATCTATATTTTTTATATTGCCTAGAGTTCTCTGCTATTGAAAATATCGTAAATTCAGAAATGAAAAAGTTCTAGCCGTTAGAAATTTTTTCTTTTCTGCGAAGTTCTGAGTTGATGATATCTATATTTTTTATGTTGCCTAAAGTTCTCAAGTTTAAAATTTTTTTCTTCTCAGAGGAGTTCTGAGTTGATGATATCATTATTTTTTATATTGCCTAGAGTTCTCTGCTATTGAAAATACCGTAAACTCAGAAATGAAAAAGTTCTAGCACTTAGAAATTTTAGCCTTCAGTGACCTTGAAAGTTCTAGCACTTAGAAATTTTAGCCTTCAGTGACCTTGAATGATTTTGACCCGTAGATCAATGTGCGCATCTTCAAACGCTCTACTAGATGGTACGTAAAAAAACATACCATTTAAAAAAACGAAGTTGACCTTCATATGACCTCTACGCGTCCACCTAATAAAAAACTATTTAGAACAAATTATGTGTCCCTCGAAACCATGCAAGTTTGGTCTGACACATTGTTTTCTATCACCAATAACAGCCGAGATATTCAGATGGCCTGTTTTAGGTGCCTCACCCTGTATACATATAAAGCAATATTAACATTCGATTAATAAATTATTATAGGCAGAGCGCATGCCGAACTTAACTCGGCAACGAATAATTCTTGCGGATAATTGTTTCATACATGCTAATTGAAATAAATAATGTGCAATGTGTATTCTTGATTCGAAATAATGATATGTACTCCGAAATCGAATCGTGTTCACAGATTAAACAAGAGATGTATGTTATCCTCAGCAATACTCGAGAAAGTACGTGAGATCAAAATTGTCGATTGCGATATCAATGACTGACCAATGATCAACCATCATCTAAAGCTAACGTGTATAGATCTGCGAGAAGTGTCATCGACATCTCTGTCGCGACAAATGTGATACCTGAGAGCAGCTTTGTCGCACGCGTCGGGAGTGTCAACGGCAGGAAGCGAGTCCGTCGTAAGATCGACATTATCGAGGATCTCTTCGAGATCAACGGAATGGCTCGATAAATAGGGGTTGTCGGGATTGTGCGGCGGCGGGGAACTTTCGAAACTCCCACCGCTGGCGGTTCTGCTTTTGCCAGAGCTCCGACGTACTATCGTCAAAGTGCCTTGTTCTGAAATACAATAAACGTAATCGTTCCAATTAATGCTACTGAACGAGGGAGGGAGCTGCTAAATTACGGAAACGTTTTCACGGTCAAAGAGAGCAGCAATGGCACAAATCGTTTGTAACGAAGGGATAACCAGTTAAAAATATTTAATTAAAAGGATCCTCATATTTTATTTATTATTTCATTACTCCAGACAGTATTCTGTACTTGGTTTTCGCCAAAGTAATTCTGCATCAAAGATTGAAGAAAAGCTTTTCTTTACAGATTCATGCGACCGTTCAAAAACCTTGTTTGTGTGCCGTATGTTAAATACGGTATTGTGACAAAAGTACCAAAGTAGCTTTGGAATTGTAATTGCAAAGAAAACCTTGTGATTTGTTTTATTAAACCCATACGTCGCACAATGGGGCCAAATCCCGAAAAGCTGGTCAAAATATGAAAGCATTGTTCAATTTGCACGAAACTTTGTATCCAAGGGTTTTAGAGGTCGCTGATTACGAATCCGAAGTCAAAATTGCAATAATATGCTGGCTCCAATATGGCCGACGTATATTTCAAAAATTTTTTAGAACGTAAAAAGTACTGTTAAACTTAGAACAATATAAACAATGCTCTACCGTTATATTTCGATATACAGGGTGGCCCATTTTAATTTATACAGTCGATTTTTTAAAAAACTAAAAGAGATACGAAACAATGTTTCAGACAGACATGTCACGATTTCGAGGGGGACATAAGATGATACCATTGGTTTGACCTTGAATAGTCGTTTGAAGGTCACGCGAAGATCACCTTCAATTTCTTAAATCGAATACCGATTTACGTAATCACGTTTGACATTGTCGATATTCGACAATACACTGTTCGAACGTTGATCTCCATACACGACAGAGAATGTGGATACAACTAGACGGGTCATTGTTTATCGAAATTCTAACTTCCGGTCTGAAATTTGTTTTTAATGAGACATGGTATTTTTTATTACGGATTCGGATTCTACGCGAGAAAACATGCAACTTTTGTCTGAAACATTTTTCCGAAAAATGTCATCTTATGTCCTTAAAATGATCTTCAAGATGAGTTTTGAGGACATTTTAAGGACATAAGATGACATTTTTCGGAAAAATGTTTCAGACAAAAGTTACTTACTTTTCGATGGAGAATAAGAATCTGCAATAAAAAGTTGGGGTTTCAATTTAAGAAATTGAAGGTGATCTTCGCGTGACCTTCAAACGACTATTCAAGGTCAAACCAATGGTATCATCTTATGTCCCCCTCGAAATCGTGACATGTCTGTCTGAAACATTTTTTCGTATCTCTTTTAGTTTTTTAAAAAATCGACTGTATAAATTAAAATGGGCCACCCTGTATATAACATTAATATATATTTTTCTTTCGTAATATGCTTCGATATATATTATAACTAAAAAACCTTAGGTAACCAAAGGTAAAAAAAAGTACGTCAAGTACATAAAAAGTCCCACCTTTTACGCAACAAACAGTTTAAAAAAACTATTTATAAAAATCAAAACTAAAATATGAAATCAATAGTTAACTAATCAAGTACCTCGAAGCAATTCAGTTTGAGTATTTTACCCAAACGTTTTCCATGCATACTCTCTTATCGCATGACGACATTGAAGTACTTGGCGTGCCAGGGTCATGTATTCTTATAAATTTGTACAGTATCTTGATAAGGTTCTGTATTTTGTATCTTGATGATTTTCAATAATGACTCGCAAATGATTGTACGTCTCTTATAGGTAGAACAGTACGTTTTAATGCGATTCTTATTACAAAAACGTGCGCGAAACCGAGTGGCACCTGGTGGCAGCTGGATTTTGTTTTTCTTATTACATAATATTGGGTCATTAAGTATGAAACTTTACAAATGTAAAAGCGCCATCTTTAACATTTGTTATCTCAAATTTGGCGCCAGACGTCAGTACCAGGTTAGGTTAGTGTGATAGATGTACGTTCGCTCTTCAAATGTCATATTTGTTTGTTCAAATATCTTCATTAGTTTTATTGGTCGATTCTTTTTTATAGAACTATGGAAAAGTCCAAAATTCGTGTGATTTATGAATATGAGTTCCGCCGTGGAACCACAGTGTCGGAGACAGCTCGTAATATCAACGCTGTATTTGGTGAAGGTTCAACTACTAAAGCAACGGTGGGCAATTGGTTCAAAAACTTCAGAGATGGAGATTTCAGCCTCGCTAATGAGCCACGTGGAAGACCAAAGACGAAGGTGGATAATGATCACTTGAGAGCCGTAGTAGAGTCCGATCCATCTCAAAGTACACGTGAATTGGCATCGATATTCAATGTTTCCATACCCACCATATTGGTTCATTTAGCTGCAATTGGTAAGATAAAGAAGTTGGACAAATTGGTCCCGCACGAATTGACCGATGCGCAGTAGGCGCAACGTCTAGAGGCTTCACTTTCTTTGCTTTCCCGTCACAAAAATGAATCTTTTTTTAATCGAATTGTGACCTGCGATGAAAAGTGGATACTCTACGACAATCGTAAACGCTCACATCAGTGGTTGAACGCTGATGAACCACCGAGACATCACGCGAAACCCAACGTTACACAGAAGAAGCTTATGGTGACTGTTTGGTGGTCCAGGTCAGGTGTTATCTACTACAACTTTATGAAACCTGGTACATCGATAACGGCTGAAGTATATTGCAAGCAACTGGACGAAATGATGCAACAGCTTGCTATTAAACAACCGAAATTGGTCAATCGGTCAATGCCAATCCTGTTGCATGATAATGCTCGACCGCACACTGCACGACTGACCGTGGCAAAGCTACGGGAGTTGGAATTGGAAACTCTCCGTCATCCACCATATTCACCAGATCTATCACCTACCGACTATCACTTCTTCCGGAATTTGGACAACTTGTTGGTGGGACAATTCTTCAATTCTCAACAGGCAGTCGAAACAGCCTTCCGCGACTTCATCGATTCCCGTACTCCTGGCTTCTATAGTAGAGGCATAGACCAACTACCACTAAAATGGCAGAAGTGTGTAGATAACATGGGCGCATACTTCGATTGAAAATAAATCATGTCCATGTACCAAAAAATGCAAAAGTTTATGTTCTATTTGTAAAGTTTCATACTTAATGACCCAATAGTATAAACTATAATCTCAAATAAGTTTCGTTGCAGAACTCCGCGGAACTCATACCTTTTTCTTTACATTTAAAAAATTTTTACATGCAATTTTACATTCAATTTCACTACAAATATTTGTAAATTGTTATTTTGTACATTGATTGTGTAATAGATGTTAATATTCTACTTACTACTAGCAAAAGATTCCAGTTTGCAGATTTAAAATTGGTTAATTTTACGAATTTTGACGTCCTCCTAAACAGATCAGTATTTGTGCGCGCTAGATGTTGTTTGTGCGAAGGTCGACTTAGTAGTGGATCATACACGCAAATATACACGGTCGACTCCTCTTAACTGCGTTATTTGACCTTTGACTTAGTCTATCGAACCTAATACTTTAAATTCCCGAAATAGAAACTTTATTTTTCGACTTTTGGCCAGCTTTTCGGGATTTGGCCCCACTGTGCGTCGTACAGATACAATCACGTTTCTTAAAGTCTGAAACTTGTGGTTTGGAATCCGCTTGTGCAGACATCTCGTCGGTAAATCGCATCGTCGATGAACGCGAGGGGTAAAGTCTGTCTGTTGAAGCATATCTCGGGGGGTAATACCTCGAAAACTTACTGGAGAGTTGGCCGTTCCGACCGGGGGAGGTGGAGGGATGGCGTGGTCTCGTGGACGTCGCGCCGCTCGCGCTGGTGCAGCCGGTAGCAGCCGCGTTGTTCGCGTTCGCCGCTACACCGGCCGAGGCCACCCCGATATCATCCCTCGTGACCCGTCTGTCCGGCGGAGATGCAACTGCAATTTCGAAAAACCAGAGAAAGGTAGCATATAGCTCGTTATCGTCATCGATTGGTTAACAGTTTTAATCGCGCGGTACAAATGCCGACAAAGCGCGTGGAAATGCACACGATGCGTGGTATGCTTGTACACACGCACGCATCCATCGATCAGCACGAGAGAGGAATTATAGTACGAGCGTACGTTTTTCGATAATTGAAGCTTCTCCTTGTTTTCGAGCGCATGATTTAATCACGCGTAATCTTTGTGTTCCGCAGCTCGTCAATCTTTTGCAGCGCGCTGACGTGCAAAGTGCCATGCGCCACACATAACAGCAATCCCTTTTTTATTTTATTTCCAAAAGAAACAAAAAAGTATCTATTTTATCAATATCACAAATAACAAAAATGCGAGATGATCTGTGGTAATTAAAACTGTTAAGTTGAACATCTCGAAACGAATAAATGGTTCTCTGCGAATGTTATTTGCCTGAAATTGCAAAATGTGTGTCAACAATCATAAAATGGATGGTTCCTCTTAAAGACCTAGAGTTATTAGCCATTTAAAACGCCGGTGTCCTTTTAGTGCAGTTTCCATACTGCAGAAAAATTTTATGTTTCATCATCCCGGGCTAGGAAAGTGCAGAAGTTATAATCGACTTGAGAGCCAGTTTTATTGCCTTATTCGGGCATAAATATCCAACCGTAAAAAGATTGCATGAGACGGAAATCTAGATAGTCGCGGAACATATTTGCATATCTAGGAATAACAAAGATATTCCCTGTACATCCACGTGCGCTTTTCACCACCCAGATTTTTCATACATTTTTTATCTTTATTTTTATTGGAGATTATTTTTATTACAGAGATTTTCTTATTTTTATTAAAAAAGGTTTACGTGGTGCACGTACGTTGCGTGAATACTGCACGATCAGAGCATGCATGAAATCATATCTAAGCGTAACACGTTCGCAGATGAAATCTCCAGATTAAAATCCTTCGATAAGTCGAACGTTTTCACGTGCACGTGGCGTGATTTCAACACCAGAATTGGCTTCTACGTGCAATGTAATCGTCATCCTTCTGCCTTCCGCGAGTAACGGTGCAACATCACGAGCGCGGATCGTCATAATTACACGAATCTGTCGAAAGCATTGCTACAAAGTGTAAGGCAGTGCCGCTGCAGTGAAACCGCGGCGGTGGAGCGACTATCGATCGGTAGAGTTTGTCTATAGTCTGCGAATTAGTCTCATAGCCGATCGATCCCACACGGGAGTTACCGTCCTATTATGCTAATCACAAGTTGAAGTGTTTCTAAGCGCGAGCCCTGCGTTTACCACACGATCTAACGCAACACGGGACGAACACGATCGGGCAAGCAACATCGCAGTGAATTATTTGGTGGAACACCAAATCCTACTCTGACATGTTTGGAGTAATTCGACATGGAATATAAAATAATATATTCATCTGTAAATGCGGCTTTAACGATTGGCAAAAGAGTAATATGAAATGGGGATTGTAGAGAGCGGTGTAATTTAAGGGGGGAGCCTGCTTTAGAACGTTGAAAATAAGGTATAATTTTACGAATTTTTTTTGGAGAATCTATACAGCGGATCATTATAAAACTTTGATGCATTTATTAGTACATGTTTAAAGATAAAAAAATTATTTTTTGATTTGAATATATCGCCCGTAGAGGTCGTCCTGGAGGCATCTTAGTGCAGCCGGCATTGTAAATTGGTGAGCATTCTCCTGCCTCCAAATTTCATCCAAACTGAAAAATTGAAATATTTTCTCGTTATTTATGAATTCCCATCGTCGATGAACCTTTAATATTCATAAAAACATTAAGTTAAACAATTATTTTTGCATGAAAAAGTTCGAAAACTTTGCCTAAAAATCGTACTTTTGTGTTCTAAGCTCCACCATTTTGGCACTTTTCAACTTTTTTCTTCTCTCTTTGGTTCATCGACGATGGGAATTCATAAATAACGAGAACATATTTCAATTTTTCAGTTTGGACGAAATTTGGAGGCAGGAGAATGCTCACCAATTTGCAATGCCGGCGACGCGGCTGCACTAAGATTTCTCCAGGATGACCTCTACGGGCGATATATTCAAATCAAAAAATAATTTTTTTTTTTTAAACATGTACTAATAAATGCATCAGTTTTATGCATTTATTAGTACATGTTTAAAGACAAAAAAATTATTTTTTTATTTGAATATATCGCCCGTAGAGGTCGTCCTGGAGGCATCTTAGTGCAGCCGGCATTGTAAATTGGTGAGCATTCTCCTGCCTCCAAATTTCATCCAAACTGAAAAATTGAAATGTTTTCTCGTTATTTATGAATTCCCATCGTCGATGAACCTTTAATATTCATAACAACATTAAGTTAAACAATTACTTTTGCATGAAAAAGTTCGAAAACTTTGCCTAAAAATCGTACTTTTGTGTTCTAAGCTCCACCATTTTGGCACTTTTCAACTTTGTCTTCTCTCTTTGGTTCATCGACAATGGGAATTCATAAATAACGAGAACATATTTCAACTTTTCAGTTTAGACGAAATTTGGAGGCAGGAGAATGCTCACCAATTTGCAATGCCGGCGACGCGGCTGCACTAAGATTTCTCCAGGACGACCTCTGCAAGCGATATATTCAAATCAAAAAATAATTTTTTTTATCTTCAAACATGTACTAATAAATGCATAAAACTTTGATGCATTTATTAGTACATGTTTAAAGACAAAAAAATTATTTTTTTATTTGAATATATCGCCCGTAGAGGTCGTCCTGGAGGCATCTTAGTGCAGCCGGCATTGTAAATTGGTGAGCATTCTCCTGCCTCCAAATTTCATCCAAACTGAAAAATTGAAATGTTTTCTCGTTATTTATGAATTCCCATCGTCGATGAACCTTTAATATTCATAACAACATTAAGTTAAACAATTACTTTTGCATGAAAAAGTTCGAAAACTTTGCCTAAAAATCGTACTTTTGTGTTCTAAGCTCCACCATTTTGGCACTTTTCAACTTTGTCTTCTCTCTTTGGTTCATCGACAATGGGAATTCATAAATAACGAGAACATATTTCAACTTTTCAGTTTGGACGAAATTTGGAGGCAGGAGAATGCTCACCAATTTGCAATGCCGGCGACGCGGCTGCACTAAGATTTCTCCAGGACGACCTCTGCAAGCGATATATTCAAATCAAAAAATAATTTTTTTTATCTTCAAACATGTACTAATAAATGCATAAAACTTTGATGCATTTATTAGTACATGTTTAAAGACAAAAAAATTATTTTTTGATTTGAATATATCGCCCGTAGAGGTCGTCCTGGAGGCATCTTAGTGCAGCCGGCATTGTAAATTGGTGAGCATTCTCCTGCCTCCAAATTTCATCCAAACTGAAAAATTGAAATATTTTCTCGTTATTTATGAATTCCCATCGTCGATGAACCTTTAATATTCATAAAAACATTAAGTTAAACAATTACTTTTGCATGAAAAAGTTCAACAACTTTGCCTAAAAATCGTACTTTTGTGTTCTAAGCTCCACCATTTTGGCACTTTTCAACTTTTTTCTTCTCTCTTTGGTTCATCGACGATGGGAATTCATAAATAACGAGAACATATTTCAATTTTTCAGTTTGGACGAAATTTGGAGGCAGGAGAATGCTCACCAATTTGCAATGCCGGCGACGCGGCTGCACTAAGATTTCTCCAGGACGACCTCTGCAAGCGATATATTCAAATCAAAAATAACTTTTTTTATCTTCAAACATGTACTAATAAATGCATAAAACTTTGATGCAGTTATTAGTACATGTTTAAAGACAAAAAAATTATTTTTTGATTTGAATATATCGCCCGTAGAGGTCGTCCTGGAGGCATCTTAGTGCAGCCGGCATTGTAAATTGGTGAGCATTCTCCTGCCTCCAAATTTCATCCAAACTGAAAAATTGAAATATTTTCTCGTTATTTATGAATTCCCATCGTCGATGAACCTTTAATATTCATAAAAACATTAAGTTAAACAATTATTTTTGCATGAAAAAGTTCGAAAACTTTGCCTAAAAATCGTACTTTTGTGTTCTAAGCTCCACCAGTTTGGCACTTTTCAACTTTTTTCTTCTCTCTTTGGTTCATCGACGATGGGAATTCATAAATAACGAGAACATATTTCAACTTTTCAGTTTAGACGAAATTTGGAGGCAGGAGAATGCTCAGCAATTTGCAATGCCGGCAACGCGGCTGCACTAAGATTTCTCCAGGACGACCTCTACGGGCGATATATTCAAATCAAAAAATAATTTTTTTTATCTTCAAACATGTACTAATAAATGCATAAAACTTTGATGCATTTATTAGTACATGTTTAAAGACAAAAAAATTATTTTTTGATTTGAATATATCGCCCGTAGAGGTCGTCCTGGAGGCATCTTAGTGCAGCCGGCATTGTAAATTGGTGAGCATTCTCCTGCCTCCAAATTTCATCCAAACTGAAAAATTGAAATATTTTCTCGTTATTTATGAATTCCCATCGTCGATGAACCTTTAATATTCATAAAAACATTAAGTTAAACAATTACTTTTGCATGAAAAAGTTCAACAACTTTGCCTAAAAATCGTACTTTTGTGTTCTAAGCTCCACCACTTTGGCACTTTTCAACTTTGTCTTCTCTCTTTGGTTCATCGACGATGGGAATTCATAAATAACGAGAACATATTTCAACTTTTCAGTTTAGACGAAATTTGGAGGCAGGAGAATGCTCAGCAATTTGCAATGCCGGCGACGCGGCTGCACTAAGATTTCTCCAGGACGACCTCTACAAGCGATATATTCAAATCAAAAAATAATTTTTTTTATCTTCAAACATGTACTAATAAATGCATCAAAGTTTTATAATGATCCGCTGTATAGTTTCTCCAAAAACAATTCGTAAAATATACCTTATTTTCAGCGTTCTAAAGCAGGCTCCCCCCTTAAGCGAGATTAAAGCGAAGCGGTTGATTCCCCCAAAATTAAACTGGCTTCAACCCCCTGCTATAAAATCAGGGATTCCCTCGCACGATGCTTCGCGCCTTGATCTGGCCCGAATAATATAATTCAGTGTTTGAATCGGGATTATTACGCACGGCACGGTGCGTTCCCATTTCCGTCACGCGGCAAGTCGCCGAATCTGCATTCAAACATAATTATGCATACACTACGGTCTGCAGTTAATCAAACAGCATTGTTCAAGTATTTAGTTCCACACACACACACGCACACACGTATCATTATTTTAAATTGTTATTTAATATAAACCATTTTTACTAGCCCTTGCGTTCTCACTTCAACGCGTATTGATAGATGGTGTGAATCAAAATTATTGTCTTGCTACAATAATATGATTATTGTAGATACGAGCATTTTATAACAAAATAGGATTGATTTCCAAACAGAGCAGCATTGTGCGAATAAATTGTCTCGTTCGAATATCGGTTCTGGGAAAATTCTACCATCCTCACATTCGACGACACGTGGCTATGCATCAAAGGGAATTTCGGCCAAAAATAATCGCCTACGTGAACAACACGAGATACAACCTCGCAGAATGCACGAGCTGCTAAAGCAAACGCACAGTGACCATATTTTCTTTAATCGAATCAAAGTCTAATAATAATATTAACAATGGCATTATTAACATATTTATGATCATATTCTGATTTGAAAATTTTATTTTCACTTTTCTCTTACAGCCTTGTTTTCTACAGTTTTAGAAAAATAAGACAATAACAGAAAAATGTAAACTTTTATGCCAAAGCAGTTATGCTTCATATCTAAGATATATGGTTTATTATCTCTGGTTTATGTCTGTATATTATCCAACGGCTGATATTTTACGACTTTTCCCTCGCTAAGAACACCAAAAGCTACCAGCTGTCCGGCATAAAATGACGCTCGAGTTAATCGACGCTGCGGAAGGCCATGACAATCTTCGTTCGCCTGTCTTGATATTAGAAAGGACGACTCGCTTTCAATTTGGATCTCATGTTTACTTTCATAAATTGATCGAGAATATTTTCGCGAAGTCCCAGCGAGCGCGCGGCTGCAAAAGTAATTTTATTTGAGTGAGTTTACAGAACGTGAAAACGTGCGCTCAAATTAGTAAGCGGAATTTCGTTAAAATTCACTTGTGAATCCCATTTACACTTCCGTCTTGTCATCGCGACGAGCACCACCAACGTGAACACGCATATTTTCGAATAATAATTCTGCAAGATTCCATTACTTTCCAAAAATCTTCCAACCTCAATGTATGAATGTTGTTGACGACGCCCGACGAGAGTTATGAAATTATTCGCCATAAGCGGATGAGCAAATATACACAGACACAGCTGGTACATACGTGAATTATTGCGTTTCGCTTGAATAATACACGAGGAGCGCTGCGCGGAGCAAATATATGCATTTGACGAAAGTATAGAGTGCGATATTTATATCCGTCTCTTTTTCAATTTGCATTTCCATTTTTATGGAGAGAGAGTGCACGGAGAGCGCGCTTGCATCCAGCGACACATCAGATGCGTATAAAATCGAAGTTATAACCGGCATCATCGACATGTACGTGCACGCGTTGCGCCAACAAATTGTAATCTAAGTTACACCCTCAGAAAGGATTTCTGATAACAAGACGAAAAATATTCTTGACTAATTTAATCGTATTACAAGTATAAAAAATATGAAAATAAAACAATTCTTAATTTAAATCAGTAATTTCTATTCTTCTCTCTCGAATTAAATAAGATTGTCTTACTGTCTCGAGACAAGAGTAACATGTACAAATTTATGCTCATATATTCTTGTATGTATTGGGTTGGCCAAAAAGTAATTGCGTTTTTTTCCAATAGATGGACATACATGTCTTGAAATGTAACTAACTTCATTCTAAACCGCAAATTCATTATGTAGGTTAACAACTCACAGTTCAAGCTTGTTTTACAAAAAGAAAGTACACGATTTCGTTAACAATTGTTTCTTTGCCGTCGATTTCAAAATGGAAAATCAAAAAGAACATTTTCCTCATATTTTCTTTTATTACTTCCGAAAAGGGAAAAACGCTGTGCAAGCTCATAAAAAGTTATCTGATGTATATGGCGAAGATGCTTTAAAACTGCGGCAGTGTCAAAATTGGTTTATCAAATTTCGATCTGGAGATTTTAATGTGAAAGATGCACCACGCTCAGGAAGGCCAATCGAAATTGATGATGACAAAATAAAGGCACTGATCGATTCCAATCGGCGTTTAACGACACGAGAGATTGCTGAGAATCTTAACATATCGAAATCGAGTGTTGAAAAGCGTTCAAAACGACTTGGATACATTAGTAAGCTCGATATTTGGGTAGCACATGAGCTGAAAGAAATTCATCTCACTAAGCGTATTGACATCTGCGATTCTCTTTTGAAACGTGAGGAAAATGATCCGTTTTTGAAACGTATGATAACAGGCGACGAAAAATCGATCGTCTACAACAACGTCAAACGAAAAAGATGGTGGAGCAAGCGTGATGAACCTGCTGAAAGCACTTGAAAAGCAGATATTCACCAAAGAAAGATTATGCTGTCAGTCTGGTGGGACTTTAAAGGTGTTGTGTATTTTGAGCTGCTTGCAAGGAATCAAACCATTCATTCAGACGTATACTGTCGTCAACTGGATCAATTAAATGATGCCATCAAACAGAAACGTCGAGAATTGGTGAATCGCAAAGGTGTTGTGTTTCACCATGATAACGCTAGACCACGTACAAGTTTGGTCACTCGTGAAAAATTGTTGCAGCTTGGATGGGATGTGATACCACATCCACCATATTCGCCAGACCCGGCACCATCAGATTACCATTCGTTTCGTTCTTTGCAAAACGCCTTGAATGGTAAAACCTTGACTGCTAATGAGGATATCAAATCGTTGTTGGAATTGTTTTTTGCTGAAAAAGATAAGAACTTTTTTGAGCGCGGAATCATGAAGTTGCCTGAAAAATGGCAAAAGATAATCAAACAAAATGGACAATATATTGTTTAATAAAGTTTTTGTTTCCCATGAAAAATTCGCCTTTTATTTATATAAAAAAAACGCAATTACTTTTTGGCCAACCTAATATTATATATATTATATATTATATTAATATATATTGGGTTGGCCAAAAAGTAATTGCGTTTTTTTCCAATAGATGGACATACATGTCTTGAAATGTAACTAACTTCATTCTAAACCGCAAATTCATTATGTAGGTTAACAACTCACAGTTCAAGCTTGTTTTACAAAAAGAAAGTACACGATTTCGTTAACAATTGTTTCTTTGCCGTCGATTTCAAAATGGAAAATCAAAAAGAACATTTTCCTCATATTTTCTTTTATTACTTCCGAAAAGGGAAAAACGCCGTGCAAGCTCATAAAAAGTTATCTGATGTATATGGCGAAGATGCTTTAAAGCTGCGGCAGTGTCAAAATTGGTTTATCAAATTTCGATCTGCAGATTTTAATGTGAAAGATGCACCACGCTCAGGAAGGCCAATCGAAATTGATGATGACAAAATAAAGGCACTGATCGATTCCAATCGGCGTTTAACGACACGAGAGATTGCTGAGAATCTTAACATATCGAAATCGAGTGTTGAAAACCATTCAAAACGACTTGGATACATTAGTAAGCTCGATATTTGGGTACCACATGAGCTGAAAGAAATTCATCTCACTAAGCGTATTGACATCTGCGATTCTCTTTTGAAACGTGAGGAAAATGATCCATTTTTGAAACGTATGATAACAGGCGACGAAAAATCGATCGTCTACGACAACGTCAAACGAAAAAGATCGTGGAGCAAGCGTGATGAACCTGCTCAAAGCACTTGAAAAGCAGATATTCACCAAAGAAAGATTATGCTGTCAGTCTGGTGGGACTTTAAAGGTGTTGTGTATTTTGAGCTGCTTGCAAGAAATCAAACCATTAATTCAGACGTATACTGTCGTCAACTGGATCAATTAAATGATGCCATCAAACAGAAACGTCGAGAATTGGTGAATCGCAAAGGTGTTGTGTTTCACCATGATAACGCTAGACCACGTACAAGTTTGGTCACTCGTGAAAAATTGTTGCAGCTTGGATGGGATGTGATACCACATCCACCATATTCGCCAGACCCGGCACCATCAGATTACCATTCGTTTCGTTCTTTGCAAAACGCCTTGAATGGTAAAACCTTGACTGCTGATGAGGATATCAAATCGTTGTTGGAATTGTTTTTTGCTGAAAAAGATAAGAACTTTTTTGAGCGCGGAATCATGAAGTTGCCTGAAAAATGGCAAAAGATAATCAAACAAAATGGACAATATATTGTTTAATAAAGTTTTTGTTTCCCATGAAAAATTCGCCTTTTATTTATATAAAAAAAAACGCAATTACTTTTTGGCCAATCCAATAGAATAATTTGATATTAGCGCCACTTTATAGTAGGCTTTGTCCATGTCGAGGCATCATTTTCTCACAGTCGCTCGTCGACTCGGCGCTCTGCGTCCTTTATTCCGATAAAACGGCCAATATTTATGTGTTGCAATCGAAAATCGGGAAAGTGTTTCTGTTATTTACAATGAATAAGTGCAATACTCTACAAGAAATATTAAAAGATATGGAAATGTAAGTAAGTATATACAATATACTTACTTGAGAAATAAGATTCGAGATAAGACATTTCCATATCTTTTGCACTTATTCATTGTAAATAACAGAAACACTTTCCCGATTTTCGATTGCAACACATAAATATTGGCCGTTTTGTGCAGATTCTACAAATTCTCTTAGAAGAATAGAATAAGATGTCTTTTAGATCTGACAATATTCTGAAATCAAGAATATTTTGAACTTGCTACAAATTTTTATCTAAATCCTTCTGAGAAAATTAATGAGATAGCACCAAGATTATTTGAATCTAGATTTTCGAATTTTCTATTCAAGATTAAAATATGCTTCTTTTCAATAATAAATATGATTGTCGTTATAGCGATCTTATTTTATGATAGATTAAAGAGTAGTAGCATTAAGTCCAGAAATCTTTTCTGTGGGTATACTCTCGCTGGATATTTTCAAAAGCGCTTCAAGTTGACCAAGTAATGCGATATTAGCGAGCTTGCACAGCGTCGGTTCGCTGGCCAGGCAAAGTCGGCGGAAACTAATTTAGCTGTCGGCGAAATATACTGGAAAGCCGCCGCAAATGTGCGATACAAACACAATCGATGTGCCACCACAGTAAATCGATCCATTAATCGCCATCAGTATCCGCAACCGCTTCTCGTGCCAACGTTGTGCCGTAATATAGGTACGAGTCGCGCGAAATGCTCGGCTCGGTACTCGGCGATCTCGCGATGATTCGTGGAGATATCATCGATTATACATGCGACACTTCTGTCACGCGACTCCCATCCATCTCGTTGTCGTTACCTCACTTGAAAAATGCATTAGCCTGATAGATATCCGTCGTACCAATCGTACTACAGACCCGGAACACCGGGAACTCGGAACGCCGGCGAAGCATCTTATGCAAATGCCGCCAGTCCGTAAAATGTTTATTGGCTACACAACGTTGGCGAAGCAAGTCTACGTAGTTCCATGTAGCTATACGTTTCAGCGGGTTGTATACGGTATACATATACTGCGCGAAATTTGGAACTGGTGTTCGAGGGTTCTTTTCCTCGCGACCGGTTCTCTAGCTTTAAGGGGATCCTGGAGTCGTCTGTATTACCGGCGGAATTGGTCGATCTTACTGTACTAATTACTCTTTAATGATTGTATAGAATGAAAAATCCTTCTCCACGATTAAAGTATACAAAGAAATATACCGAGCGAAACTCGACTTTATGTTAAAAACGACAAAAAAATTTACAGTTTTATTATCGGCTTATTGTGACGTCACCTCGTACATTAATGTTCTTAATATAAATGTTTTGCAGTTTGTGTGGCCAAAATTCGATAATCGCAAGGACGGAACAAAATGAAAGAATATGGGGAAGCTTTTAGAAATGAGTTTAGAAGCCTAGTGTAAAAGTAATTAGTGCAGAAAGATTCGTGATCATTTCGTGCCTACGTATGCCTGTGAAATCGTGGCTGAATAAAAAATTGTGATTTTTTTCCGTTTGGAAAGTTAAGTCCTGCTTTTCACATTACATTATTGTGTACTTTCATCGTGGAAAAGGATTTTTCATTCTGTGAATTCAATAAAAAGAAAATGCAGGAAAATCACCGATTCCGCCGGTAATTCAGACGCCGCGACGGAGTTCACTGGTCACTCCAGGATCCCCTTAAGTCGCCTCTACTGTTGGCGTTAAGGCACACGAGCGGAGAACAAAGTCTTCGTCGAACACGAATGTATCGCGCGTCGTCGCGCGAAAGTAACGAACGTTATTCAATTTTCAGCACACAACGAGAAAACTGAATTTCCGAAGACGCGATGAAACTCGGTTAAAAAGTTCGGATTTTAGAGGTATAAAGACGATTTTCAAGACACATAGGGGCACGTAGATCTCACGTATTAAATAAGGTAACGACAGATTTTGATGAAAGTCGATAGTCGATGTTAAAAATCGTTAAAGCTGTCTGAAGCAACGCCAAACATTTCAAATCATTCGAGCACCAGTGAGTACCGAAGAAATGTAACGATTGTAAATATATTTAAATATATTTAAGGAAAGAGATCATGATAATATTAAAAAAGCATATTGTGTGGAAATGTGCACCCTAATGATCTTCATAATCTTACACTTCCCATTGTTCGGAAGCATTTGAATGTCGCGCTCATTGTATTTGAACTGTGTCGCTACTGCATTGTGTTGCATTAGCAGTAAGGGAAAAAGACTAAGACAACATTAATGAGGATGGTGATAATAGAGCCAAATCTGTAGTGTTACCATTTGTAAACGGTCTTAGTGACATTCTCCACAGGGTTTTTAAAAGCTATAACATTAATGTAATACACGCGATAAATAAGAGATTAGACTGTATCATAAATTCTGGCAAAGACGCGTTACCCGATAGTAACAAAACTGGTGTAGTTTACCGCTTGAAATGTAAGGATTGCGATGCCTGCTACGTGGGCCAAACAAAAAGGCACCTGGCTACGAGGGTCAAGGAACATGGAAGCGATATTTCGAAACGTGAAGGTAATTGCTCAGTTGTCAGCAGACACAGAGCTTCCTTGTTCCATGACTTTGACTGGTCAAAGATAGACATTCTACACCAAGAACAACATTAACATAAACGCGGAGTGGCGGAAATGATTTTTATTAAAAGACATCACGATGCGATCAATCTACAGACGGACACTGATAACTTGCCGGGTGTTTATGATCCTATACTGAAAAATATTTAGAACTGTTTTGATTCGTCACCGAAAACATCATTCTTCGACTTGTCATCATCGAGTACGGACGTGATTCTTTGTCATTGTTCGATAGTTTATGCGATGTCCTTTTTTTGGTTAGTATGTTATTCTGTTGTAATTTATCGAGGTGAATTTTTATTGTAATCATATTGTGTGCCTGTTTAAGTTATTAAATTGTAGTGTAATTTGCGTTGTTGATTGGTTATAGGAAGAAAACGACATTGTAATTATTAACTGTATGTACTAACTTGAAACCTGAAGAGGGCCAGAAATTCTGGTCGAAACGTTGTTTTTCACTGAACAATAAAGTTGCCAGTGGTGTCGACATATCATAATTCTGTTAAAAAGACTAAGGTTCTCAGCGTCCACGGAAATGCAATATTTCTAGATTTTTAAGTCGTATTATATTATTCTTACGTTTTATGTGTAATCAATAATAGTGAAGATATAAAAACATTTTTTGGGATCCATCTAGCAGCCGGATACGAATCGCGCGTTGAGAAAGAATATTTGTTATAAGGCGAAAACTACATTGTATAACGCTAGTATTCTTGTATAACGCTAGAGGTTAGAAGTGTCTGTCGGTGCTATCTGCAACGAAGCATTATTAACAATGGCTCAGACTAAATTAAGTAAGTTAAAAAAGCGTTGGTATGATTAAGACAAGCTTGACAAGATTTAAAGCAGTTTTAGATAATTATTCACCACATCACGATTACAGTGCATTTAAAATTCATCGGAAAAGCAAAGTCTTTATTACCAGAGTTTGAGAACATTCATTTATACAGGGTGTCCCGGGTTTTAACCAACAAACTGCGGGAGCATATTCTACTAGTGGAAATAAGAAAAAGTTCTTATATCGAGTTTGCTTAGAAATGCTTCATTGCAAAGTTATAAACCAATATTGAAAAGAAATATGAGATAAGTAACAACGGATTTTTTCACAAAAATAAAAATTATCTACGCAATGATTTAGTGACGCATTTCAAAATGTTGTCCTTGCGCATCGATACAAGCTAGACACCGACGTAGTACAGAATTTGTTACGGTACGACATTCCTGAAAATTTGGTTGCATCTCAGTAACTGAATTAGTAATTCGTTGCTTTAAATCTATCTGGTGCTCTCCTGTTAGGAAATCTACGTTGATACTCTCGTACGGCAGCTCGTGCATTTCCGTCACAGAATCCGTGCACGAAATGAATATCGGTGTATTCCTCGTTTGAAAACACTTTTGGCATTCTGATAGTAATTGCTAGTTGACACGACGATTGAAATCTAACGGCTACTGTTGTGAAAGTAACAATCATACTGAATCGTTTCAACATAGTGAACATGAATACATGTGAATACACGTAACATAAACATCTTCGACTTTTCAAATTCTACACTATGTTCCGTTGTTACTTATCTCATATTTCTTTTCAATATTGGTTTATAACTTTGTAATAAAGCATTTCTAAGCAAACTCGATATAAGAATTTTTTCTTATTTCCACTAGTAGAATATGCTCCCGCAGTTTGTCGGTTAAAACCCGGGACACCCTGTATATAATTATATAATAAATATAATAATATATATATTTATTATATACAGGGTGTCCCGGGTTTTAACCGACAAACTGCGGGAGCATATTCTACTAGTGGAAATAAGAAAAAGTTCTTATATCGAGTTTGCTTAGAAATGCTTCATTGCAAAGTTATAAACCAATATTGAAAAGAAATATGAGATAAGTAACAACGGATTTTTTCACAAAAATAAAAATTATCTACGCAATGATTTAGTGACGCATTTCAAAATGTTGTCCTTGCGCATCGATACAAGCTAGACATCGACGTAGTACAGAATTTGTTACGGTACGACATTCCTGACAATTTTGTTGCATCTCAGTAACTGAAGTAGTAATTCGTTGCTTTAAATCTATCTGGTGCTCTCCTGTTAGGAAATCTACGTTGATACTCTCGTACGGCAGCTCGTGCATTTCCGTCACAGAATCCGTGCACGAAATGAATATCGGTGTATTCCTCGTTTGAAAACACTTTTGGCATTCTGATAGTAATTGCTAGTTGACACGACGATTGAAATCTAACGGCTACTGTTGTGAAAGTAACAATCATACTGAATCGTTTCAACATAGTGAACATGAATACATGTGAATACACGTAACATAAACATCTTCGACTTTTCAAATTCTACACTATGTTCCGTTGTTACTTATCTCATATTTCTTTTCAATATTGGTTTATAACTTTGTAATAAAGCATTTCTAAGTAAACTCGATATAAGAATTTTTTCTTATTTCCACTAGTAGAATATGCTCCCGCAGTTTGTCGGTTAAAACCCGGGACACCCTGTATATAATTATATAATAAATATAATAATATATATATTTATTATATACAGGGTGTCCCGGGTTTTAACCGACAAACTGCGGGAGCATATTCTACTAGTGGAAATAAGAAAAAGTTCTTATATCGAGTTTGCTTAGAAATGCTTCATTGCAAAGTTATAAACCAATATTGAAAAGAAATATGAGATAAGTAACAACGGATTTTTTCACAAAAATAAAAATTATCTACGCAATGATTTAGTGACGCATTTCAAAATGTTGTCCTTGCGCATCGATACAAGCTAGACATCGACGTAGTACAGAATTTGTTACGGTACGACATTCCTGACAATTTTGTTGCATCTCAGTAACTGAAGTAGTAATTCGTTGCTTTAAATCTATCTGGTGCTCTCCTGTTAGGAAATCTACGTTGATACTCTCGTACGGCAGCTCGTGCATTTCCGTCACAGAATCCGTACACGAAATGAATATCGGTGTATTCCTCGTTTGAAAACACTTTTGGCATTCTGATAGTAATTGCTAGTTGACACGACGATTGAAATCTAACGGCTACTGTTGTGAAAGTAACAATCATACTGAATCGTTTCAACATAGTGAACATGAATACATGTGAATACACGTAACATAAACATCTTCGACTTTTCAAATTCTACACTATGTTCCGTTGTTACTTATCTCATATTTCTTTTCAATATTGGTTTATAACTTTGTAATAAAGCATTTCTAAGCAAACTCGATATAAGAATTTTTTCTTATTTCCACTAGTAGAATATGCTCCCGCAGTTTGTCGGTTAAAACCCGGGACACCCTGTATATAATTATATAATAAATATAATAATATATATATTTATTATATACAGGGTGTCCCGGGTTTTAACCGACAAACTGCGGGAGCATATTCTACTAGTGGAAATAAGAAAAAGTTCTTATATCGAGTTTGCTTAGAAATGCTTCATTGCAAAGTTATAAACCAATATTGAAAAGAAATATGAGATAAGTAACAACGGATTTTTTCACAAAAATAAAAATTATCTACGCAATGATTTAGTGACGCATTTCAAAATGTTGTCCTTGCGCATCGATACAAGCTAGACACCGACGTAGTACGGAATTTGTTACAGTACGACATTCCTGAAAATTTGGTTGCATCTCAGTAACTGAATTAGTAATTCGTTGCTTTAAATCTTCAAGCGAGATTACTTCTGTACTGTAAACTTTATTTTTTAAAGTTGCCCATAAATAAAAATCAAGAGGCGTTAAATCGGGCGATCTTGGAGGCCAGAAAGCCGGTCCTCCTCGACCAATCCACCTATGAGCGTAATGTTCGTCTAACCAGTTTCTAACTTGTCTAGCATAGTGCGATGGACAACCGTCTAACTGTATCCAGCTGCTTTGGCGAAACTGCAGTGGCACATTTTCCATCAAAATTGGTACATGTGAATACACATAACATAAACATCTTCGACCTTGCAAATTCTGCACTATGTTCCGTTGTTACTTATCTCATACTTCTTTTCAATATTGGTTTATAACTTTGTAATAAAGCATTTCTAAGCAAACTCGATATAAGAATTTTTTCTTATTTCCACTAGTAGAATATGCTCCCGCAGTTTGTCGGTTAAAACCCGGGACACCCTGTAGAATAGGTGAAGATAGCGATAACAACTCTAGACAATTATCGAGGATAATTATTACGTTACAAATAGCGAGAGTGTTGGCAACTGTATCCAATACTTGCGTGTTAAGATGCGCAAGTAATGCAATTACACTTTTGCTGACAAATAAAAGACTTTATTCTTTACTGTTGCACAATGTGTACGTCATATCGACCAAGAAAAAAAAGAAAGAAGAATGTGCACATAAGAAGTCGAACTCAACAAAAGTAACATATCGATTCCTACGCCATCTGACTCATTTAAAGTTCAAATCGTCGACACTCATGTATGTCTAAGTTTAAATATTTTACGTACTTTTATACAGAAACGTTTGTAATAATTATCAACTGTATCAACTGTTGAATGCTGAATCATGATATACTTTATCAGATCGACTTTCTCTCTCAATATATTGGATCAAGCATATCGAATATTTCTATATTGTAATGTAATAATATAATATGTCAGAAGAAAGATATATGATGCAGTGAAACTTCATTATTTCAAAGAAAAATGGTTGTATCGATTCCACTCTTGTGATAATATCATTGGCTTAACACATTGCGAACTGCAAATTGTTTTTATACTGCTAATATCCAGCGGTTAGCTTCTTTTCTTGTGTTAGAATTTTTTCTTATTCTTTTTTGTTTAAATTATTTATGAGTGGTTAATAATTAAAAATCATTTTAAAAGTCATCATGTTAAATACTTATTTTCAACAAATATTGTAAAATTATATGCGCAATATGAAATGCGGGATATCTCGTCATCCGTCCGCAATGTGTTAAGATCGTAACGACAACGTAATGACTCTCGACAAACTACTCGTTTATTAAAAATGTCGGTGGCTTCTGGATAAATGTGATTAAAGGTGTAAGAGTTGATACGGCTTCGTTCCTCGGGCAACAAACCAGAGTCTCGCGAATTACGCGGCCAAGAGTCTTCCTTCTTCTCTTTCTTTTCTTATATCGCTTCTCTTCCCCTTTAGATCTTTAGATTATCTTATTATTAATCAATGCGCTTACGCTGCGAGATCCGAGATCCGAGAAGCGATAAACGTTGGCAAGTGATAAAACTAAATAGAACGAGTTTAATCGAATTCAAATCAAAATTGTTTTCGATGAAAAACAAAGTGACATATGTTACGGTTTATCAAAAAAATATTTATGTAGATGCAATCGGAGAAGCAGATTTGTCAAAACTTATCTAAATCTTTTAATATTTACGATAATAAGATATTATTATAGATAAAGAATTAAATTCGAGTTTCTCGGGGTGTTCTAGAGGTAATATCTTATTATGTAATATTCACTCTCTTTTATATGCATACTAGCAACATAGGCGCGCGCTACGCGCGCTATTTTATTTTTCAATATTAATAATGTTTTCGAATAATAATATTCTATTATTTATTATATAATATATAACACAAATCCTATTCTAAAAAAGGCGTTAAAGGTGTTATTTATTTCATCGTGTTTCATCAATACAAATTTGACAGAATTGGCAGCTGTCGTTTTCACGTTCCTAAAAAATAATAAATTAATATAACCGCACTAACAGCCACTATGACATTCTGACATTCGCAACGCGAAGTTCAAGTCACACGAAGTTCGAGCCAAGCGAGAGAACCAATCAGCGTCGCGGAAAAGAGGCCTCAATATTTGATAAAAAAGAACTTCACGAAGTTAACACGCCTTTTTTAGAATAGGAGATTAAAAGAAAACAAACGAGCAAATAAAATAAAATAAAATATATTTAGCTGATATGTAATTGCATGTTATATGTAAGACTGCATGTTCCGAAAATTGCGATCAGATTTCACGATAATTAAGTGTTGGACAATACCCAACCCTTGCAAATGCAAAGGTTATTTCAATTCCTCTCTCTCTCTCTCTCTCTCTCTCTCTCTGCAACGACCATTATGTTACACATATAATTGCTGGCATGTAGTGTAATTACGTTGCACATGGATAGAAACAGCTGAAGAAAATTATAGCTCGGAGATTGGCTTCAGCAAGTTCACCGTCATTTTCTTATTAGTCCAAAGTAACAAGTATATCTTCCTGGCGTCTGCGAGGCGTCTCACTAATGACAAGAGAGACTCGAAATATACGTGTTGTTAAGATCAATGAATAACTCGTCGTGGATTGTCTTACCGTTCGTGCAGTCATACTTCATACGTATGTGTAAATTATTTTTGACAGCTACATATATAAAATTTCACAGTGACAACTTTCTCAATACAAATAATTATGAAATTTGTACAATTATGAATTTATAAATTATACCTTTACAATTAAATTATAAATTATAAATTGATGAATTTGTATATAAATTGTAAATTTATAAATTTATAAATTACAAACTTATGGATTTATAAATTATAAACTTACAATTAAACTGTAATATAATTTATAAATCCATATACATTTTCGGTCGACGGTTTATTTCACGAGAGGATCAAGGTGAAGCATTTAATATCTTTTGATATGAGCATGTTCTCTTTTTGCAAAGTTAATGATATTATGATATAAACGACAGAAAATGATTTTTGATGAAAATATTATATATGTTTTGGAAGTGATCAGCCAAGAACTTTTCTCTCTAACTTCGTCTCGTTCAGAGAATTTCTTTTACTTCAACATTCCACAGTGGAATATCGTCGTCGCATAATCCTCTCGTAAGATCGCACACCAGGGACGCAAACTCGAACACGAAATCGTATATTGCGCAACGAGTCTCTCAAGATTTAAAATGTCCCTGCTTATCGACCGAAACAATCCATTATATTTCAATGTTATGTAATTATCACACCGCATATGTATGAATTTTTATTATATATATATTTTGTACATATATATAATATAAGTATATTAAACCAAGCGTGTAAAATGTATAGTAGAGTAATTCCCACGCGTAGGGCAATTTTTTTCATTATCTTAATGGGTGACTGTTATCGTAACGTTCTACACAATGCAATTTTTTTATGGAAGTAAATTACGTATATATGTTTGTATGTGTAGATAATGCAATTCTTTTATGGAAGTAAATTATGTATATATTTGTATGTGTAGATAATGAAAATGTTAGCAATCTACAAAAATGATGCTCTATGCTATTATTTAACAATACATAACGCGATTATAATATGCATATAATTATTTATAAAATAAATACAGCGCACATAATAAAAGAAATAACTGAAATGAATGCATTAATTACGCAACACATTAAACCGTATTAATTGACGCAGTAATCTATCCTGCAACCATTTTCCACGTAAAATTTTTAAACTTGATTAATTTTTAAATTTGATTCGAAATAGAAATCTGCCTCGATACCACGTTGATAATAATCTATAATTATCTTAAATGAAATAAATAAAGCTAAAGTCACATATTTTTGATATGAAAGTGAAGGATAGAAGATGTAGTATCGCGTCAAAGGTGGAAAACGCGAAACTGGGGAAAGCTTATCCCGTTCGTAACTTTCTTACGTGACGCGAAAGGTGAAAAGGGTCTTTCCTATTCGATTTTCATATGTTGAAAAGAATATGTCGGGGTTATGCCATCGGCTCAGGATATCGTTCTTCCTCCCGCACAAGAGACAAGAGACTTTTTCAAAAATATGTTTAAAATTTGTGCATCTAGCTTGTTAACATCTAATAAAATTAGTTGCGCGAAGGTACTAAACACTATTTTGATACTATCGGAATACAAACAGTGAACTACACGCCATCCATGGAAAAATTGATAATGACGGATGTACGATAACATGCTCGTCGACTGCCGGATGCAGAAACCTAATTCAAGTTAATTGGTAAGATGAGGAAGATAAGGCACGAAATACCTCTTTATCTGTTCTTCGCGAAAAAGCTATCCGGAGCTCGAATCTCATTCATTATCGATCGCTATTAATAAGTTAGCACTTAGTAACTCGCACATTGATAGCAAGTGAAAATTCGCATGTGCGGATATCAGACTGCTTAAAATGTCGCATCCGACACAGAAAAGCTCAAGCTAAATTGAGCAGTTTTAAATTCAATAATACTTTGGACAGATTTTAATACCTGAAAAATCTGAAAATATTACTATACACAAATCTGTATTAAATAACATTGAAAGGTTGAACCTCATTGACCTTTTCTTGTGATTGGAAAAATTTTATATAAGTAACTTTGATCGTTATCGCTTAAACGTCAGTGGAAAATTTTCAGTTTCTCAAGCTTGCGTCCGTTTGTCGATTTCACCGAGCCACTCGCAGTTGCTGGCTTTATCCCGCGAAGTTTAGCTAGAATCCGTGATCGGAATCAACTGCAGCAAAGCCAAAACTCAAAGAACTCGCGAATTCGCCGTTCGCGTCGGACGGAAATAAAAGATAAAGTAAAGATTGCTGGCAGCGGCTCTTTAGGAAACGCCGACAGCGCTCGGCGTACATACGTATTCACGTAACGCAAACGTGTACGTATACCTGGATTATTGATTATCGCACCGTGCAGAGCTTCCTGACGGAACGGAGCCTATGCCTGGACAAAGACCATAATTTCGAATGCCATTTCGTTCGCCCGTGTTTCATTGCCTCGCTTTTTCTTCCCTTCTGTCGCCCATCGTGCTATGCGAACCAGATAACATTCGCGGAGATTATATCCACATTGTTAAATTTAGCGACATTCAGGAAATCTGATTTCCAATCGGTTGCTAGATGCAAAATCAGATTGAGTATGATTATGTATTCCGCGCTCTTTTGTGCAGTATACAGGGTGGCCCATTTTAATTTATACAGTCGATTTTTTAAAAAACTAAAAGAGATACGAAAAAATGTTTCAGACAGACATGTCACGATTTCGAGGGGGACATAAGATGATACCATTGGTTTGACCTTGAATAGTCGTTTGAAGGTCACGCGAAGATCACCTTCAATTTCTTGAATCGAATACCGATTTACGTAATCACGTTTGACATTGTCGATATTCGACAATACACTGTTCGAACGTTGATCTCCATACACGACAGAGAATGTGGATACAACTAGACGGGTCATTGTTTATCGAAATTCTAACTTCCGGTCTGAAATTTGTTTTTAATGAGACATGGTATTTTTTATTACGGATTCGGATTCTACGCGAGAAAACATGCAACTTTTGTCTGAAACATTTTTCCGAAAAATGTCATCTTATGTCCTTAAAATGATCTTCAAGATGAGTTTTGAGGACATTTTAAGGACATAAGATGACAGTTTTCGGAAAAATGTTTCAGACAAAAGTTACTTACTTTTCGATGGAGAATAAGAATCTGCAATAAAAAGTTGGGGTTTCAATTTAAGAAATTGAAGGTGATCTTCGCGTGACCTTCAAACGACTATTCAAGGTCAAACCAATGGTATCATCTTATGTCCCCCTCGAAATCGTGACATGTCTGTCTGAAACATTTTTTCGTATCTCTTTTAGTTTTTTAAAAAATCGATTGTATAAATTAAAATGGGTCACCCTGTATAGTCGACTATAGTCATACGTGCAACTCGTTCTTCGATTCCTCTGAGAATGAGCCGCGCCCGATGTACACGTATTTGCAAGTTCTGAATAATAAAAGCTCGTAATTAACGCACATCGTTTTTTGTCAGATTGCCAAAACAAATATCGAACAAGTCATAATTACGGATTCGTGTGCAATCTTTCGTTGATTTAATATAATTTCGTTTGAATGCATATTTACTCTGAAACGCAACACCAAAAACGATATTTTTTATATGCAATTGCTTTTTATTTTAAGCAGTTTTATTATTTGCGGAAAACAGTGAAGTAAATCTTGAGAAACCAAACATGTGAACAAAATTCTGATCCGTCTCTGAAATATAAAAAGGAAAATCGCTTCGAATTTTTTGAAATAATAATTTACTTCAATAAATTCAGTTCAATTCAGAATTTAGAGTTCTGTTCATTAAAAAGTACCAAATCTCTTTTCGTGCAAGTACTGAAAACAAAAGCTGATTAGAATCATATTTTTGCGCACATAGCTTTTGAGAGGCGTACATAATTCACAATCTCTCTTTTCGTACAATAAGTCTATAACTTCATCATTCGTCATCCGATTAGTATACCCGACGACACAACACGGTACATTTTTAATCTAGTCATTAATGTTTAACGAAGTGAGGTTTCGTGCATTTTCGCGCTCTATACATGAAACATCCTGCAACCGTGCTAATGTTTTTAAATCAGGAAATTAAGTTTTTGTTTAAACCTCTGCTGCTGCGCTTGTAGCGTGGCGAAAGAAGAAATCTTTTTTATTCTTTTCCATGTGCGCGCACAAATGTTTGTTGCATTTTTACTTAGCAAACCAAATTTGCAAGTTGCAACAATGGTTGATATATCAGTAAAGGTTGCAACAAACCACTGTATTCGTACAAATGTATCCCAATTTTCGAGCACTCCGACACACATGAAATAATTTTTATACAGAATACTCGGAGCGTATAAACCGTCGATGTTCTCTGTAGAAAAATATTCAGCGAAAGAGATAGAGAGAGCTGAATAAATACGACGAACTGTAAGCGGCTTTAATTTGCGTTTTTGGATAAATTAATGTTACCTCGAAAAGAAACCTATAAATGTAAAATATCAATCATAACATTATTTTTCTTCTACAAGGAACTATTCTATTGTACCAGCTGTATGAATAAATGTAACAGGAGGATGAAAACAGATATTTTACGTTAATTATGTATAAAAATGAATATAAAATAAATTATGAACTTATTTTTAACCAGTGCTGCATCACGGGTTATATCATTTTGTTAACAATAATTGCTTACGTAACGCAGTATCGCTGTTGAATATTTCATCGCTGATAAATTTTTCGTTTCATGAAGCAGAACTGATAGCTCTGCTAAAGTTAATTCGGTTTTTATATCACATTATGTGTCAATAGCGATGGAGATATCATCGTTTGCATGTGGAAAATGAAAATCAACTACTTCGAAACGTGTAATGGCAAAATTTGTCAATAATCGTTACTTTTATCGGAAAGTTTAACAGAATGTCCTACAATTTCTACATCATTCTCTATTGCACATTTTGATACCATTTCATAAATGACTTTAATAAATAAACTTAATCGCATAAAATCATATTTTAATTTACGACGTCAATAACAAAGTCTACTTGTGAAAGCAAACCAGTTTAGTTTTTGAACAAGCATGTATAATTAAACACGTACAATCAAATTAATATAAAAATATTTTTCCATCTGTACAATAAATTAATGACTTCTCTTTCAACTTGAATATAAATTCGCTTTATTTCCTTGATCTAATGCTATAATATTATATTATAAGATATCATATTAATATATCATTATTAATAAATATAGAATTGATATTGATATAATATCATCCAACACATAATACATAAAAATCTAATCTAAATCTTTTGCAAGAATATTGTACACCAGTGTTTCTTAATCAATATTTCATCAATTATAAAATTAATAATATTTCTTTCAATATTTCTATTAAGTACTATTTTTATTTATATTTAATATGAAATAATAATTTTATTGAATAATTGTATACAGAATAATTTATTAAATTCATAAGCAATCAAGCATACAATGCATTAAATTATAATGATGGATTCTTTGAAACACATTTGAAAAAGTTACTCCATTAAAAAGATTACCTTCAAATGGATCAAAAAATCTGTCACGATAAAATTTAATACGTTTGGAGTAGAAAGTTCTGTATACGCACTTGTATTAAATTGTTTGCTTATTTTCTGCCGTTGAAAAAGGTTCGAGAATATAGTTTTGAAAAACACTGCTCCAGACTTTGTAGCATCGATAACTTTATCTTGAAAGAATTAGATAATAAACCAATTTTGCCAAAGATACGCATCAAATCTAACAAATCGATTACAGGAAACGTGTCAACATACACTTCACGCAGTATACATCTATTGTACACACGTAGAAACCCTACCCCAGGTTGAAATTATATAATACGCCTATAAAAGGGGAAAGATTAGTTTTTACTCTGCCACAGTAAATCTTACAGCAGGTGTAGGCGTGCCGAGCATCCTCCATTAGCTCGGGGATAACCATTCGCGCCAACGGATTGTTATAGTGAGTGTGCAAATTTATAGAAACGGCTTAGTTCGCGCTTAACTAGCACAACTTTTCGCAAATTCTTTAGTGACAACGTGAGAACGATCTGTTTTACTGTTGTTTTAACTTGCAGAGAAAACAATTGAAGAGTAATTTTACAAAATTTTAAAAGAATTTCTTATACATATAATTACTTTGCTTCTACCAATACTGAGCAAATTTTTAATGTGACTTTGAATTAATGATCGTTAAGATATGAGCAAAGTTACACAAACATCAAAGTGACAGATGTTTTGCACAAGGTCGTGTTGTTTTATAAATAGTATTATACAGGGTGGCCCATTTTAATTTATACAGTCGATTTTTTAAAAAACTAAAAGAGATACGAAAAAATGTTTCAGACAGACATGTCACGATTTTTCGGAAAAATGTTTCAGACAAAAGTTACTTACTTTTCGATGGAGAATAAGAATCTGCAATAAAAAGTTGGGGTTTCAATTTAAGAAATTGAAGGTGATCTTCGCGTGACCTTCAAACGACTATTCAAGGTCAAACCAATGGTATCATCTTATGTCCCCCTCGAAATCGTGACATGTCTGTCTGAAACATTTTTTCGTATCTCTTTTAGTTTTTTAAAAAATCGACTGTATAAATTAAAATGGGCCACCCTGTATATACGTGCGTAGTAAATATCGCGACTTCACAGTGACTGCATGTATTTGTGATAACAAGTGAAGAGTAATTCGAATCAAGAAACTCTTGATTTTCGCTTATTTTCAAAAATATTTCTAAAATTATTGCTATAATAATAGAATTATTTTATTATATGATTACGACGTATCATTGCGAAACTAATTTATTTAAATAGATAATCATTTTGGCTGTTGTATTAGAAACTGGGTGCTTTCAGGATTTATCATCTGAAATTATCTATATAAAATCTCTTGCTTGCTTACCCCACAAATATGATATTAAACTTTTACTATCTCTCACATTTTCGAAAAAAGTGTGGTTTCTTTTATCACCCAGGGACTCATCCTGCGTGTATGCGCATTATTACACATTTATACGGATAAATAATCCATAATCATTCATTTTTAAGATCCAGCTGATGATGAAGTGGATAATAACGTTTTGTGCAGTATTCCTATCGTCCAGCTTGGGACATAATGAACCAGAATGGTGGAAGTCAATGTCGCTTTATCAGATTTATCCCAGAAGCTTCAAGGATAGCAATGGCGATGGTGTTGGAGATCTTGCTGGTACGTAGCACTTATCATTAGTATCCGATTATCCATAAATTCTGTCAATAATTAGCCTAATTAATAGTAATATAAATATAACTTTCTAAACAATAAGATAATATATAATATTTTAAAAATATAACAATATACAATGGACGAAATAGATAATTTCGCAACAATTATTTATTGTAAATTTTCCGTATTTGACGTTAATCGCTTTGATAATTCAATTTCGGATTAAAAACCTGTGAAAATAGCGTCCATTTATGATGGGAAACTAAATTTTACAGTCAATAATAATGGACTAACTGATAACAGCTGATTGCCTAATCCTATTTCGAAAAATTAGTTCGTCGAGAAATACTGTGTTAAAATACGATGCGAAAGAACTGTAATTTTTGCGCGTAGGTATCACGAGCAAGCTGGAACATTTTACCGACATAAACGTCGACGCCTTTTGGTTATCTCCGATCTACCCCAGCCCGATGGTCGATTTTGGCTACGACATTTCCGACTTCATCAATATCGACCCAATATTCGGTACCATGGAGGACTTTGAGAAGCTCACGAAGGCCGCACACGACGCGTCTATCAAAGTCATCATGGACTTCGTTCCTAATCACTCGTCGGACAAGCATGAATGGTTCCAGAAGAGTCTGCAAAGCATCGAACCCTACACGGATTACTACGTGTGGCATAAAGGGAAGGTGTTGCCCAATGGAACGGCCACGGTACCAAATAATTGGGTAAGCATCGAGTAATCCGAAGCTGTGTCCGACAACGAACAACGAAAGACCATGCGGAAACTTTAATGACGCGAATGGTCGCCGTCGCTAAAAGCTGGCGAATTAATCCGAGCACGAACACGCGAGCTACCTCGTTATTCGGATTTCCGCTCTCCTTTCGCGCTTTCCCAGTGGATCTGAGTCCGGGTCTTATCATTAATCCTTTGTCTCGTAGCATTTCAAGTACGATGTAAGCAGCGGCTAACATTACAGAACTGTGTTAAAGCTAAGCTCGTAGCGATTGTGCTTCATGTAATGTGTTTATTAAATAATACGCATTATTTCTGAAACACGCGGACGATCTTGTGGCGCAGCAACGACTTCAAATTCTACATTCGGAGAAATTTCTTCAAATCCGGTTAACATTCTACAATAAAATTATACAGGGTGGCCCATTTTAATTTATACAGTCGATTTTTTAAAAAACTAAAAGAGATACGAAAAAATGTTTCAGACAGACATGTCACGATTTCGAGGGGGACATAAGATGATACCATTGGTTTGACCTTGAATAGTCGTTTGAAGGTCACGCGAAGATCACCTTCAATTTCTTAAATTGAAACCCCAACTTTTTATTGCAGATTCTTATTCTCCATCGAAAAGTAAGTAACTTTTGTCTGAAACATTTTTCCGAAAACTGTCATCTTATGTCCTTAAAATGTCCTCAAAACTCATCTTGAAGATCATTTTAAGGACATAAGATGACATTTTTCGGAAAAATGTTTCAGACAAAAGTTGCATGTTTTCTCGCGTAGAATCCGAATCCGTAATAAAAAATACCATGTCTCATTAAAAACAAATTTCAGACCGGAAGTTAGAATTTCGATAAACAATGACCCGTCTAGTTGTATCCACATTCTCTGTCGTGTATGGAGATCAACGTTCGAACAGTGTATTGTCGAATATCGACAATGTCAAACGTGATTACGTAAATCGGTATTCGATTCAAGAAATTGAAGGTGATCTTCGCGTGACCTTCAAACGACTATTCAAGGTCAAACCAATGGTATCATCTTATGTCCCCCTCGAAATCGTGACATGTCTGTCTGAAACATTTTTTCGTATCTCTTTTAGTTTTTTAAAAAATCGACTGTATAAATTAAAATGGGCCACCCTGTATAATATTATTTTAAATAATTGAATAATTTGTTATATCAGCGAAAGTACGTGTTGTAAGGAAGGAACTAAATTTCTCCCTTCTTTGTTTTAAATATACTATAATATTGTATATGTAATAATCGAGAGCTACGACGTAGGATAAAATTGTTAATTCATTAAACCGACAAGATCGCGAAACTTTGACAAAGAATTGTCGGCGCAGTGCAAAAGCTGCTCGCAATATTTTCTTTCACGACTCGTATCTTTCTTCTCAAAGTCGATTTTATTATTCTTTTCATTATTTGCGAACGGTTTTCCGCTAACAACGCACAGCGCGATCTTATTATTCTTTTTCCTCGACAAACGCGGGAGTCACAAACAGGACAAGTCACAAAATAATATATAAGCAATATAAATAACATTATCGATTACGTTTAAAACTGCTACAGTTATAAAAATATTACGAAAAAGATCATCTAATAGTATATCTCATTAAACATCGATGATTTCGAGAGAAATTAATCGTCCAGATCGATTTCAGCTACGACAAATGTCTTCAATAACGTTTAAATTCTGATTCGATGTCGACGGTCAATCTGACGAAACTCCCAAGAGAGTTTCGTTGAAGCGATTCTTCTTTCTTACCCGTCGCGAGCGGATTACGCGGGTTTCTAATGCTTGAAAAGTAGACCGCGTTGCGTGCTTGGCACTCTAGTTAACTGACAATCCATCATTGCGGTTATGAATGACGGTATGCGAGATATCTCGCCGGCAAAATTTCCGAAGCTGGCGCCGTCTACCTGTAACGCGGCATAGCGAACCGAGCAATATTACAGCAACATTCCGTACGCCACGTGAACGTCAGTTCGCAGCAACATTCTTCGGAACGTTTCGGAATGTACTCGACGTTCTGTGTCGGTACGCAGCCTTAAAGGTACAATCGGATAGCCGGAATGACTGAACAATTATTCGCACTTATTCACAGGTGAGCGTGTTCGGTGGACCAGCATGGACTTGGCGCGAGGAACGACAAGCGTATTATTTCCATCAATTCGCCCCGGAACAGCCGGACCTCAATTACGAGAACGAGAAAGTAGTGAAGGCTACGCAGGTACGTGCTATTCACGAAACAACCATAATCAAGTTTGCAACGACGCTCCATATCGAATTGTTCCGACGAGCGATTAACTGGGTTTTGTAGCATGAAATTCATCGCCATTTCGAGCTACTATGATACGTAGTATACAAGCTTGCAGCTTCGGCAGCATTAATCTACCATAAAATAGCACAAAAGTTCCGATTGAACGTAAAGAGCCCATTGACCAAAACAATTTCGGGTAATTATGTACTTTAACGGACCCAGCCCCGATGACCTTGACCTTGACATATGTTGTCTAGGTCACCCTCCTGAGTGACCTTGAAGAGGTTTTAGCCGTCGCTCGTTGTTTATTAAAAAGTTATTAACAAAAGAAGTTTAATAAGTTTGCACGAATTTTCAGCTGTCCACGCGAAACAAGGACTTGAGTTTGACATGTATTACAAAGGTCACCTTCCTGAATAACCCGCACTAGGTTTCACCCTTCGCTCGTTGTTTGTTGAAAAGTTATTAACAAAACTGTTTAATGAATAAAGCATAATTTTACGATACCATATACGTTTACGAAAGAGTATATTTGATGGAATTTTAGCTTTAAATCAGAAATAGGTTTGGGTTAGGTTATATTTTCCGAAACTGGAGCCCCGGACACATACGCTCGTTTTCAGCCCGCTTCGCGGGAGGGGCTTTGCCCCTCCCCCCGCCGGAATCCGTGGCGTGTACCAAATGATCAAAATCTGCACGGTGAAATCTGTTACACTGGCCCCGGCGGGGGGAGGGGCAAAGCCCCTCCCGCGAAGCGGGCTGAAAACGAGCGTATGTGTCCGGGGCTCCAGTTTCGGAAAATATAACCTAACCAGGTTAGGTTAGGTTAGGTCAAGTTAAAGCAGAGAATACTTTGTATTTAACTGTTTGTGCTTTTGGTTAAAGTGAAGAATACTTTGTACTTATATTAAAAGAAACTATTCTATATATTAACAATTCACTGCTTTAAATGACTTTCCTTTCTTCGTTCATGTACATATTCGTCGTTTATATCTTTCAATATTCAATATTCTTTCAAAATAACTACTATATTTTCGAAATTTCTGTTGTTAGTAACTTTTTCATAAACAACGATCGACGACTAAAACCTAGTGCGGGTTATTCGGGAAGGTAACCTTTGTAATATATGTCAGTATCATGTTCTTGCTTCACGTGGACAGCTACAAATTCGTGCGAAATCATTAAACTTTCTTTGTTTATAACTTTTTAACAAACAACGAGCGACGGCTAAAACTTCTTCAAGGTCACTTAGGAAGGTGACCTTGACAACATATGTCAAGGTCAAGGTCATCGGGGCTGGGTCCGTTAAAGTACATAATTACCCAATTTCGTGTCTAACAGATTTGAGGAAAATTCGATAAGAGGCTTGCTCGATCGTGGAGGCTCGATATGGAAAAACAGCGGTAATTAAACGTGCAGTCCCTCGCGATCAAAGCCGCGATATCGGATTATCTTGTTATCCCGTTGTCTCGGATAGCTACGGTGGCAAAGTAGGGGCGGATTACAGCATCGTCGATGTCATCGGGGGTGAAAATAAATCCGACCTATGTGCATATCGCGCAAGGACATCGCCTTTTCCGTCATCGTTCTATCCGCGCGCGCGCGCGGCAGATTTTCCACCCCCCGTGACATCGCCGGGCGGAAAGGAAACATCGTTCTATTATTTTCTTTCGGTTTTATCCCCCCGCACTCTCGGCAATCTGTTCGTGAAAATTATTCGGATTTCAGAGCAACCGTATGCGGTCGCAATCGGAAAAACGATCGACGATACAGCGCATTGTCGTGGAACACCGCACCATTGCGAGTTATTAACTCGCGCGATAAATCAACGTCCGTGCAAAATCGACGAACGAGTGTTTTCCTCGATGGTGGTCGCCGCGCGGAAAGCGGATGCAATTAGTCGCCCGTTGCGCGAACTCGACGAGCGTGAAATTACGCTCGCGCGGAACGGATCAGGAAGTGGACGCACAATTCGCCAATTTTTCAAAGACGCGACCGCTTAAAATGCTGCGCAACCAACGCGCGCTAATGCGACTTACCAGTGGAAGATGATCAATAATAATCGTCCGCCTGCACGGTGACAAATGTCCAGCGAGCGCGAAGCGTGATAATTACGATCAATTTAACAAAACACAAGCCTGCCGAGCCGGAATAATAACTTTCAAATGAAGTAGTTGCACGTAATTAAAGGCAAAAAGTCAGATTTTTCAATGTTTTTTTTCTATTTTTACTACAGGACTGAGAGAAATAGAATTTGAGTGCGTGATAGTTTCAGGATGTTGTAGAATGCATTTTGTTGTAGAATATATTCTACGACAAAATCCCGCGCGCGTAATACGAGAAACAACGAAATGACGGAATATATTCAGCCGTAATACTGAAAGTTGTAAAGTACACTGGCACATGCAATAAAACCTGAATTGGACAAACTATCATGCAACGAATAGCGCAGTGATGCTCGCGTGATGCAAACTGCAATAACTTGTGCGCTGGCCTTTAAAACTTTTGCGAAATTTCAAGTCGCGGAAGATACGCGGAGCGTACGCCGCATGTAATTTATTCGATAATTAGGAAAATATTTTTCGCTCGCTACATTCTTTTCCTTCAAATGTTACGGCAATTAAAAGTTATATAACGGAAATTTTGCTTGGCGCTACACCCATTACTTACGCATTCGGTAGATGTCGAGATTTTATTCAATTTTTCGCTGTTCCGCGCGAAATTGCTTCACGATGAGAAGCGTCTCCTTACCGTAGCCTCAATTCCCCCAAATCCCTTATGTCACAAAATTTTCCCGGTACGCGTCACGCTCATAACGTAAAGTCAGATGGAGCTGGGAAAGAATTATGGCGTTACTCCCCTTCGTAAGTCGGTATATCAACAGATTAGCTAAATAAAACCGCATCTTAAATTTATTTCGACATCATTCTTCAGTAGATCGATAATTTAATAAAACTCACTTTAAATTTGATTACACACTAAAATTGTTACATCGTCTAACATATTTCTTTTATCAATTCGATATGGAATTACAATGATAATCGCACAAATTGCTTATACTACTAGAACATGATTATAATTAACGCGTGACACAATTCTGAACGAAATAGAAAAAAACTTAGATAGAACAACAAGTTTTTTACACAAAAAATATATTGCGTCCGTGAATTTAAACAAGAACATTTACATTGTACTCAACAAAGCTTGCAGTTATAACATGTGCTCTAGTTCATCGTCGATTCGCATAACTAAACCGCATTATCTACCTATACATGCCTAGTGAATATCCTCTAACAGGTATTTATAATTTCGCAGAATAAACTGCCATATCGTATCTCGCTATTTGTCATTTGTTAAACATGAGTAAAGCGTAGTAGCATCTTCCCTCAATTGACAAATATTAATGCAATTGTCATTTGTGTAATTTCATATCGCTTCGATACTAATCTAAATCCTACACACGCACACATTTTCCTTCAAATTTTCATTTTCCAGTTCTATCCCTCTGCTTTCAATTATTTGCGCCGTATCACGCCGCAGATTGTATTCACATTTTCCATATTTTTGTGAATTCTGATACCTGTAAAGCGAAACTACAAAACAGTTTTAGATGTAAAACAGAGCGAAATAATTACACTTTTCTATACACCGCTTGTCATTGTTCCGAATGAATGGTGCAGCGTACAATATAATGGTTTAATACAGGGTGTTTCCTAAGTAAGTAGACAAACTTAAGGAGGATATTCCTTGGCTTATTTTAAGAAGAAAAGGTCATATAAACATATGTCCTAAACTGCTTTGTTTTCCAAAAAAAGTACATCACTGTTTTCGTTCACTTTTCGGATAGCGTGCTTTTGCAGTCGAGTCAACAGCGGTGGGGATGGAGTGGGGATGGTCTCGCGGCGCCGCAAGTGAACACTCGTCTCAGCTGCGCCGCGCGGCCGCCGCGAGACCATCCCCGCTCCATCCCCGCCGCTGTTGACTCGTACTGCAAAAGCACGCTATCCGGCATCACCGCTATCACGTTATCTTCGACGCAAACTTTATTAGTTCCTATTAAGTTTAGTAATTTTATTAATTATGGTAAATTACACAAACGCCGAAATGGCAGATATGCATTTCGTATACGGTCTTGCTAATGGAAACGCTCGTCAAGCAAGACGTATTTACAATGACAGATACCTTTTTTTGGAAAACAAAGCAGTTTAGGACATATGTTTATGTGACCTTTTCTTCTTAAAATAAGCCAAGGAATATCTCCTTAAGTTTGTCTACTTACTTAGGAAACACCCTGTATATTTTGCAGTAGAGCTTTGACGGAGCATATTGTGCTTTCTACTTTGCCCTCAGGACGTCCTGAGATTCTGGCTCAACAAGGGAGTGGACGGATTCCGTATAGACGCGGTGCCACATTTGTGCGAGGATTCCAAGTTCTTGGACGAGCCGCTCACGGGTAACCCGAATCCTAACGACTACGGCTATACGCATAAGATATACACGAAGGACCAGCCGCACACGTACAAAATAGTCAAAGGATGGCGAGAAGTGCTGAACGAGTACTCGAACAGAGTTATGATGATCGAGGCTTACACAAGCATGTCGATGACGATGAAGTATTACGTGTACGGGGCGCACTTTCCCTTCAATTTCGGCCTGATCACCGATACGGATAAGAACTCCAAAGCGAACGATTTCAAGAGGACGATCGATAAGTGGATGCTGAACATGCCCCTCCTGGACGGAACTGCTAACTGGGTGGTAAGTCGAGCGAGAGGAACGTCCTCGGCTCTCTCAGGCCTATTTCCAGATATCACCCGATTAGAGTCCCGACGTGTTCGAGCCAATCGAGATCCTAATCATTCATCGCCATGAGAGAGGTGTGACATTTTACGCCTGAAGCGCATAACTTGTCACCGAGCGGTTATTACCTCCCCCCCCCCTCCTTCAGATCTTTAAATGGTAACGTGGAGTGGAAACGAGGCTAAAATCATAAATCATTTCGGAACAAATAATATCTCCTGCGTGTATTTGCTTGTCGATCGCGTAAAGCCATCTTTCGTTTCTTATTAAACAGCTGTATTTTTACATTTAAAATGTTTCATGGTAAATGTTTCTGCTTTTCTTTAAGCATTTACAGTTAGATGTAAAGTTTTAATCTTATTTTAAAAAATGATCGTTAAGGCGGATTCTATTAAATTGAGTTCTCCCCGCAGGTTGGTAATCACGATAAATCTAGATTAGTGACCCGTTACGGAGAGTACCGAGCACAAGCTGTAACTATGATGGCACTATTGCTTCCGGGCGTGGGTGTGACTTATAATGGCGAAGAAATAGGAATGGAGGACACGTGGATCTCATGGGAAGACACCAGGGATCCGCAAGGTTGCAATGCTGGTAGAGAAGGTTTCGAAAAGGCGTCCCGGGATCCCGCCAGAACACCATTCCAATGGGACAATACTACCTCAGCTGGTAGGTCATGCTAGTAACTTGTAAGATCATTGCAGCAATCCACCGATTGTACTCGGTGGAATACAATTTAAGTTATCTTCGCGGGAAGCAATTACAAAAACTCATGAAAGTAATTCATAAGATGAACAATAAACTGGAAAACTTAAAATTAACTTTAGTCGAAAACAAAGGTAATTGCTTTACTTGAATTGTTGGCTGCGTGAAACAGTTTCACTTCTCAAGTCGATTAACAATTTAAAGGTATGAGAATGTTCTGCACTATTATATTGATTCTGGAATTTCAATATTGACAAAATTATTAGGAGTGTGATTTAGTTTTGAGGGTTTTGCAACAGATGGCTGTAGTGTCAGTGTGTTCCAATAGCTGTTTCCGATAACTGTTGTTTCTTACAGTCTTGACATTATCCATGACATTTTAGTAGCATTGTAGCAATAGATGCAATAACAGTCGTGTTTATATCATCGTAAAAATGCAACTTCCGAAACAGCATTTTCCACATGTGTTGCTTTTGTTTTTTAATCAAAAGAAAACTGCGGCTGACGGTTATAAAATTCTTGTGGAAACTTATGGTGATTCTGCCCCATCAATTAAGACGTGTGAATACTGGTTTAGACGCTTTAAAAGTGGTGATACTGATGTGAAGGACAAAGAACGCTCGGGACAACCAAGAAAGCTTGAAAATGCAGATTTCCAAGCGTTATTGGACGAAAATCCAACACGATCCACTTCAGAACTTGCCAGAGCATTAAATGTTATCGTACAACAGTTACCAAACATTTACATGAAATGGGAAAAATTCAGAAAGAAGGGAAATGGGTTCGACATGAATTATCGGAAAGTGCCATTGCGAACCGGTTGAACATTTGCATTTCGTTGATCGCCAGGCAAAAAAAGAAGAGTCTTTTGTCTCGGATTGTTACTGGGGATGAAAAGTGCATCTATTTTGATAATCCGAAACGCAGAAAATCATGGGTGGATCCAGGCGAACCATCAACATCCACTCCGAGACGTAATATTCACGGTTCAAAAGTAATGCTCTGTATTTGGTGGGATAGTGTACTGTGAGCTGTTAAATCCGCACGAGACTGTCACGGCTGATCGTTATCGACACCAATTGTACAAGTTGAAGCAAGCATTGGACCAAAAACGACGACTAATTGCGAGTAAACGACGGAAAGTGATTCTTCTTCGTGACAAGGCTCGACCTCACGTTGCGTTATCAGTGAAAGAAACACTATTGGAGCTCGAATGGGAAGTCTTACCGCACCCCGCGTATTCTCCGGACATTGCTCCGTGCGATTATTATTTGTTCCGGTGGATGCAACACGCTTTAGAGGATATACACTTTGATAATTTCGAAGAAGTGCGAAAATTCGTCGACGAATGGATCAACTGGAAAGAAGAGTGATTTTATCGTGGTGGAATCCATCTCTTGACAGAGCATTAAATGTTATCGTACAACAGTTGCCAAACATTTACATGAAATGGGAAAAATTCAGAAAGAAGGGAAATGGGTTCGACATGAATTATCGGAAAGTGCCATTGCGAACCATTTCGTTGATCGCCAGGCAAAAAAAGAAGAGTCTTTTGTCTCGGATTGTTACTGGGGATGAAAAGTGCATCTATTTTGATAATTCGAAACGCAGAAAATCATGGGTGGATCCAGGCGAACCATCAACATCAACTCCGAGACGCAATATTCACGGTTCAAAAGTAATGCTCTGTATTTGGTGGGATAGTGTACTGTGAGCTGTTAAATCCGCACGAGACTGTCACGGCTGATCGTTATCGACACCAATTGTACAAGTTGAAGCAAGCATTAGACCAAAAACGACCACCAATTGCGAGTAACGACGGAAAGTGATTCTTCTTCGTGACAAGGCTCGACCTCACGTTGCGTTATCAGTGAAAGAAACACTATTGGAGCTTGAATGGGAAGTCTTACCGCACCCCGCGTATTCTCCGGACATTGCTCCATGCGATTATTATTTGTTCCGGTGGATGCAACACGCTTTAGAGGATACACACTTTGATAATTTGGAAGAAGTGCGAAAATTCGTCGACGAATGGATCAACTGAAAAGAAGAGTCATTTTATCGTGGTGGAATCCATCTCTTGACAGAGCAGTAAATGTTGATCGTACAACAGTTGCCAAACATTTACATGAAATGGGAAAAATTCAGAAAGAAGGGAAATGGGTTCCCCATCAATTATCGGAAAGTGCCATTGCGAACCGGTTGAACATTTGCATTTCGTTGATCGCCAGGCAAAAAAAGAAGAGTCTTTTGTCTCGGATTGTTACTGGGGATGAAAAGTGGATCTATTTTGATAATCCGAAACGCAGAAAATCATGGGTGGATCCAGGCGAACCATCAACATCCACTCTGAGACGCAATATTCACGGTTCAAAAGTAATGCTCTGTATTTGGTGGGATAGTGTACTGTGAGCTGTTAAATCCGCACGAGACTGTCACGGCTGATCGTTATCGACACCAATTGTACAAGTTGAAGCAAGCATTGGACCAAAAACGACCACCAATTGCGAGTAACGACGGAAAGTGATTCTTCTTCGTGACAAGGCTCGACCTCACGTTGCGTTATCAGTGAAAGAAACACTATTGGAGCTTGAATGGGAAGTCTTACCGCACCCCGCGTATTCTCCGGACATTGCTCCATGCGATTATTATTTGTTCCGGTGGATGCAACACGCTTTAGAGGATACACACTTTGATAATTTGGAAGAAGTGCGAAAATTCGTCGACGAATGGATCAACTGAAAAGAAGAGTGATTTTATCGTGGTGGAATCCATCTCTTGACAGAGCAGTAAATGTTGATCGTACAACAGTTGCCAAACATTTACATGAAATGGGAAAAATTCAGAAAGAAGGGAAATGGGTTCCCCATCAATTATCGGAAAGTGCCATTGCGAACCGGTTGAACATTTGCATTTCGTTGATCGCCAGGCAAAAAAAGAAGAGTCTTTTGTCTCGGATTGTTACTGGGGATGAAAAGTGGATCTATTTTGATAATCCGAAACGCAGAAAATCATGGGTGGATCCAGGCGAACCATCAACATCAACTCCGAGACGCAATATTCACGGTTCAAAAGTAATGCTCTGTATTTGGTGGGATAGTGTACTGTGAGCTGTTAAATCCGCACGAGACTGTCACGGCTGATCGTTATCGACACCAATTGTACAAGTTGAAGCAAGCATTGGACCAAAAACGACCACCAATTGCGAGTAAACGACGGAAAGTGATTCTTCTTCGTGACAAGGCTCGACCTCACGTTGCGTTATCAGGGAAACAAACACTATTGGGGCTCGAATGGGAAGTCTTACCGCACCCCGCGTATTCTCCGGACATTGCTCCATGCGATTATTATTTGTTCTGGTGGATGCAACACGCTTTAGAGGATATACACTTTGATAATTTGGAAGAAGTGCGAAAATTCGTCGACGAATGGATCAACTGAAAAGAAGAGTCATTTTATCGTGGTGGAATCCATCTCTTGACAGAGCATTAAATGTTGATCGTACAACAGTTGCCAAACATTTACATGAAATGGGAAAAATTCAGAAAGAAGGGAAATGGGTTCCCCATCAATTATCGGAAAGTGCCATTGCGAACCGGTTGAACATTTGCATTTCGTTGATCGCCAGGCAAAAAAAGAAGAGTCTTTTGTCTCGGATTGTTACTGGGGATGAAAAGTGCATCTATTTTGATAATCCGAAACGCAGAAAATCATAGGTGGATCCAGGCGAACCATCAACATCCACTCCGAGACGCAATATTCACGGTTCAAAAGTAATGCTCTGTATTTGGTGGGATAGTGTACTGTGAGCTGTTAAATCCGCACGAGACTGTCACGGCTGATCGTTATCGACACCAATTGTACAAGTTGAAGCAAGCATTGGACCAAAAACGACGACTAATTGCGAGTAAACGACGGAAAGTGATTCTTCTTCGTGACAACGCTCGACCTCACGTTGCGTTATCAGTGAAAGAAACACTATTGGAGCTCGAATGGGAAGTCTTACCGCACCCCGCGTATTCTCCGGACATTGCTCCGTGCGATTATTATTTGTTCCGGTGGATGCAACACGCTTTAGAGGATACACACTTTGATAATTTGGAAGAAGTGCGAAAATTCGTCGACGAATGGATCAACTGAAAAGAAGAGTGATTTTATCGCGGTGGAATCCATCTCTTGCCAGAAAGATGGGAAAAAGTTATAGAAAACGAAGGAAAATATTTGGATTAAGGTATTCATTCATTATCATATTTAAATACATGCGTTTTTGAGCAAAAAAACCCTCAAAACTAAATCACACCCCTAATAGATATTACCATTTGAAAGTAATAATATCTACGAATGTAAATTCCAAACGTTCTCTCCTGCGAAGAGTAACGATTAATCTGTCAACAAATAGTGAGAAATTCCATTACATAACCGATTAAAACCGGTTCGTACTAAACGAAGTGCGTCGCTTCAACGTCAGTCTGGTGTCACGATCATATTAAGGATCAACGTGACATGTTTGTCAGGTCACGCGCGTCACATATCAAGATTTCGAAAAGAAAGTGGGTGACAAATTCGTGATGAAACAGGTTGCCTGCAATCACCTGCCATTCCGGATTTGTCACTCATAATTTTAAGAAAACAATTCATCAATTCTCAAGAAAGATCAGCATGTTGTATTATTACATGTAACAATGAAAACTTATTTAAACAAATGTAATGCAAAATTATATGAATTTGTCTGCTAGAAGGAACGTTTATTTATAATTTCAGGCTTCTCCACGAACCCGAAAACATGGCTGCCAGTTAACAAAAACTATGTGACACTTAATTTAGCGGCGCAAAAGGAACAAAGCAAGTCTTATTATGCTCTGTACAAAGCGGTTTCTGCTTTGCGAAAATGGCCAGCGATTAAACAAGGAACTCTGGTCACGAGATTATTAGGCGATAACGTATTTGTCTTTGCTAGGTAAGACGCCACGAGATATAGCGACAATAAAGAAGTATACAATTATCCAATAATACTTTTTTATAAAAATTTAGAGAAATAGGAAAATATTTTTATTTTCATTAACATATAATACTTTAACGTCTCACTTTTCGTAAGATATTGCAGCGGTAAAGCAAACATCTAAAGTGAAACATCAATAACGACAGCAAGAAACGCTGTTTATTATTCCAGGACAACCAGTGGAGAGCGATCGGTTTACGTGGTGGTGAACTTCGTAGATAAAGAAGAAACTATTGACTTGTCAACGCTTGTTCACGCCAATCGATTGAACGTTTATTACGCCACTACGAATGCTCATCATCTCATCGGGTAAACATACATTTTTTTATACACAATATATTGCGCACGCAACATGCGTTACTAAACCGTGCAAAAATCGAGAAAGTTTATTACCTTTTATTTAATAACTTTTATTACAGTTTTATCTATAAATATGTGACTAATCTCATTGTTTCTTTTGCAACGTTTAGAAACATCATTGAAGATATTACCACCTTGAAGATTCCCGCATCAGCAGCCGTGATATACACTACTCTAAACTAAAGTCGAGTGAGAAGTTATCAAATTTCTTACAGCTTGCCGCTCTTATTTCTTGCTTGTATTTCTATATCCACGTAACGTTGCTATTTTATTTATTAACGTTTTGCACAGAATAACGTTTCTAGACAGCTCAGAATCAAATATTAAAGAAAAAATAATAGACACTCATAAGGTGAAGATAAATGATATTATTATCAATTGTTTTAAACTATACAGATTCAGGTATATTATAATTATAATAAATATTACATTTTTCAACTAATATAAAATATGAATAAAGCTAAATTTAATTTGAAAAGTTAAAGAAAAGTGAGCATTTTGTATTTTATATTATTAAAAGCATTTTTACACTTGTCTTACCTTCACACATCGTTTGTACATGAATGCGCATACGCGATGATATCCGGTTAATACTGATCTCTAGTGGCCGATTTTATCGGCGTTCTGTGCGTTGAGCATCCCAAAGGTTGTAAATTGAAAATTTAATTTTCCATTTCACTTTCCTCAACATTTAGCGATGTCCACCGTCGACAGCTGGATTATACAGGGTGTCCCGGGTTTTAACCGACAAACTGCGGGAGCATATTCTACTAGTGGAAATAAGAAAAAATTCTTATATCGAGTTTGCTTAGAAATGCTTTATTACAAAGTTATAAACCAATATTGAAAAGAAGTATGAGATAAGTAACAACGGATTTTTTCACAAAAATAAAAATTATCTACGCAATGACTTAGTGACGCATTTCAAAATGTTGTCCTTGCGCATCGATACAAGCTAGACATCGATGTAGTACAGAATTTGTTACGGTACGACATTCCTGAAAATTTGGTTGCATCTCAGTAACTGAATTAGTAATTCGTTGCTTTAAATCTTCAAGCGAGATTACTTCTGTACTGTAAACTTTATTTTTTAAAGTTGCCCATAAATAAAAATCAAGAGGCGTTAAATCGGGCGATCTTGGAGGCCAGAAAGCCGGTCCTCCTCGACCAATCCACCTATGAGCGTAATGTTCGTCTAACCAGTTTCTAACTTGTCTAGCATAGTGCGACGGACAACCGTCTAACTGTATCCAGCTGTTTTGGCGAAACTGCAGTGGCACATTTTCCATCAAAATTGGTAAATCGTTTGATAGGAATCTTCGAAAAGATTCTCCGTTCAATCGGTCAAGTAAAAAGAACGGACCAATAAGCCGGTCATGAAGCATACCCATCCAAACATTACATCGAAATTCGTGTTGAAAGTTTCTTTGTCTGGTAGTATGTGGATTATTATGAGCCCATGCATGGCTATTATGAGAATTGAACATGCCTCGTCTTGTAAAGGTCGCTTCATCTGTCCATAATATCATTGATGAGAAAAGATTGTCCCTTTCTACTGCATTCACATACCGGTTACAAAATTCGACTCGTTTCTGATAATCGATTGGAAGTCATTCTTGCACAGGTGTGTAATGATATGCGAATCTGTCATCAGCACGCAATGTTCTCCAAATAGTGTTTCGTGATATCTGCAGTTGAGCTGAGGCACGTCGAACACTTTGTGTAGGAGTATTATCAAAAAGATTTAAGATTCTTTCCGAGCGTCGTCGGTGCCTTAGAGCTGATCGAACATCATCATATTCATTCATAGGTCGAAATGAACCCAAATTACGTAATTGCAAATGGGTATTACTAAACACAGAACTGTCTGGTACTCTCCTGTTAGGAAATCTACGTTGATACTCTCGTACGGCAGCTCGTGCATTTCCGTCACAGAATCCGTGCACGAAATGAATATCGGTGTATTCCTCGTTTGAAAACACTTTTGGCATTCTGATAGTAATTGCTAGTTGACACGACGATTGACATCTAACAGCTACTGTTGTGAAAGTAACAATCATACTGAATCGGTTCACCATAGTGAACATGAATACACGTGAATACACGTAACATAAACATCTTCGACCTTGCAAATTCCACACTATGTTCCGTTGTTACTTACCTCATATTTCTTTTCAATATTGGTTTATAACTTTGTAATAAAGCATTTCTAAGCAAACTCGATATAAGAATTTTTTCTTATTTCCACTAGTAGAATATGCTCCCGTAGTTTGTCGGTTAAAACCCGGGACACCCTGTATGTCTAATTATACAGGGTGTCCCGGGTTTTAACCGACAAACTACGGGAGCATATTCTACTAGTGGAAATAAGAAAACATTCTTATATCGAGTTTGCTTAGAAATGCTTTATTACAAAGTTATAAACCAATATTGAAAAGAAATATGAGACAAGTAACAACGGATTTTTTTAAAAAAATAAAAATTATCTACGCAATGATTTAGTGACGCATTTCAAAATGTTGTCCTTGCGCATCGATACAAGCTAGACATCGACGTAGTACAGAATTTGTTACGGTACGACATTCCTGAAAATTTTGTTGCATCTCAGTAACTGAATTAGTAGTTCGTTGCTTTAAATCTATCTGGTGCTCTCCTGTTAGGAAATCTACGTTGATACTCTCGTACGGCAGCTCGTGCATTTCCGTCACAGAATCCGTACACGAAATGAATATCGGTGTATTCCTCGTTTGAAAACACTTTTGGCATTCTGATAGTAATTGCTAGTTGACACGACGATTGAAATCTAACAGCTACTGTTGTGAAAGTAACAATCATACTGAATCGTTTCAACATAGTGAACATGAATACATGTGAATACACGTAACATAAACATCTTCGACCTTGCAAATTCTACACTATGTTCCGTTGTTACTTATCTCATATTTCTTTTCAATATTGGTTTATAACTTTGTAATAAAGCATTTCTAAGCAAACTCGATATAAGAATTTTTTCTTATTTCCACTAGTAGAATATGCTCCCGCAGTTTGTCGGTTAAAACCCGGGACACCCTGTATGTCTAATTATACAGGGTGTCCCGGGTTTTAACCGACAAACTGCGGGAGCATATTCTACTAGTGGAAATAAGAAAAAATTCTTATATCGAGTTTGCTTAGAAATGCTTTATTACAAAGTTATAAACCAATATTGAAAAGAAATATGAGACAAGTAACAACGGATTTTTTCAAAAAAATAAAAATTATCTACGCAATGATTTAGTGACGCATTTCAAAATGTTGTCCTTGCGCATCGATACAAGCTAGACATCGACGTAGTACAGAATTTGTTACGGTACGACATTCCTGAAAATTTTGTTGCATCTCAGTAACTGAATTAGTAGTTCGTTGCTTTAAATCTATCTGGTGCTCTCCTGTTAGGAAATCTACGTTGATACTCTCGTACGGCAGCTCGTGCATTTCCGTCACAGAATCCGTACACGAAATGAATATCGGTGTATTCCTCGTTTGAAAACACTTTTGGCATTCTGATAGTAATTGCTAGTTGACACGACGATTGAAATCTAACAGCTACTGTTGTGAAAGTAACAATCATACTGAATCGTTTCAACATAGTGAACATGAATACATGTGAATACACGTAACATAAACATCTTCGACCTTGCAAATTCCACACTATGTTCCGTTGTTACTTACCTCATATTTCTTTTCAATATTGGTTTATAACTTTGTAATAAAGCATTTCTAAGCAAACTCGATATAAGAATTTTTTCTTATTTCCACTAGTAGAATATGCTCCCGCAGTTTGTCGGTTGAAACCCGCGACACCCTGTATATATCTACCCACAAACCTTTAAGACATGTAACACCTTCTGAACCGTTTCTGAAGTATTCATTATTTCATGAAAGGAATTCCACGCATTCCGGGCGGGATCAGATCAGTTTCAGATTTCAAACCAAAAGTAACAATCGGTTACAACGTCCAAAACTGTAGCTAATATAATCTATATAGAGAACCTGATAAAAAACTTATTCCCTATATGAATATGCGAATATTTCAATTTATAAATGAATTTTATATTTGATATTTGACGTATTAAAGTATAATTAATTCCCAAAAAACTCGCACCAAAAAAAGTTATAGTTTTCTCTCCAACAGATATTTTAATTTATATCGTATTTTAATTTATTCATGCAATTATCTTTGATATTATAAATATAGTTACATGTTTGGCATTTAACGCATGGACAATTTACATTCTCATGTTCATTATAATTTAGACACTTGTGATTCATAAATAAGCAAGGAATCAGCCGAGTTACGCTCGAAGATTAACATGATTATCCAAATCGAATAAAGTGCCTTTCGCTTTGATCTAGAGCTATTAAGCTCGCGCAAAGTCTACGTGACACTCGTAGCGATCGTGAGTGGCATCTGCAGTCGCACATTTCAAGGTGAGGATCGCTCCAAACCGAAATGTAGATTAGCGGTCTTCGCATAATTACCACGAATAGAAGCCACCTCAAAGAGAGCGCGTTGCGACGTACTCGCGAATCTAATTTCGTCCGTCGTTTTTCCATTCTGCGTGCACGCATGATTCCTCGACGGAGAGCTCTTCGACTTTTAATCATAAATTTAAAATAATTCCGAGAGAGCAACGTAAAATAAATGTCTATACAGTCACAGATATAACCAATGAATTTTATTTAAAGTACTCCGTAATATTCAAACTCTGACATGTTAATTTTATTGCATTTTTGCATTGTTATTACCATTATTACACATCTAGTTATCTTTATATTATTTATTTAACTCAGTACTACAATAATCATATTTTAAGTACTGGGAAATATGCGAAGCTTAGTGTTTCTTATCTATTTCTGAACTAACAATGCAATCAGGAATTAATGGAACTCGTGACTACTCACACTTGGACGAAATTCACGTGTATTGTATCTCGAACTTTCTTCGCCTCCGCGCTACACTCGGAGAAAATTTAGTTCTCTCGAGTGAAAACGAATTACAACAATTCCAATTATTCAATGAAAACGAGATGAGATTTAGCGGAAGAAGATGGAAAGAATACAAAAAGTTTTGTCATTTGCTGGAATATGATTACTTTTGTCATAGTGATTAAAAAAACTGGATACTGATCATAACTTACGCAAAGTATGTATTATGCAAATCCAAACGAGCAAGGTTCACGAATTCACAATAAGCTAGCTGAATGTTTTGCAGAAATAAAAATCAAAACACCGCACACAAGACGTAGTATTATTAAGATAATATCATCTCATATCAGATTTTCTTTATCTATCTATTCTTTGCCTATCTGTTGCTTATCTATTTTCTATATAAAAATTAGAACAAATATCAAGTACCACTAAACGTGCAATATTACAATCCGATTGTTATGTTATCGCTATCTTTTATTGTATAAAAATCAAGTGTTGTATTTGAAATCTCTCAGACTTTTTAATGCGCGTTTAAAAATCTTTTAAAAATGTTTTTGCGTGATTTAGATAATTAATTATAATATCACGCATATTTTATATCCAAAAGCTGCTACAAAATATTATTACATTAAATCATATAAGTGTCTTTATACAAGTGCCTAATTCATTAAAGATATGGATATTATTCACGCGCATTGAAACGAAATAATACTTGCTGACTAATATCTAAATAATTTTTAAAAATCATTTAACAAGTATAGATAATATTAATGGTGTAAACAAGTATTTTCATGTATAATTGATAAACAGTACATACAATACATAAATTAACATAAAAATTCTACTGCTTATTGTCTTCAAAATATTTTCGAGTTACAGAAATGTGGTTATGTGAAATTAATCTGAAAAATATATATATATACATATAATAACGCTATGCATTCCACAATTATATTATAAAAACATGTCAATCAGTTGATTGGGCTAATGTTAATATCCTCCACCAACAGAAACATCTTAGAAAGCGTGAGATTGCTGAAATGGTTTTCATCAAAGGTCATAATAATTCCATCAATATCCAGAAAGATACTGAATGTTTACCCGGTATATATGACCCTTTTTGACAAATATAATATCTCGTTGACACACTTGCTTGTTGACTACCATCAACTGTAGACGTACTTCGCCGCAATTCCATCTTGGACAGATTTCTCAAGTCTTTTTCAGGCAGTAAGTTTTATATGTTTTTAAATGTTTGGTATTATTTTATTAATTTACATGTTACAATCTCGGTTTTAGAAAAAGACTGTGTTATACTCGATAAGGACCAGGTGAGTGGTCGAAACGTTGTGTATTTAATTGTACATTAATAAACTGCTAGGATTGGTCGACAAATTAACTTTTCGCTGAATGAATCAATGTTAAACAATGTCAATCAGTGTTAAACATCAGAGCCTGATACCGCAGTAGGTATCGCGTACGATTATCTATGTGTCATGTAAATAAAAGATAAATACTCAGTATCATGAACAAACGATAACTGCGCAAGAGTTTTACAATTTTGCCATACGCATTGTTTGCGTAATTAAAACCACCAAGAAAGTCAATAATTAAATCCTAAATTTTCTTTAAGGGACAATTTCCTCAACTTAATTAAAAATTAGATCCTTTAATTTCCAGTATACGGACCGGTAATATAAGCTCTAATTAGATTTCCTCGCAAGAAAAAAATGTAAGAAAAAATGCTTGACGGATAGAAAAGCAACCAAAATGGAATCATCGTTATTACTGCGCGCACATACACAGTAAAAAATAAAATGTTAATTTTAACATTTTTTGCATGTCCCAGAAAGTCCACTCTAAATTTTAAGTTAAAGCAACTCATTCGTCATATGTTACTTCTTGACAAACTAGAAATGTTAAGTAATTAACACAATACTTTACATTTATTTTTGTTATTGTGACTTTAAGTGTGATGTAAAAATAACATACAAAGTAATTGAAAACTACATGGAAGAGAAGTTTACTTTTTATGTTATATTAACACATGATAGTAATTATTTCAACTTAAATTAGTTTTGATAGAAACATTTAATTTTAGTAAATTTGACTATTTTATATGTCAAAGTTCATGATTATTTGAAGATTTACTTTAACTTCTTTTAGAATGTTAAACTGACTTTGTGACATGTTGATTGTTTAAAATTATTGTGTTAAAAGCATTTGAAATAATATTCCATTTCTAAGAGACATACACAAAATGTTAAGTTATGAAGTTAACATTAATGTAACATAAAATTGTTATAAAAATAATAACATATCAGTTGTATGTTAATTTTACATTGAAGTAGTAATCAAAACATGGCAACACAAGAAAATTTTAACACATGGACGCACAATTTTTAACGGTGTACGCGCGCGATGTTCCTCGGATTATCGCGACACGTCAGGAAGCTAGCACAATCCGTCCAAGTAGAAATGTTAAGTAATTAACACAATACTTTACATTTGTTTTTGTTATTGTAACTTTAAGTGTGATGTAAAAATAACATACAAAGTAATTGAAAACTACATGGAAGAGAAGTTTACTTTTTATGTTATATTAACACATGATAGTAATTATTTCAACTTAAATTATTTTTGATAGAAACATTTAATTTTAGTAAATTTGACTATTTTATATGTCAAAGTTCATGATTATTTGAAGATTTACTTTAACTTCTTTTAGAATGTTAACTGACTTTGTGACATGTTGATTGTTTAAAATTATTGTGTTAAAAGCATTTGAAATAATATTCCATTTCTAAGAGACATACACAAAATGTTAAGTTATGAAGTTAACATTAATGTAACATAAAATTGTTATAAAAATAATAACATATCAGTTGTATGTTAATTTTACATTGAAGTAGTAATCAAAACATGGCAACACAAGAAAATTTTAACATATGGACGCACAATTTTTAACGGTGTATTTCTATAATAGCCCTGCAAACTTCGCAGCGCTGCAAATTTAAAACTATCTTATAGTATAATTCCTTTGTTACACGCGGAGAATAAAATTCGTATTAAGATAAAGAAAAATGCAATTTTGAGCGTTCAAGTCGCTCTTTCTTAACATTTTTTTGCTGTTTCGCAAATGATAAGTCTGTCGGGTGCAATAGGAAACCGGGCCCTGATTACTTCTCCGCCCAGCATCCCGCCGGCGGCGGCCTCGGAAAAATCATGCTTTGCGGAATCTCATCCGCAGCGAACAAGGGAACGTCATTTACAATGCAGTACCAGCCAACCTTAGATAATTCTATCTTTCCCCCTTGAACGACTCCGCAACTATCGTGAGTCCGTGAGATTTTTCCTTACTTGCTCGATAAGTCATCCTCGTGAATTCTTTTTCCATGTCTGCTTCGCATATAAACCACGATGTCGTGGGAAACGCGCTACGTAATCGTAAAGATGCTCGAGTCGCAGCAACGCGTTATTCTCCTCGGTCTGCTGTTGACGGCCGCTCCGACCTTGGGAGACATCCTGAATCGAGGATGGTGGAACCATACGATTTTCTATCAAATTTACCCTCGCAGTTTTATGGACACCGACAACGACGGTGTGGGTGATCTCGAAGGTAAGAAAAACGGAAAGAATCAGCGGTTCGACGGGCGTCAGAGCCGCATTCTGTCGCTCGTATCTCGACTTCCAGCCATGTTGCGTCTTCCTCCATGTAATAAATAATTTTCATGATAAGCATCACGAAAAATACGTTGCGACACGCTCGTTCACACGTAATTACGTATAATTACACGTCATTTGAGAAGATGGAATGGTTTTGTAACGTGAGGACATAGATCGTTGCATTACTCTCGGGTATTATAGTTGAACCATTGTGTCCACGTGTCGCATATTCAATGTGCAGATAAGAGGAGAAACGTGCTTAGCGTAACTATTAGGTTGGCAAATAAGTTCGTTCGGTTTTTGCTTCGGTGCAACTTCTTTCCAATTCACTCTTGTTTTTCTCGATACTATCGCGCAACTTCAGAGTGCATTTAAAAGTACATGTTTCACATAACCTTTCTGTAAATTTTGGTTTGACTAACATCAATATTGTGTGTGCTGCGTAGCTGTAAAAATGGAAGTAAATAACGTGCATTATCGTCATATTTTGCTCTATTATTTCAAGAAGAGCAAACGAGCTGCAAAGGCTCATAAAAAGATATGCCGTGTTTATGGAGATGATGCCTTAACAGAACGCGTATGTCAAAAGTGGTTCGCCAAATTCCGTTCTGGAGATTTTGACGTCAATGATGCGCCTCGCTCCAGTCGCCCGATCGAGATTGATTCAAGTAATGTCAAAGCTATCATCGATAAAAATCCATCCCAATCGGTGCGAGAGATTGCTACAGCACTTAATATATCTCATATAAAGCGTAGAAAACAATTTGCGCCAACTGGAATACGTTTCTCGGCTCAATGTGTGGGTGCCGCATGAATTAACCGAGGCCAACTTGGCCACTCGCATATCCATCTGCGATTTGCTGCGGAAACGTCAAGAAAACGATCCATTTTTGAAGCGGTTAGTGACAGGAGATGAAAAATGGGTCGTCTATGAGAATGTAACGCGGAAAAGATCATGGGGACACAGCAGCGAGCCACCACAAACAACCTCGAAGGCAGGATTGCATCCGAAGAAGATCATGCTCTCCGTATGGTGGGATTTCAAAGGTGTCATTTACTACGAGCTGTTACCGTCAAGCAAAACGATTGATTCAACCATATACTGCTCGCAGTTAACAAAATTGGACCAAGCACTCCGCAAAAAACGTCCAGAATTGATAAATCGAAAAGGTGTTGTCTTCCACCACAATAACGCCAGACCTCACACATCATTGACAACTCGGAACAAATTACTCAGTCTTGGCTGGGATGTTTTGCCTCATCCTGCGTATTCACCGGACCTGGCCCCTTCCGATTATCATTTATTCCGGTCGTTGCAGAACTCTTTGAACGGAAAAATCTTCAAGGATGAAGAGAACGTCAAAAGACACCTGGATTGGTTTTTCGCCGATAAGCCTCGGATGTTTTACGAACGCGGCATAATGAAGTTGGTGGAAAGATGGCAAGAAGTCATCAATAAAAATGGTCAATATATAATTGATTAAAATTTATTTCGTGTATCAAAAAAATTGTATTTTATTCCACCTTAAAAAACCGAACCAACTTATTTGCCAACCCAATATATGTCTCGAGGGTTTTTATATTTTCAATCGTGTTCGGGGTCCGGACCACGGTCAAACCAGTTTTGTAATTAGACTTCGATTAAGATTTCGTCGAGTCTCGCGTGGCAAATCGAGCGCCGGATGTTCGCCGCGCGCTCTCCGGATCCAACACATTTGCGTCGTTCGCGATCGAAAATCGACCTCGTGCGGGCGCGACCCCGACGATCTCGCTCGCACGGCTTAAACCATCACGTGCGATGGACAGAGACGAAAGAGATCGCTTGTTTGGTCGCGCGTGCCTATTCTTCTCCACCGAAGGCGACAAACAAGAGACGTCGCTGTCGATCGCTCGTCGAGAACAAAGCCAGGTAAGATTCCGCCTCGTCCGCTAACGAATCGTAGTCGCGGACAGGACTCGTCTATTTCGCCCAAGTTCGGCCGCACGTTAAATCGTTCGAATTTCTCGAGATCGAGTTCGGAGTGCATCCGTGGAACAACGTCGCGTTCTCCGCTGTAGCAGATACGCGCGTTCCCGATCTTCGACGGACGATACACGCGCGCAGATTCGCGTTCTCTCGGGACAATCCGTGACTGACTTTTTGTTCATTTTTTTGACCGCGTTGCAATGAACTTGTTAAACGAGCATTCCGCGGAATTAGTGAACTCCTGTCACACGCCCCAGTCCTTGCCGTGATCACCGAGCGGTCACTTTTCACGTCGCACGTTCTCTCCCGAACGGAATCAGCAGTCAGTGCCGGAATCCGACCACGAAAGTTGGATCTCGCACAAATTGCAATCCTTAAATATTTATTTTTTAACGTTATGTTGCCTCTATATTTTCTCATCCAACCTGAGAAGACCAATTTAAATAAATAGTATTAAAATGTTATTAAATATTAAATGTTATACGAGTATATGCTACGTAGTATACGCAATAAATGCTACGACTGTAAGACATAAAGAAACATGGCATGGAATGTACATACATCATGTGATAGCAATTGCATTCACATGCGCTGCATGCGACTATTTTTATTTCGGTGTTTCAAGATTGGTTATCTCAAAGTGCATTCAGTAGTATCGTGACATCCATAAAAATATTCTACAACGGCTTTTATCAATCATTTTATATCTTTCTTTATCATGTATTTTTTAAATATTTATTATTAGTATATAATAATAAAATTGTAGCCTGGCTATCTAAGAATATTTAAAAATAAAAAAATATAAAGAAAGAAAGATAAATAAAACAATGTTGTTTTATTTATCTTTCTTTCTTTATATTTTTTTATTTTTAAATATTCTTAGATAGCCAGGCTACAATTTTTTACGTCATAACAAATGCTAACATATTGTTTTATTTATCTTTCTTTCTTTATATTTTTTTATTTTTAAATATTCTTAGATAGCAAGGCTACAATTTTTTTACGTCATAACAAATGCTATTGCAGATTTATTACATCAACTCCTTTTTCTATTACAGGCGTAACGAGTAAACTAGAACATTTTGTGGACTCTGGGATAGGAGCGATATGGCTGTCGCCTATCAATCGAAGTCCTATGGTCGATTTTGGATACGACATATCAGATTTTAAAGATATCGACAAAATATTTGGTACACTAGAGGATTTCAACAATCTTGTAAAACGCGCCAAAGAACTTGGATTGAAGGTAAATAACAGGAATAAATCGATCATCATATTCTCTAAGCCACATTTCATAGTAACAATTTTATCAAATTTTGTTAATATGTAATAAAGTAATATGTAATTCAATCAAGGTTATTCTTGATCTCGTACCCAATCATACTTCGGATGAACATTATTGGTTCCAAGAGAGCATAAAACGTGGCTCCAAGTATGAAGATTATTACATATGGGCAAATGGAAGAGAAAACAACGCACAACCACCAAACAATTGGAGAAGTGTATTTAGCGGATCAGCTTGGACATTCAACGAAGTTCGCAATCAATGGTACTTTCATCAATTTCACGAAAGGCAACCAGACCTGAATTACAGTAATCCCAACGTGCAAGAAGAGATGAAGGTATATTTACATTTCGCGAGATTTTATTAAGCTCTATCAATGGTTTTCTAAAAGTAAATGAAAAATGTAAATGCACGTGTATGTAATATATGCAATGTAAATACATAGGAAATCATCGAATTTTGGTTGAGAAAAGGGGTGGATGGATTTCGCGTGGATGCGGTGCCGCATCTATACGAGATAAATTACACTAGGGACGAACTTCGAAGCGGTAAGCCAGGAGCAGAACGAGACGATTATGATTACCTACGTCATACATTCTCAAAGGATATACCGGAAACGTACGAATTAGTACAAAGTTGGAGAAAAATTCTAGACGATTACGCCCATCAATATAACACGAGCGAGAAGGTATATATTTATCTTTAATATTTTTAATATTGTTAAACAATTTGAAATATATATGTTTGATATATTGTAAGACAATGTACACATTGTCTTAAAAATCCCAGAAATAATTTAATATAATACTCTAATAATAATAATAATATTCATTAATTTTATAACAAGGTGATGATGACTGAAGCATACACGTCGTTAGAAAACACCATCAAATATTACAATTACGGTTCTCACATTCCTTTCAACTTTAATTTTATCATGGATGTGGATAAAGATTCAAATGCTACTGCTTTTAAAAAGATAATAGACGAATGGATAAACGCAATGCCTGCAGACGGCGTCGCTAACTGGGTGGTAAGAAAACATTATTCTCATGTACTCTGTTTTACATCACGACGATGAAGATACAAAAATATTTAATTTTCCAACTTCGCATTTAACATATATCAAATTTGATTAACAAACATAAAGATGTTAATGTGGAAGCTCTTTCTCCTTAATGATGAAAAGCTTAAAGATAGATGATGACATGACAACTGCATAAACTTATTTATTGTTGTGTGAGAAGTTTGAGAATTATTACGCCCTATTGAATAATTCGCGATAAATGCTGTGTTATACAGGGTGTCCCGGGTTTTAACCGACAAACTGCGGGAGCATATTCTACTAGTGGAAATAAGAAAAAATTCTTATATCGAGTTTGCTTAGAAATGCTTTATTACAAAGTTATAAACCAATATTGAAAAGAAATATGAGACAAGTAACAACGGATTTTTTCAAAAAAATAAAAATTATCTACGCAATGATTTAGCGACGCATTTCAAAATGTTGTCCTTGCGCATCGATACAAGCTAGACATCGACGTAGTACAGAATTTGTTACAGTACGACATTCCTGAAAATTTTGTTGCATCTCAGTAACTGAATTAGTAGTTCGTTGCTTTAAATCTATCTGGTGCTCTCCTGTTAGGAAATCTACGTTGATACTCTCGTACGGCAGCTCGTGCATTTCCGTCACAGAATCCGTGCACGAAATGAATATCGGTGTATTCCTCGTTTGAAAACACTTTTGGCATTCTGATAGTAATTGCTAGTTGACACGACGATTGAAATCTAACAGCTACTGTTGTGAAAGTAACAATCATACTGAATCGTTTCAACATAGTGAACATGAATACATGTGAATACACGTAACATAAACATCTTAGACCTTCCAAATTCCACACTATGTTCCGTTGTTACTTATCTCATATTTTTTTTCAATATTGGTTTATAACTTTGTAATAAAGCATTTCTAAGCAAACTCGATATAAGAATGTTTTCTTATTTCCACTAGTAGAATATGCTCCCGTAGTTTGTCGGTTAAAACCCGGGACACCCTGTATGTCTAATTATACAGGGTGTCCCGGGTTTTAACCGACAAACTACGGGAGCATATTCTACTAGTGGAAATAAGAAAAAATTCTTATATCGAGTTTGCTTAGAAATGCTTTATTACAAAGTTATAAACCAATATTGAAAAGAAATATGAGACAAGTAACAACGGATTTTTTCAAAAAAATAAAAATTATCTACGCAATGACTTAGTGACGCATTTCAAAATGTTGTCCTCGCACATCGATACAAGCTAGACATCGACGTAGTACAGAATTTGTTACGGTACGACATTCCTGAAAATTTTGTTGCATCTCAGTAACTGAATTAGTAGTTCGTTGCTTTAAATCTATCTGGTGCTCTCCTGTTAGGAAATCTACGTTGATACTCTCGTACGGCAGCTCGTGCATTTCCGTCACAGAATCCGTGCACGAAATGAATATCGGTGTATTCCTCGTTTGAAAACACTTTTGGCATTCTGATAGTAATTGCTAGTTGACACGACGATTGAAATCTAACAGCTACTGTTGTGAAAGTAACAATCATACTGAATCGTTTCAACATAGTGAACATGAATACATGTGAATACACGTAACATAAACATCTTAGACCTTCCAAATTCCACACTATGTTCCGTTGTTACTTATCTCATATTTCTTTTCTATATTGGTTTATAACTTTGTAATAAAGCATTTCTAAGCAAACTCGATATAAGAATTTTTTCTTATTTCCACTAGTAGAATATGCTCCCGTAGTTTGTCGGTTAAAACCCGGGACACCCTGTATGTCTAATTATACAGGGTGTCCCGGGTTTTAACCGACAAACTGCGGGAGCATATTCTACTAGTGGAAATAAGAAAAAATTCTTATATCGAGTTTGCTTAGAAATGCTTTATTACAAAGTTATAAACCAATATTGAAAAGAAATATGAGACAAGTAACAACGGATTTTTTCAAAAAAATAAAAATTATCTACGCAATGACTTAGTGACGCATTTCAAAATGTTGTCCTTGCGCATCGATACAAGCTAGACATCGACGTAGTACAGAATTTGTTACGGTATGACATTCCTGAAAATTTTGTTGCATCTCAGTAACTGAATTAGTAGTTCGTTGCTTTAAATCTATCTGGTGCTCTCCTGTTAGGAAATCTACGTTGATACTCTCGTACGGCAGCTCGTGCATTTCCGTCACAGAATCAGTACACGAAATGAATATCGGTGTATTCCTCGTTTGAAAACACTTTTGGCATTCTGATAGTAATTGCTAGTTGACACGACGATTGAAATCTAACAGCTACTGTTGTGAAAGTAACAATCATACTGAATCGTTTCAACATAGTGAACATGAATACATGTGAATACACGTAACATAAACATCTTAGACCTTCCAAATTCCACACTATGTTCCGTTGTTACTTATCTCATATTTTTTTTCAATATTGGTTTATAACTTTGTAATAAAGCATTTCTAAGCAAACTCGATATAAGAATGTTTTCTTATTTCCACTAGTAGAATATGCTCCCGTAGTTTGTCGGTTAAAACCCGGGACACCCTGTATATGTTAATTAGATAGTTTTATGCAATGAACAATTTGAATGTTATATCTAAATCGTTAAGAGTAAACTATAAATTATATTTTACAAAGATACATGTACTAATTCCATAATGCAATTATCAATATACATGAATTTATGTATTAGCCTTTAACTATTACAGTAAATTTGTACAATTGCATGCTAATTAGTGTACTTTATAAATACTGAATGCAATGTGATTGTATGTGATAATCTACAAATAGAACAATATATTCATAGATGGGAAATCACGATCGCAATCGCACTGCTTCGCGTTTCGAAGGAAGAGCAGATCAAATGACGATGTTAGCCATGATACTGCCGGGTGTAGCGGTAACATATTATGGTGAGGAAATCGGAATGGTTAATAAAATGGACATAAGTTGGGAAGATACGCAGGATCCCCAAGCGTGTAACGCAGGCGAAGAAAAATATAAAAGTCGGTCCCGCGATCCAGTTCGCACACCATTTCAGTGGAATAACAACATAAATGCAGGTATGAATCAACCAATCACGAACAATTAGAGAGAAATGTATCTTTTCTTTAAAATTAGCAATTTTCCATCATTTAGAATTTTAGAACATATATATCATAAAAAGAGAGTTATTTTTTTATTTCACATATACAACGAAGTATCCCCTCGTTCATTAAAAGAGAATATTATTAAATTTGAAATTATAAAAAATTATTCGAGAAACTAAAGAAAGAAAGGAGGCAAATATATTATTTAATAAATTAGGGTTGAATATTATTAAAAAGTGATTAAGTATTTTCACTATATCTGTAACTAAGTATTTTGTAAAAAAAGATCATCGAATATTAGTAAATTAATTAAATATTTGCAAAAATAGATTAAAATAATGAGATCTACTCTTTAAATGATAATTACTTAAAACAATTACTTGACAAAAGTAAGTTATTAATGTTATTATATATAACAGGTTTTAGTAATGCCACAAAGCTTTGGTTACCGGTCCATGAAAATTATCGCAGTTTAAATTTGCTTCTACAAAAAAGTAACAATGACACTCACTACCATGTTTATCGCACTCTAACAATGTTACGTAATACATCGGAAGCGCTCAAATTTGGATCGCTATCTACTGAAGTCATTAATGACACCGTTCTATGTGTCCTGAGAAAAACGAAGAGAGAAGCCGTGACATTATTGATAAATTTCTCAGACAAAGACAAAAAACAGGTTGATTTAACAAAATCATTAGCGGAATTCGAGAATGGTGTAGTTGGAACAGCTAGCGTGGGCTCCGGAATAAAACAACAGTAAGTATCAATATTTGATGTTTCATTGATAGAGTAAAATTAATAATATATAAAAAAGAAGTAGCAAACAATACATTTTACATGAGGTTTAAAGTTATAGATTTATATAATGTGTTACACAACACATTATATAAATCTATCATTATATAAAACACTCTGATTATGGAAAGACTTTTCTTTTATCTCTGTGCATTTTCAGACATCCTGTCGAGTTGAAGAATATCACTCTTCCGGCGAATGCTTCGATAGTTCTTCTAACTAACGTCAAATCTTCCGATTCCAATTCAGCAATGCAATATGTTGTTTCTCTACAAACAATCCTATTACCGATATTTTTAATAATGTTATACGGATAAGAAATTCATAAAAATGATTTTGATCAACTCGCTCGCGTTACGATCACGATATTATAATGAAAATTGACTTCACTAATTATACCAAGAAAGTGTCGCGCGACTTGATTAATTATAATTATTAACAATGTTGTCGTTAAATTTGTACTTTATGTAAAGTGTTCTGTAGGAAACATTGAATACAGCAATACGGTAAGCAAACATCATGCCGGTTGCATAACATTCTCGTAGCGTAACAATTATTTTCTAACGTGCATGTCAATGTCGAAAGTTTCTCAATCCAGTACGTTCCTCTGAATTTAACGCGCGATCATAAGCTTTACTTCTGTTTTGTACACGAAAAAACATTTCGCAGAATACAAAGTTTATCTCGACCTCGCGCAAACAAATCGATAATTCGTTACACGGATGGCACAACTGGAGAACCAATTTTCGCATCTAATCCTGCCTGATGAAAAAATATCTGCGTACGCGGGAACCTTCGTGAGAGGTTGGCAACAGGATCAAACAGCGGATGAAGTTCGACAAAATAATCTGCCAAGACGTACTTCCTTCAACGGAATCACATTTTATCAACCCACAGTTCTAGATTCTTTCCTTTCACGGTGACATGTGATTGAACTCGATTAGACGGCGATATCTTGATTTTCAAAGAAACGCTATTTTTTAAGAATACACACTCCGACTCTGTAATCGAGCCGATTTTTTAAGTACAATCTTGATACACACGAATAGATGAATAATTGAATTATGTTCATCGAGAAATATTACAAATCTCAGTGACTAATATATGTGTGAAGGGCTATCCTGCACGGCAATATGTAAATATAATTATGTAAATTTTATATTATAATATAATAATAATTCATATTATAAATAAATGATAGTTTCTAATGTAATACTTGTAAAAGTTAAAAAGTGCGACTTTCCCTGCAAGTCTCTCTTCAAATATTTATATTAATATTATTTTATGGTCCACACGAAGAGAAAGGGAGGGATATATAAAAAAAACAGTAACGTTATTCCCAACTGCTGCCTATATCGATATTAAAATCCTCGTGGCTATTTTTTTACGTAATAACCAATTGTCAATGGTGCATACTATCCATTAAAAACGCCACTAACGAAAAATCGCAATAGCACTTCAAAAGTGTCAAATATTGATGTTCACGTGTCAACAAAATTTACATATCGGAAGTTGCAAAATTCGGTTGATACCGATTAAATACGCCGGAACATATGTATGAAAAACGATATGCACATAATATATAATCAATACATGTTATGACACACGTATCATGTCATATATTTTTCATATATATTATATCGGGTTGGCCAAAAAGTAATTGCATTTTTTTCCAATAGATAGACATACATTGTCTTGAAATGTAACTAACTTCATTCTAAACCGCAAATTCATTATGTAGGTTAACAACTCACAGTTCAAGTTTGTTTTAGAAAAAGAAAGTACACGATTTCGTTAACAATTGTTTCTTTGCCGTCGATTTCAAAATGGAAAATCAAAAAGAACATTTTCGTCATATTTTGTTTTATTACTTCCGAAAAGGGAAAAACGCTGTGCAAGCTCATAAAAAGTTATATGATGTATATGGCGAAGATGCTTTAAAACTGCGGCAGTGTCAAAATTCGTTTACCAAATTTCGATCTGGAGATTTTAATGTGAAAGATGCACCACGCTGAGGAAGGTCAATCGAAATTGATGATGACAAAATAAAGGCACTGATCGATTCCAATCGGCGTTTAACGACACGAGAGATTGCTGAGAATCTTAACGTATCGAAATCGAGTGTTGAAAACCATTTAAAACGACTTGGATACATTAGTAAGCTCGATATTTCGGTACCACATGAGCTCAAAGAAATTCATCTCACTAAGCGTATTGACATCTGCGATTCTCTTTTGAAACGTGAGGAAAATGATCCATTTTTGAAACGTATGATAACAGGCGACGAAAAATCGATCGTCTACAACAACGTCAAACGAAAAAGATCGTGGAGCAAGCGTGATGAACCTGCTGAAAGCACTTGAAAAGCAGATATTCACCAAAGAAAGATTATGCTGTCAGTCTGGTGGGACTTTAAAGGTATCGTGTATTTTGAGCTGCTTGCAAGGAATCAAACCATTCATTCAGACGTATACTGTCGTCAACTGGATCAATTAAATGATGCCATCAAACAGAAACGTCGAGAATTGGTGAATCGCAAAGGTGTTGTGTTTCACCACGATAACGCTAGACCACGTACAAGTTTGGTCACTCGTGAAAAATTGTTGCAGCTTGGATGGGATGTGATACCACATCCACCATATTCGCCAGACCCGGCACCATCAGATTACCATTTGTTTCGTTCTTTGCAAAACGCCTTGAATGGTAAAACCTTGACTGCTGATGAGGATATGAAATCGTTGTTGGAATTGTTTTTTGCTGAAAAAGATAAGAACTTTTTTGAGCGCGGAATCATGAAGTTGCCTGAAAAATGGCAAAAGATAATCAAACAAAATGGACAATATATTGTTTAATAAAGTTTTTGTTTCCCATGAAAAATTCGCCTTTTATTTATATAAAAAAAACGCAATTACTTTTTGGCTAACCCAATATTATATATATTATATATTATATATTATATTAATATATATTGGGTTGGCCAAAAAGTAATTGCATTTTTTTCCAATAGATAGACATACATTGTCTTGAAATGTAACTAACTTCATTCTAAACCGCAAATTCATTATGTAGGTTAACAACTCACAGTTCAAGCCTGTTTTAGAAAAAGAAAGTACACGATTTCGTTAACAATTGTTTCTTTGCCGTCGATTTCAAAACGGAAAATCAAAAAGAACATTTTCCTCATATTTTCTTTTATTACTTCCGAAAAGGGAAAAACGCTGTGCAAGCTCATAAAAAGTTATCTGATGTATATGGCGAAGATGCTTTAAAACTGCGGCAGTGTCAAAATTCGTTTACCAAATTTCGATCTGGAGATTTTTATGTGAAAGATGCACCACGCTGAGGAAGGCCAATCGAAATTGATGATGACAAAATAAAGGCACTGATCGATTCCAATAGGCGTTTAACGACACGAGAGATTGCTGAGAATCTTAACGTATCGAAATCGAGTGTTGAAAACCATTTAAAACGACTTGGATACATTAGTAAGCTCGATATTTCGGTACCACATGAGCTCAAAGAAATTCATCTCACTAAGCGTATTGACATCTGCGCTTCTCTTTTGAAACGTGAGGAAAATGATCCATTTTTGAGACGTATGATAACAGGCGACGAAAAATCGATCGTCTACAACAACGTCAAACGAAAAAGATCGTCGAGCAAGCGTGATGAACCTGCTGAAAGCACTTGAAAAGCAGATATTCACCAAAGAAAGATTATGCTGTCAGTCTGGTGGGACTTTAAAGGTATCGTGTATTTTGAGCTGCTTGCAAGGAATCAAACCATTAATTCAGACGTATACTGTCGTCAACTGGATCAATTAAATGATGCCATCAAACAGAAACGTCGAGAATTGGTGAATCGCAAAGGTGTTGTGTTTCACCATGATAACGCTAGACCACGTACAAGTTTGGTCACTCGTGAAAAATTGTTGCAGCTTGGATGGGATGCGTTACCACATCCACCATATTCGCCAGACCCGGCACCATCAGATTACCATTCGTTTCGTTCTTTGCAAAACGCCTTGAATGGTAAAACCTTGACTGCTGATGAGGATATCAAATCGTTGTTGGAATTGTTTTTTGCTGAAAAAGATAAGAACTTTTTTGAGCGCGGAATCATGAAGTTGCCTGAAAAATGGCAAAAGATAATCAAACAAAATGGACAATATATTGTTTAATAAAGTTTTTGTTTCCCATGAAAAATTCGCCTTTTATTTATATAAAAAAAACGCAATTACTTTTTGGCCAACCCAATATTTTACAATGTATTAGCATGTTATACTTTTTTCATAATCTTTCATGATCTTATAAGTATTTCTCTTCGTTTTAGATTATTTAGAAAGTCTCCCACTAACGCGACTAACGTTACGTAAAAATAGAAAGAAATCGATTTTATTCCGGTATACTTGAAACGGGCATTGCCCTGTAATATACGCGCGAATAAACTTGCAAAATTCGCAACAAGCCGACACACAATCGCGATTGGCATGAGCATGGACAATAAGCGGACCGCTTATCGGATGGAGTCGTCATCCCGCGGCATCCGTTCTCGACGCCGCGCTTTCAATGCATGAATTATGCATTTTGCTGGAAACGTCGATATTACTCTCGCACAGAAGACGTTCGAACCGCACTATCACAGCAGAAAATGATTTATTGTTCCCAATCCCTCCAGCATAAACTTAGAAACTTTCGTTGTAATTGAAGCGATCGCCGTCTGCAGATGCCTTCCGAATGGCTGATAAACCTTTAAATAATTCTCTACTTATTCTGATAAACCTTTAAATAATTCCTTCTACTTATTCTACTTTTATACATATTCAAAGCCGTTTTATTTTTAATTAAATCAGCTCCTGAAGCAATTTATAACTACATTGCAAATAAAATGAGATACGAGTAATTCTGAAAAGAATTACATCAATTTCCACGGGTTTTCTTAGTGTGCAATCGTATACAGAAAGCGGAGTGTATTTAAGAGAGGACTCTCTCGACCCAGACGCGGTATAATAGTGTCATACAGGCTTTCTAACTAGAACTCCATAATGATGCCGACCATATCTTCGAAGGAGAAAATCGCCTCAAACTTGCCAAGGATGCTGCACGTAGGACTTACATAATAAACGCCAGGAGGAAAACGGAATTCTCTCTAAGCCGATAAAGAAAAGTCCGTTAAACAAGCGTATCGCCTCTATAGATTGACTGGACTAGCTCTCATAAATGTTTCTGCACTTCCTCATGGTTTCAGAAGTAGACGAAGGTATTACGTCGAAAAACAAATTACCGTATCAAAGCGTCACCTTCCTACTATTGGCAATAAATCGTCCGTCGTGCTGGACTTCCGTTCGTTTAATTGCTAGTCTCCGAAAGTCGATGAGGTTTGCTGAGGACGATGACTGCCTTAAAAAGCCCGATACGTGCAATCGAACACGTAGGCGTTTTATTTCATCTCGCTCTCATCTTCTTCATCTTCCAAACACGCACGGAAAATGCAATGCATCGTACACTCGTAGAATAGCAGCCAAATCATGCAAGAGGAAGAACTCGGGAAGTTCGGATATCGTATTTCACAGATCTTTCAACTTTGCGCAAAAATACAATGTGATATTCGAGGCAAAATTCAACAAGTGTTCACGGCGATAGCGATTTATTTCATCGAGCAAAAACGTGATACGTATTACTCGCGAATAATACATAATATTACTCCACACTATATCCCGTAACTTTTATAACTAAAATAGCGCTTGCTTTAAATGGAGAAATTATTTAAGGATAGCTACCTCCAACATGGAAAAGAAACAAGTGTAACCGTAAAATAAAGTTCTATTGTGGCGTCATGGATTTTTTAAAGCATGGAACGTTGTCGCGACGGTAAAAGTTAAATGAGTTCCAGCTAAAAATCATAAATCCTGTTTCCCGTGAGATGAATCGAATAAAAGTTCATACATACATGGTACGACTGCTGCAGCGGTATTAATCTTACAACTTACTGCAAAGCCAGGTAATTATATAACTATCATAATAATAATAAATCGAAGGCTATTGATTCTAAAAGTTTAACTTGTACATACGTACTTTGTCATACTTTGGCGTTCTTATTGCTGCTGTTACCTCGCAGCCTGGTTTAAAAATTTACGGTGCTTACGCTTAACAGGCTTGAATTTAAATTGCCTTCAAATAATTTTGTATAACTTTATAATATTTTTTATGCCACCGCTACATAGACCAATCGTCAATTAGTTTGCTTTCGTTGGCAATATCATGGTAAAAAAAGAAAGTTTTGGTATAAAGTATTATATTAATAAAATGCAAATATACTTCTTATATTTTTTAGTAAGTTATTAATTGATCTCTGCTTCTCTCACGTATAATCTTTTATACAAAAACTTAAACTAAAGAATAATTTTCTTATAATTCCACAGAGGACCGTATCACAAATATTTTATTTTAAATCGTATAATGTCACAAATCTTATCACAAATATGATAACATTTTCTTATGTATAATTACCAAGTATTTAATACTCGAAAAGATTATTCAAAGTTGATGTATAAATGTTTGGACAGTGGAATCCTGCGACCCGTAACGTAACTGACAACGCAGAACAGAAAGTTTCAAGGTTGACTACGCCAAAGGAAGATGGACAATTTAAGGTTCAGTAAGATTTCTAACGAAACAAATCCCAATGGTGCGACCGACATGGACGAAATTGTTCTCCAAGTTTAGTCGTATTCTACGTAGTCGCTTTGCAGTCCAATGGGAGTTCGAAGCTCTTACCAGTATTTGGTCGATCGTCGAAGCCTCTTTCTGCTTATCCGAAAATTCGCAGTGACACGCCGCCGCATTGGCGGACATGAAAAACGGAGATAAGCTTTCGAAATGCAACGGCGATATTTATTCAATAAGCTTTTGCATGCTTTTCTTACGCGGAGTTATAAAATTGACAAGTACGATGTGCTTTTTAGAAAAATCATGCAAAATCACTACACAACGTCGGACATAATATGAGCAATTCAATCGTTGAATATTTAATATTTCAAGCATTTTTTCAAACTAAACACATCTCACTTATTAATTTATTTTAAAGAAGGATAAAAGTAAGAGATTTTTCGAACGTTGTTACTCAAACTCGTCGTTGCAATCCATTTCTAATGGATGAGTATCGTCCAATATCATCCAATTAACAGTTGGATGACAAATATATAAGCACGGCAGTGTCAATGCTATCTCGTACAATGGGTATCGCTAAACTGGCGGGAGTTTTATTTCTGAAATAATAGGAAGACTCACCGAACCGTGCCGGCACGTGCGCAGACCCGTAATCGCGGTGCTTCCCGAAACAGAGACGAAAACTAAATCTCTTACAATTTAAAACGAGGTCAGACGATTAGGACCCTTCCTGCATTAAAGCGGGCAGCTCTCGCGTCGTTGCTGAGCGACGGAAGACAAATAGTGAATCAAGATGCAAACGTGCCGGCCGTGTTGAATTATTTTGCGTGTTGCTAATTTTCGTTGACGAGCGGCACTGTTACCGGTCATTAATTTACGAGCACTCGTTAGAGAGAATTGGCACGGGAAAGCAATTTCGACGATTCGCCCTGTCGCATGCCAAATAATTTTTTCGATCGAAAATGACAATTCGGTTAAACCGACAATTATTTCATTTTCCAGGATACCGTTCTCTTTTCCCAAATTGCATTGCGTTGGCTTGAATATAAATTATTATATTCGTATATACGATGCAAGCAGAAGCATATTGAATAAGAAAATGGAGAAAAGCGTCCGCTATGAGGACGAGAACGGTGCTTGGAGTCTCCTCTTCTCAAAGAAAATGACAAATAAACTAGCTCGAGGAGATCGATGGTGCTTGTCTGCCGTTTTCGCGTTTCCTCCGCAAGACGTTGCCTCAGGACAATTTAACGAAGCTGGCAAAGTTAGAGGGAAAGTCAATATTCTCTTGCCCCTTTCTCGCGAGCTCGACGGCGTCGCACGCGCGCACGGATTTCGATTGGTTACGCACATCATCAGGAGAAAACGGTATCCCGAGTGCGAACGCAAACATCGACGGCTTTTTTCGAGCACGATTCGTCCGCACAATCATGTCTCTACTCGACGCACAAAAACAAGTGAGTGGAAAGTTAATCGACGGGACACATCGAAAAGTGGGTGCTCGAAACGTTACGCTACAAATACAGCCGCTTAATTACGAAGCGCGAGCGACGATTTTCTTTTTATCGACGAGGTGTAGAATTCAATAACTTGGCTGTCACGCTAATAACGTCCATCTGCTTGTTTTTTTTCTATTTCTCGATGATTTCATTAAGAAGTTTGCCACCATGATCGGTCACCGACTCCCGACATGCCAATAGACATTTTTAAGACGTGAATGATATTATAACATGCAATTATTTATATTTGCAAAATATAACGGTTGTTTGCTAACAATAAAAAAGCATAATGGACAAAGTGCATTTGTAGAGAACTTAATATTTGCATTTATCAAAGTTATGGAAATAATTATATGGACATATTACGGAAATCTTAATAATCCACTTGGCATAAATTAAAAGCTAGCTAAAATATTCGTCTAAATTATTCTTTTAAATTATAGTAAATCTGTTAATGTGTGATTTGATACCTTAAATTTTTCGAGATTAACACGAATGATGCAAAAATGAAAAAACGAGGTAAGCGAAAGATGTAACGTTCGCAGAAAATAACGAACTGCACGACAAGCTTCTACGCACTTTCTGAATGAGAGCACGTAATTTCGTATTCATTACATTCCGCGGATATAAATCATGCAAGAGTCGTGCAACACGCGGGCAATTAAGTGATCGGATAAAACGCGACGTTTATGTAAAATCGATCGAACAAGTGGACGTTAGCGGACACGCGTAAGCATGACCGTCATAATGATGCATAAGACAGGAGTAATTGACGTCATTCTACATGCTCGTAAAAAGAGCAAATACATTCGTGTATATTTTATATTTTACATAAGAGTCGTACATAACAGGATTTTCAGTTTATGCAGAATCAAATGTTTGTCGCAATGTTAAACAACTAGAAGTTTTGCACTGCTTTAGACTTTAGAGTAACGTTTAAAACCGTCGCATAGAGAGGCCGCAAAGCTTTTTTCTTTCCTTGTCGACGTAATTTAATCAACTGATTCACGCATTACACACCCATAACTACACGCTTCTGCGTCGCCTAGTGTCACGGGAAATTAATGGATGATGTAGCGATTCGTGCCTGATAACAGGGATCGCGCTAGGATGGAAATAGAACGTCAGCTTTCTCTTCTACGAAATGTCACTAGATTAATTAAACCCACAAATTGGAGACACCGCGTGGCAATTCTATTACATCCCTCGCCTCATATTAGGGTAAACGAATGGGAGCTGGAAGAAATTTAATCGCACAAATAATATCGTCGTAAGTAGCGGCCGGACCAATTTCCCGGGCAATAAGACGGCATGAAAGTCGTGTTCAGTCGAGTGTACGAGGAACAATGCAAAGATCGACGCCGATAAAAAGCATTAATCTCATTAAGTGGTACTCGTCACTGGCCCCGAACTTTGTAACCGGAGACCGCGCGGATCAAGAGATTTTCCAGAGAATATCCGCATTCAAGACGTTCTTCTGCACAACCGCGAAGAGGAGGAACAAACGTTTTTATATCACGTCCATATACAGGGTGTTTCCTCTAACCGTAGCACTTAGAATATCTCTGCTTCCTTTGATGATATGAAAAAAGTCAAACGACGAAAATGTTCGATTCAAAGAGACTAGTACTCTGGTAAGAAAATTATTTTTTTACTGTGACCTTTCACAAGATATCAAGGTCATCAACATTTTTTTAAATAAGATGGTATATTTTCCTTAACGAAATGATGTAGCTTGTAAAAAAACAAATTCAACCATACAGAATATGTTGACCTTCATTCGCACGGAACATACTCAACGAATCATTTCCTGATCGCTGGATTGGACGTGGTGGAAGAACTTCTTGGCCGGCTCGATCACCAGATCTTACGCCTCTTAATTTTTATTTATGGGCAAGTTTAAAAAATAAAGTTTACAGTACAGAAGTAATCTCGCTTGAAGATTTAAAGCAACGAATTACTAATTCAGTTACTGAGATGCAACCAAATTTTCAGGAATGTCGTACTGTAACAAATTCCGTACTACGTCGATGTCTAGCTTGTATCGATGCGCAAGGACAACATTTTGAAAGGCGTCACTAAATCATTGCGTAGATAATTTTTATTTTTGTGAAAAAATCCGTTGTTACTTATCTCATATTTCTTTTCAATATTGGTTTATAACTTTGTAATGAAGCATTTCTAAGCAAACTCGATACAAGAATTTTTTCTTATTTCCACTAGTAGAATATGCTCCCGCAGTTTGTCGGTTAAAACCCGGGACACCCTGTATACAGGGTGTTTCCTCTAACCGTAGCACTTAGAATATCTCTGCTTCCTTTGATGATATGAAAAAAGTCAAAGGACGAAAATGTTCGATTCAAAGAGACTAGTACTCTGGTAAGAAAATTATTTTTTTACTGTGACCTTTCACAAGATATCAAGGTCATGAACATTTTTTTAAATGAAATGGTATATTTTCCTTAGCGAAATGATGTAGCTTGTAAAAAAACAAATTCAACCATACAGAATATGTTGACCTTCATTTGCACGGAACATACTCAACGAATCATTTCCTGATCGCTGGATTGGACGTGGTGGAAGAATTTCTTGGCCGGCTCGATCACCAGATCTTACGCCTCTTAATTTTTATTTATGGGCAAGTTTAAAAAATAAAGTTTACAGTACAGAAGTAATCTCGCTTGAAGATTTAAAGCAACGAATTACTAATTCAGTTACTGAGATGCAACCAAATTTTCAGGAATGTCGTACTGTAACAAATTCCGTACTACGTCGATGTCTAGCTTGTATCGATGCGCAAGGACAACATTTTGAAAGGCGTCACTAAATCATTGCGTAGATAATTTTTATTTTTGTGAAAAAATCCGTTGTTACTTGTCTAATATTTCTTTTCAATATTGGTTTATAACTTTGTAATGAAGCATTTTTAAGCAAACTCGATACAAGAATTTTTTCTTATTTCCACTAGTAGAATATGCTCCCGCAGTTTGTCGGTTAAAACCCGGGACACCCTGTATACAGGGTGTTTCCTCTAACCGTAGCACTTAGAATATCTCTGCTTCCTTTGATGATATGAAAAAAGTCAAACGACGAAAATGTTCGATTCAAAGAGACTAGTACTCTGGTAAGAAAATTATTTTTTTACTGTGACCTTTCACAAGATATCAAGGTCATGAACATTTTTTTAAATGAAATGGTATATTTTCCTTAGCGAAATGATGTAGCTTGTAAAAAAACAAATTCAACCATACAGAATATGTTGACCTTCATTTGCACGGAACATACTCAACGAATCATTTCCTGATCGCTGGATTGGACGTGGTGGAAGAATTTCTTGGCCGGCTCGATCACCAGATCTTACGCCTCTTGATGTTTTTCTTTGGGGACACCTAAAAAATGAAGTTTATCGCGATATTCCGACAACACCTGAAGATACGCGAGAAAGAATTCAGCGTGCGTGCACCGCAATTACTCCGGAATCTCTCAAAAACGTAAAACAATCGTTTATTCATCGAATTCGAAAGTGTATCGAAGTAAACGGTGATCATTTCGAACATCTGTAAAAAGGTATATCTTTGTAGTTAAACATACAATAAATAGAGTTTCTTTTCCTAAACGTGATTTTTGTGGTTCAAAGTCATTTGAAGGTCAACATATTCTGTATGGTTGAATTTGTTTTTTTACAAGCTACATCATTTCGCTAAGGAAAATATACCATCTCGTTTAAAAAAATGTTCATGACCTTGATATCTTGTGAAAGGTCACATTAAAAAAATAATTTTCTTACCAGAGTACTAGTCTCTTTGAATCGAACAATTTTCGTCGTTTGACTTTTTTCATATCATCAAAGGAAGCAGAGATATTCTGAGTGCTACAGTTAGAGGAACACCCTGTATACTGGATATACGGCACACGAAGGAGAACTCTCCTGACGAAATAAATCTGTTAACATTTCACGTGGAAAGGATCTGACAACAAATAAGAGCGCAGGGGAAAACTGAAAAGAAAAAGAATAAGCAGTTCTCTTATTCTTTGTCTTAAAAAAAAGAATAAGTCCTTAAAACGAGACACTCCTTTTATTAACCGCGGGCGACCCGTATTTTTTATGAATGACCTATTTTAAATTCGCTTTAATATAACAGTAGTTTTCGAGTTGCATCGAGTTGCAGTAGCGGCGGCTGTACATGTACGCGTCTCATATTATAACATGCGTTCTCCTCTCTGCCGCTTCCCTCGTCCCCTCTCTCTCTCTTTTTCTCTCTTTTTCTCGTTTTATTTCTCTCGTATTCTCAGAGAAAAATAAGGCTAACCGGGAAGGGACGCAAACATGTTTCGCTCTTGTTTTCTGCCGCATTAATGCATGCAAAGCGTTCCACGCGGCGCGGCAGTCCGGCGACGGATTTACATAATTCTTAATAACTGCCCTCGCACATCGCGTGCGGTTTTTCGGTGGTGCGGAGCCCGATACGTTACACTCTCGGACACGCGATACTACGCTGCGACGAGATGCAACGAGACGCTGCACTCGAAATACGCAGTACGCGCGCGACGCTGCTCGTTAATTATTAATACCGAGATTATAATTGCAACGAGCCGGGACCGTGCCGGCCATCAAATGAGTCACGGAGGCGAACGCCGGATTAATTCTAAATTAAATTGTTAGCGAGTATTAATTACACCCGCCGAAGGATCTCGCCAGCGACGGATTAAACGCGGATGTAATCGTATCATTTTATACGTGGAGCAGCAGAAGAAAGACATCGAGACAATCCGTTCATGAATAATGTATCGCTGCCTAGAGAATCTCTGGTTTAGACGACCGTAAGTTCCGTCTAAAGTTCTGTGCAGCGCGGAGAAAGAATAAGAGAGCGAATTTCTGCGTGCGAAATCTGATATTATATAAAAAATGACGGTATACGCGATAGGTGTTTATAATATATGTGTAAAATAACGAAATGCACACTATATCAATTCAAACTCGTTTAACTGATCCGGTGCTACTCGGAAATAAAAAATTTAAATTTATGTTTCTTACATGTTTATTATCTCTTTTGTATCGTTTGTGAGTTTCATACTTGACAGAGACAAAAGGTACAAAAGACGCGAAGAATATTTTTTTTTATTGGTCGAAAGCCGTTTGCGAAAAGCATCAAAAATCGAAACAGCGCGTAGTAGAGAGATCAACTTTGCGTTGTTCAGAGATACAAGTACCGAGAAGGAATATTGCGTCCGATTTTTGCGTTGTTGCGCCATGTCGATAGTTTTGTTGGGGTCACACACGAATTTGCCAGCTTTTTTTATTTAAAATTACTTTATCTCCTTGATTGTATCATGTACCACGTCTCATTATCTTACTCTCACACTTGATTACTATATACATATACACATACAAAACTTAAAAGCAAGGAAAGAAAATTTTATCCAGTACCTTCTCTCTCTGCGTTAATCATGTGCGCAAAAATCATTTATTTTATTCAAAGTATTCAGAACATATAAAATATACATTGAATATAATACAATAATCAAGTAATGGATAGACTTCCGGAGATTTACTCTCAGAATCGCTCGAAAACTCTTATCACAGCTGCTTAGATAGCTGGAATATCATCGTATTATAATGTAAGCCCTTTTCAAAAATTTGAATTGTGGAAATATAATAAAAATATAATAGAGTTTCAAATAAATAATTTATCTGGTTCGGTTCCTTTTGCTTACTGCTGCGTTTTCATGTAGGAATTGTGAATCAAACTTGGCAGAAATATCGTAAATAATATTTACAAACCGCTTTAATAAGCTTCGCTATTAAATTACAGAACAATCAAACATGAAAATTCGATTTCACACATCTCGCAATTCAGCGATCTCATTTTTTTCACGATTTACGTTGCATATAAAATGAAGTAAAGCAACATGTAATGGAAAAACAATATAATGTCGAAATTTCCGTCGTAAATAAAAATTAAATGATTTCGTAAATTTTATCCCAGTGCAAATATTAAAAAATATTATTGTAAGTTTGTTAAAGAAAAAGCTTATCACATCGCCGGTATGTGCATGTGTGTTAAAATGCAGTCGATAAGGGATACACGATAATAAAGGAGATAAGATTGACGAGAGTAATATGATCTGCACGGAGATAGTGCAATGAATCAAAGCTGCGCGAGGTTCCTAATGCAGGAGTCTAGGCGGCCTATTTCGTCAGCAGATTACTGCCATGTGCCGCCATGGAATTGAAAGGATTTCATCATGCGTTCGTGAATGCATAATTTCAGCGCTAAAATGAAATAACAATAGAGTAGAAATTTTCAAAAAGTCGCGCTTTTTGCACACGTATTGTGTCAGCATATTAAAACTTAAAAGTTAAAAATTAACAGTTTCTTTCTCTCTAAAATAGAACATTTTTCTAATATATGTATATATATATTTAATATACAGTAAAACATTATATTTTATTATTAAATCTAAATGGAAAAATATTTATACACACAATGCGTGAGTAAGCAAGTAAGTTGCAGGATTCAAAAAGAGGAATAATGAAGCTCCATATCTGTAAAATAATTCAAATATCTTAAAAACATTGTAAAACTCTCAAAAACAAAGTGTAACAGTAACTTAACTTTTCGAAAGTAAAATGTGTTGAAATATTGATTTCGCCAAGAGTATCTAGGCTCGCGAGCTTTCCGATGCTTCGAGTTTAGCACATAGGAAACCTATAATTGGACCTGGAAGACCGATAGCTTTTTTGCAGGGTCACCAAAGTATAAAACTTCCACGAGAGTACACAAAGATCGATACTCAGGCAGATTGCGCTCAAGCAGATTTTAACTGGCTTAACTCGTTCAAAACCAAATTTTTATTCGTTAAGAGAAACATTTAAGTTTCTCGTGAACTATTTAACGAGGTGACTAAAAATGCATCAAAACAGCATTAAAAACTGTTATCGTAGTTGTATTTTTGTTCAATTCGCACTGTACTCAACGATTATCATTTAATAGTAACATAATATATGAATGTAATTTAAAAAATTAAGTATTTTATTTTTCCATAAATCTGGCACATCACAATCTTCAGATTTTTGGTGCTGGAAAAATGTTTGTCGAAAAACATTCAGTCAGATGATCGTGCGTGTGTGGAAAACGCACCACGGTGCAAGTAATGGCATTAACGCCGAACTCTGCGCGAGACTTGGCACGAATTTCGTAAAATTACAACAAGACCTCTCCAATATCCTTCACGTTCTTCGTACATGGCTGAATTAATTAAACCAGCGCACTTGAAACATAAAACTCCTTGCACACAAACGAGTTCTTCGTGTACATGCTGTGCGTCTACCAATTAACGCTACTATCTCAATTAAAAAGTTATCATTCATTGCAACTTTTGTTCGTTTGCAACCAAACGTGAATGGATAATCTCATAGCACGTTTCAGTTTTCACGCATAACTGACGTAATTGAAGTAATAACGCAATACAAATCACTGATTAGAAGCAAAACGTTATTTTTTCAAACATTGTTGATAACACGTTAATGATTGAGTCACGTTTTACACAATTTAAACTAAAATTGTTTTACTATGAAATTATTTCATTATTTTAGAAGTGCATTATGCTCAAGAACACGTTAAATTAATATCATATATCCTTCCAAAGTTATTATCACTTGAATAATTTATAATCCACGATTTATAATTAATTATCATATGGTTAACATTTCTATAATTATACATAGTAATGAAACGCGAGTTCAAGCACGCGCACAATCTTAAACATGACTAGACGTAAGACATTAATATGCGAGTACAACATCGCTGTAAAAGCGCGTAATGATAATGTAACTATATTACATGCGCTACATCTCTCACGCAAACTCTAAAACACTAATTATCCTTAGGATAACAAATGAAATGCCGCGTACTTCAGAGTTGTTTATAGAATATTTTCACGTTACTACAAATTTAATGCTCCTAGAAAATATGAAATGACAATAATTTAGCAAGAAAGAGAAAACTCGAGAGAATGAAAAAGAAATATATATATATTTATTTCTGTTTAAACAGAAAGGATAAAAAGAGATATAAACATAATTCAGTGCATTTTTAAATATTAGTAAAAATATACGACATAAAGAAATTTTGATTAAATTATTATATTGTTCGCCAACATTCATATTGGCTCGGTTACTATTATATCCACGAAGCATTCCACTGCTCTCTTCGCTTTCATTAAATTAATAGTTAAAACGTGTTACGAACATAAATTTTAAACCGCAAATTCGAGTTCAACTCACTGCTGCTGAACGTAACAATGTTCTGACTTTTGTCGGTACTGATTTGGATAAAATAAGATTAAATCTTTTTTCATTATTTTCTCCTTTTTCCTTTGATCCTCCATCTATTGAGCAAAGCAGAGATATATTCTACATCGCTCATAAATTTTGATACAAGATTCTTTGTTATACGAGCAATCATTCCTTCCATTTTTAAGACGAGAGCGATAAAAATATGCTTCATATAAATGTATTATATAAAACGATTATAGAGGAGAATCCCCTATTATGAGATATGCTCCTAATATGAGATAATAGGGTTTCTGCTAAACTATTGAGCACCATTTGTTAGTTCCACCATGAACTTATTACTCTTGGTGTAAAACGTATTTAGTGAAAAATTCATTGTTCGTTATTGCGTTTAGCCTTTGCAAGAAAAGGTTTGTGAAATTGTGAACATGTCGAAGGAACTTGAGGTACGTCTTTAAACCTTGTTTATTATATAATAAGGAAATGGTTGGCAATAAATTCAGTATACAATGATAGAGTAGAATCGTAGTAACAGGAAAATACGCAATTTGTTGAATTGCTTAATTGTAGAGGTTAGATTTCATGATCGCGGAACCGCTAGGCGCGTGGCTCGTATAATGAGATATTCAGGGTACTCTTGATATGAGATAATTATTGCTCGAATATGAAGATTATGTAGTGTAATAAAAAGAAAGAAAATACTACTTAAGGTTAAAGAACAGTTAATACGAATTTATATTACGAATTTTTGTGTATTTCATTTTTATAGAATCTCACTATGGAGGTTAGAGAAACGAGGAAGCGTCGACAGTGGAATCGTGAAGATTTGGCGAAGGCTGTGGCAGCAGTATTTTTATAACACTATCTAATAAAGCTTTTTAATTGCTATACTGATGTATTTTGCACTTTTAACACCGATTTCTCGAGGTATCTTATATTAGGAGCACACTTTCTCGATCCTGCGTAAAGCTCTTTTTTCAAATTTTTTTAATTTTCAGAAAAAATAATATTTAAATTAGATTTTTCATTTGACCAACCTAAAGCTTATTAAATTCTCTTCAAGATAACGTATTAAATTTTTAAATTCTGCCTATAGATTTCCTTACATTCGGCAAAATCGATATGGTATCTCATAATCGGAGACTTCCTCTATATTATTTTATTACATCATTATTATTGATTTACTGTATTACAGTTTACTGAAATATCTATTTCGATTTATCTTTGATGCTACGCATCGTTTACTTAACGCTTGATTAGGTATCACACATTCGAGACGTTATCGCGTCTCTTCGTGCGATCTCTACTCACCGATCACATAAAGCTCTTTTTTCAAATTTTTTTAATTTTCAGAAAAAATAATATTTAAATTAGATTTTTCATTTGACCAACCTAAAGCTTATTAAATTCTCTTCAAGATAACGTATTAAATTTTTAAATTCTGCCTATAGATTTCCTTACATTCGGCAAAATCGATATGGTATCTCATAATCGGAGACTTCCTCTATATTATTTTATTACATCATTATTATTGATTTACTGTATTACAGTTAACTGAATTATCTATTTCGATTTATTTTTGATGCTACGCATCGTTTACTTAACGCTTAATTAGGTATCACACATTCGAGACGTTATCGCGTCTCTTCGTGCGATCTCTACTCACCGATCACGTAAAGCTCTTTTTTCAAATTTGTTTAATTTTCAGAAAAAATAATATTTAAATTAGATTTTTCATTTGACCAACCTAAAGCTTATTAAATTCTCTTCAAGATAACGTATTAAATTTTTAAATTCTGCCTATAGATTTCCTTACATTCGGCAAAATCGATATGGTATCTCATTATCGGAGACTTCCTCTATATTATTTTATTACATCATTATTATTGATTTACTGTATTACAGTTAACTGAATTATCTATTTCGATTTATTTTTGATGCTACGCATCGTTTACTTAACGCTTAATTAGGTATCACACATTCGAGACGTTATCGCGTCTCTTCGTGCGATCTCTACTCACCGATCACGTAAAGCTCTTTTTTCAAATTTGTTTAATTTTCAGGAAAAAATAATATTTAAATTAGATTTTTCATTTTACCAACCTAAAGCTTATTAAATTCTCTTCAAGATAACGTGTTAAATTTTTAAATTCTGCCTATAGATTTCCTTACATTCGGCAAAATCGATATGGTATCTCATAATCGGAGACTTCCTCTATATTATTTTATTACATCATTATTATTGATTTACTGTATTACAGTTTACTGAAATATCTATTTCGATTTATCTTTGATGCTACGCATCGTTTACTTAACGCTTAATTAGGTATCACACATTCGAGACGTTATCGCGTCTCTTCGTGCGATCTCTACTCACCGATCACGTAACTATATCCGTCCAACGTTAGGACGCACTTGCGCGTATTTGGCGAGGACGGAATGCAAGGCACTTGCCTACGTGAGATCCGCTTGCCGGGGCTGCACGAAGTGCTGACTGCCCCCGGGTCCGAGTGGCACTTCTGCACCGGATCTTTGCCTGGTCTGGACATTATCGAAAATGTCCGAGTATCTTATTTCCTCAGCACCATTCTCATTTGCGTGAAAGTGTACAAGGCTCGCACATACGACACTTTAGTAACATGGATTTTGTATCCCTCATCACTGCCGCCATGATAAATGCACCCCCTTAAGTGTTTCCAGTCGACTCCGCTACAAGGGTGAAATCTTCTTTTTATTCAATTCACCGTGATTCAATACTATCAGACACGATGTTACTGCAACCCGTCGCAAAATTTACATTCAGAGTAGCTTAGTTTATATATAGAGGCCGTTCGGTTCATCGCCCACAGCGCGGCGAATACGTCCATGAAGCGGTTTCACACGAATTTCAGACTCTCCCTGATAAACCGTTGCACCAGTAGAGGCTTTTGTTGAGGTTCCATCTATCGTTACACCGCTTGCAATCCAGAAATAGTCAGAAGTAGTGTCAACTCGATATCTTCATACCAGCATCGCTGCATGTGCAGTTGGATTTGCTGAAGCGCATACGAAGTGCGAAATATTATTCATTCTCAAAGTGACGACAACATATTCATTTCGGTTCCATACTCGTGGGAGGAAAGCCACCACTTTCTCTTAAAAGCGCCTGAAAATCGTATCATATGGACAGAATGCACCTTGTCCTTATTTCTCTTTCCCGACACCGTTGTCTGTTGACATCGACGCCCTGGAGGCTAGCTCACCACGTATCATTGCAGTCCTTTTGATTCCAAGTCTCCACTACCAAAGACTGTCTTGTTTTAGCGTTCGAGTGACAAAGTTCCATACGACCCGTCCGTCGTCGTACGGAAGCAGGAACGAGCACGCAATGCAATTCCGCCAAAATGCCGGTCGAAGAACGCGTCCTCTAATCACTCTTCTGGTGTTCCAGTCGACGGCGCGCAATTGCCGGCCGGGGTTCCTCGAGACGACGTTTTCACGAGGCAGCGCAGTCAACCCCCACGCGTGCCCTTGACATCCTCGAGGAACCTTCAAGGAAACCCTTCGGAAGAGCGGTGCCTCGCAGAGCTGACTGTAGAGCGATCGCGTCAACGTCGTAAAAAATTCACGAGGAGGAACTTCGGATACACCTCGTCCAGACTCGTGCCGGCGGCGGATTCACCGGCACCGCTCGTGACGTGCATGCGAGTCCGCGCCGCGGCTTTTGCCGTGACAGATGGTACGGAGGAAGAACGGGCATCGGACGATCGATTCACGTTACCATAACGTTAACCCTCGCGGGCTGGTTACCCGCACCAGTGCACCGGCGCGCCCAGGCCGACTCGCTTCCGGTCGTGCGGCACGCACGATTCCTCGCGTACGGGCGCGATCGGAAAATGCACGGTAGTTGGAGTCATCGTGCCTCTACGTCACCATGCCCCTCCTCTGAACGCTGAACTCGTGTGCGGATGAACTTTCGGTTCGCTGCACCGGGACCGTAACCCGCGAAGCAACTTCCGAAGTTCTCCGCTCGCGGCTTTGTTCGTTGAACCCGGGTCACGTCGAAACGCTCCCCTCGTTATCGCGGGAACGAGAGCACGTACGTTTTTCCGAAAGTATCTACACCGTGAGTGTAACAACGAAACGAGTAGCTGGCTAAACCCTGCGCGACAATAAGTCGGACAATCGAGTCGTCGAGAAGCAATGACTGATACCGCAGATGCCGCGAGTGGTGCTCTTCTTGCAGCCGGCGTTCCTCGCGGTGCCGGCCAGCAGTGGAAACCCGCAGTGGAAACGGAAAGCCGGAGGCGGGCGCGCTGCACCGGTGGACGATCAGTGGAGGAAGCGCGCGCTTGATCGGCCACCGGGTCAACGACGGTAGCGTGCGAAGGGCGCGAACGGAACGGAAGTCGCGCGCGCGATTAGCCGGGGGAACAGGTACGCGCACCCGACCTCAACCACGGTGCCGCTACAACTGAACCACTCGAAACCTCCACCTCTCGTCGCCGTCCTCCCTTCCCTCTGCCGCGTCCCGCTCCCGACACCCCGATGGCTCACTCGGCCTCTCTCTATCCGACCACCTATCCGTCTTCGTATCTCATTTTCGCTCTCCGCCGTGGCTTCTCTCCCCCATTCGCGCCTTCCTCTTTTTCCCTCCCTAGCTTTCGCATCTCTCGGCTTTGCCCTCTTTCTCGTGATTAAGGTCCGCTTTGCTCCTTCTCCGCTCCACCTGACGTCTGATCTCTTCGCCCTGAGGTACGCGTGCGTGTCTACGCGTCTCCCGACACTTTCTCTGGCGTTTACCTCGCCATCGGTCCTACGTAACGATGCCCGAAAGCAACGGGCGACCGATCCCGTCCGCCGCATGCCTTCTTCGCTTTTTGTTACCTTCATTTATCCATCCATCCGCCACTGGCGTAGTCTGGAGGGTAGCCGAAGTGGGCAACCGCAATCTAGACGTCTAGAGTATTAAGGCCGTACCCTGTGTGCCTTCAGTCTTGCCAAAAGCGATTTAATAACATCGCTGAATTTCTCTCTCCTATACCTCCCCCATTTTCATCAAAAGTTTAATATTATATTACAAAGTGTCTAAAAATCTCGCATAGAGAAAGTCTAGTGACAAAGAAATATTCTAATGAAAATTTTTGTTAATTTCATCGAAAAAGATCGGCCTCTATGTAGCAAAGTAATGTGACATAAAGGAATTGCAACGCAACATAAATGAGAAATTATCGCGAGAGATTGGACACGCACTCAAACACGTGGAATTATCTATCATTTATACGTCCTTTGGTTCTTTGACAGAAGAATCCATTGGCGTGATAATTTGATATTCAAAGAACCGACACACGTGACCAAAAATTCGTGGCTATTTTAACTCTCAATCTCCTACTTTATGGTCGTAAAAAGCTGGAAAGAATGCTATGTACTCATGTGAACATTTTCAGCGTAAAAGTACGCTTGCTTTAACTCTATGCAAATGTAGGGTTGAAAGTTTCAAGAATACAAAAATGTACTTAAATTCTTTTCTTTTCTCCTTCAAGCTCTAAAAGCCTGAGAGAAATTAAAAGTGAAAAGAATATTCAACAAATATAGTTTTATATTATTTAATGATTTCATTTTATTAATAGATTTTGCGACAAATTCGAAAGAAGCCAATTCAGATAAACTAAAGAAAGAACGAACGAACAAGATTCTATTTATCCTTTCAATTTAACGGAACAGATCGCCCGAATTCTTTACAACTGCCATCAATATCGCGCTACAAGAAGGCTTCAAAGGTCGGAAGTGCAGCAACTACCACCGTCAGAGCTCCAGGGTTTTTTTGACGCAAGATGTCTTTCCACCGACTATCGCTTTCGCGCTTCTTTTGTGGCGCAGCGTTCACTCGTACCCGCTCCCCATTCTCTTTTCCGCACACGATAACTCTTTATCTTGCTCGTGCGATGACCGAAATATCCAGGGACATGTGAGTTTCACGTGATTAGCCCGTCTGCGCGACACCACCATCCATGAAACGTCCCCTATTATGCCACAGATTAACCGCTTATCAGAATACATCTCCAGGGAAAACGAGCAGGCACTGAAAATCTTACTCTGCAAAAGGAAATTTTTTTCTGAAAGATGATTCGTGATCGTCATATATCTTGCGATGCTGAGTCCAAATGTGAAGATAACACGCCGAATAAATCAGACGGCAATAAAAATTAAGTAGGCTGAAACGCACAAAGTGGAAACTGTCTCAGAATAATTAAATGTTGTCTGGACAGGACGAATCGAAAATCGAATAATCGAAAAAAATAAAGCTATTTGAAATTGTGACGGATGTAGATTAAATAATTATTGCACAGTCATGTAAGATATTGTCTTAAAGCTTCATGTACAAGCAATTCTACGTTGAAAATAATTCACTGTACTCAAGTGCTCGTAGTCGCGGCAATAACAGTTCTCAACAATTTTTCGAGATAACAAATTCTTTGTGGCGGACGTCTTGGCACGCGAATTTACGATTTCGCGGAGTCCTACGAAACCAATCCCTCTCGCCCTTTCTTGCCGTCAAGATTACAACCCTAAGGGGAACAGCGAATTATAATGAAACGGTATAATAGCGGGCCAGACAGGTTGTGCAGTAGCCAACGTTTATTATGAATGCAAATGCATTCTGCTCGCGATATTCTTACCCTGACAAGAGAAAGGAGGGGGGGGGAGAAGAGAGAGGGAGGCAATTTCGATTACAGCTAGTCGCGCGTGTCTGCGAGGACGTCAATTTAGCGAGAAGATAATCCTGCTGTCGAGTGCCGGCCGTACCGACCCTCTTCAACACGAGCCCCTGCCTCAAGAAACCCTTCATCGTTCCCCCTTAGGTGTGTGAGACCATCACGACTCTCATCCGCCGTCTCTTTTCCTCGCTCCTTCCTCTTTGCCCTATCTGGTTCCTCTTCCTTGTTACAAACGTCGGTAATTATGTACTTTAACGGATCCAGCCCCGATGACCTTGACCTTGACATATGTTGTCAAGGTCACCCTCCTGAGTGACCTTGAAGAGGTTTTAGCCGTCGCTCGTTGTTTGTTAAAAAGTTATAAACAAAGACAGTTTAATGATTTCGCACGAATTTTTAGCTGTCCACGTGAAGCAAGAACATGATACTGACATATATTACAAAGGTTACCTTCCCGAATAACCCGCACTAGGTTTTAGTCGTCGATCGTTGTTTATGAAAAAGCTATTAACAAAAGAAATTTCGAAAATATAGTAGTTATTTTGAAAGAATATTGAATATTGAAAGATATAAACGACGAATATGTATATGAACGAAGAAAGGAAAGTCATTTAAAGCAGTGAATTGTTAATATATAGAATAGTTTCTTTTAATATAAGTACAAAGTATTCTTCACTTTAACCAAAAGCACAAACAGTTAAATACAAAGCATTCTCTGCTTTAACTTGACCTAACCTAACCTAACCTGGTTAGGTTATTTTCCGAAACTGGAGCCCCGGATACATTACGCTCGTTTTCAGCCCGCTTCGCGGGAGGGCAAAGCCCCTCCCCCCGCCGGGGCCAATGTAACAGATTTCACCGTGCAGATTTGATCACCTGGTACACGCCACGGATTCCGGATTAAAAAGTTATTAACAAAAGAAGTTTAATAATTTTGCACGAATTTTCAGCTGTCCACGCGAAGCAAAGACTTGAGTTTGACATATATTACAAAGGTCACCTTCCCGAATAACCCGCACTAGGTTTTAGTCGTCGATCGTTGTTTATGAAAAAGCTATTAACAAAAGAAATTTCGAAAATATAGTAGTTATTTTGAAAGAATATTGAATATTGAAAGATATAAACGACGAATATGTATATGAACGAAGAAAGGAAAGTCATTTAAAGCAGTGAATTGTTAATATATAGAATAGTTTCTTTTAATATAAGTACAAGGTATTCTTCACTTTAACCAAAAGCACAAACAGTTAAATACAAAGCATTCTCTGCTTTAACTTGACCTAACCTAACCTAACCTGGTTAGGTTATTTTCCGAAACTGGAGCCCCGGACACATTACGCTCGTTTTCAGCCCGCTTCGCGGGAGGGCAAAGCCCCTCCCCCCGCCGGGGCCAGTGTAACAGATTTCACCGTGCAGATTTTGATCACCTGGTACACGCCACGGATCCGGCGGGGGGAGGGGCTAAGCCCCTCCCGCGAAGCGGGCTGAAAACGAGCGTATGTGTCCGGGGCTCCAGTTTCGGAAAATATAACCTAACCCAACCCTATTTCTGATTTAAAGCTAAAATTCCATCAAATATACTCTTTCGTAAACGTATATGGTATCGTAAAATTATGCTTTATTGATTAAACATTTTTGTTAATAACTTTTCAACAAACAACGAGCGAAGGGTGAAACCTAGTGCGAGTTATTTAGGAAGGTGACCTTTGTAATACATGTCAAACTCAAGTCCTTGTTTCGCGTGGACAGCTGAAAATTCGTGCAAAATTATTAAACTTCTTTTGTTAATAACTTTTTAATAAACAACGAGCGACGGCTAAAACCTCTTCAAGGTCACTCAGGAGGGTGACCTTGACAACATATGCCAAGGTCAAGGTCATCGGGGCTGGGTCCGTTAAAGTGCATAATTACCCAAGCGTCTTTTTGCCCAGTCGTCTCAAGCACATCCGCACGCTTTCATTTTTCCTTTCCGCTATTCCGCTCGGCGGAATCATCTGCGTGTCGTACAAACGCGTGCATTAATTCGACCGGATGTACGACGCAATGGAGTAACTCGTCGAACGTGTTCGCGTCTGACGAATTGATGTGCTCGTCTGTACTCGCTGGAAACATGACCACACTCGGTTTGCTCGCAGGTATACAGTCGATGCGGGTGGCTCACGTACAACGTAAGCGCAGTTCGTCGCCTACGCAGCAGTGGCACAGTATAGTCCGATAAAGGAAAGAAAAGCGACAGTGGAGAACGCTGTCTTCGACACACATTCGACGATTGATTGATTTTCAAGCCAGGCCGCGCACTATGTGCAAACACCACGGAGCAGCGCGCGAAATTTATTCCACGCTCGTTCCAACAATTTCCTTTGATGTTGCTCTGTGTTTGACGCGTAACGATGCACTTTTCGATGTTGTTTCGCTCGCTTTTCAAACAAGCTTTCCCTCTCCGTGCTCTTGTAGTTTTAACAGAACAATACACAATACGCAATATTATTATAGGAATTAATCTACATCATGCAATGCGATAAATTTATTTCAATTATCAAGTTGAGAAGTAATAGCGCATGCAAATCAGACTAAATCCACAATTTCGTATTCTATGATGAGTAGCCTTGTAAATAAGGACTTGTTTTCTAAAAAAGTTTTATGATGTTTTGCGTTCTCTAAAACAAATTTGCGATGTTTTTCACCTTAAGTCATCGATCCTGTATGCAGAGACCAGTTTAATTTCCTGAAACAATGAAATCCTTTACAAGGCAATATCATCCAAGGTACCGGCGACTGATCGTCGCCACGAGTAATCGTAAAGTCGCGCACGGACGATTAAATCAATTCACGGGAGGCTTTAAATCCCGCGACGATATAAAGACGTTGCGATGCTGCGCGAGCGACGCATAATCCACCCGATGCCACGACTGCCGCCGATATTCCCGCGATAAAAACGCCACGAGTCGCGATAATGCAAGGTTTACCTCTATTTATCACACGGTGCACTTAATGGCGACGGCTATGTACCCATCAATTAATATCTTGTGTGCCCGTCAAACGGTTAGAAGAGAAATGCAATGGCGGATCAGCGAGTTAAACCGATGTCGGAGAGAACCAGCCAACTATGCGCGAGACTGTATATTCCCCTCCGCAAACGCGCGTACGTCCTTTACCGACTTAATGTCGCGCCAATTATCGACTACCACCATCGGCCCCGATAATAGACGTTACATAATAGCCGGATTCGTCGGATGGTATTGACGACGATCTTGCTGATGGGGATACATCCGTCAGCAACACGGTAAAATTGATATGATCGCGGTTCTCTTCATATCTTGAGTCGACGTATTAATTTCGCGAGCACACACACCGCTCGTGGCAGCAACAACTTTTATTGAGATACGCCGCGGAGATACTCCTTAAGGGGGGAGCCTGCTTTAGACCGCTGAAAATAAGGTATATTTTACGAATTGTTTTTGGAGAAACTATACAGCGGATCGTTATAAAACTTTGATGCATTTATTAGTACATGTTTAAAGATAAAAAAATTCTTTTTTTATTTGAATATATCGCTTGTAGAGGTCGTCCTGGAGAAATCTTAGTGCAGCCGTGTCGCCGGCATTGCAAATTGCTGAGCATTCTCCTGCCTCCAAATTTCGTTTAAACTGAAAAGTTGAAATATGCTCTCGTTATTTATGAATTCCCATCGTCAATGAACCAAAGAGAGAAGAAAAAAGTTGAAAAGTGCCAAAATGGTGGAGCTTAGAACACAAAAGTACGATTTTTAGGCAAAGTTTTTGAACTTTTTCATGCAAAAATAATTGTTTAACTTAATGTTTTTGTGAATATTAAAGGTTCATCGACGATGGGAATTCATAAATAACGAGAAAATATTTCAATTTTTCAGTTTGGATGAAATTTGGAGGCAGGAGAATGCTCACCAATTTACAATGCCGGCTGCACTAAGATGCCTCCAGGACGACCTCTACAGGCGATATATTCAAATCAAAAAATAATTTTTTTGTCTTTAAACATGTACTAATAAATGCATCAAAGTTTTATGCATTTATTAGTACATGTTTAAAGATAAAAAAATTCTTTTTTTATTTGAATATATCGCTTGCAGAGGTCGTCCTGGAGAAATCTTAGTGCAGCCGCGTCGCCGGCATTGCAAATTGCTGAGCATTCTCCTGCCTCCGAATTTCGTCTAAACTGAAAAGTTGAAATATGTTCTCGTTATTTATGAATTCCCATCGTCGATGAACCAAAGAGAGAAGAAAAAAGTTGAAAAGTGCCAAAATGGTGGAGCTTAGAACACAAAAGTACGATTTTTAGACAAAGTTTTTGAACTTTTTCATGCAAAAGTAATTGTTTAACTTAATGTTTTTATGAATATTAAAGGTTCATCGACGATGGGAATTCATAAATAACGAGAAAATAGCACGGGTGTTTACTGGCAGTTAAGGAGACTTTTAAATGCTTTGTTCTTCATTATCAATAATTTATGATGCGCGCACGCGCGCGTGTATGTGAGAGAATATATTAAAATAAATATTGTTATACAATAAAATTATTTCAGTAGTAAAAAGTAATTTCTATAATATATTCGATTAAAGGGGGAGCCTGCTTTAGACCGCTGAAACTAAGGTATATTTTACGAATTGTTTTTGGAGAAACTATACAGCGGATCGTTATAAAACTTTGATGCATTTATTAGTACATGTTTAAAGGTAAAAAAAATTATTTTTTGATTTGAATATATCGCTTGTAGAGGTCGTCCTGGAGAAATCTTAGTGCAGCCGTGTCGCCGACATTGCAAATTGCTGAGCATTCTCCTGCCTCCGAATTTCGTCTAAACTGAAAAGTTGAAATATGTTCTCGTTATTTATGAATTCCCATCGTCGATGAACCAAAGAGAGAAGAAAAAAGTTGAAAAGTGCCAAAATGGTGGAGCTTAGAACACAAAAGTACGATTTTTAGACAAAGTTTTTGAACTTTTTCATGCAAAAGTAATTGTTTAACTTAATGTTTTTATGAATATTAAAGGTTCATCGACGATGGGAATTCATAAATAACGAGAAAATAGCACGGGTGTTTACTGGCAGTTAAGGAGACTTTTAAATGCTTTGTTCTTCATTATCAATAATTTATGATGCGCGCACGCGCGCGTGTATGTGAGAGAATATATTAAAATAAATATTGTTATACAATAAAATTATTTCAGTAGTAAAAAGTAATTTCTATAATATATTCGATTAAGGGGGGAGCCTGCTTTAGACCGCTGAAAATAAGGTATATTTTACGAATTGTTTTTGGAGAAACTATACAGCGGATCGTTATAAAACTTTGATGCATTTATTAGTACATGTTTGAAGATAAAAAAAATTATTTTTGATTTGAATATATCGCTTGCAGAGGTCGTCCTGGAGAAATCTTAGTGCAGCCGCGTCGCCGGCACTGCAAATTGGTGAGCATTCTCCTGCCTCCAAATTTCGTCTAAACTGAAAAGTTGAAATATGTTCTCGTTATTTATGAATTCCCATCGTCGATGAACCAAAGAGAGAAGAAAAAAGTTGAAAAGTGCCAAAATGGTGGAGCTTAGAACACAAAAGTACGATTTTTAGACAAAGTTTTTGAACTTTTTCATGCAAAAGTAATTGTTTAACTTAATGTTTTTATGAATATTAAAGGTTCATCGACGATGGGAATTCATAAATAACGAGAAAATAGCACGGGTGTTTACTGGCAGTTAAGGAGACTTTTAAATGCTTTGTTCTTCATTATCAATAATTTATGATGCGCGCACGCGCGCGTGTATGTGAGAGAATATATTAAAATAAATATTGTTATACAATAAAATTATTTCAGTAGTAAAAAGTAATTTCTATAATATATTCGATTAAGGGGGGAGCCTGCTTTAGACCGCTGAAAATAAGGTATATTTTACGAATTGTTTTTGGAGAAACTATACAGCGGATCGTTATAAAACTTTGATGCATTTATTAGTACATGTTTGAAGATAAAAAAAATTATTTTTGATTTGAATATATCGCTTGCAGAGGTCGTCCTGGAGAAATCTTAGTGCAGCCGTGTCGCCGGCATTGCAAATTGCTGAGCATTCTCCTGCCTCCGAATTTCGTCTAAACTGAAAAGTTGAAATATGTTCTCGTTATTTATGAATTCCCATCGTCGATGAACCAAAGAGAGAAGAAAAAAGTTGAAAAGTGCCAAAATGGTGGAGCTTAGAACACAAAAGTACGATTTTTAGACAAAGTTTTTGAACTTTTTCATGCAAAAGTAATTGTTTAACTTAATGTTTTTATGAATATTAAAGGTTCATCGACGATGGGAATTCATAAATAACGAGAAAATAGCACGGGTGTTTACTGGCAGTTAAGGAGACTTTTAAATGCTTTGTTCTTCATTATCAATAATTTATGATGCGCGCACGCGCGCGTGTATGTGAGAGAATATATTAAAATAAATATTGTTATACAATAAAATTATTTCAGTAGTAAAAAGTAATTTCTATAATATATTCGATTAAGGGGGGAGCCTGCTTTAGACCGCTGAAAATAAGGTATATTTTACGAATTGTTTTTGGAGAAACTATACAGCGGATCGTTATAAAACTTTGATGCATTTATTAGTACATGTTTGAAGATAAAAAAAATTATTTTTGATTTGAATATATCGCTTGCAGAGGTCGTCCTGGAGAAATCTTAGTGCAGCCGCGTCGCCGGCACTGCAAATTGGTGAGCATTCTCCTGCCTCCAAATTTCGTTTAAACTGAAAAGTTGAAATATGTTCTCGTTATTTATGAATTCCCATCGTCGATGAACCAAAGAGAGAAGACAAAGTTGAAAAGTGCCAAAATGGTGGAGCTTAGAACACAAAAGTACGATTTTTAGACAAAGTTTTTGAACTTTTTCATGCAAAAATAATTGTTTAACTTAATGTTTTTGTGAATATTAAAGGTTCATCGACGATGGGAATTCATAAATAACGAGAAAATATTTCAATTTTTCAGTTTGGATGAAAGTTGGAGGCAGGAGAATGCTCACCAATTTACAATGCCGGCTGCACTAAGATGCCTCCAGGACGACCTCTACAGGCGATATATTCAAATCAAAAAATAATTTTTTTTATCTTTAAACATGTACTAATAAATGCATCAAAGTTTTATAATGATCCGCTGTATAGTTTCTCCAAACAAATTCGTAAAATTATACCTTATTTTCAACGTTCTAAAGCAGGCTCCCCCCTTAAGTCGTAGCTCGTTACGGAAGTTGAGCTGCAGCGAAGCTCTCTGACCTCGCGGAAGACATGGCTTTTGGCCTTTCTCGCTAGCTGAACGTATACGGCTTATCTTTGTGACCAAAGCTTAATCTTCTGTAAAAGCGTGCTTCGCTTTTGTTTGTCAGAAACGCCTACGAACGGCAGATCGTGCCTCCGGCTATAATCACGAAGATGCTTAGCGACTGTGAAACCCTGTCGAAATAAATCGATCAGTTCAGAATATATATGTAATCACCTGTAGCGAACTATGATCGTGAAAATTTATTAAATTGACAGTATCAATACGTAAAGATATTTTAAGTGACGAATATTTTAAGTTAACGAGAAAAGGTCGAGCGAATAAATTGGCGATATTGTGCTGCACAATGCATTGTTTGATTAATAAAGGCTCGGTACGATAATGTCGCGAGCATGAATATATTATAATTATGACATTTACATAGAGGCATAGACGTACATTAATTTCTTGATTGACATATAATTAATATACGTTAATTAATGTTAACACGCAACACGTCTTTGAGTACATACACCGCACATAATTTCTTTTTGCGTGAGCATTTCTGCGTGCGTACGTGAAATTAGATCAATTAATACAATTACAGAGAGCTGCAAACATTAATTCTTTTCATTCGTTCGTCTACGATTGTATTATATATTAATTTAATTTAATTTTAAACGCGCGCGCCGTCATAATCTGATTAAACGTAACGTCGGAAAGCATCTAACGATGTTATAACTTTTTCACATGCTCCGCAATTAATTAGATATTGAAATTAAAGTGGCTCACCGTTCTCCGTGCCGCAAGAAACTACTGCCGAGTAGAATTAACGCTCAAACACGAATGCAATTCAACGCTCGTACGTAGAACAGTGGCGCGAGTTTAATATTCCTAAGTCGCGCTGATTTTCAATGAAAAAGATAAGCGCCAATTATACATGGAAAATTGTGGTAAGTAATCGTATTATCATGCATCAGATTAATATTAATTTGCTATTATAATAACTTACCATGCAATTTACTATGTGCAAACATTAATTCTTTTCATTTTGCTGCATCATTCGATATCCAAGCAGCAGAGAGATTTACTAAACTGATTCCGCGTTTCATGATAGTCGCGATCGTATCGGAACGAACGCATTTTCGTTGCCGTTGCAATGTTCATTTTTTAATGCACATTTAACTTTGCCAATCGCGATCTAACACGCAAAACGATAATATTTTTCATATTTTCATTTCTTATTTGATGCAGTATTTATGAGACTACGGCACACACGACTGCATTTTCTACTTGTTCGCTTATTGTCGTAACCGCGATACGTGCCGCAAGAACATTAAGTGTGCACGACGAATTTTTCAAGCCACGCAAACACTCACAAAGATCAACGGTCTTTAATGTTATCTCATCTCGGTGCCCGGGCTTAAGTGAAACTACACCGCAAACGCGTAAACTCCGGCCTAATTTTGCGCAACCCGAATTCAATCAAGATTTAGTAAGCTCTCTCGTCGCTAACCGCTTCAATTTAAGACCAGCGGGTATCCCGAGTATCCCGAACTATAATCCACTGTAAAAGGACACAGCAATTGAATACCACACCCTCAGAAAGGATTTCTGATAACAAGACGAAAAATATTCTTGACTAATTTAATCGTATTACAAGTATAAAAAATATGAAAATAAAACAATTCTTAATTTAAATCAGTAATTTCTATTCTTCTCTCTCGAATTAAATAAGATTGTCTTACTGTCTCGAGACAAGAGTAACATATACAAATTTATGCTTATATATTCTTGTATGTAGAATAATTTGATATTAGCGCCACTTTATAGTAGGCTTTGTCCATGTCGACGCATCATTTTCTCACAGTCGCTCGTCGACTCGGCGCTCTGCGTCCTTTATTCCGATAAAACGGCCAATATTTATGTGTTGCAATCGAAAATCGGGAAAGTGTTTCTGTTATTTACAATGAATAAGTGCAATACTCTACAAGAGATATTAAAAGATATGGAAATGTAAGTAAGTATATACAATATGCTTACTTGAGAAATAAGATTCGAGATAAGACATTTCCATATCTTTTGCACTTATTCATTGTAAATAACAGAAACACTTTCCCGATTTTCGATTGCAACACATAAATATTGGCCGTTTTGTGCAGATTCTACAAATTCTCTTAGAAGAATAGAATAAGATGTCTTTTAGATCTCACGATATTCTGAAATCAAGAATATGTTGAACTTGCTACAAATTTTTATCTAAATCCTTCTGAGAAAATTAATGAGATAGCACCAAGATTATTTTAATCTAGATTTTCGAATTTTCTATTCAAGATTAAAATATGCTTCTTTTCAATAATAAATATGATTGTCGCTATAGCGATCTTATTTTATGATAGATTAAAGAGTAGTAGCATTAAGTCCAGAAATCTTTTCTGTGGGTGCACGTACGCATCCGCGCGAGTATGCGAGCCACATTTGCTGCTCGGCGCGGGCGAGTTCCATCGGTTGCATCAGCGAAGCGGATTGCAACCGCGTTCGTACGGTTTCGTCGCTTTTTGGCAGAGACACGTATATACTGACGTGTCTCTGGGAGAGTTGAGGCTTGTTGCATAAACGGTGCGTTAATGAGTGAATTTATGATTAATTGTGAACGTCACATGTCTTCTTCCCACGCGAGAATTCTTCGTTATCGATGTAGAGAGATAAAAATGTTGTTACGTATAATGCATGACAATACACCCTCAGAAAGGATTTCTGATAACAAGACGAAAAATATTCTTGACTAATTTAATCGTATTACAAGTATAAAAAATATGAAAATAAAACAATTCTTAATTTAAATCAGTAATTTCTATTCTTCTCTCTCGAATTAAATAAGATTGTCTTACTGTCTTGAGACAAGAGTAACATATACAAATTTATGCTTATATATTCTTGTATGTAGAATAATTTGATATTAGCGCCACTTTATAGTAGGCTTTGTCCATGTCGACGCATCATTTTCTCACAGTCGCTCGTCGACTCGGCGCTTCTGCGTCCTTTATTCCGATAAAACGGCCAATATTTATGTGTTGCAATCGAAAATCGGGAAAGTGTTTCTGTTATTTACAATGAATAAGTGCAATACTCTACAAGAAATATTAAAAGATATGGAAATGTAAGTAAGTATATACAATATGCTTACTTGAGAAATAAGATTCGAGATAAGACATTTCCATATCTTTTGCACTTATTCATTGTAAATAACAGAAACACTTTCCCGATTTTCGATTGCAACACATAAATATTGGCCGTTTTGTGCAGATTCTACAAATTCTCTTAGAAGAATAGAATAAGATGTCTTTTAGATCTCACGATATTCTGAAATCAAGAATATGTTGAACTTGCTACAAATTTTTATCTAAATCCTTCTGAGAAAATTAATGAGATAGCACCAAGATTATTTTAATCTAGATTTTCGAATTTTCTATTCAAGATTAAAATATGCTTCTTTTCAATAATAAATATGATTGTCGCTATAGCGATCTTATTTTATGATAGATTAAAGAGTAGTAGCATTAAGTCCAGAAATCTTTTCTGTGGGTGCACGTACGCATCCGCGCGAGTATGCGAGCCACATTTGCTGCTCGGCGCGGGCGAGTTCCATCGGTTGCATCAGCGAAGCGGATTGCAACCGCGTTCGTACGGTTTCGTCGCTTTTTGGCAGAGACACGTATATACTGACGTGTCTCTGGGAGAGTTGAGGCTTGTTGCATAAACGGTGCGTTAATGAGTGAATTTATGATTAATTGTGAACGTCACATGTCTTCTTCCCACGCGAGAATTCTTCGTTATCGATGTAGAGAGATAAAAATGTTGTTACGTATAATGCATGACAATACACCCTCAGAAAGGATTTCTGATAACAAGACGAAAAATATTCTTGACTAATTTAATCGTATTACAAGTATAAAAAATATGAAAATAAAACAATTTTTTATTTAAATCAGTAATTTCTATTCTTCTCTCTCGAATTAAATAAGATTGTCTTACTGTCTCGAGACAAGAGTAACATATACAAATTTATGCTTATATATTCTTGTATGTAGAATAATTTGATATTAGCGCCACTTTATAGTAGGCTTTGTCCATGTCGACGCATCATTTTCTCACAGTCGCTCGTCGACTCGGCGCTTCTGCGTCCTTTATTCCGATAAAACGGCCAATATTTATGTGTTGCAATCGAAAATCGGGAAAGTGTTTCTGTTATTTACAATGAATAAGTGCAATACTCTACAAGAGATATTAAAAGATATGGAAATGTAAGTAAGTATATACAATATGCTTACTTGAGAAATAAGATTCGAGATAAGACATTTCCATATCTTTTGCACTTATTCATTGTAAATAACAGAAACACTTTCCCGATTTTCGATTGCAACACATAAATATTGACCGTTTTGTGCAGATTCTACAAATTCTCTTAGAAGAATAGAATAAGATGTCTTTTAGATCTCACGATATTCTGAAATCAAGAATATGTTGAACTTGCTACAAATTTTTATCTAAATCCTTCTGAGAAAATTAATGAGATAGCACGAAGATTATTTTAATCTAGATTTTCGAATTTTCTATTCAAGATTAAAATATGCTTCTTTTCAATAATAAATATGATTGTCGCTATAGCGATCTTATTTTATGATAGATTAAAGAGTAGTAGCATTAAGTCCAGAAATCTTTTCTGTGGGTGCACAGAGAAGATTCATCGGAGAGATGCAAACCGTTCTGCATGGACGTTTTACCCCGAAATTGTGTTTGTACGATAAAATCCAGAACCAACTTTTTCACGCAGAAGATTTTCCTCACTCGCTGCAGTTGATTAAAATTCACCAACTTCTAACTCGGATTCGGTCACGTACACCTCGAAATTTGCGTGAGGAGCTCTACTGCACACTAATAGAAAAACTTGGCATGAAAATTCAGTTTGGTTTATTTGCACATTTCGAATGACTCGATCATCGCAGGAAATGTCCTCAGCGCGTGCTTATTCCTTTGTTGCTCAAGAAAGGTATGACGGATCTCCTTCAGCACAGAAGTTTGCAGCAACATTGCAGTATTACTGCAAAGCTTCTGTGCTATAGGGGATGTACCGTTGACTTGCACCTGTACCTGTACCTGAAAACGACAGCCTCTTGGTATATTTCGGAGAAATGTTGCAGGTGTTACTCAACACGTACGTCAAGCCTGCACCGTTAAAAATTGTGCGTCCATATGTTAAAATTTTCTTGTGTTGCCATGTTTTGATTACTACTTCAATGGAAAATTAACATACAACTGATATGTTATTATTTTTATAACAATTTTATATGTTACATTAATGTTAACTTCATAACTTAACATTTTGTGTATGTCTCTTAGAAATGGAATATTATTTCAAATGCTTTTAACACAATAATTTTAAACAATCGACATGTCACAAAGTCAGTTTAACATTCTAAAAGAAGTTAAAGTAAATCTTCAAATAATCATGAACTTTGACATACAAAATAATCAAATTTACTAAAATTAAATGTTTCTATCAAAACTAATTTAAGTTGAAATAATTACTATCATGTGTTAATATAACATAAAAAGTAAATGTTCATATTGTACGAACGAAAATGTTCTATCAACTTTTCCGATGAGTTATTGTAACTTCTCTTCCATGTAGTTTTCAATTACTTTGTATGTTATTTTTACATCACACTTAAAGTCACAATAACAAAAATAAATGTAAAGTATTGTGTTAATTACTTAACATTTCTAGTTTGTCAAGAAGTAACATATGACGAATGAGTTGCTTTAACTTAAAATTTAGAGTGGACTTTCTGGGACATGCAAAAAATGTTAAAATTAACATTTTATTTTTTACCGTGTGGAATCAGACTGACGGTGACTAGTTGGCTTCCCCGGCACCGGACGAGCGTTCTGACTTTCGATCAGAGGCTGACCGTAACCAAAAGCGTGCGCGAGGCGTTACGGCGTTATAAACGGCGATCTGAAATCGTCACGCAATTTTCGCGGCGCGCGCGCCGCTTCCCTATCGCTGTGAAATATCGGATAACACGTTATATGTAGCGGAGGCCGGGTTTATTCCCGTTTTTCGTCATTGCCACGTTATCGCGCGCACGGCTGGGAGCGTACGTAGACGGGTCGATAGATAAACACCCCGGTACACCCCGTCCGAGAGCGGACAGCCCCAAGACATCATTCAAGATGCAGGCGATCCGCATCGCGATCGCATTTTTCCCATAATAATCGGCTGCGCTTGGGATTTCATCACGTTCGCTCATCGTGCATTTCGCGCTGGCGATGCAATGGCACAAAAAACGCGGGGCAAGGAAAGAATTAAAGGAATCCTACGGCGTGAATGCACGTCCAGAACAAGTCATTAAGTCGCGAGGTGATTCCATGAGCGATTCCCCGAGTCCCGGAGGACACCCGCTCGTTTCACGGACGCGCGGGATTAAATTGGGCGCTTAATTGAGGTTTAAAACGAAAGTGGGTGTGGAACGAACTTCGATTCACACCGGTGCAGTTCCCTGCAATATCCTGGTGTGTGCCCTACCGAGAGGCTTCCAGCGTACACCGTCTGCTCTCAAACGAAATGCCAGACAATGCGATCGATTCCCGTCAAGCTCTGCTTTACCGACCCTCACCGGAAATTACAGCAAGCTACGACATTTCCGGTTAATTCCACGGGCATTAACAAAGGGGATATTAACATTCGACAGAATTAAAACCGCGCGTTTCCCCCAGTTATCTGCTCTTCATTACGGGCTTACCGCCATTCCGCCTCGCCCCGATGGCAAGTGACGAAACTCTCCTCAGAATACCAACTCTAAATCAATTTTATATTTACCCCAAAGTAAAAATAAAATTCAACCGCGCATCCAAGAATGTAAATGTCAGCTGTACACGCGTCACATATCCAGAAAACGGCATTGCACAACTAAAAAAAAAGAAAAAAAGCATGACATTTGTCGAGGGTGCCAGCGCGAGTCAAAGAAATTTTTATTGTCCTTTAATAATCCTACGGTGTCACTATTGCTTGCAAAATGTAGTGTCAAGCGACTTGATTATTAATTCAATGTTCGGTAAACGCGCGGCGATGCGCGAATGGCGGTCTATTTGCCATCAAATCAACCCCCGAGCGCGACCCTCTCGATGGCCATATTGCTCACGTCGATAGTATCATTAAACGATTAGATAACCGAATGCTCCAGCGGCGAATGCTCAAAACGTCCGCTCTATCGAGTCCGACAGCGCCGGAGCGTGGCGGAGAAACGCGCATCCGCAATGTCTTCTGTCGCGAATAAACTCCGACTGAAATCAGCGTGCGAGCGATGACGACACACTTTATTTGTCCAAGCACGATGATGCGGCACGCAAGAACGCGGCCTTCACCTTTTAAACGCAGCGGAAGATACGTCAATGTCTCCGACAAATGCATCGTTCGCGCACGTCAGCAAATACGCGCGCACAGATAATTCATCGCGCGCGACACGTTTATTGCCGTTTGCCGCTCTAGTTTTAAAGACAGGCATATTTGTAGCCGAGGACTCCGTCCCGCGTGTACGCATTTTTTTATTGCCAGCTGGGCGCTTTAACGGCGCGCATACTCGTCGCTATTGTGCATGGTTCCTTCATCAGAGGATATTTCGCATAGCAGGGCGAATATTCAGCGCGACCGTGAATATTTTATTGCTCTAGGTATATTCTTGTGCACACGTGTGTGTGTTTGTACTGTGTGTGATGCCCGGTAATAAGTGGACACGTGTACATCGCACGAACAGAGACGAACGTCCGAAAACGACCTTCTTCCGAAACGACTTCTCTTCCATCAAGATTGATTGACGCCTTTTAATTAATTTCTAGAGCTTCAATATAGTCAAGATATTAAATAGGACGTAACTCTCAGACCAAAGTAAAATCCTTTTGCTTAAATAAAAAATGAAAACCATAAAACAATTAACTGTAACTTTAAGATTTTAGTCTAGCAATACTCTTACATTTTTTAAATTATTGATATCCTGATATTTAAAAAACTCGTTTCGGTTTGTGGTAAATGACATAATTACATATGTGGTCTTCAAATACTTATATTTTGAAAATCGGTATGTACGAAACGACGAAATGTCCAATGTGACAGAATGACGGCGTATATTTCATATAAATATGTCTGATTATTAATCAGGTAGCAGAAGCGTCAAATTAACTGAGGAACGAGAACAATATATCGCGTCGAAACGCAAAACCCGTAATATCGTGGTGAACAGAGCACTGTTCAGTATCGATCGAGAAGGACGGAGTCGGAGAAAGCTCTACCATCGACATTTTAACTGGCAAGCGGCCAGTCCCTGCATTTTGCGAAGAAGAGAAATAATGACGCGTCTGCGAAAATATAAGCGCAGACTTAAAGTTCGTCATCTTTCATATTGGCTGTCACGACTGGAGATTTCTCGATCGAACGTCCTTTTTATCAAGAAGACACCTTAGTACTCCAATAAATAACTGCAAGTGCAAGACACTGCAGGTTACTTAAGATAGATAGCTATTTGTGAACGCTCTGCTATAAAGGATCTTATAAAGAAGCTCCTTTATAAAGAATCTAGAACAAAAATAAAATATCACGATGGGAGAATGTCAGGCAGACTCTCTGAATGGCGAATTGCACTCGCATCGTGATGGAAAATTAAATATTATGATCAGCTCGAACGTAACGTGCATCAACGCACATTACATCCGTTAACGTATTTAGCGAGCGCGAATGTCGCTCATTATCACTAGTCACGTATTAATGTTCACTCGGAATCGATGACTGGGTGTTTGTAAAAGACTCCATTAAAATTCATCAACCACGTTTTGGTCAAGGTTTCGGCCTAGATTGTTCAGCTGGTCTCAACAAACGCGGTGTCAATTTAGATCATTAATCTCAGCACGCGCGTACTCCTTAACGTAAGCTGTCTATCTCTTTTCTGAGAGAGAGAGAGAGAGAGAGAGAGAGAGATTCTGTGTTCGAAGCAATTTATAATTATCTACACAGACAAATCTCCTTATATTATAATTTTGAATAATCAATCAGGAACATGCAGCGCACGCAACTACAGCATCGAGATTGCTTGAAGATGTACACATCAGCTGAATATTTTGTTACTTCTATCTAATTTCTAACGAGTACCAGCCTGAGGCGTCTTATCTGAAACTTAATTACCCCGCACCGTCCCATCAAACTAAAGTTATTACGGAAGGCCTATCTAACATGAACGATCTTGACTATCACGATAATATTGTACGATGCATACCCGTATAGTTGCACTGTGTGGCACATGTATCCCACCATTACATATGTTATATGCATCTCACTATTCTCGAATTATCACTGCAGAGATGCACCGTTGTCACCTGGCGCAATCTGCGTCGCGGAACAGTTAATAGTTAATTATGGAGTTGGTTAAGTTCCTATGTGCATCGCAGCCGGTGTTGTTGAACCTGATGAGCCTTCGCCGTAGAGTGAGGTACTAATTAGGATCCCCCTTTGACCCTGTCGTTCCTGAGTTCTTGAATCATGAAATCCCTCGCGGCAAATTTCGTAGGATACTTAACGATGGGAAGTGCGCAAAAAAACCTCCACGAAAGTAGGACAATTCTAGTATTTCGGAGTAATGTGAACGCGGATTTTACGAAACGTTTTTGCTGAGAGACTATAAATCACTGGAGTAAAATGGAGCAAACTTTTCCGCGCCTTTATTTACCGCGAGAATCATGCTTTGAACAATCAGATGGAGATTATTATTCAATGAATGGCGAAACTCATTATAGGCCTGCAGTATAGACGAATTAAATATAACCGAGAGAAATCTACAAGGATAAAATATTATTCAAAATTCTTCTCTTATGGTCCGACTCTTTAACAAGAGAATGACGGTTATGATCAATAAAAGTAACCTCTTTATAAGGTAAAATAAAACACGCCATTCTCACGAGAAATACGAAGGTAAACATTATTTAAGGACTCTAATGGGTCCTCTTATCTTATAGCCATCTTGACAGGAAAAAGCGACGCAAAGGATTAAACGATCGATTATGACAATTTCAGCATTAAACACATGTGTTCAGTATTGCATACTTTATACGTTTTTTTTTTTCAATATTGCCATTTATCATGGAAAATAAAGTTAAAGTTTTGTTAAAATCCAAGTATGAATTACTTTTAGTTCATTGTTCTTTAAACATCATGATATTATATAAACGTAGAGGAAAGTCCCCGATTATGAGATACCATATCGATTTTGCCGAATGTAAGGAAATCTATAGGCAGAATTTAAAAATGTAATACGTTATCTTGAAGAGAATTTAATAAGCTTTAGGTTGGTCAAATGAAAAATCTAATTTAAATATTATTTTTTCTGAAAATTAAACAAATTTGAAAAAACAGCTTTACGTGATCGGTGAGTAGAGATCGCACGAAGAGACGCGATAACGTCTCGAATGTGTGATACCTAATTAAGCGTTAAGTAAACGATGCGTAGCATCAAAGATAAATCGAAATAGATATTTCAGTAAACTGTAATACAGTAAATCAATAATAATGATGTAATAAAATAATATAGAGGAAGTCTCCGATTATGAGATACCATATCGATTTTGCCGAATGTAAGGAAATCTATAGGCAGAATTTAAAAATTTAACACGTTATCTTGAAGAGAATTTAATAAGCTTTAGGTTGGTCAAATGAAAAATCTAATTTAAATATTATTTTTTCTGAAAATTAAAAAAATTCGAAAAAAGAGCTTTACGTGATCGGTGAGTAGAGATCGCACGAAGAGACGCGATAACGTCTCGAATGTGTGATACCTAATTAAGCGTTAAGTAAACGATGCGTAGCATCAAAGATAAATCGAAATAGATATTTCAGTAAACTGTAATACAGTAAATCAATAATAATGATGTAATAAAATAATATAGAGGAAGTCTCCGATTATGAGATACCATATCGATTTTGCCGAATGTAAGGAAATCTATAGGCAGAATTTAAAAATTTAACACGTTATCTTGAAGAGAATTTAATAAGCTTTAGGTTGGTAAAATGAAAAATCTAATTTAAATATTATTTTTTCTGAAAATTAAACAAATTTGAAAAAAGCTTTACGTGATCGGTGAGTAGAGATCGCACGAAGAGACGCGATAACGTCTCGAATGTGTGATACCTAATTAAGCGTTAAGTAAACGATGCGTAGCATCAAAGATAAATCGAAATAGATATTTCAGTAAACTGTAATACAGTAAATCAATAATAATGATGTAATCAAATAATATAGAGGAAGTCTCCGATTATGAGATACCATATCGATTTTGCCGAATGTAAGGAAATCTATAGGCAGAATTTAAAAATTTAACACGTTATCTTGAAGAGAATTTAATAAGCTTTAGGTTGGTCAAATGAAAAATCTAATTTAAATATTATTTTTTCTGAAAATTAAACAAATTTGAAAAAAGCTTTACGTGATCGGTGAGTAGAGATCGCACGAAGAGACGCGATAACGTCTCGAATGTGTGATACCTAATTAAGCGTTAAGTAAACGATGCGTAGCATCAAAAATAAATCGAAATAGATAATTCAGTTAACTGTAATACAGTAAATCAATAATAATGATGTAATAAAATAATATAGAGGAAGTCTCCGATTATGAGATACCATATCGATTTTGCCGAATGTAAGGAAATCTATAGGCAGAATTTAAAAATGTAATACGTTCTCTTGAAGAGAATTTAATAAGCTTTAGGTTGGTCAAATGAAAAATCTAATTTAAATATTATTTTTTCTGAAAATTAAACAAATTTGAAAAAACAGCTTTACGTGATCGGTGAGTAGAGATCGCACGAAGAGACGCGATAACGTCTCGAATGTGTGATACCTAATTAAGCGTTAAGTAAACGATGCGTAGCATCAAAGATAAATCGAAATAGATATTTCAGTAAACTGTAATACAGTAAATCAATAATAATGATGTAATAAAATAATATAGAGGAAGTCTCCAATTATGAGATACCATATCGATTTTTCCGAATGTAAGGAAATCTATAGGCAGAATTTAAAAATTTAACACGTTCTCTTAAAGAGAATTTAATAAGCTTTAGGTTGGTAAAATGAAAAATCTAATTTAAATATTATTTTTTCTGAAAATTAAAAAAATACGCAGGATCGAGAAAGTGTGCTCCTAATATAAGATACCTTGAGAAATCGGTGTTAAAAGTGCAAAATACATCAGTATTGCAATTAAAAAACTTTATTAGATAGTTTTATAAAAATACTGCTGCCACAGCCTTCGCCAAATCTTCACGATTCCACTGTCGACGCTTCCTCGTATCTCTGACCTCCATAGTCAGATTCTATAAAATTAAATACACAAAACTTCGTAATATAAATTCGTATTAACTGTTCTTTAACCTTAAGTAGTATTTTCTTTCTTTTTATTACACTACATAATCTTCATATTCGAGCAATAATTATCTCATATCAAGAGTACCCTGAATATCTCATTATACGAGCCACGCGCCTAGCGGTTCCGCGATCATGAAATCTAACCCCTACAATTAAGCAATTCAACAAATCGCGTATTTTCCTGTCACTACGATTCTACTCTATCATTGCATACTGAATTTATTGCCAACCATTTCCTTATTATATAATAAACAAGGTTTAAAGACGTACCTCAAGTTCCTTCGACATGTTCACAATTTCACAAACCTTTTCTTGCAAAGGCTAAACGCAATAACGAACAATGAATTTTTCACTAAATACGTTTTACACCAAGAGTAATAAGTTCATGGTGGAACTAACAGATGGTGCTCACTAGTTTAGCAGAAACCCCATTATCTCATATTAGGAGCATATCTCATAATAGGGGACTCTCCTCTACATAAAAACATAATTAAAAGGAAAGCACGATATCTAAAAAATACCTATAAAGTAATCAGTAATCATCGCATCTGTATATTAATCAAACTGTCTCGACATCTGTCAACGGAATAAATAATAAATCTAGTCGACAAGTTGCATAATTCTAAGCGCGCAATGACTATCAGGCCGCTCGGCGCAGTATGCTTCTATTATTATCTCTGTTATTATTCAAGACAAATACTTGTCCGTTCACTCGGTTCGCCGTTTCTTATTTACTTACGATCCGACGATCATGTTCCTTTACTAAAGCTCGCTCTAAAACGTTCCGTTTCCATTACGAACACGCATTCGCGGTTTACGACGCGATCGACGAGCAGAGTAATACATATACATGTATAGCGAGCGAATACGCGAAGTGGATTGCAGGGAAAATCCGATGCGTTTTTTCCTGTTAAACGAACCAGTATTGTATCGACATGCGGCTAATATGGGAATGGAAAAATGTCGATCCAATAATATCGAGAGAGCGATATCGCGCAAATACGCATCGCTTGCGTGCGGCCGATGGCTTCCGATGTCGCCGAATGACGTCGTCGCTGGCACGTAATCCCATTCATCTTGTCACCGAGTCTCTAAATTCCTGTCGATATTTACCTGGTTCAACTGCCGTCATCGTGAATAGATGCATCAACAATGTGCACCCCCGCGTTCCAATTCTATTTTATTACTTGACTACCGTCATGGGACTACGTGCCCTCCGATACATTATATCGCGACTACGTCATCGAGGAACCGACTGTTCCCTGTGTCCAAGTCCGAATAAAAAAAATAGTCGAGGCCTGCGGTCCGCAAAAAAACGACGGCGCGAAAATTACCGCGGGCTCCCTCGTCAATTAACTTATCTCCAACTTAATTAAACGGAACGCCGATTTTCATCGGGAAAATCAATGAGACCGCCGGCTGCACCGAAAACGATGAGCGCCACAATGCTGGAGATAAACTCGGTGTTCATCGAAACAGGAAAAACGTATAGATAATAACTAGTGAACTGTAAAAACTGGCAAAACCAGCACACGTTATACGGATTATTTTGGAATCGAAAACGATTGAATCCAGCGGTGATGTATTTTCAACCAGAATTTCCAATAGAAATTAGTATCACAAATATCGTATTTTTTGTAAAGGGTATATGGAATAGTATGAGAAGGGGATGTAGAGAATAGTTTTTATAAATCACGTAAAATCCGTAAAATAAAATGAAGCTTCTTATTTTAAATCTGAGAAATATCAGATATACTTGGCGTCGCGACGCTGCCGCGTCGCTTGATATATTCCTACACAAGTATTTTGCTATTAATACGTACTAACCGGAATCGTGTTAATTTGCTCAATTGCTAGAATTAAAATAAATTAAATTCCACAGATTAAAGTATTCCATAAAAAAGCATGCAGCTCTTTGTTACATCTTTTATAATAGATTATTTTCATAAAATTTAAATTCAATAATAGTTTAGTCTTTTCGTCAAAAGCACGGATCATTTTCCGTATCAGTTGCACAGGATAAAAGATTCTCGCGTACTGCTCAGTGGAAGTAGACTATGCACCGTGCATTGCGCGAATCCTATCTCAAAGAAATGCCACAGGAAGAAACCGAGAACAACTGAAGCTTTTTTATTAAGCTTCCATCTCTCTGCCAGAGTCCTATGGCATTCCAAGACTGAAACGATATTTTCTACAGTTGCAACGCTCAGCCGCTTATCAAGCTTATTTCTGTTGAAACGGATCTCTCCAAGTAATTCCGAGTTTCACACGGATCACACATAGATATCTAAACTAATGACAGAGAGATCCCGAGATCCGCGGGAAACAAGGTCGATGAGAAATTTCGTTTATCAAGAGAAATGGTACTATTATCGTCTCCGGAAGAAGGGACCGTATGAAACGGTGCGAACCGGAAAAGCACGAGACGCCAGTATATTCGTCCAAATGATAAAAATAGCGTGTTCTACCGTAACAGAAATTGGAAATCAATATTTAAGCCCATTCTTAAGGTGTCGTGACCAAGCTGGATTTGCGTGCGCCACCGAATAGATAAGAAGCCCCCCAGAATGATGTTATACGCGAAATCGTGCATCCTTATCGAACGAGAATATGTAGTGGATTACTCACTGCCGTAGCCTGCACAGTAACAAACACGCCTCGTCATCCGTTCATTCACGTGATCGGAGTTGATGCACTACATAATTATCGAAAACTCATTGTAAAAGTGTCCATAACTTTTTCTCGAGTCTATTGAACATATCGTTTCAATTTCTGTAATCGTTGCATGCCGTTTTGCGGTTTCCAGCAGCGGAAAATAATGTTGAAAGAAAACGGAGCGCTTTTAGAAAAAGAGAGAAGAGAGAGAGAGACACGACAGGATAATTATGAATAAAATCGTTTGGATTTGGCACGCGTAATGCGATCAACCGTATGTAACCGCGGAAATAGAATTTGAAGATAATAAAATGCGGTTAATGAAGAGCGCGATGACAAAGCTTTTAACATCAAGAGGTGATTTTTATCTGTCCTCTTGTAAAATGGTGCAACCGCATCGCGCACGCGGCAAAATGTAGTTGAAGTGTTGGGACAACGACTTTACGTGATTAATTAGTTTATACCTCGCATACATCCACACACTGTACATTTAACATTTCGTATACCGCACTTTGCCGCTCACCGCTGGCATTTGCATCCGAGAAGCTAAAGAGGTGATTTCATTCACAACTCGCAAATACATTTTGCGATATTATTTCCCCACGGAAGAAGCAAAACGGTCTCTTCTGCACTTTTTTCGAACAAATCAAATAAATCCGATCATTCCCTAGGCAAATAAACGTAAAATACGATGACATTGCGATGACAATGACGTTGAATTATAATGAGAATATATTGGGTTGGCCAAAAAGTAATTGCGTTTTTTTCCAGTAGATGGACATACATGTCTTGAAATGTAACTAACTTCATTCTAAACCGCAAATTCATTATGTAGGTTAACAACTCACAGTTCAAGCTTGTTTTACAAAAAGAAAGTACACGATTTCGTTAACAATTGTTTCTTTGCCGTCGATTTCAAAATGGAAAATCAAAAAGAACATTTTCCTCATATTTTCTTTTATTACTTCCGAAAAGGGAAAAACGCCGTGCAAGCTCATAAAAAGTTATCTGATGTATGTGGCGAAGATGCTTTACAGCTGCGGCAGTGTCAAAATTCGTTTACTAAATTTCGATCTGCAGATTTTAATGTGAAAGATGCACCACGCTCAGGAAGGCCAATCGAAATTGATGATGACAAAATAAAGGCACTGATCGATTCCAATCGGCGTTTAACGACACGAGAGATTGCTGAGAATCTTAACGTATCGAAATCGAGTGTTGAAAAGCATTTAAAACTACTTGGATACATTAGTAAGCTCGATATTTCGGTACCACATGAGCTGAAAGAAATTCATCTCACTAAGCGTATTGACATCTGCGCTTCTCTTTTGAAACGTGAGGAAAATGATCCATTTTTGAGACGTATGATAACAGGCGACGAAAAATCGATCGTCTACGACAACGTCAAACGAAAAAGATCGTGGAGCAAGCGTGATGAACCTGCTGAAAGCACTTGAAAAGCAGATATTCACCAAAGAAAGATTATGCTGTCAGTCTGGTGGGACTTTAAAGGTATTGTGTATTTTGAGCTGCTTGCAAGGAATCAAACCATTCATTCAGACGTATACTGTCGTCAACTGGATAAATTAAATGATGCCATCAAACAGAAACGTCGAGAATTGGTGAATCGCAAGGGTGTTGTGTTTCACCACGATAACGCTAGACCACGTACAAGTTTGGTCACTCGTGAAAAATTGTTGCAGCTTGGATGGGATGTGATACCACATCCACCATATTCGCCAGGCCTGGCACCATCAGATTACCATTCGTTTCGTTCTTTGCAAAACGCCTTGAATGGTAAAACCTTGACTGCTGATGAGGATATCAAATCGTTGTTGGAATTGTTTTTTGCTGAAAAAGATAAGAACTTTTTTGAGCGCGGAATCATGAAGTTGCCTGAAAAATGGCAAACGATAATCAAACAAAATGGACAATATATTGTTTAATAAAGGTTTTGTTTCCCATGAAAAATTCGCCTTTTATTTATATAAAAAAAAACGCAATTACTTTTCGGCCAACCCAATATTATATATATTATATATTATATGTTATATTAATATATCTTGGGTTGGCCAAAAAGTAATTGCGTTTTTTTCCAATAGATGGACATACGTGTCTTGAAATGTAACTAACTTCATTCTAAACCGCAAATTCATTATGTAGGTTAACAACTCACAGTTCAAGCTCGTTTTACAAAAAGAAAGTACACGATTTCGTTAACAATTGTTTCTTTGCCGTCGATTTCAAAATGGAAAATCAAAAAGAACATTTTCCTCATATTTTCTTTTATTACTTCCGAAAAGGGAAAAACGCCGTGCAAGCTCATAAAAAGTTATCTGATGTATGTGGCGAAGATGCTTTACAGCTGCGGCAGTGTCAAAATTCGTTTACTAAATTTCGATCTGCAGATTTTAATGTGAAAGATGCACCACGCTCAGGAAGGCCAATCGAAATTGATGATGACAAAATAAAGGCACTGATCGATTCCAATCGGCGTTTAACGACACGAGAGATTGCTGAGAATCTTAACGTATCGAAATCGAGTGTTGAAAAGCATTTAAAACTACTTGGATACATTAGTAAGCTCGATATTTCGGTACCACATGAGCTCAAAGAAATTCATCTCACTAAGCGTATTGACATCTGCGCTTCTCTTTTGAAACGTGAGGAAAATGATCCATTTTTGAGACGTATGATAACAGGCGACGAAAAATCGATCGTCTACGACAACGTCAAACGAAAAAGATCGTGGAGCAAGCGTGATGAACCTGCTGAAAGCACTTGAAAAGCAGATATTCACTAAAGAAAGATTATGCTGTCAGTCTGGTGGGACTTTAAAGGTATTGTGTATTTTGAGCTGCTTGCAAGGAATCAAACCATTCATTCAGACGTATACTGTCGTCAACTGGATAAATTAAATGATGCCATCAAACAGAATCGTCGAGAATTGGTGAATCGCAAGGGTGTTGTGTTTCACCACGATAACGCTAGACCACGTACAAGTTTGGTCACTCGTGAAAAATTGTTGCAGCTTGGATGGGATGTGATACCACATCCACCATATTCGCCAGGCCTGGCACCATCAGATTACCATTCGTTTCGTTCTTTGCAAAACGCCTTGAATGGTAAAACCTTGACTGCTGATGAGGATATCAAATCGTTGTTGGAATTGTTTTTTGCTGAAAAAGATAAGAACTTTTTTGAGCGCGGAATCATGAAGTTGCCTGAAAAATGGCAAAAGGTAATCAAACAAAATGGACAATATATTGTTTAATAAAGTTTTTGTTTCCCATGAAAAATTCGCCTTTTATTTATATAAAAAAAATGCAATTACTTTTTGGCCAACCCAATACATATTGCATTTCTTCTCTGACACGTCTGGCTACCGCTTAAACGCGCAACCAAATAATGCAGATGCATTTCTTTGTCGCTCGTATGCAGTCGACCTGCGACCTGGAGAACGATGCACACAATGATAGTCCATAGTATCTTATTTTACGCTACAGTAAATATTGACAAGACGCGACTCTTTAAATTCCGCTTTCGCATTCGCGCCATAGCGAATTTATCTTCGCGCCTGGCAGCTCGTGAAAACTCTCCGAGAGAAGAAGTGACCCGTGATACTTGACGTCGACTCCTTTTATTCATTTTGCATCAGTTTTCGACCCTTTCTTCGCGTAACTACTTGCCGATAAAGTAGCAGTTAGAAACTACTGGAAATTCTTCTGGACATAGTTCTAAACTGTGTTTAAAGTCCGAGTATTATTCACATTCGCGATCTATACACTCATTTTTGCTGTAATACTCCTTGCAATAAAGTAAAGAATCTGTACATAATTGAGATATAGAAATATTTTCAATTCAATAATGATATATAAGCTGAATATTTCAAAGTTGCGAAAAATTAAGAAATTTTATGTAAATACTGAATATTCAGCGCAAATTTAAGAAATCTTGCAACACTGTAAACTTAAAAATGTTATTCCTACACACTTGAAATGTATCTTCGCATTGTTACTCGATTCATATATGTTAAAATAAAATAAACGCGTTATTTTCAAACTACACATTTCAAATGCATTACATAACACACTTAGGTTTGCAGAAATTAATAAAGAAAAGATTTGCATTAGAGATGCAAAACTCGTTAAAAGTTTTATCATAAAATTTAATATGATGAGAATAAATCCGCATTGATACACACCAACAATATATTTCTTTATTAATGTCTCATTTTCGTTGAAGGCATTAAATTATACATTGATACGATTTAAATACTCATCATAAAACGCAAATTATACATTCAAACACTTATATGAATTTATTTTATGGCTTATCGGTATTATGTATCTGATAGGACAAGCCTGTGATATTAATATCTTTCTCAAGTTGCAATGAACTTAGAGTTCACAATGTGCGGAAAGATACCTCTATATAATACAGTACACGTTGTAAATTAAAGTTTCACGACTTGGCGACTATTGTTCGCCGATCAATGGATTCGCTGAATCCTACGTCCCACATATACGTTCATATCAACGTAACGTTGGATTTGATTTCCCATAAAGGATTCTACGCCCGTTCGATAGTTGACGAACGATGTTCTCATTGGTATCTGTAACGCGCGTTCGAGAATGCTCTTTACGCATCCGCATAATAAAATATGCGGTGCACAGTTAACGGTTTTATTTAACAACGGTATGAAAACGATAACATAATCGCTGTATGTATAAAGAAAACACACCCTCAGAAAGGATTTCTGATAACAAGACGAAAAATATTCTTGACTAATTCAATCGTATTACAAGTATAAAAAATATGAAAATAAAACAATTCTTAATTTAAATCAGTAATTTCTATTCTTCTCTCTCGAATTAAATAAGATTGTCTTACTGTCTCGAGACAAGAGTAACATGTACAAATTTATGCTTATATATTCTTGTATGTAGAATAATTTGATATTAGCGCCACTTTATAGTAGGCTTTGTCCATGTCGACGCATCATTTTCTCACAGTCGCTCGTCGACTCGGCGCTCTGCGTCCTTTATTCCGATAAAACGGCCAATATTTATGTGTTGCAATCGAAAATCGGGAAAGTGTTTCTGTTATTTACAATGAATAAGTGCAATACTCTACAAGAGATATTAAAAGATATGGAAATGTAAGTAAGTATATACAATATACTTACTTGAGAAATAAGATTCGAGATAAGACATTTCCATATCTTTTGCACTTATTCATTGTAAATAACAGAAACACTTTCCCGATTTTCGATTGCAACACATAAATATTGGCCGTTTTGTGCAGATTCTACAAATTCTCTTAGAAGAATAGAATAAGATGTCTTTTAGATCTGACAATATTCTGAAATCAAGAATATTTTGAACTTGCTACAAATTTTTATCTAAATCCTTCTGAGAAAATTAATGAGATAGCACCAAGATTATTTGAATCTAGATTTTCGAATTTTCTATTCAAGATTAAAATATGCTTCTTTTCAATAATAAATATGATTGTCGCTATAGCGATCTTATTTTATGATAGATTAAAGAGTAGTAGCATTAAGTCCAGAAATCTTTTCTGTGGGTGTAGCGAGAGGGTTGACAATCGTCGTGTACCAGTTATAAAAGACACTGGTCACGTAATCGCGTAAACTATGTCTAAACAAAACAGGAGGACAAAACAGTTTAATCAAACAAGCTTGGAGTTATGATCGATGCCAATGGTAAGTATGAAAATGGAAGGCCAAGTGATAATCAATGATTACATCGCGATTAATCCGTGCACCCTCAGAAAGGATTTCTGATAACAAGACGAAAAATATTCTCGACTAATTTAATCGTATTACAAGTATAAAAAATATGAAAATAAAGCAATTCTTAATTTAAATCAGTAATTTCTATTCTTCTCTCTCGAATTAAATAAGATTGTCTTACTGTCTCGAGACAAGAGTAACATGTACAAATTTATGCTTATATATTCTTGTATGTAGAATAATTTGATATTAGCGCCACTTTATAGTAGGCTTTGTCCATGTCGACGCATCATTTTCTCACAGTCGCTCGTCGACTCGGCGCTCTGCGTCCTTTATTCCGATAAAACGGCCAATATTTATGTGTTGCAATCGAAAATCGGGAAAGTGTTTCTGTTATTTACAATGAATAAGTGCAATACTCTACAAGAGATATTAAAAGATATGGAAATGTAAGTAAGTATATACAATATACTTACTTGAGAAATAAGATTCGAGATAAGACATTTCCATATCTTTTGCACTTATTCATTGTAAATAACAGAAACACTTTCCCGATTTTCGATTGCAACACATAAATATTGGCCGTTTTGTGCAGATTCTACAAATTCTCTTAGAAGAATAGAATAAAATGTCTTTTAGATCTGACAATATTCTGAAATCAAGAATATTTTGAACTTGCTACAAATTTTTATCTAAATCCTTCTGAGAAAATTAATGAGATAGCACCAAGATTATTTGAATCTAGATTTTCGAATTTTCTATTCGAGATCAAAATATGCTTCTTTTCAATAATAAATATGATTGTCGCTATAGCGATCTTATTTTATGATAGATTAAAGAGTAGTAGCATTAAGTCCAGAAATCTTTTCCGTGGGTGCACGAGAGCTAGAATACATTAATTTCTCTCGGCTTTACTCTGTCCCGCTCTACTTTAATTATTATAGCCAGTAGCTGATACGATCATTTTACGAGCAATTAGAGCACGACACAATTAGAGCGTTTGGTATTCGCCCAGTTTCAAGCAACTGCTAATTGATTTAATTTGAAGCAGGCAGACTTCTCCTGTCTTTTAGTGCGAAAAGGGCTCACATTGTGTGACAATTACCTATAGTGTACGTCGCGCCATCCAGCTGAAACGTGGCACTCTTGCATTTCTTGAAGAGCTTTTGATGCGAGAAAGCCGGAAGCTTCGGCAAAGGGGGTGGCGGCGGCGGCGGCGGCGGGGGTGGATCTTTAGGACCGTGTCTCACGGCTCTCCTTTCACTCTGGCTCATTTCTTAGGCGTAAAAGAAATGCAATCACTATCTTCTCGCCCGATATTCCCGACAACAAAGCACGACAAGCAGTCGAGCAGCTTTAACTGTTGGATCAGTGCATGACTCAGAACACAGTCCCTCGGGATTCACGGAGGATTTTCAATCGCCGACCTCGATACAATCCGATTGTGACGACGCATGGATTATCCTTCCTCGATCCTTGGAATCGTCACTTCTAATTTCTCCCCCTACGTCGCTGAAGCTACTTTTCTTTCATTTTTAAAGTCGTCGCTCTGTTCCATTAACGCGATTATTTCAAGAAAGTTTTCTTCAATTCCAGTATAAAAACGTTTATTCAATACTATCAATTTTCTGCAAAAGAAGGGAAACTTTCTGTCAAATGAAATTCAATCTGTACAAGATTTTTGCATGATCGATCAATCAATTATCAAGGAGTCGAAAGTTGCTATTTCAATTTATAGCGTTAAAATTCCTGTTAGTTCTACGATACAGAGGAGGCGATTTGAAGTAAAGGTGACAGATCAATATCGGCAAAGTTGCATTTACTGAAAACCGACAGATGTATGCTAACAAGCAAAGTTACATAAATTTTACGGTGAGCACACGTGTCTAATATCACTATAACAAAATTAGTATTTGCGTTTAAATATATGTATAGCTCAACATGCTTCAAGTACCCTGATTGCTAAAGCGTGCTCTCGACGTAGATAGTAAAGGACGCGAGTATTCATGTACTTTGGAATGCTTGTACCTTAGAACAATCCAATTTGTGCCCGATACACAGCCATCTGCGCGGTATTGCAATTATTAATGCGTTGTACGGTAGCTATTATATTAATTAAAATAGTAACGTTATTCATGCGTGCGCCACGTATGCCTGTATTAAACAACGCGGAAATGATTTCAAAATATGAAATTATACATTAATTAAAAATGCAAAATGTAGAATAACGGTTTCATAGTTCTCATACTATGAGCAAGAACAAGAAAAAATAGATTAAAATATAATTCCACGATCAAAACAATGTTTATTAGTTTTTATTTCATTTTATTGTTATTACTATTATTATTTTATTTTATTATATTAATTTGTATTGTTTTATGCGTTGCGCACGTACATGTAAAAAAAGGAAAGGAAGCGATATGCAAGACAGCGATAAGAATGAATTACACGAGATTAAAAAACCCGCTGAAAAAACTAATCTCGAGTAATTCCATTATGGTCTTCAGCGGGAAAACTGCATTAGCATATAATTGTATACATTTAAATTAATACAGCATCACTCTCATATATTATCGTCCAAAGATAGAAGAAGAACATTAAAGATAAAGAGAAGCGCGCGGATCAAACGCGCTAGTGTTCCAGAGACGAGGCGTAAATCGCAGCGATTTGAGATTGTCGATCGGTCAATTTATCTGATGCGCCCTGCGGCGTCAAATTCATTCGCAAGCCCAATCCCAATAAACTCGTTCCTCCCTTGCCCCGTTATCTTTTACCTCGTTTTACCCCGTGCTCGATCCTCATCGCGGCAAAAAAGAGAAACGAATCAATCGCATCGGCGAGCGAATCGATCATCTGTACACTCGCGCAGCGAATGATCACGCGCAACCACGGTTTTCTTCCCTTTCGTTTTTTATTGTGTCGCAGAATTTACGATCGAGACGTGTCTGCGCGCACGGGATACAAATACCCGGATGCGATATCCGCGTTTTCGCGTTTCTCCGCCGGGCCAATTTAAATTTCCACTACATTCCGCGGAACGAGCCGGAAAATCTCCCGGCTCGTCTCGCGCCGTCCTCGCCGCATTCGCCGAAGAATTTATCACGTGTTACGTCGGTTATGGCACATTTTGGAAAGCCGGGGAAAGCGAGCAAATTCCCGCGCGGTAAACGTATCCACGATGGTGTACGATATAGGCGATATAACGTCGTATAAACGAGAAATGCGGCCGCGATCCTAATTAGATGCGTGTTTCCGTACTGATAGCTACTTAACTTTGTTCCTTGACTTTAGTTATTTGACTTGAGCAGCATCTTCTAGATAGAAAATGCATCGTATAATTGTATATTATACAGGGTGTCCCGGGTTTTAACCGACAAACTGCGGGAGCATATTCTACTAGTGGAAATAAGAAAAAATTCTTATATCGAGTTTGCTTAGAAATGCTTCATTACAAAGTTATAAACCAATATTGAAAAGAAGTATGAGATAAGTAACAACGGATTTTTTCACAAAAATAAAAATTATCTACGCAATGATTTAGTGACGCATTTCAAAATGTTGTCCTTGCGCATCGATACAAGCTAGACATCGACGTAGTACAGAATTTGTTACGGTACGACATTCCTGAAAATTTGGTTGCATCTCAGTAACTGAATTAGTAATTCGTTGCTTTAAATCTTCAAGCGAGATTACTTCTGTACTGTAAACTTTATTTTTTAAACTTGCCCATAAATAAAAATCAAGAGGCGTAAGATCTGGTGATCGAGCCGGCCAAGAAATTCTTCCACCACGTCCAATCCAGCGATCAGGAAATGATTCGTTGAGTATGTTCCGTGCAAATGAAGGTCAACATATTCTGTATGGTTGAATTTGTTTTTTTACAAGCTACATCATTTCGCTAAGGAAAATATACCATCTCATTTAAAAAAATGTTGATGACCTTGATATCTTGTGAAAGGTCACATTAAAAAAATAATTTTCTTACCAGAGTACTAGTCTCTTTGAATCGAACAATTTTCGTCCTTTGACTTTTTTCATATCATCAAAGGAAGCAGAGATATTCTAAGTGCTACAGTTAGAGGAAACACCCTGTATACAGGGTGTCCCGGGTTTTAACCGACAAATTGCGGGAGCATATTCTACTAGTGGAAATAAGAAAAAATTCTTATATCGAGTTTGCTTAGAAATGCTTCATTACAAAGTTATAAACCAATATTGAAAAGAAGTATGAGATAAGTAACAACGGATTTTGTCACAAAAATAAAAATTATCTACGCAATGATTTAGTGACGCTTTTCAAAATGTTGTCCTTGCGCATCGATACAAGCTAGACATCGACGTAGTACGGAATTTGTTACGGTACGACATTCCTGAAAATTTGGTTGCATCTCAGTAACTGAATTAGTAATTCGTTGCTTTAAATCTTCAAGCGAGATACTTCTGTACTGTAAACTTTATTTTTTAAAGTTGCCCATAAATAAAAATCAAGAGGCGTTAAATCGGGCGATCTTGGAGCCAGAAAGCCGGTCCTCCTCGACCAATCCACCTATGAGCGTAATGTTCGTCTAACCAGTTTCTAACTTGTCTAGCATAGTGCGACGGACAACCGTCTAACTGTATCCAGCTGTTTTGGCGAAACTGCAGTGGCACATTTTCCATCAAAATTGGTAAATCGTTTGATAGGAATCTTCGAAAAGATTCTCCGTTCAATCGGTCAGGTAAAAAGAACGGACCAATAAGCCGGTCATGAAGCATACCCATCCAAACATTACATCGAAATTCGTGTTGAAAGTTTCTTCGTCTGGCAGTATGTGGATTATTAGGAGCCCATACATGGCTATTATGAGAATTGAACATGCCTCGTCTTGTAAAGGTCGCTTCATCTGTCCATAATATCATTGATGAGAAAAGATTGTCCCTTTCTACTGCATTCACATACCGGTTACAAAATTCGACTCGTTTCTGATAATCGATTGGAAGTCATTCTTGTACAGGTGTGTAATGATATGCGAATCTGTCATCAGCACGCAATGTTCTCCAAATAGTGTTTCGTGATATCTGCAGTTGAGCTGAGGCACGTCGAACACTTTGTGTAGGAGTATTATCAAAAAGATTTAAGATTCTTTCCGAGCGTCGTCGGTGCCTTAGAGCTGAACGAACATCATATTCATTCATAGGTCGAAATGAACCCAAATTACGTAATTGCAAATGGGTATTACTAAACACAGAACTGTCTGGTACTCTCCTGTTAGGAAATCTACGTTGACACTCTCGCACGGCAGCTCGTGCATTTCCGTCACAGAATCCGTACACGAAATGAATATCGGTGTATTCCTCGTTTGAAAACACTTTCGGCATTCTGATAGTAATTGCTAGTTGACACGACGATTGAAATCTAACAGCTACTGTTGTGAAAGTAACAATCATACTGAATCGTTTCAACATAGTGAACATGAATACATGTGAATACACGTAACATAAACATCCTCGACCTTGCAAATTCTACACTATGTTCCGTTGTTACTTGTCTCATATTTCTTTTCAATATTGGTTTATAACTTTGTAATAAAGCATTTCTAAGCAAACTCGATATAAGAATGTTTTCTTATTTCCACTAGTAGAATATGCTCCCGCAGTTTGTCGGTTAAAACCCGCGACACCCTGTATAACCGAATTTCTCTTTGTCACGAGCACATCTTGAAAACAGATTAACGCCGTCAAGTGCAAGTCTGAATCAAATAATGTAAATACGACGACGCGCCGCTAAAACAAAGCACGTTATCGGATATGAAAAGTCGAGTTCACGTAGCGTCACAAGCTGTCGTTTTAAAGAAATTTAATTCACGAGGGCAAAGCTTTTGCTTTTAGCTAATTTAGGTCGAGTGTAATGACAGACACGATTATAAAACGAATGAAGCGAGCGATGCATTGTTATGCAGCAAATACTTTCGAACGCGAAAATAATCATTGCTTTCCCATTTTTTTAAGATTATTACTGTGACTGTGTGGTAAATCGGTGTGTCCATATGTGACGAATTCTCCACTTACGGCTATTTGTTTTAATCATGTAGCATATCAAATATTCTTTAAAGTATTAGGAATCGATTAATATTTAATGTTTCATAATACGATCAAGAGTGTGTAATTAATATTAATTTTGCATTCATCAATAAAGTTTTAGATTATTTTTCCGATACTAGAGAGGATTTCTTTATATATTTACATGAATCTATGAAAATCTATGAAAGATACATGAAAACATTCATTTTATTATTATTTAGATACAAGTAAAATTTGTTATCAAAAGCAACATGTTATAAATCAAAGAAAATATTGGTTTATCAACATCTGTAATATTTGCATCATTAATATTAAATCCATTACTGCAAATTCATGATTAATGAATTTCTTGCTTATGTAATAGCTAGAAATATGCGTCTGTAATTTTAACATACCAGCATCCAAAATTACGGGGAATTACCGCGCAAATTACAGAGTCGCAGGTTAATGAGCATCGTATGACTGATGAATAATTACTCGACTGAGATAAATAATTACAACGAATAATGAATATAAGTCGGTTAAATCGTAGAACTCAACAGAAATTTTTCGACAATCGCTCGGATAAATCGCCCGCTTGAATAATTACACATTATAAGATTTTCTTTTTCGTTAATATATCCATTCAACTTCAATGCAATCAGAAAATATTGTGAAATATAAACCAGTTTTGAAATTTTTCATCCACAAGATTACGGAGAAACCAACTCTGAGGATTACGTCTTTATTGTCCTAATTATTAAAAATTAAAAAGCAAGTGGCGCGAGAGTGAGTTCACAAATTGTAGAAAAGTTCTGCAAATGTAGAACTTTTGTAAAAAGTTAACGTGCATCACAAAACGTGATAAATTTTATGTCAATACGCTATTTATTATACTATCAAGTATCTTCCTTCATATCTTACACTTCACTCGCTCGCACTATTAGTATCAACAGACAAACGGCGGCTAACGTGTTCGCGCGTGACGCGCAGAAATATTAGAACTGTCGATGTCTCGTATCGCGCTCGCAATCCGACCTCGCTATTCTTTTTTCTTGACAGTCGCGTGCAAGTTTTGCGCGACATTTCCGCACGGGGCGCGCGAAAAATCGGCGGAAAGCACGGCGGAGCTTTTTCCGACGCGAGATCGCGGAGGAGACTCCACGTGCCCCGATCCGCGGTGCGACTCGGACGGGACTCGAAAGCTCGCCTCGAAAATCTCGCGCAAGCGTGCGGTGATGCGGCTCGATGAAAGCCAATCCGCGTAAGCGCGTCTCTCTACAAAGCGGAAAGGAGAAAACGAAAGCGAGAGCGAGGCGGGAGTGCGCAAGTGCGAGCTCGGCGACTCTCGTTGACGGGCACTGTCGTCGATCCTCGCGAGAAATTTCGAGTGCATATATTTTTCGCGAGTGGAGACGAATGCGAGCGGGGCTCTAGGCTGACCTTCCTAAGTGGCGCGCTAAATCTCCCGACTGTCGGCGTAAGTAACGAATCGCTTCATCACGTCGGCCGCCTGATTTTAGATTCGCGCTTAATAAAGGTTTCTTCAAAGGCCTACGTGGACAGATTTGGAACGATTTTTCAGGAAGTTTCCTTACTGCGTAGAAGGAATAGACAGATTTACTGAATCTCGCAACAAGCGCAATAAAATTTGCATTATGCTTAAAGTCTTTTCGCAATCCTCGCAAATGCGTATGTATTGGGTCGTCCGGAAAGTTCGTGCCGATTTTTAATAGATGGCGTTAGAACATGTCTGAATATATCAATGTTATTGAAAACATATGATTTATATATATATGCTTAAAGGTGACATTTCAACGCATCTTTAGGAAAAAAGTTGTTTCAGATAAATTGATTCGTGTCAGTTTTGTACTCTTTTCAAGATGGAAGAAAACAAAGAATATTTTAGACACTTGATGCTTTTCTATTACCGGAAAGGCAAAAATGCCTCACAAGCAACAAATTCGATATGTTCTGTTTACGGAGAAGGCGCTTTGGCTGAAAGAACCGTGCGTAAGTGGTTCGCTAAGTTTAGAGCTGGTGATTTTAACCTTAAAGACCAAGAACGCTCGGGCAGACCCTCTACTACTGATGATGACCAAATCAAGACACTGATCGAGAATAATCCGCGCTACACGACACGTGAATTAGCAGAGATACTGAAAATATCGAAAACCATTGTCCACGATCATGTAGTGAAGCTTGGTTACGTAAGTCGCTATGATGTATGGGTTCCGCATAATTTGACCGAAAAAATTTAATGGATCGCATTTCCATCTGCGACTCGCTGTACAAGCGCAACGCAAACGTACCATTTTTGAAGCAATTAGTGACGGGTGACGAAAAATGGATCATTTACAACAATGTAGAACGAAAAAGATCCTGGGGTAAGCGAAATGAACCAGCATTAACCACTCCGAAAGCCGGCCTTCATCCAAAAAAAGTCATGCTCTGTGTCTGGTGGGATTGGAAAGGAATCCTATATTATGAGCTCCTACCACACAACCAAACGATAAATACAGATAAGTACTGCTCGCAACTGGACGAATTAAAGACAGCGATTCAGGAAAAACGTCCAGAATTAGCTAATAGGAAGGGCGTCGTGTTCCATCAGGACAATGCCAGACCTCATGTTTCTTTGACTACCCGACAAAAATTGTTGGAGTTTGGCTGGGATGTGCTACCTCACCCACCGTATTCACCAGACATTGCACCTTCAGACTTTCACTTATTTAGGTCTTTGCAAAATTCTCTTAGCGGCAAGAACTTCAACTCTTTGATCGACATAAAAAACCACCTTGAGGAGTTTTTCGCCGAGAAACCTAAGAAGTTCTGGGAGAATGGAATCTTCCAGTTGCGTGAAAGATGGACAAAGGTTGTGAAACAAAACGGTGCATACATAAGTCAATAAATATTTATCGACATAAAAAAACGTTGCCTTTGAATTTTCCTTCAAAATCGGCACGAACTTTCCGGACGACCCAATAGTATAATATTCGGGTGATTGGAAAACGTATACGAGGCTACGATGCGCCGAACGGAAAACAAAAAGCGAGCGCGTGACCGAGCGAGACCGCGAAGCCGCGACGGCGGGGCAGTTCTCGTATGGCGAGCGAACGGATAAGACGAGTTAAGGGCGCGTATTGTTTCCTACGATCCTATTTAAGAATAATTTGTGTAACCGTATCATTGCGCAATCAAACTTTGTTCTTACGCATTCAAATAGAAATAAAGATTCCACACGTATTTCTCAAAAGATTAGATTTTCCACAATTTTGTTATCCTTCATTGTTTATATTAATAGATGCCAAACTTTTCAACGATAGGGAACAATGCAGTTTGAACGATAAACTGCGTCGCGTGAAAATATCATTCTTAATGTTAAAGGGATACCGTAATTGCACTCGTGCATGCCTCTAGTTCGAAATAGCACTTGGCTTTATTTTAACGGCGGCGTTCTATAAACCCCCAGCTCGATATTATTATCGAGAGAGATGCTCGAGCTGCGTGAAGCGCAAGAGTCGCAGACAAATAAACCGTTTTAGAAAACAGCGCGCGGAACGATTGCCAGAAATTTGAACGGTTAACCTTGAATAGTCGTCGCCAGTTTTGTATTACGTGCCAAGCACGGAAATAATGAGCGCGATAAATGCACGATGAAAGAAAAGTGCTGCGGAGTGGCACGAAGCGACGATTCGTTCAACGACCGGATTCTCCTTTCGGCTACATCCTACCCACCCGCTATTCTTGCTAGTATCGATCTAACGTTTATAGGACAAAACGTAACCCTCATTCACATCTAACACCTTCCCTTCCAACAGCGAAGTGTACGTGTTACTCGTATGTATTTCTTCTTCTATAAATGCACGGAATTAAATAAAATACGAAGCGAATCAATTCGCGATATCATCCTTCTTGGGCGCAACTAAGCGAATGCAGATTTCTCATCGAGTAAATCCGATTATTTTTAATCGCGCCATGATGACGATTAAATCTCTCCCTCTGTCCCCTTCAAAAATTGTAACAATCTTTCATTCTAAAAACTATTTCAAATAAATGCTCCTTTTGCGTGAGATGCATCATATCGATTTGATACGCCTGGCAGACACTATATCATCACTTTAATGAAGCTGGGGAATTAAGGAGAAATCGGATAAGTATAGGCGACTGGCAGTTGATATAAAATTGTGCGGCCAACCAGATAGGTGAATGGCGGTATCATCGCGGTCGAGGCGGACGACAGGACGAGCGTTGCGGCCGGCCTATAGCTAGCTGGTCGGGTAAAGTCGTCCGACCTCCGGGGTGTAATTTAATTCAAGGGTCGGATGAGCAAAGATAGATACAGGGGCGAGGGTAGACGAGGTAGAAGCGTGGTAAAGAGGCCGAGTCAGAACGAGGGGTTAGTGGGTGAGAAAGGGGAGCGCTAAGTGACCGTGTCGGAGGAGGAAAAGAGAAAACGCCGAAAGACGGAGGCGGAGAAAAGAAGCGGCAGAAGCCGCTGCGAGAAAGAAAGCGGCCCGCGAGCGGCGGGCAAAGTGAAGGCAGACGAGAGGAATATCGAGCCTGCAAAACAGCGTCGACGGAGACACATCGAGGGTGGAGGATGATGTTTGGATTCGCGCTATAATGGAGGAAACACTTGGTGATGTCGAAGGTCATGAGGAGATATTTCCCTCGATCTCTCAGAGCCTACCCTCCATCTTTCCGTAAGATGGATCGAGATCTGAACTGGGAGCGGAGAAAATCTGAAGAGAGGGCCTGATCAAAGAATACATTTCGCGAGAGCCGCGATGATATTTCGATTTAAGAATCGTTATGTTTCATGGAATTGGCACAGCTAGATTTATCTAGGCGTCTGTTTCGATTTTTATATGATCACATATTAGGAGTGTGATTTAGTTTTGAGGGTTTTGCAACAGATGGCTGTAGCGTCAGTGTGTTCCAATAGCTGTTTCCGATAACTGTTGTTTCTTACAGTGTTGACATTATCCATGACATTTAGTAGCATTATAGCAATAGATGCAATAACAGTCGCGTTTATATCATCGTAAAAATGCAACTTCCGAAACAGCATTTTCGACATGCGTTGCTTTTATTTTTTAATCAAAAGAAAACTGCCGCTGACGGTTATAGAATTCTTGTGGAAACTTATGGTGATTCTGCCCCATCAATTAAGACGTGTGAATACTGGTTTAGACGCTTTAAAAGTGGTGATACTGATGCGAAGGACAAAGAACGCTCGGGACAACCAAGAAAGCTTGAAAATGCAGATTTGCAAGCATTATTGCACGAAAATCCAACACGATCCACTTCAGAACTTGCCAGAGCATTAAATGTTGATTGTACAACAGTTACCAAACATTTACATGAAATGGGAAAAATTCAGAAATAAGGGAAATGGGTTCGACATGAATTATCGGAAAGTGCCATTGCGAACCATTTCGTTGATCGCCAGGCAAAAAAAGAAGTCTTTTGTCTCGGATTGTTACTGGGGATGAAAAGTGGATCTATTTTGATAATCCGAAACGCAGAAAATCATGGGTGGATCCAGGCGAACCATCAACATCCACTCCGAGACGCAATATTCACGGTTCAAAAGTAATGCTCTGTATTTGGTGGGATAGTGTACTATGAGCTGTTAAATCCGCACGAGACTGTCACGGCTGATCGTTATCGACACCAATTGTACAAGTTGAAGCAAGCATTGGACCAAAAACGACCACCAATTGCGAGTAAACGACGGAAAGTGATTCTTCTTCGTGACAAGGCTCGACCTCACGTTGCGTTATCAGTGAAAGAAACACTATTGGAGCTCGAATGGCAAGTCTTACCGCACCCGCGTATTCTCCGGACATTGCTCCATGCGATTATTATTTGTTCCGGTGGATGCAACACGCTTTAGAGGATACACACTTTGATAATTTGGAAGAAGTGCGAAAATCCGTCGACGAATGGATCAACTGAAAAGAAGAGTGATTTTATCCATCTCTTGACAGAGCATTAAATGTTATCGTACAACAGTTGCCAAACATTTACATGAAATGGGAAAAATTCAGAAAGAAGGGAAATGGGTTCCCCATCAATTATCGGAAAGTGCCATTGCGAACCATTTCGTTGATCGCCAGGCAAAAAAAGAAGAGTCTTTTGTCTCGGATTGTTACTGGGGATGAAAAGTGGATCTATTTTGATAATCCGAAACGCAGAAAATCATGGGTGGATCCAGGCGAACCATCAACATCCACTGAAAGATCAACTGAAAAGAAGAGTCAGTTTATCGTGGTGGAATCGATCTCTTGCCAGAAAGATGGGAAAAAGTTATAGAAAACGAAGGAAAATATTTGGATTAAGGTATTCATTCATTATCATATTTAAATACATGCGTTTTTGAGCAAAAAAACCCTCAAAACTAAATCACACCCCTAATACATATTAATAAAGATCATTGAAGTAAACTGGCACACGTCGCGCACCTCATATCGCCATGTGCGATGCGTTGAGTGTATCGCTGCAGGCGTTGAATAATCGGAGTGATAATCTGACGATCCGTCGCGCCTAATTAATGGGGCATGACAAATGCTGATCCGATGGCACGTGTCCTCACGATACGTCGTGGTTGATGAGTATTAAGTGGACGGTAGCAGATCGGCCTGGACAGGCATTAACCACGTATTATAGTGCAGCGCAAAACCATAAACTACCGTGTATAAAAACTGCATATGAATTTATGTAACCAAGCTGTTCCTTGATATAAATATTCCTCGGAGTAAATACGAGGATAATAATGATGAGCTTAAAACTCACTCGGAGGGTACTTTTCAATTGATTGCACGGACGAAAACGTCATCAAGCAGATATGCATGTATTTTTACCGCTAAACGACGCGTGCATGTACAAAAAGAAACTCTATTTTCTGCATTTGCATCCTCGGAAATGAGAACGTGACACTTGTGGGCGGAACGTAAATTATGTGGACGAAAAAGGCGGCGGTTTGTGCGGTTATTCCATTACGCGATATATTACGATATATTATACGTGGATGTAAAAAGTGGAGCACCTCGCGATCGATCATAAATAATGTTATGCTTCACCGAGAGTTTTATCTCGCAAGAATAGATGTAAAAGTTTAGATGCGCCACTTCGCAAAAAATATATTCGCGATATCGATATCCGAAGACGAACATGCACTCTGCGACACGTATCATTAGTGACGTAAGACGATTGTTCTTCCGAACATTTTTCACTCGACGTGGTTCTCGGCTCTCCGCCAGCCAGAGAGCGCAAGAAACGGCTCTGTCATCTTTATTCTGTCGAATTGGTGACCGCGCGACAATAATTCTGGCGTGGAATACGCTTACGCGTCCGCATGACCTTAATACCACGACTGCATGTGACACACGAAATAAAAACATTGGCTAAATGCATGCGTTAAAAAAATGGGTATTAAATAGAGGAACGGATGCGCGAGAGGAGATATTAAATCATTACTTTGTTCGCTACTTACACAAAGCAAATACCAATCAAAATATCAATTCCGCGAAAATAATTACGAAATAAATTAAATCGCATCGAATGTAATAAAACTCCAAACATCGATACTGTGTTCAAATATAAAAAAGTGCAATCCATTTCCGAAATGTAAATGTAAAAGATACAGCGCATTGTTGCGTTTCATTTTATCCCGTTTATTTGTTTATGTATAAAGAATCACGCGGATTGTCATCCCTGACAATCGGCGTCAACGTCACGTATATACAGGGTGTTTCCTCTAACTGTAGCACTTAGAATATCTCTGCTTCCTTTGATGATATGAAAAAAGTCAAAGGACGAAAATTGTTCGATTCAAAGAGACTAGTACTGTGGTAAGAAAATTATTTTTTTTAATGTGACCTTTCACAAGATATCAAGGTCATGAACATTTTTTTAAATGAGATGGTATATTTTCCTTAGCGAAATGATGTAGCTTGTAAAAAAACAAATTCAACCATACAGAATATGTTGACCTTCATTTGCACGGAACATACTCAACGAATCATTTCCTGATCGCTGGATTGGACGTGGTGGAAGAATTTCTTGGCCGGCTCGATCACCAGATCTTACGCCTCTTGATTTTTATTTATGGGCAAGTTTAAAAAATAAAGTTTACAGTACAGAAGTAATCTCGCTTGAAGATTTAAAGCAACGAATTACTAATTCAGTTACTGAGATGCAACCAAATTTTCAGGAATGTCGTACCGTAACAAATTCTGTACTACGTCATGTCTAGCTTGTATCGATGCGCAAGGACAACATTTTGAAATGCGTCACTAAATCATTGCGTAGATAATTTTTATTTTTGTGAAAAAATCCGTTGTTACTTGTCTCATATTTCTTTTCAATATTGGTTTATAACTTTGTAATAAAGCATTTCTAAGCAAACTCGATATAAGAATTTTTTCTTATTTCCACTAGTAGAATATGCTCCCGCAGTTTGTCGGTTAAAACCCGGGACACCCTGTATACAGGGTGTTTCCTCTAACTGTAGCACTTAGAATATCTCTGCTTCCTTTGATGATATGAAAAAAGTCAAACGACGAAAATGTTCGATTCAAAGAGACTAGTACTCTGGTAAGAAAATTATTTTTTTTAATGTGACCTTTCACAAGAATCAAGGTCATGAACATTTTTTTAAATGAGATGGTATATTTTCCTTAGCGAAATGATGTAGCTTGTAAAAAAACAAATTCAACCATACAGAATATGTTGACCTTCATTTGCACGGAACATACTCAACGAATCATTTCCTGATCGCTGGATTGGACGTGGTGGAAGAATTTCTTGGCCGGCTCGATCACCAGATCTTACGCCTCTTGATTTTTATTTATGGGCAAGTTTAAAAAATAAAGTTTACAGTACAGAAGTAATCTCGCTTGAAGATTTAAAGCAACGAATTACTAATTCAGTTACTGAGATGCAACCAAATTTTCAGGAATGTCGTACCGTAACAAATTCTGTACTACGTCGATGTCTAGCTTGTATCGATGCGCAAGGACAACATTTTGAAATGCGTCACTAAATCATTGCGTAGATAATTTTTATTTTTGTGAAAAAATCCGTTGTTACTTATCTCATATTTCTTTTCAATATTGGTTTATAACTTTGTAATAAAGCATTTCTAAGCAAACTCGATATAAGAATTTTTTCTTATTTCCACTAGTAGAATATGCTCCCGCAGTTTGTCGGTTAAAACCCGGGACACCCTGTATACAGGGTGTTTCCTCTAACCGTAGCACTTAGAATATCTCTACTTCCTTTGATGATATGAAAAAAGTCAAACGACGAAAATGTTCGATTCAAAGAGGCTAGTACTCTGGTAAGAAAATTATTTTTTTTAATGTGACCTTTCACAAGAATCAAGGTCATGAACATTTTTTTAAATGAGATGGTATATTTTCCTTAGCGAAATGATGTAGCTTGTAAAAAAACAAATTCAACCATACAGAATATGTTGACCTTCATTTGCACGGAACATACTCAACGAATCATTTCCTGATCGCTGGATTGGACGTGGTGGAAGAATTTCTTGGCCGGCTCGATCACCAGATCTTACGCCTCTTGATTTTTTTCTTTGGGGACGCCTAAAAAATGAAGTTTATCGCGATATTCCGACAACACCTGAAGATACGCGAGAAAGAATTCAGCGTGCGTGCACCGCAATTACTCCGGAATCTCTCAAAAACGTAAAACAATCGTTTATTCATCGAATTCGAAAGTGTATGGAAGTAAACGGTGATCATTTCGAACATCTGTAAAAAAGGTACATCTTTGTAGTTATACGTACAATAAATAGAGTTTCTTTTCCTAAACGTGATTTTTGTGGTTCAAAGTCATTTGAAGGTCAACATATTCTGTATGGTTAAATTTGTTTTTTTACAAGCATCATTTCGTTAAGGAATACACCATCTCGTTTAAAAAAATGTTGATGACCTTGATATCTTGTGAAAGGTCACAGTAAAAAAATAATTTTCTTACCAGAGTACTAGTCTCTTTGAATCGAACAATTTTCGTCGTTTGACTTTTCTCATATCATCAAAGGAAGCAGAGATATTCTGAGTGCTACAGTTAGAGGAAACACCCTGTATACGTCAGTCTGATATAATCTGCATCGCTCTACTTCTGTTTCCCACGCATTCGACGATGCATTACGCGCCGGATCCTGTTTGCCGTGATGCATTCGTGATTGCGCCATAAAGACGGCGATATGCATAATGCCATCCGTCTCGGTAGCAACAGTCCGGCATCGGTGATCGTAAATTTGCAAAACAGCAACTTCGTCGCTTACTGCAGCAATCTTGGAGGATGCATAATAAATGTAAGGGAGAGGCACAAAGCAACATCGCGCCGAGAGAACTCGCGTGGGCGGCGAATATGTTGCGAATCGTATTTTTGCAAGATTCAAGTTGGCATGAAATCACCAACGGACAAAGCAAGGCGAGTAACATTTGATGTGAGATTTGGACTTGGCCGATATTCTCTCTCTCTCGAAATGCACTATATTTCATCAAGAATATATCGATTGTATACACATGTAAGTACACACTATATATTCGACGTTTGGTTAAATCCACGTAAAATAGAGATCCCCGGAGACATTGAAATGGGAACGCCCGCTTTTAGCTTTCAGAATTTATTGGTAAAGTAAAGGAAAAAATCCAAAGGAGAAGAGCCTTGAATAAACGCCGGCACCGGCATCGTAAACTTGCAAATATTTGACTCGAAAGGTGAAATTCAACGTAAAATCAATATCCATTACGTTTTCACCCGGAATCCCTTCGAACGTCACCGACCACTCACGCATTCATCGATCAAAATTGCATATTACCTCGCGTACTTTCATCCGGTGGATCGCAAAGATCTCGCGCAATAATATTAATCGTTCTCCGGTTTTCGCAGCAATGCGGTGAATGCAGTTCATTAAGTTACGTAGATTGCGAAATTATTTTCCTCTTCCTAAAGAGCCAGCGCGCTAAACAGCAATAACTCGTCAGGAAAGGCAGAGAGATCTTATCGCGCCAACGTCTGGCAGAAATCGCGATCGAGGATAATGAAAGGCGAGGATAACGATCTTCTTTGGTACGATAATATCACTGAAAGCGAAAAACGCTGTTAGTCTCAACTTCCGATATACCTAACTATCGTTCGTCGTCGTTGCATGTATTACACTTGTCCGACGCGCTAGTCCTCGGTCGTTGGTTACAGCATCATGTACCAATTAATATTGAATAAACTTTGCGTCTTAATAATCTGACATCGTATTCAATTTCACATTCAGACTTAGCGAATTTCGCCTTATTCTGCGACCAAATTTTGTCGATTTCGAACTCGAGCCAACGAGTACTTGGCGAAGAACTGCAGTAAACAACATGTATATCTAGAGGAGCATATCTTCGAGGCGTCCTTGCAAGATGAACAAAAGAGGCAAGCTGATATTATCGGTGCCTGTAAAATATCTGATTGCTCCGTACAACGAGAAATGAAGATAGTGCAACGGTCTGAATGTTCGGTAAAACTTCCATATCTGCGCGTCGTTTATAGCCGAAACGATGCGATGGTTTATGGAACAGCCTCCTACCGCAAACAATTTAAGGGGAAGCTGGAGTTGCTAGTGAACTATTTTTTCACTATAGCGATGGTAATTGCAGTTTCGAAAATTCTCTTTATTGCTTGTGCAGAATAAAAAATCCTTTTCCACAAATGAAGTATAGATAGAAAGAAAGCCCGCTCTACAGGACTTTATACTCAAAATGGAAAAAAGTTAGAAAAGACAAATGCAAGTTTTTAACTTTTTTCCATTTTGAATATAAAGTCCTGTGGAGCGGGCTTTCTTTCTATCTATACTTCATTTGTGGAAAAGGATTTTTTATTCTGCACAAGCAATAGAGAGAATTTTCGAAACTGCAATTACCATCGCTATAGTGAAAAAATAGTTCACTAGCAACTCCAGCATCCCCTTAAGGGGAAGTGAACTATTTTTACACCATAGCGATGGTAATTGCAGTTTCGAAAATTCTCTTTATTGCTTGTGCAGAATAAAAAATCCTTTTCCACAAATGAAGTATAGATAGAAAGAAAGCCCGCTCTACAGGACTTTATACTCAAAATGGAAAAAAGTTAAAAACTTGCATTTGTCTTTTCTAACTTTTTTCCATTTTGAATATAAAGTCCTGTGGAGCGGGCTTTCTTTCTATCTATACTTCATTTGTGGAAAAGGATTTTTTATTCTGCACAAGCAATAGAGAGAATTTTCGAAACTGCAATTACCATCGCTATAGTGAAAAAATAGTTCACTAGCAACTCCAGCATCCCCTTAATGCAGTTATCGCACGTACGTACGTATGTAGGTGGAACAGACCCGTACTCGTGACTTCACGTGGGTGTACAAAAGGACGAACGATGCGGAAGATGGCGATTCAGTACGTACGCATCCTCGAGATGCAATCTACATGGGTGCAATAATGGCGTTTAAGCATGGTTTATTGACCAAATGTCGTAATGGCTTATATTCGAAATAATGAAGACAAGAACAAATAGTAATTTACTATTACGTTACTATCAAGCTTGATTGCTCAACAATTGAAGAAGATCACGGAAAAACATGTCGTATTGTTGCACTATTTATGATAATTATTGACCAATCAATATACCTTATATCTTTTCTTCTTTAAGTAACGTGATCTCTTGGACCATTATGCTTAAATTAAAGTAACAAGGATGAAGCAATAGTTACGGTTCCATAAAATCGCTGCATATCAATTAAAGATTAATGAAAGATAATTATTTAAGAAAATTTCTCTTAAATTGTTTGGTATTATATAACTTGTATCTTTCAGAAGTACAATCTGTAGTATTAGGCCCTTTTGCCATTTATTCTGAATCGAATTTTAAACGTCCTTTCGTCTGTGTTATTTCCTATCTTGTATTTTGAATAATATAATGGCCTCATAAATAATTCAGCATTATCAGGACGTGTTGGATAAACGGAACGGCCAAGTGTTACCCCAAGAATGTGATCATTCCGACCTTGGCAAGGGCTCCTCAGCAGGGTCGAATTCAACGCGAATTCTTCGGAAGTTTATCGCACGGTCAGGACCATCTGCGATTGCAAGAGCTTTATTAAAATATCTCGCCTTCGCCTAGCAATATTCTCTTGGAGCCCTTTGCGACCCTAATAGTACAAATACGTGGAGTGCCATCGGCAAAGAACGTAACCAAATTATAGAAAATCGCCATAATTTTTATGAAAGTTCTCGTTGCAAAGAAAAAGCCATTTATGTCATAATAGCGTCGCAGAACGTGAAAGAACGAAGCAGATAGGAACAAAAATGTAAAAACTTGGATGGGAGAAAAAATAACGGAAAAAACAAGAAATCTTTTTCACAAAAGGCTGCTGAAACGAAATTGGATAACAAGAAGGAAATCTGATAACAAGAGTAAAGCAAATTTGATACTATTGCGCACAGCGCCCATTAGCCTTATGATCATGCTTGAACTATGGTCCCTTCTTCCTTATCATCCGGCAGAAATGATAAAATACAATACAAAACCTGATAATGATTGCAGTTTCAACGGTGGGTAATTTACCGACCTAAACTGTGGGGATGGCAAATGATTTTGCCCAGCAAAGAAGAAAGTCTCTCATAAGGGAATACTGGCGCCCACTGGATAGTCGTCTTGGGCAACCTCAGTGACATTATTGATTTTCTTACAGGCTGTGCAAGATATAATATAAAGCGCGAAATTTGATTGGAACGAATAATAATAAAATTTAAATTTTCTCAAATACAATTTGAGAAATGTGCATGTGAAAATAGAAAATGATAGAGACATTAAAAATTATCTATTTTATAGACTTTATTAAGCAATATTCTTTTTTCTTTCAAAAAATATAATGCAAACAGAATAATGTAATTTAACAATAAATGCAATCATCAGAATTTGATAACTTTATCATTTTGGGAGTTGCTTATCCTTAATCGTCACATCGATTATTTTAGAATATATCTTTAATAATCCTCTATCATTTTACATTCTTATATTATATATATCTTGTCACGAAAAATTAATTTCTATCATAAACGGGAAAAATTTACATGTTTTTAGCTCATAAATTGTCGCTATAAATAAAATGTATTAAAATGTTCGTTAATATAAGCTACTGTAGTTGTGCGATATATGCAAATGCTTATAGGTACTGCGCATTTGCGGGACATACCGATTGCCATTTACATAACGATGATTACATTAGCGATTTACAAGCGTTTGAATAATCCATAATCACATTTGGTAATATGTGGGCTCTTTCACATTATTCAGAAAGCCAATTAGGAAACAAAGAGCGGCCAATAGCTAGGAAAATTTCAAAGTTTATCAAACATTCCAAAAATAGATGTGATCATGATTTGTAAATTTTTTAAATTTTTAAATTGCCAAAAAGTATGACAAATATTATCTTCATACAATTTACTCCGTAATGTTGCAATTTATTTTGCATGTTTCAATTTATCAGAACTAAAGCTATTACTTTAATTAATTAATTACTTAATTATTGACCACAGAAGAGATTTTTAACCAAAGTATATAATTATCTCGACATAATCGCAACCACATTAATTTTATTTTATTAAATATCGAATACTGGTATTAAGGACTTAGAAAATTAATGTTTCGTGCATCAAATTGATTGTCATCGATTGAGACATTCTCGACAGCATCTCAGAGTGAGATCTCGATATATTTCATACTACCTCGCTTCTCCGGAAATAAAATATCCGTTACGTGGGATTCCATTATTAAAAAATATTCGATATTCGTATTAAAAGCTAACGCATGTAACTCTTAACGTTTCATTTATCTGTGCGTTTTTAGCTAGCGGAATCACGGTAGTTGCAATCATATTCATTCAATTGAAATGGAATTCAGTAACACAAAGACACGTCGCTTGAAAAGTTAATGCGTTATGCGCCAAGTTGACTGCGGTTAATTGGAACAACCTCGATAACTCTCGGCGTACTGTCTCAACGATCCTTCCCTGCAATTATCCAAGTCCTAGTGCAATTTCCTTTGTTCCCGCGAAACTGCGGGAAGATCACAGATATCATTATCACGTATTTATTTAGTACTACGGTACGTCGTTAAAGAAATCATTTCTAATCAACAAAAGCTTTTCCGACAATTATGAGTTCTTTAACATGGACAAATAAGGAAACGCGAAACGGATGGAACAATAAATGCAATCTCACAAAATGTATAAGTTTCTCATAAGCAATAAGAAGAACGCGTATCTGTGTAACTCACAACTATCGGAAGTCGAATTTGAAATCTTTTGTTGAGCAGATTTTATTTATGAAATATATTAAATATATGAAAGTAAAGATTGAAATATCTAGAGCTATTTGCCGCAAATATCGAAATTACCAACTCCTGATTCAAAGCGACAAAACTATTTCTCCTATATACAAATTTGTCTTTATTAATTAATTAATCCCTTTAGATCCGATTAATATTATGGACCAATCGCATTATTTGTTGCAGGAAAACGTACCACAGAAATGATGTGGACAATAATGCTGAATACCGGAAAATATATTACACTATGACGATATTAGCAACATTTTCCAAATTCGAAATTGCATCACGTCAAAATAAATGATTCACGCGAGTCGGTGCAAGTCTTCGATCGAGTTTCGAGATATCTTTCTCCCGTAGGTCACTGCAAACACGTTTTACGATAATTCCAAATGAAAGGATGGAGTATTTTTATATTCCGAATCGCAGATCTCAGTAAGATACGTACTATTTTTAACAAGATTGAGGACTATCTCCAATTAAAATACGGATACGTCACAATCAATTTTCACTATATCTTCAGCTGTACATACAGGGTGTCCCGGGTTTTAACCGACAAACTGCGGGAGCATACTCTACTAGTGGAAATAAGAAAAAATTCTTATATCGAGTTTGCTTAGAAATGCTTTATTACAAAGTTATAAACCAATATTGAAAAGAAATATGAGATAAGTAACAACGGATTTTTTCACAAAAATAAAAATTATCTACGCAATGATTTAGTGACGCATTTCAAAATGTTGTCCTTGCACATCGATACAAGCTAGACATCGACGTAGTACGGAATTTGTTACGGTACGACATTCCTGAAAATTTGGTTGCATCTCAGTAACTGAATTAGTAATTCGTTGCTTTAAATCTTCAAGCGAGATTACTTCTGTACTGTAAACTTTATTTTTTAAACTTGCCCATAAATAAAAATCAAGAGGCGTAAGATCTGGTGATCGAGCCGGCCAAGAAATTCTTCCACCACGTCCAATCCAGCGATCAGGAAATGATTCGTTGAGTATGTTCCGTGCAAATGAAGGTCAACATATTCTGTATGGTTGAATTTGTTTTTTTACAAGCTACATCATTTCGCTAAGGAAAATATACCATCTCATTTAAAAAAATGTTCATGACCTTGATATCTTGTGAAAGGTCACATTAAAAAAAATAATTTTCTTACCAGAGTACTAGTCTCTTTGAATCGAACAATTTTCGTCCTTTGACTTTTTTCATATCATCAAAGGAAGCAGAGATATTCTAAGTGCTACAGTTAGAGGAAACACCCTGTATACAGGGTGTCCCGGGTTTTAACCGACAAACTGCGGGAGCATATTCTACTAGTGGAAATAAGAAAAAATTCTTATATCGAGTTTGCTTAGAAATGCTTTATTACAAAGTTATAAACCAATATTGAAAAGAAATATGAGATAAGTAACAACGGATTTTTTCACAAAAATAAAAATTATCTACGCAATGATTTAGTGACGCATTTCAAAATGTTGTCCTTGCGCATCGATACAAGCTAGACATCGACGTAGTACGGAATTTGTTACGGTACGACATTCCTGAAAATTTGGTTGCATCTCAGTAACTGAATTAGTAATTCGTTGCTTTAAATCTTCAAGCGAGATTACTTCTGTACCGTAAACTTTACTTTTTAAACTTGCCCATAAATAAAAATCAAGAGGCGTAAGATCTGGTGATCGAGTCGGCCAAGAAATTCTTCCACCACGTCCAATCCAGCGATCAGGAAATGATTCGTTGAGTATGTTCCGTGCAAATGAAGGTCAACATATTCTGTATGGTTGAATTTGTTTTTTTACAAGCTACATCATTTCGCTAAGGAAAATATACCATCTCATTTAAAAAAATGTTGATGACCTTGATATCTTGTGATAGGTCACATTAAAAAAATAATTTTCTTACCAGAGTACTAGTCTCTTTGAATCGAACAATTTTCGTCCTTTGACTTTTTTCATATCATCAAAGGAAGCAGAGATATTCTAAGTGCTACAGTTAGAGGAAACACCCTGTATACAGGGTGTCCCGGGTTTTAACCGACAAACTGCGAGCATATTCTACTAGTGGAAATAAGAAAAAATTCTTATATCGAGTTTGCTTAGAAATGCTTTATTACAAAGTTATAAACCAATATTGAAAAGAAATATGAGATAAGTAACAACAAATTTTTTCACAAAAATAAAAATTATCTACGCAATGATTTAGTGACGCATTTCAAAATGTTGTCCTTGCGCATCGATACAAGCTAGACATCGACGTAGTACGGAATTTGTTACGGTACGACATTCCTGAAAATTTGGTTGCATCTCAGTAACTGAATTAGTAATTCGTTGCTTTAAATCTTCAAGCGAGATTACTTCTGTACTGTAAACTTTATTTTTTAAAGTTGCCCATAAATAAAAATCAAGAGGCGTTAAATCGGGCGATCTTGGAGGCCAGAAAACCGCTCCTCCTCGACCAATCCACCTATGAGCGTAATGTTCGTCTAACCAGTTTCTAACTTGTCTAGCATAGTGCGACGGACAACCGTCTAACTGTATCCAGCTGTTTTGGCGAAACTGCAGTGGCACATTTTCCATCACAATTGGTAAATCGTTTGATAGGAATCTTCGAAAAGATTCTCCGTTCAATCGGTCAGGTAAAAAGAACGGACCAATAAGCCGGTCATGAAGCATACCCATCCAAACATTACATCGAAATTCGTGTTGAAAGTTTCTTCGTCTGGTAGTATGTGGATTATTATGAGCCCATACATGGCTATTATGAGAATTGAACATGCCTCGTCTTGTAAAGGTCGCTTCATCTGTTCATAATATCATTGATGAGAAAAGATTGTCCCTTTCTACTGCATTCACATACCGGTTACAAAATTCGACTCGTTTCTGATAATCGATTGGAAGTCATTCTTGTACAGGTGTGTAATGATATGCGAATCTGTCATCAGCACGCAATGTTCTCCAAATAGTGTTTCGTGATATCTGCAGTTGAGCTGAAGCACGTCGAACACTTTGTGTAGGAGTATTATCAAAAAGATTTAAGATTCTTTCCGAGCGTCGTCGGTGCCTTAGAGCTGAACGAACATCATCATATTCATTCATAGGTCGAAATGAACCCAAATTACGTAATTGCAAATGGGTATTACTAAACACAGAACTGTCTGGTACTCTCCTGTTAGGAAATCTACGTTGACACTCTCGCACGGCAGCTCGTGCATTTCCGTCACAGAATCCGTACACGAAATGAATATCGGTGTATTCCTCGTTTGAAAACACTTTCGGCATTCTGATAGTAATTGCTAGTTGACACGACGATTGAAATCTAACAGCTACTGTTGTGAAAGTAACAATCATACTGAATCGTTTCAACATAGTGAACACGAATACATGTGAATACACGTAACATAAACATCTTCGACCTTGCAAATTCTACACTATGTTCCGTTGTTACTTCTCTCATATTTCTTTTCAATATTGGTTTATAACTTTGTAATAAAGCATTTCTAAGCAAACTCGATATAAAAATTTTTTCTTATTTCCACTAGTAGAATATGCTCCCGCAGTTTGTCGGTTAAAACCCGGGACACCGTGTATATTCAAGTAATCCAAAGCGTTCAATTGAATCGAGGAAAAATAGCCGTACGTGCCAAATGCACCGTACATACGTGTATCCCACAAATATGTGCATCAGACTGGTATAACCGATGCGATTATTGATACGAATGACACCCATTGTTCGCCGAACGTACGAATCGACCAAATGCACCGATTTAAAAAATAGCTTTGGTCGATAGAACGGTCGCTTCAGCTGACCGAACAAACGAATAGGACGCGGGACAATCGATCTACTCTACAAAAGGGACGCTCCACGTGTGATGCTCGCGATAATTCCGATAAAAATTGCTGTTCTTTTCTACATGTTAACCGGTGGAAATGTTCGCGCGACGGCCTTTCAACGTTTCTCAGGAGCGCTTTGCTCCATGTAACGTCGGTCAAAGTACCTCGCTATCTGCACAATCCCGCAATCTCCGAAATTCGCTTTTAAGCGACCGCAGAGCGATCTTGGCGTTCGACCACGCGCACGGAAGCGGAGATGCATAATGATTTGATTTGCGCACATGCAAAATCACGAGTGCGAGCTAATTCCGGAAACGAGTTCCGTCGACGTTTGCCTCGACGGGCGGTTACAACGTTAGTTCACCATTAGTACGGGTCGATCGAATGACCCCGAAAACTGCCGACCATCCAATAACTTCCTCACGATCACCAGCCTTGCTTTTATCGGCCTCATTTGCAAGTCTAAAATCCCTTAACCGCCGTGAACAATTGAAATGTTGTGTTTATCGGAGCGTTTAGAAAATCAATTCCTTGTTGGTGAAAAACCGATATTGCAAAGCATGCGGAAATATTGTATTCCCTGCAGACATCCAATGACGATACGACTTATTCGCTGAGACATTACGCCGCGTGGAAAATCATTTTTATTCCATAGAATCTCTGCTTCTATTGGGTTGGCCAAAAAGTAATTGCGTTTTTTTCCAATAGATAGACATACATGTCTTGAAATGTAACTAACTTCATTCTAAACCGCAAATTCATTTTGTAGGTTAACAACTCACAGTTCAAGCTTGTTTTACAACAAGAAAGTACACGATTTTGTTAACAATTGTTTGTATGCCGTCGATTTCAAAATAGAAAATCAAAAAGAACATTTTCCTCATATTTTGTTTTATTACTTCCGAAAAGGGAAAAACGCCGTGCAAGCTCATAAAAACTTATCTGATGTATGTGGCGAAGATGCTTTAAAACTGCGGCAGTGTCAAAATTCGTTTACTAAATTTCGATCTGCAGATTTTAACGTGAAAGATGCACCACGCTCAGGAAGGCCAATCGAAATTGATGATGACAAAATAAAGGCACTGATCGATTCCAATCGGCGTTTAACGACACGAGAGATTGCTGAGAATCTTAACACATCGAAATCGAGTGTTGAAAAGCATTTAAAACGACTTGGATACATTAGTAAGCTCGATATTTCGGTACGACATGAGCTCAAAGAAATTCACCTCACTAAGCGTATTGACATCTGCGATTCTCTTTTGAAACGTGAGGAAAATGATCCATTTTTGAGACGTATGATAACGGGCGACGAAAAATCGATCGTCTACGACAACGTCAAACGAAAAAGATCGTGGAGCAAGCGTGATGAACCTGCTGAAAGCACTTGAAAAGCAGATATTCACCAAAGAAAGATTATGCTGTCAGTCTGGTGGGACTTAAAGGTATTGTGTATTTTGAGCTGCTTGCAAGGAATCAAACCATTCATTCAGACGTATACCGTCGTCAACTGGATAAATTAAATGATGCCATCAAACAGAAACGTCGAGAATTGGTGAATCGCAAGGGTGTTGTGTTTCACCACGATAACGCTAGACCACGTACAAGTTTGGTCACTCGTGAAAAATTGTTGCAGCTTGGATGGGATGTGTTACCACATCCACCATATTCGCCAGACCTGGCACCATCAGATTACCATTCGTTTCGTTCTTTGCAAAACGCCTTGAATGGTAAAACCTTGACTGCTGATGAGGATATGAAATCGTTGTTGGAATTGTTTTTTGCTGAAAAAGATAAGAACTTTTTTGAGCGCGGAATCATGAAGTTGCCTGAAAAATGGCAAAAGATAATCAAACAAAATGGACAATATATTGTTTAATAAAGGTTTTGTTTTCCATGAAAAATTCGCCTTTTATTTATATAAAAAAAACGCAATTACTTTTCGGCCAACCCAATATTATATATATTATATATTATATGTTATATTAATATATCTTGGGTTGGCCAAAAAGTAATTGCGTTTTTTTCCAATAGATGGACATACGTGTCTTGAAATGTAACTAACTTCATTCTAAACCGCAAATTCATTATGTAGGTTAACAATTCACAGTTCAAGCTCGTTTTACAAAAAGAAAGTACACGATTTCGTTAACAATTGTTTCTTTGCCGTCGATTTCAAAATGGAAAATCAAAAAGAACATTTTCCTCATATTTTGTTTTATTACTTCCGAAAAGGGAAAAACGCTGTGCAAGCTCATAAAAACTTATCTGATGTATGTGGCGAAGATGCTTTAAAACTGCGGCAGTGTCAAAATTCGTTTACTAAATTTCGATCTGCAGATTTTAACGTGAAAGATGCACCACGCTCAGGAAGGCCAATCGAAATTGATGATGACAAAATAAAGGCACTGATCGATTCCAATCGGCGTTTAACGACACGAGAGATTGCTGAGAATCTTAACACATCGAAATCGAGTGTTGAAAAGCATTTAAAACGACTTGGATACATTAGTAAGCTCGATATTTCGGTACGACATGAGCTCAAAGAAATTCACCTCACTAAGCGTATTGACATCTGCGATTCTCTTTTGAAACGTGAGGAAAATGATCCATTTTTGAAACGTATGATAACAGGCGACGAAAAATGGATCGTCTACAACAACGTCAAACGAAAAAGATCGTGGAGCATGCGTGATGAACCTGCTGAAAGCACTTGAAAAGCAGATATTCACCAAAGAAAGATTATGCTGTCAGTCTGGTGGGACTGTAAAGGTATTGTGTATTTTGAGCTGCTTGCAAGGAATCAAACCATTAATTCAGACGTATACTGTCGTCAACTGGATAAATTAAATGATGCCATCAAACGGAAACGTCGAGAATTGGTGAATCGCAAAGGTGTTGTGTTTCACCATGATAACGCTAGACCACGTACAAGTTTGGTCACTCGTGAAAAATTGTTGCAGCTTGGATGGGATGTGTTACCACATCCACCATATTCGCCAGACCTGGCACCATCAGATTACCATTCGTTTCGTTCTTTGCAAAACGCCTTGAATGGTAAAACCTTGACTGCTGATGAGGATATCAAATCGTTGTTGGAATTGTTTTTTGCTGAAAAAGATAAGAACTTTTTTGAGCGCGGAATCATGAAGTTGCCTGAAAAATGGCAAAAGATAATCAAACAAAATGGACAATATATTGTTTAATAAAGGTTTTGTTTCCCATGAAAAATTCGCCTTTTATTTATATAAAAAAAAACGCAATTACTTTTCGGCCAACCCAATATTATATATATTATATAGTATATGTTATATTAATATATCTTGGGTTGGCCAAAAAGTAATTGCGTTTTTTTCCAATAGATGGACATACGTGTCTTGAAATGTAACTAACTTCATTCTAAACCGCAAATTCATTATGTAGGTTAACAACTCACAGTTCAAGCTCGTTTTACAAAAAGAAAGTACACGATTTCGTTAACAATTGTTTCTTTGCCGTCGATTTCAAAATGGAAAATCAAAAAGAACATTTTCCTCATATTTTGTTTTATTACTTCCGAAAAGGGAAAAACGCTGTGCAAGCTCATAAAACTTATCTGATGTATGTGGCGAAGATGCTTTAAAACTGCGGCAGTGTCAAAATTCGTTTACTAAATTTCGATCTGCAGATTTTAACGTGAAAGATGCACCACGCTCAGGAAGGCCAATCGAAATTGATGATGACAAAATAAAGGCACTGATCGATTCCAATCGGCGTTTAACGACACGAGAGATTGCTGAGAATCTTAACACATCGAAATCGAGTGTTGAAAAGCATTTAAAACGACTTGGATACATTAGTAAGCTCGATATTTCGGTACGACATGAGCTCAAAGAAATTCACCTCACTAAGCGTATTGACATCTGCGATTCTCTTTTGAAACGTGAGGAAAATGATCCATTTTTGAGACGTATGATAACGGCGACGAAAAATCGATCGTCTACGACAACGTCAAACGAAAAAGATGGTGAGCAAGCGTGATGAACCTGCTGAAAGCACTTGAAAAGCAGATATTCACCAAAGAAAGATTATGCTGTCAGTCTGGTGGGACTTAAAGGTATTGTGTATTTTGAGCTGCTTGCAAGGAATCAAACCATTCATTCAGACGTATACTGTCGTCAACTGGATAAATTAAATGATGCCATCAAACAGAAACGTCGAGAATTGGTGAATCGCAAGGGTGTTGTGTTTCACCACGATAACGCTAGACCACGTACAAGTTTGGTCACTCGTGAAAATTGTTGCAGCTTTGATGGGATGTGTTACCACATCCACCATATTCGCCAGACCTGGCACCATCAGATTACATTCGTTTCGTTCTTTGCAAAACGCCTTGAATGGTAAAACCTTGACTGCTGATGAGGATATCAAATCGTTGTTGGAATTGTTTTTTGCTGAAAAAGATAAGAACTTTTTTGAGCGCGGAATCATGAAGTTGCCTGAAAAATGGCAAAAGATAATCAAACAAAATGGACAATATATTGTTTAATAAAGGTTTTGTTTTCCATGAAAAATTCGCCTTTTATTTATATAAAAAAACGCAATTACTTTTGGCCAACCCAATATTATATATATTATATATTATATGTTATATTAATATATCTTGGGTTGGCCAAAAAGTAATTGCGTTTTTTTCCAATAGATGGACATACGTGTCTTGAAATGTAACTAACTTCATTCTAAACCGCAAATTCATTATGTAGGTTAACAATTCACAGTTCAAGCTCGTTTTACAAAAAGAAAGTACACGATTTCGTTAACAATTGTTTCTTTGCCGTCGATTTCAAAATGGAAAATCAAAAAGAACATTTTCCTCATATTTTGTTTTATTACTTCCGAAAAGGGAAAAACGCTGTGCAAGCTCATAAAACTTATCTGATGTATGTGGCGAAGATGCTTTAAAACTGCGGCAGTGTCAAAATTCGTTTACTAAATTTCGATCTGCAGATTTTAACGTGAAAGATGCACCACGCTCAGGAAGGCCAATCGAAATTGATGATGACAAAATAAAGGCACTGATCGATTCCAATCGGCGTTTAACGACACGAGAGATTGCTGAGAATCTTAACACATCGAAATCGAGTGTTGAAAAGCATTTAAAACGACTTGGATACATTAGTAAGCTCGATATTTCGGTACGACATGAGCTCAAAGAAATTCACCTCACTAAGCGTATTGACATCTGCGATTCTCTCTTGAAACGTGAGGAAAATGATCCATTTTTGAAACGTATGATAACAGGCGACGAAAAATGGATCGTCTACAACAACGTCAAACGAAAAAGATCGTGGAGCATGCGTGATGAACCTGCTGAAAGCACTTGAAAAGCAGATATTCACCAAAGAAAGATTATGCTGTCAGTCTGGTGGGACTGTAAAGGTATTGTGTATTTTGAGCTGCTTGCAAGGAATCAAACCATTATTCAGACGTATACTGTCGTCAACTGGATAAATTAAATGATGCCATCAAACGGAAACGTCGAGAATTGGTGAATCGCAAAGGTGTTGTGTTTCACCATGATAACGCTAGACCACGTACAAGTTTGGTCACTCGTGAAAAATTGTTGCAGCTTGGATGGGATGTGTTACCACATCCACCATATTCGCCAGACCTGGCACCATCAGATTACCATTCGTTTCGTTCTTGCAAAACGCCTTGAATGGTAAAACCTTGACTGCTGATGAGGATATCAAATCGTTGTTGGAATTGTTTTTGCTGAAAAAGATAAGAACTTTTTTGAGCGCGGAATCATGAAGTTGCCTGAAAAATGGCAAAGATAATCAAACAAAATGGACAATATATTGTTTAATAAAGTTTTGTTTCCCATGAAAATTCGCCTTTTATTTATATAAAAAAAACGCAATTACTTTTCGGCCAACCCAATATTATATATATTATATAGTATATGTTATATTAATATATCTTGGGTTGGCCAAAAAGTAATTGCGTTTTTTCCAATAGATGGACATACGTGTCTTGAAATGTAACTAACTTCATTCTAAACCGCAAATTCATTATGTAGGTTAACAACTCACAGTTCAAGCTCGTTTTACAAAAAGAAAGTACACGATTTCGTTAACAATTGTTTCTTTGCCGTCGATTTCAAAATGGAAAATCAAAAAGAACATTTTCCTCATATTTTGTTTTATTACTTCCGAAAAGGGAAAAACGCCGTGCAAGCTCATAAAAACTTATCTGATGTATGTGGCGAAGATGCTTTAAAACTGCGGCAGTGTCAAAATTCGTTTACTAAATTTCGATCTGCAGATTTTAACGTGAAAGATGCACCACGCTCAGGAAGGCCAATCGAAATTGATGATGACAAAATAAAGGCACTGATCGATTCCAATCGGCGTTTAACGACACGAGAGATTGCTGAGAATCTTAACACATCGAAATCGAGTGTTGAAAAGCATTTAAAACGACTTGGATACATTAGTAAGCTCGATATTCGGTACGACATGAGCTCAAAGAAATTCACCTCACTAAGCGTATTGACATCTGCGATTCTCTTTTGAAACGTGAGGAAAATGATCCATTTTTGAAACGTATGATAACAGGCGACGAAAAATGGATCGTCTACAACAACGTCAAACGAAAAAGATCGTGGAGCATGCGTGATGAACCTGCTGAAAGCACTTGAAAAGCAGATATTCACCAAAGAAAGATTATGCTGTCAGTCTGGTGGGACTGTAAAGGTATTGTGTATTTTGAGCTGCTTGCAAGGAATCAAACCATTAATTCAGACGTATACTGTCGTCAACTGGATAAATTAAATGATGCCATCAAACGAAACGTCGAGAATTGGTGAATCGCAAAGGTGTTGTGTTTCACCATGATAACGCTAGACCACGTACAAGTTTGGTCACTCGTGAAAAATTGTTGCAGCTTGGATGGGATGTGTTACCACATCCACCATATTCGCCAGACCTGGCACCATCAGATTACCATTCGTTTCGTTCTTTGCAAAACGCCTTGAATGGTAAAACCTTGACTGCTGATGAGGATATCAAATCGTTGTTGGAATTGTTTTTTGCTGAAAAAGATAAGAACTTTTTTGAGCGCGGAATCATGAAGTTGCCTGAAAAATGGCAAAAGATAATCAAACAAAATGGACAATATATTGTTTAATAAAGGTTTTGTTTCCCATGAAAAATTCGCCTTTTATTTATATAAAAAAAACGCAATTACTTTTCGGCCAACCCAATATTATATATATTATATAGTATATGTTATATTAATATATCTTGGGTTGGCCAAAAGTAATTGCGTTTTTTTCCAATAGATGGACATACGTGTCTTGAAATGTAACTAACTTCATTCTAAACCGCAAATTCATTATGTAGGTTAACAACTCACAGTTCAAGCTCGTTTTACAAAAAGAAAGTACACGATTTCGTTAACAATTGTTTCTTTGCCGTCGATTTCAAAATGGAAAATCAAAAAGAACATTTTCCTCATATTTTTGTTTTATTACTTCCGAAAAGGGAAAAACGCTGTGCAAGCTCATAAAAAGTTATCTGATGTATATGGCGAGGATGCTTTAAAACTGCGGCAGTGTCAAAATTCGTTTACTAAATTTCGATCTGCAGATTTTAATGTGAAAGATGCACCACGCTCAGGAAGGCCAATCGAAATTGATGATGACAAAATAAAGGCACTGATCGATTCGAATCGGCGCTTAACGACACGAGAGATTGCTGAGAATCTTAACGTATCGAAATCGAGTGTTGAAAACCATTTAAAACGACTTGGATACATTAGTAAGCTCGATATTTCGGTACGACATGAGCTCAAAGAAATTCATCTCACTAAGCGTATTGACACCTGCGATTCTCTTTTGAAACGTGAGGAAAATGAACCATTTTTGAGACGTATGATAACGGGCGACGAAAAATGGATCGTCTACGACAACGTCAAACGAAAAAGATGGTGGAGCAAGCGTGATGAACCTGCTCAAAGCACTTGAAAAGCAGATATTCACCAAAGAAAGATTATGCTGTCAGTCTGGTGGGACTTTAAAGGTATCGTGTATTTTGAGCTGCTTGCAAGGAATCAAACCATTCATTCAGACGTATACTGTCGTCAACTGGATAAAGTAAATGATGCCATCAAACAGACACGTCGAGAATTGGTGAATCGCAAGGGTGTTGTGTTTCACCATGATAACGCTAGACCACGTACAAGTTTGGTCACTCGTGAAAAATTGTTGCAGCTTGGATGGGATGTGTTACCATGATGTTACCACATCCACCATATTCGCCAGACCTGGCACCATCAGATTACCATTCGTTTCGTTCTTTGCAAAACGCCTTGAATGGTAAAACCTTGACTGCTGATGAGGATATCAAATCGTTGTTGGAATTGTTTTTTGCTGAAAAAGATAAGAACTTTTTTGAGCGCGGAATCTTGAAGTTGCCTGAAAAATGGCAAAAGATAATCAAACAAAATGGACAATATATTGTTTAATAAAGTTTTTGTTTCCCATGAAAGATTCGCCTTTTATTTATATAAAAAAAACGCAATTACTTTTTGGCCAACCCAATATTATATATATTATATATTATATTAATATATATTGGGTTGGCCAAAAAGTAATTGCGTTTTTTTCCAATAGATGAACATACATATCTTGAAATGTAACTAACTTCATTCTAAACCGCAAATTCATTATGTAGGTTAACAACTCACAGTTCAAGCTTGTTTTACAAAAAGAAAGTACACGATTTCGTTAACAATTGTTTCTTTGCCGTCGATTTCAAAATGGAAAATCAAAAAGAACATTTTCGTCGTATTTTGTTTTATTACTTCCGAAAAGGGAAAAACGCTGTGCAAGCTCATAAAAAGTTATCTGATGTATATGGCGAGGATGCTTTAAAACTGCGGCAGTGTCAAAATTCGTTTACTAAATTTCGATCTGCAGATTTTAATGTGAAAGATGCACCACGCTCAGGAAGGCCAATCGAAATTGATGATGACAAAATAAAGGCACTGATCGATTCGAATCGGCGCTTAACGACACGAGAGATTGCTGAGAATCTTAACGTATCGAAATCGAGTGTTGAAAACCATTTAAAACGACTTGGATACATTAGTAAGCTCGATATTTCGGTACGACATGAGCTCAAAGAAATTCATCTCACTAAGCGTATTGACACCTGCGATTCTCTTTTGAAACGTGAGGAAAATGAACCATTTTTGAGACGTATGATAACGGGCGACGAAAAATGGATCGTCTACGACAACGTCAAACGAAAAAGATGGTGGAGCAAGCGTGATGAACCTGCTCAAAGCACTTGAAAAGCAGATATTCACCAAAGAAAGATTATGCTGTCAGTCTGGTGGGACTTTAAAGGTATCGTGTATTTTGAGCTGCTTGCAAGGAATCAAACCATTCATTCAGACGTATACTGTCGTCAACTGGATAAAGTAAATGATGCCATCAAACAGAAACGTCGAGAATTGGTGAATCGCAAGGGTGTTGTGTTTCACCATGATAACGCTAGACCACGTACAAGTTTGGTCACTCGTGAAAAATTGTTGCAGCTTGGATGGGATGTGTTACCATGATGTTACCACATCCACCATATTCGCCAGACCTGGCACCATCAGATTACCATTCGTTTCGTTCTTTGCAAAACGCCTTGAATGGTAAAACCTTGACTGCTGATGAGGATATCAAATCGTTGTTGGAATTGTTTTTTGCTGAAAAAGATAAGAACTTTTTTGAGCGCGGAATCTTGAAGTTGCCTGAAAAATGGCAAAAGATAATCAAACAAAATGGACAATATATTGTTTAATAAAGTTTTTTGTTTCCCATGAAAGATTCGCCTTTTATTTATATAAAAAAAACGCAATTACTTTTTGGCCAACCCAATATATTGTCATCACTTTTTTTTATACAGAGAATAAGTGTTTCATCATCAAGTGTTTTATCGTCGTTACTTAAAGCACGGTGCTAACGAGCATTTTATTCGCTGTCGTTGTAAGAGACATGCTGATGGCTAAATTAATCTCACGAGAAAAGGAAACGCCCCAACGCCTCCATGTTTTACGAGTTACATGTCTCAGGTTACGAGGTACAAGTTACGAGCCCGAAGCGTCGTACAGACATGACAGGAATGTCGGTTCGGGTCACACGCAATCTCTGTCAACGACAATTTGCTGTATCTACCTCTTTTTCTCTCCCTATTACGTGATAGTTCTGTTTACGAATGTGATTTATTATATATATATATATATATATATATATATATATAATGTTACAAATATTATATTATAATGTTACAAATTTTACAAAAAGCATTTCAATATAATACTACAAATTTATTCAGCATATCATTAGCAAAAGACAAATTAAATTAATATAAAATGTTGTTATTTATTAATGATGAGTTAAAATACTGTTGTAGATATTTGTTAAAGCATAATACACATTAAATAATTTTGAGTTGCTTAATTATATCAAACGAAAATCATATTCTTCTAAACAAAACTATCTTTTATATAAAAGAGTAACTCTCAGAGGATCTGTGTGTTGTGTGTATGTGTTTTCTTCTTTTGAGAAACTTCTTTATCAATGCATAGCTAAACTTCTTTTAAATAGCACAAATGAGTATTATATTTTCTAAGGTTTGCAGTTTTTAATTAAATAGATTTAAGCAAGTAGTATCAAGTTAATTCTAAATTAAAAGTGAATTGTTTACTCCGCAAGAAAGTTACTTGACGAGAAAAGTAAATGTAGAAAATATTTGATTCTGATTTGCAACTATTTTACACATCTCTTTTATATAAAAGCATAATTAATCTAAACAATTAAAGTTTGGTTTAGCATATCCACGAAATTCTAAAGAAAGGATGGAAGACTCGAAAGAGTAGTCATGCCGTGGTTTCACTTTGCAGGATACGGCGCCTGAAAGGTCGTAAACTGTCTCCAATTTTCCAGATGGCCCCTACGTGACGTCGCGACCCCGTTAACATCGTCCTCGCGATGCAAAGACAGACACGACATTTCGTTGCATTTATCATTAAAGCACGTTCTGCGGTTTTATTTTGTTAAGCTTATATTTTCAGACTTTGCAGAAAAAATATTATCGAAGCGATGTTATAAATTCTCTCTAGTTAAACGCATGCTTTTTCACTTATTTGCATTCGACATTTTCAAACTGTAGAGAGAGAGAAATCAATGAGTTAATTTGCAACCTGATAATTAAGAAGATTGATTATATAGAAAATTGATAAGAGTAAATTAAAAATATATTTCGCGTAATAAAAAAAGTTCTTAAGGGTCATCGCGACTCACCGTGATCCGCGACAGGTGTCTGACATCCGCTGTGCGGCGAGTTGACGTTGGCCGCGGGGCTGCTGTTGCCACCCGGCTGCTCTTGCATGGGTTGCATAGCAATGTTGACGCCGTGACTCGCGGCATTGTTGACTCCCCCGAGACCATAACTGACGTAATAATCCTGTCCGGGCGCTTGCGTGGTGGGCGTCGAATTGGCACACTTGTAGCTCATCATAGCTTCGTCCTTGTAATCAGCGTGATGCTGTTGCTGATGATGATCCTTCACCGTCGGGAAGGCGTCGGTCGGAGGCCTGTAGGCCGTCAGCTGATCCTGACTCCTGCCGGCAAACCCGGGTTCGCTCTTGAACGCCACCAATTCGCCGTTTCTGTACACCGACGACGCCGGCTCACTGCCGGTCTTGTACGTGACCTCGGTGGTCTTGTAGGTGACCTCGGCAATCGGCGGGCCCGACTTGTACGCCGCCGGGCTGTCCGCGTACGCCCAATCGGCGGGGACCGCCGCGCTCGGCGCGTACATGGCGTACTCCTGATAATTCTGATACTGATTCTGATAACCGTTCGCGTACTCGATGCCAGGCCCGGCAGCCAGGTTCTCGTAAGCACCGGGCGTTTGCACGCCCACGGGACCAGCGCCGGCGTAGTACTGCGGGTACTGCGGCTTCAGAGCCTGGCACTTGCGCCGGAAGCCGCGCGGTCGTCGCCGGAAGCTACCCTCCTCGAACATGTACTCGGTGGACGGATCGATGGTCCAGTAGTGGCCCTTGCCGGGCCGGCCCAGGCCTTTCGGCAGCTTGATGAAGCACTCGTTCAGGCTGAGGTTGTGGCGCACCGAGTTCTTCCAGCCCTGGTAAGTGCCGCGAAAGAACGGGAAGCGTTGCTGCAGGAACGAATAGATCTCCGACAGCGTCAGCCTCTTGCCCGGGCTCGACTGGATAGCCATCACGATCAGCGCGATGTACGAGTACGGCGGCTTCTCCTGGCGTCGAGCGCCGGGTTTCCGCGGCATCTCATTGCTCGTTGGGTTGCACATCAGCGGTTCCAGGCTCGTCTCCTGGGACAAACCGCTCGTCGCACCGCTCATCGACAGGACTGCCGAGCGCGCGGTCACCGTCGACGAGTTCGAGTGCACGGGCACAATCGTCTGCTCCTGATGCTGATGGAGGCCGGAGTCCGACTCGTTCTTCGTGTTCGCCAGCCTATCGGCGCCAGCGCCGACGTCGCGCGGCACCGACGGCACGATCACGCTCTGGTCCATCGAGCTTCCGGTTGCCGAAGAAGATCGTCAGAGTCCAAGCATGGCGAACATCTTACACAGTAAAAAATAAAATGTTAATTTTAACATTTTTTGCATGTCCCAGAAAGTCCACTCTAAATGTTAAGTTAAAGTAACTCATTCGTCATATGTTACTTCTTGACAAACTAGAAATGTTAAGTAATTAACACAATACTTTACATTTATTTTTGTTACTGTAACTTTAAGTGTGATGTAAAAATAACATACAAAGTAATTGAAAACTACATGGAAGAGAAGTTTACTTTTTATGTTATATTAACACATGATAGTAATTATTTCAACTTAAATTATCTTTGATAGAAACATTTAATTTTAGTAAATTTGATTATTTTATATGTCAAAGTTCATGATTATTTGAAGATTTACTTTAACTTCTTTTAGAATGTTAAACTGACTTTGTGACATGTTGATTGTTTAAAATTATTGTGTTAAAAGCATTTCAAATAATATTCCATTTCTAAGAGAAATACACAAAATGTTAAGTAATTAACACAATACTTTACATTTATTTTTCTTATTGTAACTTTAAGTGTGATGTAAAAATAACATACAAAGTAATTGAAAACTACATGGAAGAGAAGTTACAATAACTCATTGGAAAAGTTGATAGAATATTTTCGTTCGTACAATTTGAACATTTACTTTTTATGTTATATTAACACATGATAGTAATTATTTCAACTTAAATTATCTTTGATAGAAACATTTAATTTTAGTAAATTTGATTATTTTGTATGTCAAAGTTCATGATTATTTGAAGATTTACTTTAACTTTTTTTAGAATGTTAAACTGACTTTGTGACATGTTGATTGTTTAAAATTATTGTGTTAAAAGCATTTGAAATAATATTCCATTTCTAAGAGACATACACAAAATGTTAAGTAATTAACACAATACTTTACATTTATTTTTGTTATTGTAACTTTAAGTGTGATGTAAAAATAACATACAAAGTAATTGAAAACTACATGGAAGAGAAGTTACAATAACTCATCGGAAAAGTTGATAGAACATTTTCGTTCGTACAATATGAACATTTACTTTTTATGTTATATTAACACATGATAGTAATTATTTCAACTTAAATTATCTTTGATAGAAACATTTAATTTTAGTAAATTTGATTATTTTGTATGTCAAAGTTCATGATTATTTGAAGATTTACTTTAACTTTTTTTAGAATGTTAAACTGACTTTGTGACATGTTGATTGTTTAAAATTATTGTGTTAAAAGCATTTGAAATAATATTCCATTTCTAAGAGACATACACAAAATGTTAAGTAATTAACACAATACTTTACATTTATTTTTCTTATTGTAACTTTAAGTGTGATGTAAAAATAACATACAAAGTAATTGAAAACTACATGGAAGAGAAGTTTACTTTTTATGTTATATTAACACATGATAGTAATTATTTCAACTTAAATTATCTTTGATAGAAACATTTAATTTTAGTAAATTTGATTATTTTATATGTCAAAGTTCATGATTATTTGAAGATTTACTTTCACTTCTTTTAGAATGTTAAACTGACTTTGTGACATGTTGATTGTTTAAAATTATTGTGTTAAAAGCATTTCAAATAATATTCCATTTCTAAGAGACATACACAAAATGTTAAGTTATAAAGGTAACATTAATGTAACATATAAAATTGTTATAAAAATAATAACATATCAGTTGTATGTTAATTTTACATTGAAGTAGTAATCAAAACATGGCAACACAAGAAAATTTTAACACATGGACGCACAATTTTTAACGGTGTACGCGCGCGATGTTCCTCGGATTATCACAACGACACGTCAGGAAGCTAGCACAATCCGTCCAAGTAGATGCACCACAGTTTATGACGATTTTTCCGAGCGGCGTTCGACGCACGGAAGCATCCAAGCGAGATGTCGCACGAAACGAAGTGTAACTGTCGTCGTACAACGTCGTGAGCGACGTGAAAATCTCGATCCGCAGGTCGATCAAAATTCCACGGTCCCGCGGATCAACGAACCCGCCCGGGACCTTCACCGCCACCGATGAATCGCGACGCCGAGGTCGCGGATATTTACACGACCGGATGTAAATTGTTTGCGCGATTCCACCGTGCGCGCGGAGGGGTCAATTATTTAGACTCGCCTCGCGGACGGCTTACGGAGTCGCTGTGATGCGCCGCTAAGTGTTTTCGGATGACTGCTGTTCGCTCGCCCGGCACCAAAGCGGAATCTCGACCGCGTCGATGACGTTGATCGCGGCGTGACAGCATCGGGACGATTCTCTCGTGGGCGTAGCCGACGGGGTCGGGAACGTGGGATCCGTATTGGTTGCACGCTGACGTCTCGGATGAAAGCAGGATGCTGCGACCAATGGCGTCTCAAATTGCCTCCGCATGATCGCAGCTCCAACATGTTCTTCTTTATCGTTGAATTATGGGGAAGTGGATTGCGTAATGGCGTTATTTGGATTCGTCTGTCTGGCATCACATGGTTCATTATGTTCTAAGATTGCAACTATCATTGATGTTGTATAAGAGGAGGATGTAAGATTTATTAGTCGTTGGAGCAACTTTTAAAAATGAAGATTTGTATTGAATATTTATAAGAACTTAGTACAAAATCAAAGTAACGCAAATTAGAAAATATTGTAAGTATTTCACTAATTTTAGTGAGTTTTTTAAATATCATAATTTGGAATCAACATTTTACGAAAATATTAAGAAAAATTGAAAAGATTTAGATTTTTATTTTTAGTATTACTTTTAATTTTTAGTATTAAATTTCTTTATAATTTATAATTAATCTTGAAATTACCCTAAATCTGTTTAAATTTAAAAGTTATATTAAAAATTTCAGAATACAAGGAAGATACTTTAAATTTTATTACATATTTTGTTCTTTACGGTTCTTTTCTTTCTCAAAACTTTTTTATTTCTAATTATTTAAACACATTTAGTAACTTAAGAATTAGTGGCACGCGATAAACCTGAAATACTTCATATATTATCTCCAAGAGATATTGCACATGAATACATTAATGCTAATGCTTATTGTTATACGTAAAAATACCTGCAAGAGTCACAGCAATGTAAGTGATGCTGAAACGCTCATCAATGTCTTTTATACAAACAACTTGTACTTATTTTGTTTGAAAATTGCAAGTATCGCTTGGCGAGATATCTGTGGTATGCTGACTAATGTATCCGTCTTCAGATGCACAGCTCTGTGCTAATGTTGTACATGACGGAGAAGTTCGAGAGAAGCTATTGGTTATCTCTTAGCCAACAGGAAACTGAACGTTTGCTCCGCCCATTCATGGAACCGCCTTACTATTTTCTCCAGACAAAGTCTCGTCGTCGCACAGTGCAATTTTTTCTTGAGGAAAGACAACTTTTCTCAAGGATCTACAGTTTTAACACTGATTTTAAAGTCCGATTACTTGATTTTCACATGCAGCTTCTCTTAAAATTCGGAATAGAAGTATTATTATAATTGTCAAAAAGGCAGATCACCAAAAGTTTAATATTATTGGAAGATATGCATAATTAAATTAATTTTATGTACATTGAATTATAAAGAACAATATTAATATTGTAATAATTAATAAATAATAAATAAATCAGTACAAACTTTTCATCACTTTTTCTTTAAACAAATGAGTTTATTATTATTTAATTATGAGTGAATTCAAATTAAAATTATTACATATTACAGTTTACTACGGTTACATAACAGTTTATGCTTTACAAATTAATATGCAAATGAATATATAAATATATTTTAGACATCATGAGCGTGTCATCAATGTTTCTTTCTTGCAAAGAAAATATCGGATAAAACTTGTTATGAATTTCTGACAATCGTAAATATTATAAAATAATTTTATATCACAGTAAAACACTATCTGTGCGCGTCAGCGCGTGTGGAAATCTTCGAAGGTCTTCTAACGATGTTCGCCGGGCAATCGTCACTCGATACCAAAGACGACATCAGTGATCGAAGTGTCAATGACGACCAATCGGGAAGAAATGTTTATTCGGCTTCATGCGTGATCGAGTGTCAGATGACCAGAGATAGAAAGAAAGAGTTCATGCCTTATCATAACGGCGTCCAACGTGCTTCAGTTTATTGCGATCCTTGAGAGATCGGTCTCGAAAGGATGCCACTTTCGAGAGCTCGTAAAAAGGAATTTTACTCGTAAAATACGAGACTTTGTTGAAATCTCATCAAGAAAAAATGTATTTGCTAAGGAAAGACAAGTACCACGACATTCTATAATGCATCTAGATAAATTAATTTTTATCAAATTGACTTTTAGTTGTAATTATAATATAACAATTGCACAGAATTCTTTAAGAGTAACGCGCACATAAAATCATCGCATAAAATAATTTCAACTTTTTGAAACATATTTCATCCAACGCCAGTAAAAAAGATTCTCATGTTAGATATATAATACTTTTTAAGAAATTGTCTTTTTAACAGTCTTATATAATTTTAATATCACATCTTCGACTTACGATATTAATAACAAAGATCTAATTGTGTAAGAAAATTTTTCCTCCAACTATTGCGTGAGGAAGCTGGTACAAAATAAAAATATATCCATTTTGTCATTACGTTGCTTGTCACAAATGAAATTAGACACTAGAGAAATGATGACCAATTGCGCACGAAGATGTAGACCACGCGGTGAATGCTGCAGACCACGAATTCTCAGGAGGAGTTTGTTTGCCTTGGAGCAAACGAGCCGACGAAAGAGAAGCAGCGCAGCCATCTTGTCTCTGTCTTCGTACTTCCTCTCTGCAACGCTCGTCGGTTGCACGATCTTTTCTCTTCAATCTCTACGTTATTGAATTATTCTCTTAATTTCTATCTCTTTGCTTTAATCAAAATTATAAACAATAAAATACGTATCAAGCTCTTTAAAATCCAAAAGAGAAATAAATACTATGAATGCGAAACAGAAACCTATTTAATACATATTTCTTTCTTTTCTTCAACTTTTTTTATCTCAATATAATTTATTACATGAATAATGTTCTTTTCTCTTCAATCTCTACGTTATTGAATTATTCTCTTAATTTCTATCTCTTTGCTTTAATCAAAATTATAAACAATAAAATACGTATCAAGCTCTTTAAAATCCAAAAGAGAAATAAATACTATGAATGCGAAACAGAAACCTATTTAATACATATTTCTTTCTTTTCTTCAACTTTTTTATCTCAATATCATTTATTACATGAATAATGTTCTTTTCTCTTCAATCTCTACGTTATTGAATTATTCTCTTAATTTCTATCTCTTTGCTTTAATCAAAATTATAAACAATAAAATACGTATCGAGCTCTTTAAAATCCAAAAGAGAAATAAATACTATGAATGTGAAACAGAAACCTATTTAATACATATTTCTTTCTTTTCTTCAACTTATTTTATCTCAATATCATTTATTACATAAATAATGTTCTTTTCTCTTCAATCTCTACGTTATTGAATTATTCTCTGAATTTCTATCTCTTTGCTTTAATCAAAATTATAAACAATAAAATACGTATCGAGCTCTTTAAAATCCAAAAGAGAAATAAATACTATGAATGTGAAACAGAAACCTATTTAATACATATTTCTTTCTTTTCTTCAACTTATTTTATCTCAATATAATTTATTACATAAATAATGTTCTTTTCTCTTCAATCTCTACGTTATTGAATTATTCTCTGAATTTCTATCTCTTTGCTTTAATCAAAATTATAAACAATAAAATACGTATCGAGCTCTTTAAAATCCAAAAGAGAAATAAATACTATGAATGTGAAACAGAAACCTATTTAATACATATTTCTTTCTTTTCTTCAACTTTTTTTATCTCAATATCATTTATTACATGAATAATGTTCTTTTCTCTTCAATCTCTACGTTATTGAATTATTCTCTTAATTTCTATCTCTTTGCTTTAATCAAAATTATAAACAATAAAATACGTATCGAGCTCTTTAAAATCCAAAAGAGAAATAAATACTATGAATGTGAAACAGAAACCTATTTAATACATATTTCTTTCTTTTCTTCAACTTTTTTTATCTCAATATAATTTATTACATGAATAATGTTCTTTTCCATTAATATTCCTTTATTATATGTTTTTGCATAAAGCTTTTTGTATCTTATTTAAAGATTCATCATCCTAACTTTTAGAATGAATTTTATCCAGTCTTCCGATATTATTTCTGTGCTATTCCTGTGTTATAATTTATTCTATGGAATTATGATTTAATTTATTGAAAAGATTGACAAAATCGAAAAATAGTACAAAATTCAATAATATTATTATTGCATAACAGAAGTCTAACTTTTTACATCTGTAACATGAAATATAATGGAAAGATTTCAGGAGAAATATGTATATGTAGAAAGAAAATACACAATATCTATCTAAAATGTTATGAAAATGCAATCTTCATTCACAAAGTTTTAGATCTTTGAAGATAAATGTATATACTCTTCAGAATTAGTGAAGGCTGCTTACCCAGTAATGGGCCTCGTGTCTTAAGGGTTGAAAGTCAAGTGCTTTGGTCCTCGTGATGATTGTTGCTCTCTTCTTCCTGGCTTCTTCAGGCCGAGAGCAACCCTCATAGATAGTGGCACTGCCTGTTTACCGTTTTACTACTTTCGAGTCCTCCCGTGACATTTTCTGCGACAGCTTTAAGTGCCTCTCCTTCAGAGAAAGTAATTGGCTTCTACCGTAAAAACCGGAGAAAAGTGGGAAGATGCGTGGCGCATCTCGGGTGGCAATCAAATATTTGTACACAGAACTGTGAGACTGCTGATTTTAATGTTACACGCCTGAAACATTGATACATATTTCTGTAATGCACTATTTATTTTATTCATTTAGTTTTTGTAAATAAATAATATATTGTTATTATAATAAATAATAACAATATATTATTTATTTACAAAAAATATAATAATATTGTTATCGTGTTTATTACATCATAGATAAGAGTAAGCTCTTATCTATGATGTAATGAACACGATAACAATAAAACTATAACATTTTTATTTTCGGTGTTTTATAGTTTCTCTTGATAAGAAGCTGTGATCGTAGATAGTTGCATAGGAACTGGAGCCATCCCTGGAAAAACCGTATCGGTCGCACGTGTGTTCATAGGAAAACCGCAGACTAGGAACCACTGAAATTATGGGGAGCGTCTGAATGTCTTCCGCACGTTTATGTACGTATAGGGTAGAATAGCCCTTTTAATTACTTCGGCTGCGTTCCCGAGCGATCATGACACACCACCACGTCTTTCTGACCTACGACTGTAAATTTAATTTAAGGAACATTTGAATTTTTTCAAAACTAAAAGAAAAAATTCTTGCCTAATGTATTGAAATTTCTCTTGAAGTTTTTACACTTTTTTTAGAAAATGACCAATTTTCAGAATAAGCGTACATAATATAAATTCTGGTTTATCTATAATACCTACACATTCTTTGTTTACTAATGTATTAAATATTTATAGGTAACGGGAGGATAATTGAAAACCTGGAGATTAAGGGGGGATTCTCATGTAAAGAGCCAAAAAGAAGCCGATTTTTCGGAATTTTTTTTCAAGAACGTATTTAGTCAAAGGATCTCAAACTTTAATAGTACATCAATACATGTAAAGAGAATATAAAAATATTTTTTTGGTTAAAAAAAACATATATATAGATATAGGTATGGACGCCGCCTTCAGCGGCTTCGGCGTCGCAGGCGTCAAACGGTGTGCAGTCTAGCATCCGCTGTAATGGTCTGAAACAGAATATTCAACAATATTTATTAATTATAGATCATTACGCATCGTTTGAACCTCATGAAGCAAGAAAAAAAACCAAATTGAAAAGAATGGCGACATTTGAAAAAAAAATGCTGTTTTTTCATTAAAATTTTCATTGTTATTGTGAAATAAACATTATCTACTTTAAAAATTTGTGTTGCTTTTGAGGTTCATACGATGAACAATATAATTGTCTACATGTAGAGCCCCGAAAGAGCCCAATCGGTCTAATATTTTTTTAGTTATCCTGCACACCAGTTTGAAAAAAGTGATTTCGAGAAAAACGCGTTTAAAGTTTTCGGTTAAAAAAGTAATGCTTTTCAATACTTACAGTCCTAATCGGCGATTCCAGGGCCATATAGTAGGCCTTCTGCATCCTCGTATAATTGCTGCTGTTGTAAATTCAGTTCTTTGCGAGCAGTTCGAGCTTCTTTCGAGCTACTGAGGCTTCGTCGCTCCCGTTGCCGTATTCGCGCGGCGTCATACGAGTCTGCATACCCCTTACAATGGGTACCGATCTTTAGTTCTAATGTGTCCATAATTTTTAAAACGGCGAAATAGCCTTCGTTGAATAATCCTGCAGCAATATATGCGGCTATTTCCACTGTTCGGATGCCACAATATAAATATTTCGGAGCCAAACGCCAAACACACGAATTGAAGCTCTCGTAAAAATTTCCTGCCTCAGCTATACAAGTACGCGAAGGTACATCACAACAAAAGAAAACCATTAGACGTATACCTGCGAAGCTGTTTGTTATGGACGAGTGCATGAGTGAGGACAGACGAGACGCGTGTCTCCGCTCCGAGCGCTCCCAGCTACCCACTCAGCGCGCGGTCGAAAACTCGACTATAACTATACGTAGAGGTCGAATATCGATTTGTAACTGGAGGAACATATTTTCCACATGTATTAGAGTTGATTTAAGGAAAAACAATTTTTTGACTCGTTACATGAGAATCCCCCCTTAATACGATGCAATTTAAAGAACTAAGCGTTCTTAATTGAAATGTATTAGGTTGTTCATTAAGTTCTGCGGTTTTCTCGATAGATAGCGTTTGTCCATTGAAAAAGATAGCATGCATCGCCTGAACCGCGGATTGCCGCATACTCCGTGACGGGTTAGACAACGCTTGACATTTCGCCAGTCTTTGTTGTGTTTTGACGTGTTGTGTATACGCGCTATTCATTGAAAATGGAGGATCAAAAGGTGCATTTTCGGCACATTTTGCTATTTTTCTTCCGCAAAGGAGTAAAAGCGACGGACGCGCAACGTGAGATATGTGGCGTGCACGGGGACTCGGCCATAAGCGCTGACACTCGTCAGCGTTGGTTTGCGCGCTTTCGTTCCGGAGATGTGAACGTCTCCGATGCTGCTCGCTCCGGTCGTCCATCCACCACTGACGACGACCAAATCGTGGCCGCAATCAAAGCAGACCGACACCTGACGACGCGGGAGATCGCGGAGCGCTTCGACATCGCCCATACAACGGTTGCGCAGCGATTAAAACGGCTTGGGATGTCGAAAAAAGCAGATGTTTGGGTCCCTCACGAGCTCACCGAAAAGAACATTTTGGACCGCGTCATGATCTGTGAATCCCTGCTGAAATGGAACTCGCTGGAGGTCTTTCTCAAACGGGCGGTCACGGGAGATGAAAAATGGGTGGTACATAACAACATTCGAGGCAAGCGGTCATGGTGCGGTCCGGGTGAGTCGTCACAATCGGTTGCCAAAGCGGATTTGCATCCGAAGAAAGCGATGCTGAGTGTGCGGTGGGATTGGCGAGGCGTCCTGTACTTCGAGCTGCTTCCGCGCGGTCGGACCATCGACGCCGAGAAGCATTGCGCTCAGTTAGAAAAATTGAAGCAGGCAGTGGCGGAGAAGCGACCGGAATTGGCGACCAGGAAGGGCGTTGTCTTCCACCACGACAACGCCAAACCACACACTGCTTCGGTGACCAAGAAGAAGTTGAAGCGCTTTGGCTGGGAAGTCATGCAGCACCCACCGTACTCCCCAGACCTTGCGCCGTCGGATTACCATCTGTTCCGGTCACTCCAAAACAATCTCGACGGGCAGCGCTTTAATTCAGTGGACGCTATTCAAACGTACTTGAAGGACTTTTTCGCGCAGAAGTCGCGCGACTTCTACAAACGCGGCATTATGTCCCTTCCAGAACGTTGGCAGAAGGTGGTCGATCAAGATGGACAATACATTCTAGATTGAATAAATGTGTAAGTACATTAGATTTATGTTTTAATTTAGGGCAAAAAAACCGCAGAACTTAATGAACAACCTAATATTATATGAGATGTACGGTAAAACGACACCGTTAACAGGTGCATTAGTGACCGACCAAATGCACTCGAAACGCGGACGTGGTGCACGCGTATCGGATGCGCGCTAAAAGACGGAGAGAGGGTCTCGTAAGGCGGCGTAGCAGCCGCGATCGGCGGCGACGGTATAAAATTACTGTATCGTGTAAACAGAGAATCCGTCGGCGCGTCTGATGACGGCTTGGGTGGCCGTCGGTCCGTAGCTTCACGTGTTCTCCGCAAGCACGGAGGCTGCGAGCGAGTTTCTCGGCGACAATAGCTCCGACGAACGATCATGCAACGGTCGTATTTATAGTGCTCGTAGCTTTTCCCGATGCCTCAGAAAATGGCGCGCAATGACCAATTATTCTTCACCCGGTAATCCACTTTTAGCCCATTTAGCATTCGCGGCTTAATTTATCAATTTATAATAAATACTTTTTCGCAATATCTCCATAATTTATGTGTGAAGATCGCTAAGATTCAGAAATTCGTAAATTCTCGTGTTATTTGCACACTCAATTGCGAATCTTTACACAAATAAATACTTCAAGAAGTTTACAAATTCAATGATTTATGCATCATGTCTCCAGATACATGAAAGAATCCGCAAAATCCACAAGTAAGTAGTTTCATAAATAAAAAAAGTATCACCGAATAGGCGAATGTATAAATCAGTTTATCCTTATTTAAGTAATTAATAAATAAATTACTGCAAATGTTATTTGTTATTGCTATCTCTTAATTTTTAATCATAACATAGTCTTTGTTCTGCGGAGAAATAAAGAAATGAAGAGTTTATGGAAGTGTGCAAGAGATGAATTAAGAACTTCGAATAGTCATCATTAGATAGTAATACAAAATAACTTTGCTAGAGTTGGATACACGATTATTTATGGCGCAACCCCACAATTTTCCACATAAATCCGCGTGTAGAAGAAGAACCCTACGCTTTCCGAAATAACCAACATGGCTACGTAAACGTGTCTTATTTTGAGAGCCAGGCTTTCCTCTCTCTCTCTCTTTCCGATCTTAGTTTCACCATCGTGCCTCGATCTTACGCAAAAGAAACATTATCCAGATACTGCGTGTGCCGAAGGCGGGCTGCAGAATTGAGGGGAATTACGGCGTTCAAGGAGAACGATACACGTCGTAAGAATTCATGATCCTCACAAATCGATTTGTTTCTAATTCAAATAGATGACATCTTTTACAAAAATCCTTAATTTATAAAAATCCTTGATTTTCTACGTGAATTTGACTTTAGTATGCATATAGACAAATTTATACTGTAAAGGCATAAAATATGCTATCAATTATTTACTTCGACGACATTTAAAATTAGACTATAACATTAGTCGCAATTAAAAAGAAAATATATATGTTATACTTAACAAATAAATTAGTATTAACATTTCCATTCGTATACGTTGAAGAAAAAGTCAATCCGCAAGGAATGTAACAATTTATCAATTATGTTTATTATTTTCAGAACAAATTAAGTGATTTAATTAAATCGTATTTCATGATGCCCTAAAAACGCGTTGAGATTTTTCACTATTCGTGGCTGCACCCCCGTAGAGAGCTCTTGGCTGTTTATGCAACATGTGTACCCCACTTAATCCCATGTTTTACTGTTTAGATCTTGGCTACCGTAGGGGGTTGTTCCGACACGACCTCTCTGATGTTCCATCTCAAGTCTTCGTACTTTGTTTTCTGGTATCTTTCTTTTTTAAATCGTAAAAAGCAAGTCTTTATAAATGTTCTTATGGTAAAAGGTATTTTTACTCTGGATAAATTATTTTGATAAAAAAAATCTGTGATCTGATTAAACTCGTTGCACAAGTGATATCTTCATAAAGTTTTATCTTGTCGCTCAAGACACAGACATGTACATACGCGTGCGCGAATTCCAATATATTTAAATTATTCTCAATTTTATATGTCTAATTATACAGGGTGTCCCGGGTTTTAACCGACAAACTGCGGGAGCATATTCTACTAGTGGAAATAAGAAAAAATTCTTATATCGAGTTTGCTTAGAAATGCTTTATTACAAAGTTATAAACCAATATTGAAAAGAAATATGAGATAAGTAACAACGGATTTTTTCACAAAAATATAAATTATCTACGCAATGATTTAGTGACGCATTTCAAAATGTTGTCCTTGCGCATCGATACAAGCTAGACATCGACGTAGTACAGAATTTGTTACGATACGACATTCCTGAAAATTTTGTTGCATCTCAGTAACTGAATTAGTAACTCGTTGCTTTAAATCTATCTGGTGCTCTCCTGTTAGGAAATCTACGTTGATACTCTCGTACGGCAGCTCGTGCATTTCCGTCACAGAATCCGTACACGAAATGAATATCGGTGTATTCCTCGTTTGAAAACACTTTTGGCATTCTGATAGTAATTGCTAGTTGACACGACGATTGAAATCTAACAGCTACTGTTGTGAAAGTAACAATCATACTGAATCGTTTCAACATATTGAACATGAATACACGTGAATACACGTAACAAAAACATCTTCGACCTTCCAAATTCTACACTATGTTCCGTTGTTACTTATCTCATATTTCTTTTCAATATTGGTTTATAACTTTGTAATAAAGCATTTCTAAGCAAACTCGATATAAGAATTTTTTCTTATTTCCACTAGTAGAATATGCTCCCGCAGTTTGTCGGTTAAAACCCGGGACACCCTGTATAATTAGACATACAGGGTGTCCCGGGTTTTAACCGACAAACTGCGGGAGCATATTCTACTAGTGGAAATAAGAAAAAATTCTTATATCGAGTTTGCTTAGAAATGCTTTATTACAAAGTTATAAACCAATATTGAAAAGAAATATGAGATAAGTAACAACGGATTTTTTCACAAAAATAAAAATTATCTACGCAATAATTTAGTGACGCATTTCAAAATGTTGTCCTTGCGCATCGATACAAGCTAGACATCGACGTAGTACAGAATTTGTTACGGTACGACGTTCCTGAAAATTTTGTTGCATCTCAGTAACTGAATTAGTAATTCGTTGCTTTAAATCTATCTGGTGCTCTCCTGTTAGGAAATCTACGTTGATACTCTCGTACGGCAGCTCGTGCATTTCCGTCACAGAATCCGTACACGAAATGAATATCGGTGTATTCCTCGTTTGAAAACACTTTTGGCATTCTGATAGTAATTGCTAGTTGACACGACGATTGAAATCTAACAGCTACTGTTGTGAAAGTAACAATCATACTGAATCGTTTCAACATATTGAACATGAATACACGTGAATACACGTAACAAAAACATCTTCGACCTTCCAAATTCTACACTATGTTCCGTTGTTACTTATCTCATATTTCTTTTCAATATTGGTTTATAACTTTGTAATAAAGCATTTCTAAGCAAACTCGATATAAGAATTTTTTCTTATTTCCACTAGTAGAATATGCTCCCGCAGTTTGTCGGTTAAAACCCGGGACACCCTGTATAATTAGACATACAGGGTGTCCCGGGTTTTAACCGACAAACTGCGGGAGCATATTCTACTAGTGGAAATAAGAAAAAATTCTTATATCGAGTTTGCTTAGAAATGCTTTATTACAAAGTTATAAACCAATATTGAAAAGAAATATGAGATAAGTAACAACGGATTTTTTCACAAAAATAAAAATTATCTACGCAATGATTTAGTGACGCGTTTCAAAATGTTGTCCTTGCGCATCGATACAAGCTAGACATCGACGTAGTACAGAATTTGTTACGGTACGACATTCCTGAAAATTTGGTTGCATCTCAGTAACTGAATTAGTAACTCGTTGCTTTAAATCTATCTGGTGCTCTCCTGTTAGGAAATCTACGTTGATACTCTCGTACGGCAGCTCGTGCATTTCCGTCACAGAATCCGTACACGAAATGAATATCGGTGTATTCCTCGTTTGAAAACACTTTTGGCATTCTGATAGTAATTGCTAGTTGACACGACGATTGAAATCTAACAGCTACTGTTGTGAAAGTAACAATCATACTGAATCGTTTCAACATATTGAACATGAATACACGTGAATACACGTAACAAAAACATCTTCGACCTTCCAAATTCTACACTATGTTCCGTTGTTACTTATCTCATATTTCTTTTCAATATTGGTTTATAACTTTGTAATAAAGCATTTCTAAGCAAACTCGATATAAGAATTTTTTCTTATTTCCACTAGTAGAATATGCTCCCGCAGTTTGTCGGTTAAAACCCGGGACACCCTGTATAATTAGACATACAGGGTGTCCCGGGTTTTAACCGACAAACTGCGGGAGCATATTCTACTAGTGGAAATAAGAAAAAATTCTTATATCGAGTTTGCTTAGAAATGCTTTATTACAAAGTTATAAACCAATATTGAAAAGAAATATGAGATAAGTAACAACGGATTTTTTCACAAAAATAAAAATTATCTACGCAATGATTTAGTGACGCGTTTCAAAATGTTGTCCTTGCGCATCGATACAAGCTAGACATCGACGTAATACAGAATTTGTTACGGTACGACATTCCTGAAAATTTGGTTGCATCTCAGTAACTGAATTAGTAACTCGTTGCTTTAAATCTATCTGGTGCTCTCCTGTTAGGAAATCTACGTTGATACTCTCGTACGGCAGCTCGTGCATTTCCGTCACAGAATCCGTACACGAAATGAATATCGGTGTATTCCTCGTTTGAAAACACTTTTGGCATTCTGATAGTAATTGCTAGTTGACACGACGATTGAAATCTAACAGCTACTGTTGTGAAAGTAACAATCATACTGAATCGTTTCAACATAGTGAACATGAATACACGTGAATACACGTAACATAAACATCTTCGACCTTGCAAATTCTACACTATGTTCCGTTGTTACTTATCTCATATTTCTTTTCAATATTGGTTTATAACTTTGTAATGAAGCATTTCTAAGCAAACTCGATATAAGAATTTTTTCTTATTTCCACTAGTAGAATATGCTCCCGCAGTTTGTCGGTTAAAACCCGGGACACCCTGTATAACAATCGTTACACACGCACACACATATACTATGAATAATGCTAATGATAGTATGTGATATCGCTTCAACTAAATTGCAAACTCAATTACAAATATAAGGTAAAACATTAAGCGCTTCTCTCGTGCACGGTTAAAATGGAACTTGGAGCATTACAGCTGCGGCCATCTTGCCGCCTCGACATTTAACAGCCTCGTTAAATATTAACGACCGTTTGTTAGAAAGCTCGAGCTACCGGAATAGAACGAAGAACTATGAATACAACACGCCTTCTACTCTTTGAATCATTGGTATTAATTTGCGATTTAATTTTCCAGATTCCGTTACTTTTTAGTACCCAATAAATAAATGTTTGGTTCGTCCATGTTCGTCCATTAAAAAGCAAACAGTCTGATAGTTTAATTTAATGAAAACAAATAAAAATACTTTACTTCAATGAAGAACACCCGACTTGTATTGTTTTTTGTAGTGGTTAAAAATTTAATTATTTGTTACTAAATTTTAAATACAAATATTTTAATTAAATAAATTAATCGTCACTTAATGCACTTATCACATAATTGATTCGTAAAGTCCTCGTAATACGAAATTAATTGCAACTTGCCTTCGCGCATTGCGCATCTTCTAGGAAACGTTTGCGATGAACCGGAAGATATAAATCTCAACTCTTTCTCCCACCTTCAAACGGTCACCACTGAGTTGAAAATCTGAAGACTGATCTTTCGACGCGAGGGGTATCTGTCGCACTTAACAAACGGACAATTCTTTTCCCATCAGCGCAGTGTTTACAGGACAGAGTATCGTTACGAGCTATCAGACGTGAACCATCTGTCTGAAACGTCCAGTAAGGAGAGAGAGGTTGATACAAAAAAAAGTATCTTTTCTTGTCTTCCAATGCACTCACATTTATTTGATACTCCTTTGTATGCGTTTCCGAGTGTCTCCTGTTTACATATTAAACATTAATGATAAATAAGCATACAAATGCATATATACACGACAATGTCAGACATGTACCAACACAAAATTGGAAAGAATAAAATTCAAGAAATAATACTTTTTGATATTATGCTAACGTAATTAGATTTACTTGTTTATTATAGAACAGAAATAATAATTTTGGAATTCAATATATAAATTTAGTTAATATATAATATACAGAAGTAATATCAAATTTTTGTAGGCATACAATTATATATAATTTTAAATTAATTGAAATATTAAATATAAAATATTATATTAATATTTGGTAAAATACAATAAAATAACGATAAAAAACTCATGTACTTTGCAAAAGAGATAGCATAATATCATTTTTAGACGCATCAGTACATCCCATTTTACCATCAGTCGGCACGATGAGATACGGTAAGAAAGACGCTGTAACTGGAAAAGGAAACGAAGGAACCTACCTTGAGCAGTAGTCAATAAACAGTACTTTCAATTGATAATATCGTTTTCTGCAATTATTCATATTTTAATCTCACTCATATTATCGACATATTAGAGTAGATTTATATCAACAGCTTTTTAAAAGTTTCGTACGAGGTCGCCAACAAAACTGAAATTGCCCCAAAGATTATATTTTATGTAACATAAGAAAACAAATTTTTGTAATGCATAATATTTTCGAATATTAAAATTTTTCACAATGCATTTGCATAAATTGAAAATTATAAAAGTCAATTATTCTTAACTCTATTATCTTGAGCTTATTTTTCATAATTTTTAGCTTTTATTATTATAGCAAGTCTCCGCATGCTTTAATATTTCACATACCAGTTCAATATTTAAACCATTTGATATATTAATTTACGAATTCCTACATCTTCAAATATCTTTGAATTCTGGAATGTCTTCGGTTTCTAATTCTTGTGGCAGCCATCTTGTGCATTCCAGAAACTCTCCCGAGAAAAGCTCAATCCGTTGATGCTATACTTGCGCTCACAAATGTTTGGAGATTCGGAAACTTTGAATCACCTTTGTTTTTGAATGCGGAATCTCTCGAAAATTTTTCGAACATTTCATTAGGAGTCATCGAAAGTGGTACACCGCACCCTTATAGTTTGAATCCTTAAACGCTTTATGCCAGACTAAATAAAAACACCGTGCACCGAAACTCCCTGTCCCGAGAACGACCTGCTCTCGCCGACAGATTTCGTATATTTTCTGAATCAATATTGAATCTTCCGCGTGACCTTGGTATAACAAGTAGCACGCTTAGTTGCAACGTATCCTCTCCGGTTCATTTTCTTTTCGTCGCGTTTAATACCCCGCTCGTCCTCATTTCCCATGCGACGTATCTTACTTCCGGCGATTAGCAACGAGTGACGCTTCTTTTGTGGCGGGGGCGATTCCCCATTTGCATGTCAATAGCTTCGTCTATTGCGTAATGATATTTTCTCAGTGCCGTCTGCTCTATCTGTCGCGCGATCGAGGCGATTCTCCGTTTTGTTTCCTTAAATAACTGCGCGCGCTATTATTTATAATAATTTCGCGTACAATTACGACACCACGGAAACTTCGCGCGTTTGCGATTACTTCCGTTTTAAAAGTTTGCATTGTAGTATTGGAACTGGGATTTTCCGTGTTGTCATGTAACTCTGAAAGATATGCCGTGACAACTTTGCTTACGTGTGCACAAGGATTTAGCGTGGTGGGATTAACTGGTAGCGTGTCACCATCAATGGCTTCATGTAAACTTTGACTAATTTAATCTTCTAAAGGTACAATTACAGAAAATGTTGATTTTACATCGAAAGACCTTCTTAAAATTTTTTCTTCTTTATTGATAGTAAATTTGCATACTTCGATGAATACGTAATGCCCTGTCTGCACGGGGGATGATCCTACTTGTGGCTTATCCGACTACTGTATTTTGTACATGTTTCTTTAAGCTGTTCACCGTAACGTTCAGGTAACGCGCGACTTCGAAATTTGTGGTTTCGTACGATTGAAAATCAACCTCAACATGATTTTCGACCGTCCTCAGATGAGCCACAAGTAGGATCATCCTTCAGTTAAACCGGACATACCAGATTGTTGCAACGAAAAGTATTTTGTTTCGGCTTAAATCGACGTTCCTCGCGCACTTTTAAATATCTATCTCTCTATCTATCGCGGCTTTTAAATATTTATCTTGTAGCAACAATCTCCAGTAAAAGAAAGGGAAGATCTTGACAAAATTTTCAACCATAAAAGAACTCTGGAAGAACTTAAATCGCGAAAGAAAGAGAAAGATGGATCTTGGGAAGTTAGAAAAAGTTTTGGAAAATTTAGATTCTCTTGTAAAAATAATAACAAATTTTAAGATTTAAGAACTTTTGATTATTTGATTCTCTTTCTTTGTATAATTCCGCGTGATTTTGTCTTCTTTAGATCTTTCATTTTCAATTCCTCCAGTCTCTCAAGTTTTGTAACCGCTGAATACTCGAATGTTTTGATTCTTTAATTCTTGAATCTCTACAAATGCCGTCAAACGAGCTTTTACTTTTGCTTCCCCGATTCTAAGATTTTTTAATTCTTTGATCTTTGAATTCTTTCGAATCTTTAGATCTTCAGTTTGTAAGTCTAGAAAAGCAAGATACCTTAATAGACTCACGCATTGAAGACGTGATAAACATAGTTCCCGAAATTGAGAGAAGATTTAAAAATACAATGTTTCGTGAAAAAAATCGTTTAATTTTTCCAAATAATTTTGTCATTCTTTGAAGTTAATGCCACACGTGAAGGCTTTAAAAAGATCAAATCAATAATAAAAATAAAATCAAGTTACACGAAAAACTGGATTAAAAGTCAAAGAGATCACGTCGTGCTCGAGGAAGAGGAAGCGCGCCCGTCCGAGAATCCCGCGCGAAGGAGACGCGAAAAAGAGCGGCGGAGGGCGGAGGTAACATCAAAGGGAAGCGACAACGGATATGCATAAACCGTGAGCCGCGCAATGCCGAAAAACCGGCAGAGCGCCGGAGGAAGCTAACCGGGGCGCGCGTTCTTGGGAAAGCTCATCAAAGAACCGCGGACGGATAAATGTAACCGGGCCGTTTAGCGTGAATCCCTCGCTAATTTTAATTACCAGCTGATTTACGTCTCGATATGTTCTCTCCTCGCGTGCACGGGTCGACGCGCTCTTTTTTTCCCTTCATTCTTTCTTCTCTTCCTCCCTCAATGCCGTTCCGGTTTAACGCTTCTTCTTCTTCTTCTTCTTTTCGGCGTTCATCTTCTTCCTTCGCAGCACGTGAACGGAAGACCCGTCAAGAATTCGTTCTCTCCTGCGTGTGTTAACATGCCTGTGATTAGCCGTGAGGCGGGAATATAAATTCACCGGAGACAAGCGGATATGGATTAGTGTGATTTGTCGGGTAGCAAGGGTGTTTTATGTTTCTACTTCTGCTATTTATCAAGGTTTCTCACATGCTATGATCGTTTAGTTCCTAACATCTGATTATTACTTGTGCGGAGATACAGAACGAGTGGTTAACAAAAATAATATATACACCGTTAAAAATTGTGCGTCCATGTGTTAAAATTTTCTTGTGTTGCCATGTTTTGATTACTACTTCAATGTAAAATTAACATACAACTGATATGTTATTATTTTTATAACAATTTTATATGTTCCATTAATGTTAACTTCATAACTTAACATTTTGTGTATGTCTCTTAGAAATGGAATATTATTTCAAATGCTTTTAACACAATAATTTTAAACAATCAACATGTCACAAAGTCAGTTTAACATTCTAAAAGAAGTGAAAGTAAATCTTCAAATAATCATGAACTTTGACATATAAAATAATCAAATTTACTAAAATTAAATGTTTCTATCAAAGATAATTTAAGTTGAAATAATTACTATCATGTGTTAATATAACATAAAAAGTAAATGTTCATATTGTACGAACGAAAATGTTCTATCAACTTTTCCGATGAGTTATTGTAACTTCTCTTCCATGTAGTTTTCAATTACTTTGTATGTTATTTTTACATCACACTTAAAGTTACAATAACAAAAATAAATGTAAAGTATTGTGTTAATTACTTAACATTTTGTGTATGTCTCTTAGAAATGGAATATTATTTCAAATGCTTTTAACACAATAATTTTAAACAATCAACATGTCACAAAGTCAGTTTAACATTCTAAAAGAAGTTAAAGTAAATCTTCAAATAATCATGAACTTTGACATACAAAATAATCAAATTTACTAAAATTAAATGTTTCTATCAAAGATAATTTAAGTTGAAATAATTACTATCATGTGTTAATATAACATAAAAAGTAAATGTTCATATTGTACGAACGAAAATGTTCTATCAACTTTTCCGATGAGTTATTGTAACTTCTCTTCCATGTAGTTTTCAATTACTTTGTATGTTATTTTTACATCACACTTAAAGTTACAATAACAAAAATAAATGTAAAGTATTGTGTTAATTACTTAACATTTTGTGTATGTCTCTTAGAAATGGAATATTATTTCAAATGCTTTTAACACAATAATTTTAAACAATCAACATGTCACAAAGTCAGTTTAACATTCTAAAAAAAGTTAAAGTAAATCTTCAAATAATCATGAACTTTGACATATAAAATAATCAAATTTACTAAAATTAAATGTTTCTATCAAAGATAATTTAAGTTGAAATAATTACTATCATGTGTTAATATAACATAAAAAGTAAATGTTCATATTGTACGAACGAAAATGTTCTATCAACTTTTCCGATGAGTTATTGTAACTTCTCTTGTAGTTTTCAATTACTTTGTATGTTATTTTTACATCACACTTAAAGTTACAATAAGAAAAATAAATGTAAAGTATTGTGTTAATTACTTAACATTTCTAGTTTGTCAAGAAGTAACATATGACGAATGAGTTGCTTTAACTTAAAATTTAGAGTGGACTTTCTGGGACATGCAAAAAATGTTAAAATTAACATTTTATTTTTTACTGTGTAGGGATACTTATATAATTATATTCAGTAATATGCGAGATTGCTTCTTTCGAAACTCCGAATTTTGCATAATGCAAGGATTCTCTCTCGCGATCGATCGGTGCGCGGGCGCGTCTCACTTCTGTGCTTGCAGAAACTGGCAGAGGTATATGTCCGCATCTTTTCCGCCCACAGAGCTTGTGAGTGGTACCTATATTCCACCTATCTACCTACCTACCTACCCAGCAACCTACCTACCTACGCAGGTACGAAGACGCTGCACGGAAGCCACCTACGTGAGCGTCCAACGCAATATATTCGGTTCGGTTTGATGTCACAGTCCGTCACCCCGCGGAGCTGTTTTCACACAAAACAAAGAAACCCATCCCCCATCATCGTCGTCGTCGTTCACGTCACCGTCGTCGCCACCATCGTCCTCCTCGTCGTCGATATTTCCTCGGTGCTCCTTTCCCACTTGCCCGCGCGCAGGCGATCCCACCCTTTTCCTTTCCACCTTCCTTCGATCGCAGCTACGGCTAAGCTCTACGAGGAAGCACGAGGGTGAGCGGGAGTGCCGGCCGGGGTGGTGAGAGGTCGCTTTCAAGATGGCCACTACCACGTAATCGGCATTTCCACAAGTGCATTAATCCGATAGCTGCAGTTACATCAGAGTCCCTTCTCTTTTTTTTTTTAATGAAGAATGTATATTATATTTTTATAACGGTGTAACAGACACTGTACTGTGTACACGCGACAATTATTGATGACTACCTGCTTCAAAGAATTGTTTCATAATAAAATATAATTTCTCTGCGAATCATTTAATTATTCTCTTATGAATTAATTTTTTATAAATCGAGAAGAACAACGCCCCTTTCAACGCAGTGACGATTTCAGAGACGATTCGTTGCTGAGGAAGAAACTGGGTGATCCCTATCAGTGAATACGAGATCTGGCTGGATCGATTTACATGGAGTTGCACTCATCAGCTGCTGGAGGAAAGAGATTTTCCAACGCCGATGCGACGGTAACGCATCACCGTGGCAGACAGCGTGGCACCCGAAAGTCCCTGTCTTTCTTCTTTCTTTTTTCCTTCCCGGGCGTGGCAATAAGGAAGTGGACCCGCTGCTTAAGAAAACACAAAGCCGCCAATATCGGATAGGCCCTACCGAGTGCCTGAGAAAACACCGAGTCGTTTTCGGAATCCTGCGAAGTAACCACGGACATTGCCGCCGCCCTTCTTCCTGTTAATCGCGAAGGATCGAAGGATCAAAATGATTCTCCGGGCACATTTAAATACATGGTAAAGTTTATCAGTATTCTGCATTTACAAATGGACCTGTAAATCCCTTTTAAAATTTGGATTGCATTTCTTATACTTTAACGTTAAATATAGAATTATTTTTTAATTGTCTTCTTAATTATAAAAGTATCTACAATACCATTAAGAGGATTATTATTTATAATTGTTGTAAGATTATTGTATAAGATATATTCCTTGCGTGACGTCATCTAGAATTATTTTTTTATACGTCTATGCATATTTATTAACTTTTGCTTAATATTTTGCGATTCTGTAATTGTATCATTACTCATTATTATTATTTTTCTCTCACTATGGTTATAAAAAATTAGAACGTGAAATAATTCGCTCGATTATTCAAATAGCATACAGCTTTTGCTATTTTCAAAAGGAAGGGGACGTTCCTCCCCGCAGTAGTGCATAGTGCCAGACAGCGTGGCACCAGTGGTCAGAAAAATTGGGCCGACACGTCGGCGATAGGCGGTGACCGACTAATTAATGACTTGACGAAAGCCGGTAGCAATTAACACGAGGCTCGCTTCCTCCCGATCCTCGAAAACTTCCCAAACACTTCTGGACGCGTAAAGCCTCCTCGGAGGAGGATACCCTACATCCGCGGACGAAATATTTTCCCAGCACACTTATGGTATCAATTAAGACGTAAAAAATACTCGTAACATTCTTGGCAGCTGCGGATCAAGTTTGATATTGAAACAGACAGCCCTTATCTCGGATGCCCGCTACAGTCTGACTATCAAACGAGCCTTACAGCCGAAGGTCGCCCACAATTACGAAATAATTCATCGGGACGCTATCGATCCTGCGTTCATAATACGGCACCCCGTTATTCCACGCGCTCGTTAATCAGCAGCGACCTGTCTCGGAATTAACGAGTCGTCGTCGCGCGAATGACGCGCGACGGAAGAGTTTCGTCCGGCGAGTCGAATATTGTGTATCTTTCGAAGAAAGGCCATAATGGGCCTTAATGGAGCTGACTGTCAGCGTGGGGTTCCTTTTCGTGGCGGTGGCAATGGTGACTGGACAATGGCCGCTCGGTAGCCATGCCGTGTTCGTTGATGTGTACGTGTGTATGCGTGTGCATGGACGTTACTCGACAGAATTCCATATGTTTTTCTACGTATAGCACGTATAGCAGTGCGATATCTCGAAAGGTGAATTAAGAATATTAATCCCTCGCGTGTAATGGCGATATGATAATATTGGAGCTGACGATAATGCACACAACATATATTGTTATAGTAGAAGCTATTGTTTTTAGAAATTACGTTAGCTTTTTATTATCGAGTAAATTTATTATATTATATTTATATTATAGAGGAAAGTCCCCGATTATGGGATACCATATCGATTTTGCCGAATGTAAGGAAATCTATAGGCAGAATTTAGAAATTTAATACGTTATCTTGAAGAGAATTTAATACGCTTTAGGTTGGTGAAATGAAAAATCTAATTTAAATATTATTTTTTCTGAAAATTAAAAAAATACGCAGGATCGAGAAAGTGTGCTCCTAATATAAGATACCTCGAGAAATCGGTGTTAAAAGTGCAAAATACATCAGTATTGCAAGTAAAAAACTTTATTAGATAGTTTTATAAAAATACTGCTGCCACAGCCTTCGCCAAATCTTCACGATTCCACTGTCGGCGCTTCCTCGTTTCTCTAACCTCCATAGTCAGATTCTATAAAAATTAAATACACAAAAATTCGTAAAATAAATTCGTATTAACTTTTCTTTAACCTTAAGTAGTATTTTCTTTCTTTTTATTACACTACATAATCTTCATATTCGAGCAATAATTATCTCATATTAAGAGTACCCTGAATATCTTCATTATACGAGCCACGCGCCTAGCGGTTCCGCGATCATGAAATCTAACCTCTACAATTAAGCAATTCAACAAATCGCGTATTTTCCTGTTACTACGATTCTACTCTATCATTGCATACTGAATTTATTGCCAACCATTTCTTTATTATGTAATAAACAAGGTTTAAAGACTTACCTCAAGTTCCTTCGACATGTTCACAATTTCACAAGCCTTTTCTTGCAAAGGCTAAACGCAATAACGAACAATGAATTTTTCACTAAATACATTTTACACCAAGAGTAATAAGTTTATGGTGGAATTAACAGATGGTGCTCACTAGTTTAGCAGACATTCTCAGACGTTACCGAGGACACGGTAAGTGGAGATAACAACGTGAGGCTGAAAGATTAAATATATGATGGAGGAAAGTCCCCGATTATGCGATACCATATCGATTTTGCCGAATGTAAGGAAATCTATAGGCGGAATTTTAAAATGTAATACGTTATCTTGAAGAGAATTTAATAAGCTTTAGGTTGGTCAAATGAAAAATCTAATTTAAATATTATTTTTTCTGAAAATTAAAAAAATACGCAGGATCGAGAAAGTGTGCTCCTAATATAAGATACCTCGAGAAATCGGTGTTAAAAGTGCAAAATACATCAGTATTGCAAGTAAAAAACTTTATTAAATAGTTTTATAAAAATACTGCTGCCACAGCCTTCGCCAAATCTTCACGATTCCACTGTCGACGCTTCCTCGTTTCTCTAACCTCCATAGTCAGATTCTATAAAAATTAAATACACAACAATTCGTAATATAAATTCGTATTAACTTTTCTTTAACTTTAACGTAGTATTTTCTTTCTTTTTATTACACTACATAATCTTCATATTCGAGCAATAATTATCTCATATTAAGAGTACCCTGAATATCTTCATTATACGAGCCACACACCTAGCGGTTCCGCGATCATGAAATCTAACCTCTACAATTAAGCAATTCAACAAATCGCGTATTTTCCTGTTACTACGATTCTACTCTATCATTGCATACTGAATTTATTGCCAACCATTTCTTTATAATATAATAAACAAGGTTTAAAGACTTACCTCAAGTTCCTTCGACATGTTCACAATTTCACAAGCCTTTTCTTGCAAAGGCTAAACGCAATAACGAACAATGAATTTTTCACTAAATACATTTTACACCAAGAGTAATAAGTTTATGGTGGAATTAACAGATGGTGCTCACTAGTTTAGCAGACATTCTCAGACGTTACCGAGGACACGGTAAGTGGAGATAACAACGTGAGGCTGAAAGATTAAATATATGATGGAGGAAAGTCCCCGATTATGCGATACCATATCGATTTTGCCGAATGTAAGGAAATCTATAGGCGGAATTTTAAAATGTAATACGTTATCTTGAAGAGAATTTAATAAGCTTTAGGTTGGTCAAATGAAAAATCTAATTTAAATATTATTTTTTCTGAAAATTAAAAAAATACGCAGGATCGAGAAAGTGTGCTCCTAATATAAGATACCTCGAGAAATCGGTGTTAAAAGTGCAAAATACATCAGTATTGCAAGTAAAAAACTTTATTAGATAGTTTTATAAAAATACTGCTGCCACAGCCTTCGCCAAATCTTCACGATTCCACTGTCGGCGCTTCCTCGTTTCTCTAACCTCCATAGTCAGATTCTATAAAAATTAAATACACAAAAATTCGTAAAATAAATTCGTATTAACTTTTCTTTAACCTTAAGTAGTATTTTCTTTCTTTTTATTACACTACATAATCTTCATATTCGAGCAATAATTATCTCATATTAAGAGTACCCTGAATATCTTCATTATACGAGCCACACACCTAGCGGTTCCGCGATCATGAAATCTAACCTCTACAATTAAGCAATTCAACAAATCGCGTATTTTCCTGTTACTACGATTCTACTCTATCATTGCATACTGAATTTATTGCCAACCATTTCTTTATAATATAATAAACAAGGTTTAAAGACTTACCTCAAGTTCCTTCGACATGTTCACAATTTCACAAGCCTTTTCTTGCAAAGGCTAAACGCAATAACGAACAATGAATTTTTCACTAAATACATTTTACACCAAGAGTAATAAGTTCATGGTGGAACTAACAGATGGTGCTCACTAGTTTAGCAGAAACCCCATTATCTCATATTAGGAGCATATCTCATAATAGGGGATTCTCCTCTATATTATATATATTGTTAATTTATTATATTATATTATATTGCGATTTTTCTCTCCCTTTCTCTCGTACAAAACACGATAATCCTTGTGCACTGATTTTGCTCGCTGACTATACGATGACCTCGTTAGACAAGAAGTTGTCGAGTACTCGCACCTTTCACGTAACGCCTACACGATTATTATTATTATTAAACCGAGAGAGGCAGTTCGGAGCCATAATTGCGAGCGCTATGGCCGCTAGTTGCTATCTTGCGAAACGTTTCACGAACATGGTTTAATGCGTAAAAAACAGCCTTGTCCAACTGATTGAAAGAAGAATAAGAGTCGAGTTACGTTATCACGGCGATATTTAATGAAGAATTCGTTCAAGTTCTCTTCGTATACCATATTGAAGAATGAAAGAATTCTTCTCTTCGTTTACTTGAAAAGACCATGGCCTTGTTATGAATCTGCGGAACTGCCTGCGATGACATGCTTCCTGCGATCGTCACTGCTGGGGGGCGTCTTCGTGTGTGTTCTCTTCGGCATGTATGCAAAAGATTAGCACGGGGTCCCCAGTCATATCCGCTGATCGTTCCTTTCGTACGACCACGTCTCCCGTCCATCAAATCGGCCGAAGTCAAGGCATTCTTCGAGTTCGCTTTTTTTGAGGTGTTTTGACACGATGGTACCTCCGACGATAATCCTTTAAACGGTCGTGACACGGGTGGTCGTCACGAGTCACCTTGCTCCGCAAAGCAGCCCTTATAGCACCTCTTTAATCCGGAAGGCCGGTCCGACACGCGGGCGCCTAACGTTATTGGCCGGAAGTTGCCGCCGGATTAGTACACCGTACCGGAAGATTACAGCCTCCGACACTGACAATTAATGCTGGGTCCCAGACTAACTCAACCTTCTTGCTCGATAGAGATGCGACCTGAAAAAAACAGTGATTTAAATTGGAATTGATTATCGTTCCATCGGAGCAAACTGAAATCTGAAATCTCATAAAATGCGCATGAGATCCTCTGATTTAAAAGTCGATTTATCCTTAATCGACTTTTTTTCTAGAAAATGATGTTTTAAAATAGTTTTTAGCAATTCAATGGAATTGCTCTTTTATGCAACTTTTTGATAGATGTCTGTGCGTGTGCGACAAGACGTATTTTAGAAATATACATAAAGGTATACAGAAATAACACGCAGAAAGATAAAATGGAGCATAGAATAATATACATTCTTTTTCGCGCAAGATAACAAAGTTTAATATCTAATATAAACAGAATGCAAGTAAAAGTTTTTCTTGTTCCTCTTTAAAATTCCGTGCAACAACATTTAAAGAGACCACCATATTATATTTTCTTTGAAATAATGCAATACTGACAGTGTCTATATTTTTTGTCTAACTTTTTTTATATCTAAGCGGACAATGCTATCTTTATATGACAAAACGCTCACGCGAGTACGTTCACAGGGAAATAAACCCGCGTGCATGTGAGAAACGGTGCCTGATGTGAGCCCATAACCCGATATCCGAATACAGAGCTGCCTGTCAGAGTCGTGGAAAGCTGCAAAGTATCGGGTTAGGATCGTCAAAGATGCATTCTAATCTTGAAATCTTTTCAGTCAATTATGTAGAGGAAGCATCAACTTATACATTCATTCATTCAAAAGTCGTCTCTAATAATACAAGTTAAATATAAAATATAATAAATATAGTAAATATAGTAAAATATAGTATGTCTTATTTCAATAGTCTTGCTGAATTACACTTTTTATAAAAATAATGTAAAAATTTCAAAGGATAAAGTTAATTTATAATCTACATGTACAATTTCCAAATCAAAGAATATTATACTGAGGCTTACCATAGAAAATATAAAATATTCCATGCAGAACCCATTCGCAAAAATCACTTGCTACCGAAAAAGGACATTTAATACTAATCGAAGACAACATCTTGCCACCTTATCTTATCGCGAAACATGATCATGCTTTGGAAATTATGTGATAGATCTTATTTGTTTATTGTGACACAGTTCTCGTTTGACTCGATCATCGTACAAGAAACATAACAAAGGAAATGTGTAGGTCTGCGGGTGAAGGGACGATTTATTATCGGTAGACCTTACAAAGAGGAAGAGAGCCCCACAGGCTCTCCGTCACGCCAGGCCATGATGGCCACGACCTTTGTCTTTACCTCGCGGCATCCGTTTCCGGTCCTTATCTTACGTTACACATGTAACCCCCGGCGCTCTACCCGACCCATTGTTGGCCACATGTGCCTCGTCTCGAGAGGTTTGCTTATGTTGGCCCATCTAACATAGCAAAGCTATGCGCCCAGCCCCGAGTGTAAACTCGAGCGTCCAACCCGCGGAATCACCGTAGATGATTCTATCTAATCGTTGACGGGGCGAACGATTCGAGTGACTTCCAAAGTGTAGCCTCGATCCCGAGAAGAGAAGACGCCGCGGGCTTGCCGATTTGCATCAAGCGGATTACGCGGGTATTTTATCAGCGTGAATATTAACTATGCGTATGTATGTTTTCTTCATCTGAAAAATTTTATTTATAAAAAATTTGTAATTTATGTATTAGGGGTGTGATTTAGTTTTGAGGGTTTTTTTGCTCAAAAACGCATGTATTTAAATATGATAATGAATGAATACCTTAATCAAAATATTTTCCTTCGTTTTCTATAACTTTCTCCCATCTTTCTGGCAAGAGATCGATTCCACCACGATAAAATGACTCTTCTTTTCAGTTGATCCACTCGTCGACGAATTTTCGCACTTCTTCGAAATTATGAAAGTGTGTATCCTCTAAAGTGTGTTGCATCCACCGGAACAAATAATAATCGCATGGAGCAATGTCCGGAGAATACGCGGGTGCGGTAAGACTTCCCATTCGAGCTCTAATAGTGTTTCTTTCACTGATAACGCAACGTCAGGTCGAGCGTTGTCACGAAGAAGAATCACTTTCCGTCGTTTACTCGCAATTGGTGGTCATTTTTCGTCCAATGCTTGCTTCAACTTGTACAATTGGTGTCGATAACGATCAGCCGTGACAGTCTCATGCCGATTTAACAGCTCATAGTACACTATCCCACCAAATACAGAGCATTACTTTTGAACCGTCAATATTGCGTCTCAGAGTGGATGTTGATGGTTCGCCTGGATCCACCCATGATTTTCTGCGTTTCGGATTATCAAAATAAATCCACTTTTCATCCCCAGTAACAATCCGAGACAAAAGACTCTTCTTTTCAGTTGATCCATTCGTCGACGGATTTTCGCACTTCTTCCAAATTATCAAAGTGTGCATCCTCTAAAGCGTGTTGCATCCACCGGAACAAATAATAATCGCATGCAGCAATGTCCGGAGAATACGCGGGGTGCGGTAAGACTTCCCATTCGAGCTCTAATAGTGTTTCTTTCACTGATAACGCAACGTCAGGTCGAGCGTTGTCAGGAAGAAGAATCACTTTCCGTCGTCACTCGCAATTGGTGGTCGTTTTTGGTCCAATGCTTGCTTCAACTTGTACACTTGGTGTCGATAACGATCAGCCGTGACAGTCTCATGCGGATTTAACAGCTCATAGTACACTATCCCACCAAATACAGAGCATTACTTTTGAACCGCGAATATTGCGTCTCGGAGTGGATGTTGATGGTTCGCCTGGATCCACCCATGATTTTCTGCATTTGGGATTATCAAAATAAATCCACTTTTCATCCCCAGTAACAATCCGAGACAAAAGACTCTTCTTTTCAGTTGATCCACTCGTCGACGAATTTTCGCACTTCTTCCAAATTATCAAAGTGTGTATCCTCTAAAGCGTGTTGCATCCACCGGAACAAATAATAATCGCATGGAGCAATGTCCGGAGAATACGCGGGGTGCGGTAAGACTTCCCATTCGAGCTCTAATAGTGTTTCTTTCACTGATAACGCAACGTGAGGTCGAGCGTTGTCAGGAAGAAGAATCACTTTCCGTCGTTACTCGCAATTGGTGGTCGTTTTTGGTCCAATGCTTGCTTCAACTTGTACAATTGGTGTCGATAACGATCAGCCGTGACAGTCTCATGCGGATTTAACAATTCATAGTACACTATCTCACCAAATACAGAGCATTACTTTTCAACCGTGAATATTGCGTCTCGGAGTGGATGTTGATGGTTCGCCTGGATCCACCCATGATTTTCTGCATTTGGGATTATCAAAATAAATCCACTTTTCATCCCCAGTAACAATCCGAGACAAAAGACTCTTCTTTTCAGTTGATCCATTCGTCGACGGATTTTCGCACTTCTTCCAAATTATCAAAGTGTGTATCCTCTAAAGCGTGTTGCATCCACCGGAACAAATAATAATCGCATGCAGCAATGTCCGGAGAATACGCGGGGTGCGGTAAGACTTCCCATTCGAGCTCTAATAGTGTTTCTTTCACTGATAACGCAACGTCAGGTCGAGCGTTGTCACGAAGAAGAATCACTTTCCGTCGTTACTCGCAATTGGTGGTCGTTTTTGGTCCAATGCTTGCTTCAACTTGTACAATTGGTGTCGATAACGATCAGCCGTGACAGTCTCATGCGGATTTAACAGCTCATAGTACACTATCCCACCAAATACAGAGCATTACTTTTGAACCGTGAATATTGCGTCTCGGAGTGGATGTTGATGGTTCGCCTGGATCCACCCATGATTTTCTGCATTTGGATTATCAAAATAAATCCACTTTTCATCCCCAGTAACAATCCGAGACAAAAGACTCTTCTTTTCAGTTGATCCACTCGTCGACGAATTTTCGCACTTCTTCCAAATTATCAAAGTGTGTATCCTCTAAAGCGTGTTGCATCCACCGGAACAAATAATAATCGCATGGAGCAATGTCCGGAGAATACGCGGGTGCGGTAAGACTTCCCATTCGAGCTCTAATGGTGTTTGTTTCCCTGATAACGCAACGTGAGGTCGAGCGTTGTCACGAAGAAGAATCACTTTCCGTCGTCACTCGCAATTGGTGGTCGTTTTTGGTCCAATGCTTGCTTCAACTTGTACAATTGGTGTCGATAACGATCAGCCGTGACAGTCTCATGCGGATTTAACAGCTCATAGTACACTATCCCACCAAATACAGAGCATTACTTTTGAACCGTGAATATTGCGTCTCCGAGTGGATGTTGATGGTTCGCCTGGATCCACCCATGATTTTCTGCATTTGGGATTATCAAAATAAATCCACTTTTCATCCCCAGTAACAATCCGAGACAAAAGACTCTTCTTTTCAGTTGATCCACTCGTCGACGAATTTTCGCACTTCTTCCAAATTATCAAAGTGTGCATCCTCTAAAGCGTGTTGCATCCACCGGAACAAATAATAATCGCATGCAGCAATGTCCGGAGAATACGCGGGGTGCGGTAAGACTTCCCATTCAAGCTCTAATGGTGTTTCTTTCACTGATAACACAACGTGAGGTCGAGCGTTGTCAGGAAGAAGAATCACTTTCCGTCGTCACTCGCAATTGGTGGTCGTTTTTGGTCCAATGCTTGCTTCAACTTGTACAATTGGTGTCGATAACGATCAGCCGTGACAGTCTCATGCGGATTTAACAATTCATAGTACACTATCTCACCAAATACAGAGCATTACTTTTGAACCGTCAATATTGCGTCTCAGAGTGGATGTTGATGGTTCGCCTGGATCCACCCATGATTTTCTGCGTTTCGGATTATCAAAATAAATCCACTTTTCATCCCCAGTAACAATCCGAGACAAAAGACTCTTCTTTTCAGTTGATCCACTCGTCGACGAATTTTCGCACTTCTTCCAAATTATCAAAGTGTGCATCCTCTAAAGCGTGTTGCATCCACCGGAACAAATAATAATCGCATGGAGCAATGTCCGGAGAATACGCGGGTGCGGTAAGACTTCCCATTCGAGCTCTAATAGTGTTTCTTTCACTGATAACGCAACGTGAGGTCGAGCGTTGTCACGAAGAAGAATCACTTTCCGTCGTTACTCGCAATTGGTGGTCGTTTTTGGTCCAATGCTTGCTTCAACTTGTACAATTGGTGTCGATAACGATCAGCCGTGACAGTCTCATGCGGATTTAACAGCTCATAGTACACTATCCCACCAAATACAGAGCATTACTTTTGAACCGTGAATATTGCGTCTCCGAGTGGATGTTGATGGTTCGCCTGGATCCACCCATGATTTTCTGCGTTTCGGATTATCAAAATAGATCCACTTTACATCCCCAGTAACAATCCGAGACAAAAGACTCTTCTTTTTTTGCCTGGCGATCAACGAAATGCAAATGTTCAACCGGTTCGCAATGGCACTTTCCGATAATTCATGTCGAACCCATTTCCCTTCTTTCTGAATTTTTCCCATTTCATGTAAATGTTTGGTAACTGTTGTACGATCAACATTTAATGCTCTGGCAAGTTCTGAAGTGGATTGTGTTGGATGTTCGTCCAATAATGCTTGCAAATCTGCATTTTCAAGCTTTCTTGGTTGTCCCGAGCGTTCTTTGTCCTTCGCATCAGTATCACCACTTTTAAAGCGTCTAAACCAGTATTCACACGTCTTAATTGATGGGGCAGAATCACCATAAGTTTCCACAAGAATTCTATAACCGTCAGCCGCAGTTTTCTTTTGATTAAAAAACAAAAGCAACGCATGTCGAAAATGCTGTTTCGGAAGTTGCATTTTTACGATGATATAAACGCGACTGTTATTGCATCTATTGCTATAATGCTACTAAATGTCATGGATAATGTCAAGACTGTAAGAAACAACAGTTATCGGAAGCAGCTATTGGAACAAACTGACACTACAGCCATCTGTTGCAAAACCCTCAAAACTAAATCACACTCCTAATAATATAATTAATTTATAGCTTGCATGCTGAAATTAATCAACTTAATTCACAGTTGCACGATTGATTGAAATTGATCAGTGAGTATCTTACCTGCTTGGATCGTACTCGACAAGCCGATCGATCGTCGGATCCAGCAACAGTTCGGCGGGGATCGGACGTTGCACCCCGAGAGTGGCCACGTCCTCGTGTTTCTTCAAACGACTCTCGACGCCCTCCAGGTTTTCTATAATTTTATTCGTCTTCGATCTTAGGTCCGCATGAATTTCGTTGATCGCTCTCTCCTGCCGCTGCGTCTGCGTAAGCAATTCGTCGGATTTTGGCAACAGGTCGTCCACGGAGGTCTTGGTCCCCATCTACCAAATTATTGGTATTAATACTACGTTAATATTAATGCTCAGTCGATTGGAATATCAATTTGTATCAGCGATTATCGATTTTAATAGCCACCAAGTTTGTTATATTACACTTGCTTCGAAACTTACCACTACGTTCCAAACTTGATCCATCTTTTCGGAGACGGTGAGCATTGGGTGCATCTGTTCGACGATACGATCGATCTTGCTTTGTTTCACTGGTGCTTCAGTTGTCGTTAAGTTAAGCCGATTCTGCCGATCTCCTCCGTACTTCTTCTCGACGATAGCCTCGTGCACATCGGTAATCATGTTGTACATCGCTCCAAGATTGTCCGATACCAGATTCATGTGGAATTGAAGCTTCCGATCCATGTTACCTGTCGCTTGTCTCAGATTCTCGATTTCGATCGTCATGTGATTCATCACTTCATTGCTCATGGCCTTCGTGATCTCGATGACGCTCATACTGACAGGCTTCTTTTCACTTGCCTCGGCGTTTATATCGTCATTTTGTAAGAAATTATTATCGAGCTGATTCTTAAGATTGACGAGCTTATGATCGATATCGGAGACCTTCTGATCCAACGAGACTAGTTTTTCGCCAAGTGTTTCCGGAGACCGATCATTCCGATCGTGATGGATCATGTGTATCAACGGGGCTGTAGCATTAAATTTATATAATGCAGAGAGTTTCAATTATTGAAATCAATTTTATATAATTTATATAAAACAAACCAGATTTAAGAATAAATTTAATAAAGTTAATATACTCGCGATATTATTATATAATAATGAAAAAATATGTAAAAATATTCTAACCAGTTTCTGCTCGAGTTATCTCTCTGCGTTTTTTTTTAATAACTCTGATACACTCTATTTCTTGTACACCGCGTGCAAATTATATATTCTTATATGTATGCGCGAGGGGAGAAACCGTAAACTGGCTACCCATACAGCACGAAAACATTTCAGAAATATTTCAGAAGTATTTCATCTGACAGATGAAAGCATCTCATAAACATTGCAAAATGTTTCTGCAACAGTTATGAGACAACTCCGGAATAGCAAAATGTCCGCGACACTTGCATTCAAAACTTTATAGAAAGGTTGCCGAAAGGCATAGATCAATCTGCAACCTTTCTGAAATATTGCCGAAAGATTATTAAAATAGCTGAAATCTTTTTGATATGTTACTGAAGGTTAATTGAAATAATTTTGAAACTTTTCTATGATGTTGCACACAAATTACAAAGCTCTTATTAAAATCAATTGAAAATACTTCAGAAATTATATTTAAATTTATTATACGAGTATCAGAAGATTGCAAATACTAAAAAGTTATAATCAAAATTATATATAAAATGTATTTATTATTTTTATTGTACGTTTTTATTTAATATTTGCAATCTAATTAATATAATAAATATGCTTAATGAAAAAAATACATAATATATATAAGATGTATATAGATATGCACATACATAGCTAAACCAAGTATTCACCAAGTTTCCCTTTAAAAAGCGTGAATTGTTGGCACGTTGACAAAGAGCCATTCTTATATTATATATTTCCCTTTTTCTTCCTCCAAATGGTTGATTAAAAGGAAAGAATTATATAGATGTATAATTCTCTGTTCAACCAACGCTTATATTTGAAAGAAAAAGAGGATACGTGAAGATAATGCATTTTTTTGTCAACTGGTAGCTTCACTAAAGATCGAATACTTGGTCTAGGTATATATATATAATTTTACTTTTTACAATATTCACATTTTTTCAAATTTATTGCATGTGGTAGGTTTTAGAAACATTTCTGTTGCAACATTTCGTATGACACATTGCGGAATCCTTTGAGAAATGTTGCATATGAAATGTGAAATCTTGAAATGATTTTAAAACTTCCTGAAAGCTTTCTGTATTAATCGGTGCTGTATGGGAAAGAATTATATAGATGTATAATTCTCTGTTCAACCAACGCTTATATTTGAAAGAAAAAAAGGATACGTGAAGATAATGCATTTTTTTGTCAACCGGTTAGCTTCACTAAAGATCGAATACTTGGTCTAGGTATATATATATATATATATATATAATTTTACTTTTTACAATATTCACATTTTTTCAAATTTATTGCACGTGGTAGGTTTTAGAAACATTTCTGTTGCAACATTTCGTATGACACATTGCGGAATCCTTTGAGAAATGTTGCATATGAAATGTGAAATCTTGAAATGATTTTAAAACCTTCCTGAAAGCTTTCTGTATTAATCGGTGCTGTATGGGAAAGAATTATATAGATATATAATTCTCTGTTCAACCAACGCTTATATTTGAAAGAAAAAGAGGATACGTGAAGATAATGCATTTTTTTGTCAACTGGTAGCTTCACTAAAGATCGAATACTTGGTCTAGGTATATATATATAATTTTACTTTTTACAATATTCACATTTTTTCAAATTTATTGCATGTGGTAGGTTTTAGAAACATTTCTGTTGCAACATTTCGTATGACACATTGCGGAATCCTTTGAGAAATGTTGCATATGAAATGTGAAATCTTGAAATGATTTTAAAACTTCCTGAAAGCTTTCTGTATTAATCGGTGCTGTATGGGAAAGAATTATATAGATGTATAATTCTCTGTTCAACCAACGCTTATATTTGAAAGAAAAAAAGGATACGTGAAGATAATGCATTTTTTTGTCAACCGGTTAGCTTCACTAAAGATCGAATACTTGGTCTAGGTATATATATATATATATATATATAATTTTACTTTTTACAATATTCACATTTTTTCAAATTTATTGCACGTGGTAGGTTTTAGAAACATTTCTGTTGCAACATTTCGTATGACACATTGCGGAATCCTTTGAGAAATGTTGCATATGAAATGTGAAATCTTGAAATGATTTTAAAACCTTCCTGAAAGCTTTCTGTATTAATCGGTGCTGTATGGGAAAGAATTATATAGATATATAATTCTCTGTTCAACCAACGCTTATATTTGAAAGAAAAAGAGGATACGTGAAGATAATGCATTTTTTTGTCAACTGGTAGCTTCACTAAAGATCGAATACTTGGTCTAGGTATATATATATAATTTTACTTTTTACAATATTCACATTTTTTCAAATTTATTGCACGTGGTAGGTTTTAGAAACATTTCTGTTGCAACATTTCGTATGACATATTGCGGAATCCTTTGAGAAATGTTGCATATGAAATGTGAAATCTTGAAATGATTTTAAAACCTTCCTGAAAGCTTTCTGTATTAATCGGTGCTGTATGGGAAAGAATTATATAGATGTATAATTCTCTGTTCAACCAACGCTTATATTTGAAAGAAAAAAAGGATACGTGAAGATAATGCATTTTTTTGTCAACCGGTTAGCTTCACTAAAGATCGAATACTTGGTCTAGGTATATATATATATATATAATTTTACTTTTTACAATATTCACATTTTTTCAAATTTATTGCACGTGGTAGGTTTTAGAAACATTTCTGTTGCAACATTTCGTATGACACATTGCGGAATCCTTTGAGAAATGTTGCATATGAAATGTGAAATCTTGAAATGATTTTAAAACCTTCCTGAAAGCTTTCTGTATTAATCGGTGCTGTATGGGAAAGAATTATATAGATATATAATTCTCTGTTCAACCAACGCTTATATTTGAAAGAAAAAGAGGATACGTGAAGATAATGCATTTTTTTGTCAACTGGTAGCTTCACTAAAGATCGAATACTTGGTCTAGGTATATATATATAATTTTACTTTTTACAATATTCACATTTTTTCAAATTTATTGCACGTGGTAGGTTTTAGAAACATTTCTGTTGCAACATTTCGTATGACACATTGCGGAATCCTTTGAGAAATGTTGCATATGAAATGTGAAATCTTGAAATGATTTTAAAACCTTCCTGAAAGCTTTCTGTATTAATCGGTGCTGTATGGGTAAATAAATGGGCACACTTAGCTCCGTTAAAAAGCTGCGTGTATCGCCTACTTACTGTCTTCGGTGTGACTTCCGCTCCCATTTTCGCCGACCTTCGCTGCGTGAATAGCTTCCGCTGACATAATAGGATACGTATTGAAAAGTTTCAGGTCCAGCGTCCTGAGTTTCGTAATGACCGCATCCGTTTTATCGATATTGTCATTTACACGCGAGTCGAGAGCTTCGACTCGTCTCATCAAGTGTTCCACCGCCTTGTCTAAATTCTCGATTCGTTGCAACTTCGACTCCAAAGTCGACACTATCACTTCGAATACATTGAACAGGTATTGTTCTCTGCAACAAATCATATTCATCGTCTTCATTTGAACAGTCGCACTTCATCGCCGTGTATAATTACTTATATCTTCAATGACATAAAATTAGACGTTCTTACATACTTTTTACACCCTTTACCGTTACCACGAAATGAGCATTCACGATTATCTTAATATTCTTGTCTCAGCGATAGCTTTTGCAACTTTATTATTGGAAAATCATCTACGACCAAATTACTCGATTTCAAAGAAAATGTTTGAAACATGTTCGTACGTTATATAGCATCGTAAACCCGAACACTCGTGATGGCTCAATCGTCTTACCGAGGATACCGTACACTGCGTTTTATGTCATTAGCATAAAGATAATATCGCGTGACACACGATTATGAATACATTCGCCAAACTAAATGGAAAGTTCCCGTAATCGGGGTATCGACAAGCTTTGGGAGTATGATCGACCGGTTTACGTAACGACCGTTTAACCGTTCGGTTCTCCCTTCGCTCCGTCTCTCTAGAAGAGATCTGTTATTACGGTAGGTACATTGCGGAACCATCATGCACTTCATCTTTTCACACGAATTAACAGGGAAAGAAGAAGAGGAAACGTTGGAAGAAACTCGTAATTCCCCCGCCGGGGAAGAGTCTCACCTATTTCGTTGCGAGTTGCGAGAGGACGGCTGCAGCGTGACGCCGGCGGTACTGTTGCTATGGCTTGGACTGCGCGTGCTACGCTGGTCAGCGGATGTTCGAGGTAGCCGAGGACTCCCCGCTAAGACGAAGCCCAAGAGGCAGAAAGCGATGACGAGCACCGTTCGTCTCATAATTGCAGAGTCCTTGTGAATCCTGGATCCCGACGGAGAAAACCCTGATCGAGGCCTACGCTCGACGCCGCGAACGCATAGTTAACGACGCACGGAGAAGACGGAGACGGGGACTCCAAGCAATCGGATGATCCGTCAAGTGTCCTCCAAGTGGGCGAATGCTGCGCGCGATTTCGCCTAACGCTTTCCACTTTCCTTCTCCTCGTCTACGTCGTTACGTGCGAATATACATTTAACTTGCGGTCCACGTTCGCATGCACGCGCGAGCACTCCGATTCATCACATGCTGTCTCGCCGAGTGCGCGTGTGTGCGTGTGTGTTGAGTGAAACCGCAACTAAAATTCATTCATATCGCGAATTCCGCTCGTCCGCTCATAACTGCGGTCGAGGAACTCGACTTACGTAAAATCTCTCTGCTCTTCTTTACGTGCCCGTGCGTGCGTGTGCACCTCGATAAATGTATATGTACAGAACGAGCGTGGCGTTATTGAAAAACAACGCGGCCGCGATTGTCGGACGATTTTCGCTCGAGAGTAATGTCGATCGTTAGGTCGTTATACGCGACTGATTTTCTTCCGCGTGCACCGATTGACCGAATTTCAACCGCGAGAGTTCTCCGGAACGGAATGGTAATGTCAACACTGACGCACACGCACTTCCACTTCTTCCCCGTAGGCAGGAGGAACTTGAATTTTTTTCTAAGCGTAGAAGAACGTTCGATTCGGCCGAGATGAAGGCAGACTCGGGAAGCTGATGACTTTGGTCACTGTAGTAACGGTCCTCCGCAGACGTCGATCTTCCTCTTGTTCCCCCTTTGATTATCGCATCTCTTCTTTCTTCCTTACGATTCCACCGCTATCTTCATCGCCGATCGTGTCTTCTTGCCAATCGACTTCTTCAGAGGATGGGAGGCGCGCAACATAAAGGACAGCTGACAAACGAATTTGTTACTTCAACTGCTGGTTGCAAAATGATCGCGACGGAGGTGTCGAATGAACCGATAAAAAAGAATGAAGATGCGCGCTGCGGTCAGGATATGCACGTGCGTGGTGAAGAGTCAAGTCGCGCGTAGACACGAAGTGATCGGCCTCTTCTTCTTGTTCGTTTTTTCTACAACGTGTCGACAGCGACCGTGAAACCGCCGCTGATCGGAGCCGCGCGAGTAATGTACATCCCGCGGTATCGCGCGCGAAACAACACGGCTACGGCATCGCACGTCGGCCGCGGGTAACCGACGGGAACGACACGGGGGGCACGCAGTTTCGGTCAACTGTAAGACGGACTTACTTTCACATTTAAGTGGCCGCGCGAGCGAGCGCGAGCGCACTCGAGACAGTCGCGACAGCCACTCCGGAACCCTTCCCTCCTCTTCGTCCTCCTCCACCTCCACCATCGGCGACTTGGACTCTCTCGCTACCATTCCTTTTCAACTCCTGGTCCCATTCTCGTCCAGTCTCGGTCGACCTGTACAGGTGGCAGTGAAGGCGGTGAAAGGGTGGGGTAACCACAGGAATCGGGGAACCTTTCCCCCTGCGAACTGCCGCATAGGCCGTGCGCAACGAGTTGCGACGGGGACCTTTTGCAGAAACGAAACCGAGAGTGCTACTCGAATGAAAGGAGACCGCGTCGAGGGGCCCCCCGAATTGTGAATTTTCATTCAAGATATACATGATCGGCGTCCGCTCCAAGTTTCGTTCCATCCCGATTGTCAGTCAAAATCCTTGGAACACCTGCAAGAAGAGGCACTATTTTTATTTATGACAGAATCCGGAAATGCAGAAAATGCAATCTTTTATTTGCGACTTGTAATTTTGAGAATTTACCGTTGAATACGTTAACTATGCGCAAGATCAGAGTGATCTCTGTAATAATAATAATAATCCCTCAGCCCGAGAGCCAAAGTTAACAACTCACTAATTTTAACTACTTTCTTTCCATCCCGATTGTCAGTTAAAATCCTTGAAACACCTGCAAGAAGAGGCACTATTTTTATTTATGACAGAATCCGGAAAAGCAGAAAATGCAATCTTTTATTTGCGACTTGTAATTTTGAGAATTTACCGTTGAATACGTTAACTATGCGCAAGATCAGAGTGATGTCTGTAATAATAATAATAATCCCTCAGCCCGAGAGCCAAAGTTAACAACTCACTAATTTTAACTACTTTCTTTCCATCCCGATTGTCAGTCAAAATCCTTGGAACACCTGCAAGAAGAGGCACTATTTTTATTTATGACAGAATCCGGAAATGCAGAAAATGCAATCTTTTATTTGCGACTTGTAATTTTGAGAATTTACCGTTGAATACGTTAACTATGCGCAAGATCAGAGTGATCTCTGTAATAATAATAATAATCCCTCAGCCCGAGAGCCAAAGTTAACAACTCACTAATTTTAACTACTTTCTTTCCATCCCGATTGTCAGTTAAAATCCTTGAAACACCTGCAAGAAGAGGCACTATTTTTATTTATGACAGAATCCGGAAAAGCAGAAAATGCAATCTTTTATTTGCGACTTGTCATTTTGAGAATTTACCGTTGAATACGTTAACTATGCTCAAGATCAGAGTGATCTCTGTAATAATAATAATAATCCCTCAGCCCGAGAGCCAAAGTTAACAACTCATTAATTTTAACTACTTTCTTTCCATCCCGATTGTCAGTCAAAATCCTTGAAACACCTGCAAGAAGAGGCACTATTTTTATTTATGACAGAATCCGGAAAAGCAGAAAATGCAATCTTTTATTTGCGACTTGTAATTTTGAGAATTTACCGTTGAATACGTTAACTATGCGCAAGATCAGAGTGATGTCTGTAATAATAATAATAATCCCTCAGCCCGAGAGCCAAAGTTAACAACTCACTAATTTTAACTACTTTCTTTCCATCCCGATTGTCAGTCAAAATCCTTGAAACACCTGCAAGAAGAGGCACTATTTTTATTTATGACAGAATCCGGAAAAGCAGAAAATGCAATCTTTTATTTGCGACTTGTAATTTTGAGAATTTACCGTTGAATACGTTAACTATGCGCAAGATCAGAGTGATGTCTGTAATAATAATAATAATCCCTCAGCCCGAGAGCCAAAGTTAACAACTCACTAATTTTAACTACTTTCTTTCCATCCCGATTGTCAGTCAAAATCCTTGAAACACCTGCAAGAAGAGGCACTATTTTTATTTATGACAGAATCCGGAAAAGCAGAAAATGCAATCTTTTATTTGCGACTTGTAATTTTGAGAATTTACCGTTGAATACGTTAACTATGCGCAAGATCAGAGTGATGTCTGTAATAATAATAATAATCCCTCAGCCCGAGAGCCAAAGTTAACAACTCACTAATTTTAACTACTTTCTTTCCATCCCGATTGTCAGCCAAAATCCTTGGAACACCTGCAAGAAGAGGCACTATTTTTATTTATGACAGAATCCGGAAATGCAGAAAATGCAATCTTTTATTTGCGACTTGTAATTTTGAGAATTTACCGTTGAATACGTTAACTATGCGCAAGATCAGAGTGATCTCTGTAATAATAATAATAATCCCTCAGTCCGAGCCCCAAAGTTAACAACTCACTAATTTTAACTACTTTCTTTCCATCCCGATTGTCAGTCAAAATCCTTGAAACACCTGCAAGAAGAGGCACTATTTTTATTTATGACAGAATCCGGAAAAGCAGAAAATGCAATCTTTTATTTGCGACTTGTCATTTTGAGAATTTACCGTTGAATACGTTAACTATGCTCAAGATCAGAGTGATCTCTGTAATAATAATAATAATCCCTCAGCCCGAGAGCCAAAGTTAACAACTCATTAATTTTAACTACTTTCTTTCCATCCCGATTGTCAGTCAAAATCCTTGAAACACCTGCAAGAAGAGGCACTATTTTTATTTATGACAGAATCCGGAAAAGCAGAAAATGCAATCTTTTATTTGCGACTTGTAATTTTGAGAATTTACCGTTGAATACGTTAACTATGCGCAAGATCAGAGTGATGTCTGTAATAATAATAATAATCCCTCAGCCCGAGAGCCAAAGTTAACAACTCACTAATTTTAACTACTTTCTTTCCATCCCGATTGTCAGCCAAAATCCTTGGAACACCTGCAAGAAGAGGCACTATTTTTATTTATGACAGAATCCGGAAATGCAGAAAATGCAATCTTTTATTTGCGACTTGTCATTTTGAGAATTTACCGTTGAATACGTTAACTATGCGCAAGATCAGAGTGATGTCTGTAATAATAATAATAATCCCTCAGCCCGAGAGCCAAAGTTAACAACTCACTAATTTTAACTACTTTCTTTCCATCCCGATTGTCAGTCAAAATCCTTGAAACACCTGCAAGAAGAGGCACTATTTTTATTTATGACAGAATCCGGAAAAGCAGAAAATGCAATCTTTTATTTGCGACTTGTAATTTTGAGAATTTACCGTTGAATACGTTAACTATGCGCAAGATCAGAGTGATGTCTGTAATAATAATAATAATCCCTCAGCCCGAGAGCCAAAGTTAACAACTCACTAATTTTAACTACTTTCTTTCTATCCCGATTGTCAGTCAAAATCCTTGGAACACCTGCAAGAAGAGGCACTATTTTTATTTATGACAGAATCCGGAAATGCAGAAAATGCAATCTTTTATTTGCGACTTGTAATTTTGAGAATTTACCGTTGAATACGTTAACTATGCGCAAGATCAGAGTGATGTCTGTAATAATAATAATAATCCCTCAGCCCGAGAGCCAAAGTTAACAACTCACTAATTTTAACTACTTTCTTTCCATCCCGATTGTCAGTCAAAATCCTTGAAACACCTGCAAGAAGAGGCACTATTTTTATTTATGACAGAATCCGGAAAAGCAGAAAATGCAATCTTTTATTTGCGACTTGTAATTTTGAGAATTTACCGTTGAATACGTTAACTATGCGCAAGATCAGAGTGATGTCTGTAATAATAATAATAATCCCTCAGCCCGAGAGCCAAAGTTAACAACTCACTAATTTTAACTACTTTCTTTCCATCCCGATTGTCAGCCAAAATCCTTGGAACACCTGCAAGAAGAGGCACTATTTTTATTTATGACAGAATCCGGAAATGCAGAAAATGCAATCTTTTATTTGCGACTTGTAATTTTGAGAATTTACCGTTGAATACGTTAACTATGCGCAAGATCAGAGTGATCTCTGTAATAATAATAATAATCCCTCAGTCCGAGCCCCAAAGTTAACAACTCACTAATTTTAACTACTTTCTTTCCATCCCGATTGTCAGTCAAAATCCTTGAAACACCTGCAAGAAGAGGCACTATTTTTATTTATGACAGAATCCGGAAAAGCAGAAAATGCAATCTTTTATTTGCGACTTGTCATTTTGAGAATTTACCGTTGAATACGTTAACTATGCTCAAGATCAGAGTGATCTCTGTAATAATAATAATAATCCCTCAGCCCGAGAGCCAAAGTTAACAACTCATTAATTTTAACTACTTTCTTTCCATCCCGATTGTCAGTCAAAATCCTTGAAACACCTGCAAGAAGAGGCACTATTTTTATTTATGACAGAATCCGGAAAAGCAGAAAATGCAATCTTTTATTTGCGACTTGTAATTTTGAGAATTTACCGTTGAATACGTTAACTATGCGCAAGATCAGAGTGATGTCTGTAATAATAATAATAATCCCTCAGCCCGAGAGCCAAAGTTAACAACTCACTAATTTTAACTACTTTCTTTCCATCCCGATTGTCAGCCAAAATCCTTGGAACACCTGCAAGAAGAGGCACTATTTTTATTTATGACAGAATCCGGAAATGCAGAAAATGCAATCTTTTATTTGCGACTTGTCATTTTGAGAATTTACCGTTGAATACGTTAACTATGCGCAAGATCAGAGTGATGTCTGTAATAATAATAATAATCCCTCAGCCCGAGAGCCAAAGTTAACAACTCACTAATTTTAACTACTTTCTTTCCATCCCGATTGTCAGTCAAAATCCTTGAAACACCTGCAAGAAGAGGCACTATTTTTATTTATGACAGAATCCGGAAAAGCAGAAAATGCAATCTTTTATTTGCGACTTGTAATTTTGAGAATTTACCGTTGAATACGTTAACTATGCGCAAGATCAGAGTGATGTCTGTAATAATAATAATAATCCCTCAGCCCGAGAGCCAAAGTTAACAACTCACTAATTTTAACTACTTTCTTTCTATCCCGATTGTCAGTCAAAATCCTTGGAACACCTGCAAGAAGAGGCACTATTTTTATTTATGACAGAATCCGGAAATGCAGAAAATGCAATCTTTTATTTGCGACTTGTAATTTTGAGAATTTACCGTTGAATACGTTAACTATGCTCAAGATCAGAGTGATCTCTGTAATAATAATAATAATCCCTCAGCCCGAGAGCCAAAGTTAACAACTCATTAATTTTAACTACTTTCTTTCCATCCCGATTGTCAGTCAAAATCCTTGAAACACCTGCAAGAAGAGGCACTATTTTTATTTATGACAGAATCCGGAAAAGCAGAAAATGCAATCTTTTATTTGCGACTTGTAATTTTGAGAATTTACCGTTGAATACGTTAACTATGCGCAAGATCAGAGTGATCTCTGTAATAATAATAATAATCCCTCAGCCCGAGAGTCAAAGTTAACAACTCATTAATTTTAACTACTTTCTTTCCATCCCGATTGTCAGTCAAAATCCTTGAAACACCTGCAAGAAGAGGCACTATTTTTATTTATGACAGAATCCGGAAAAGCAGAAAATGCAATCTTTTATTTGCGACTTGTAATTTTGAGAATTTACCGTTGAATACGTTAACTATGCGCAAGATCAGAGTGATGTCTGTAATAATAATAATAATCCCTCAGCCCGAGAGCCAAAGTTAACAACTCACTAATTTTAACTACTTTCTTTCCATCCCGATTGTCAGCCAAAATCCTTGGAACACCTGCAAGAAGAGGCACTATTTTTATTTATGACAGAATCCGGAAATGCAGAAAATGCAATCTTTTATTTGCGACTTGTAATTTTGAGAATTTACCGTTGAATACGTTAACTATGCGCAAGATCAGAGTGATGTCTGTAATAATAATAATAATCCCTCAGCCCGAGAGCCAAAGTTAACAACTCACTAATTTTAACTACTTTCTTTCCATCCCGATTGTCAGCCAAAATCCTTGGAACACCTGCAAGAAGAGGCACTATTTTTATTTATGACAGAATCCGGAAAAGCAGAAAATGCAATCTTTTATTTGCGACTTGTAATTTTGAGAATTTACCGTTGAATACGTTAACTATGCGCAAGATCAGAGTGATGTCTGTAATAATAATAATAATCCCTCAGCCCGAGAGCCAAAGTTAACAACTCATTAATTTTAACTACTTTCTCGATTTCTCGAAAGAATTGTTTCTTCAGCTGCGAGTACAAAATTCGATCTTGTAAAAAGCGATCATTTATGAGTTTGTTAGCTGGTGTGCATAAATTTCTATGAAGTTCTTCCGAGAAAACTTCAACAATAAGATAAAAGAGGAAGAAAGGAGAACTGACATTTACATATCTTGCAATTTCAGGTATGATATCATGTTTGCTCATGAGGATATTACATCGCTCTCGTGAAGCTAATATGCTGCAGCCTATGATCTAGATTTCCAATGTACATACAGACAATGACTAGTCGTGAGTGTCTGATGTAAGTTGGGAATTGCATAAGGTATTTTTCCGTAGCTGATAAATAATGCCCGTCGTAATCTCACAGAATGCCGTGATCAACAATGCGTGTCGAATGTATCGGAATTCCGAAGATCGTGCTACGGGGGAGAGAGAGAGAGAGAGAGAGAGAACGAGAAGAGCAAGAGAGGAAGAAAAAATGCAAGTACAGAAATAGCGCTAAAGCGAGAATGGGAACGAGGAGGAATACACAGGAAAGGCGAGTAAGTGCTGTAAAGTAAATGAAGTGGATAGAAGGATGGCGGAAATAACAGCAGCGAACGAGCGGCGCGCATTGTCCGCCTAACGATCGATCTGGCTGATCGTTGGGCAGTTTACTTCCACTTGGGCGGATTATAAATGGAGAATCGAGAGGCAACTTCGAGAGCTGCGGGCGAAGTTTTGCACGTTTGTACTGGAGGATACTGGAGTAAGGCCGAATCGCAGGCCGCGCGACTGTCGGAGAGCGGATATATCGCCTTGAAATATCCGAGCCCGCTGTGATACAATCTCCGCGATTATTATGTACTCTCAATCGCACGTTGTGCAATATCGAAGATCAATGGAAAAAAAACGGAACCTTCTCGAAAACTTTCAGTCGTATTCAGTGCGGGAGATTGCGCCTCAGTCATCTGACGGAGTCAGTTATGCCAATGTCCCATTTAAAATTGCGCTTGCATCAAAGCTGCAATTATGCAAAAGTCAGGAAGATAATTCCACGACTACGACGAGATCATTAACATAGCATCATGATTATTCACACGCATGAGATAAACTTGGACGTGTGAAACGTGACGCAAAGTCGGACCGCGATATGAAAATGAATTTCAATATAGCTTAGAGAATAATTATGTAAGTTATAATATATTTTCCTTACAGTATTCTTATGATGAACACTATTTTTTGGGATTAATCATGTCATCAAGACTAAAAATATGTGCATAACAATAATTGAATTCTCCCAACAATCGATTTCGCTTCACTGACCACCAGATTGAACTGAGAGATAAATGTTGTTTTGTTTCCGAGTTAACAGTATTATCAAAAAATTAAAAAATGGAGGCAATCAAATTCCCTCGATAAATAAGTTCGAAATATTCAAATTAATCGTCGTAGGCAGTGCACCTCTCGTAATTGCATACCTAATTCAACCGTGTCTATTTTTTACAACACCACGAAATAACAGAAGCTCCATGATATTCGATGATAGTTTTCATTTCATCGGATTCCTCTATCTAAATAGTGATTACATCACACTTTCGAAAACGAAAGTGCAACGTATGAAAGTCCCGATTACGTAAGCAGCTAGCACAAGTTGGTAGGTTCGTAAATTGTATAGGGTCGCCACGTGTGAACGCTGCCTTTGCCAACACCATCGAATAATCATGATTACCTCGATTATTATTGAATAATCATCGATTATACAATGTATTATTTGTTCTTGAAATGAATTTTCTCTTATCGATAATTAATCTTCTCCAATGCATCTAATCTAATCGATTTAATCTAATCGATTAGATTTAATGCAATTCATTTTCTCCTTGCACGTACATCATATAGCGACGAATGTTCCAACATTCAAGTCGCTTTCTACAATTTTGATATTAAAGTTCTTTCCTTTCGTTTCCTATTTATTTTTTCATTTGAAGGATTAAGAATATTGCTCGGTTTGCAGGTAAACTTGTTTCGGATAATTCGCATTCCATGCGTATCTTGTGCAAAAATAGTAAAATTGCAACGATAGATGCATGTTTAAAGCTCAGTAACGAAGATTCTTCGCGACGTTTCCACTGGTATACTTGACGCACTCGTATTGTCTCGGGAAACACTATCGTGGGGAATGTGGTTCCTCTCGACCGGGGAAACGGGTAAAGGCACTTTAATTGGAGAAATGGTGGTCAGTATTTCGCCACGCCTCACTCCTCTCATTTTCTACCTTTCTCTGTTGCGTATTTCGTGTAAAAATGACCGATAGATATAAGCGACACGCCACGCTCGCGAGCCTTTCGTTCAAAGTAACGTTAAGGGGGGAGCCTGCTTTAGAACGCTGAAAATAAGGTATATTTTACGAATTGTTTTTGGAGAAACTATACAGCGGATCATTATAAAACTTTTATGCATTTATTAGTACATGTTTAAAGATAACAAAATTATTTTTTGATTTGAATATATCGCTTGTAGAGGTCGTCCTGGAGAAATCTTAGTGCAGCCGCGTCGCCGGCACTGCAAATTGGTGAGCATTCTCCTGCCTCCAAATTTCGTCCAAACTGAAAAATTGAAATATGTTCTCGTTATTTATGAATTCCCATCGTCGAGAAACCAAAGAGAGAAGAAAAAAGTTGAAAAGTGCCAGAATGGTGGAGCTTAGAACACAAAAGTACGATTTTTAGGCAAAGTTGTTGAACTTTTTCATGCAAAAGTAATTGTTTAACTTAATGTTTTTATGAATATTAAAGGTTCATCGACGATGGGAATTCATAAATAACGAGAAAATATTTCAATTTTTCAGTTTGGATGAAATTTGGAGGCAGGAGAATGCTCACCAATTTACAACGCCGGCTGCACTAAGGTGCCTCCAGGACGACCTCTACGGGCGATATATTCAAGTAAAAAAATAATTTTTTTATCTTTAAACATGTACTAATAAATGCATTTGAATATATCGCTTGTAGAGGTCGTCCTGGAGAAACTTAGTGCAGCCGCGTCGCCGGCATTGCAAATTGGTGAGCATTCTCCTGCCTCCAAATTTCGTCCAAACTGAAAAATTGAAATATGTTCTCGTTATTTATGAATTCCCATCGTCGATGAACCAAAGAGAGAAGAAAAAAGTTGAAAAGTGCCAAAATGGTGGAGCTTAGAACACAAAAGTACGATTTTTAGGCAAAGTTGTTGAACTTTTTCATGCAAAAGTAATTGTTTAACTTAATGTTTTTATGAATATTAAAGGTTCATCGACGATGGGAATTCGTAAATAACGAGAAAATATTTCAATTTTTCAGTTTGGATGAAATTTGGAGGCAGGAGAATGCTCACCAATTTACAACGCCGGCTGCACTAAGGTGCCTCCAGGACGACCTCTACGGGCGATATATTCAAGTAAAAAAATAATTTTTTTATCTTTAAACATGTACTAATAAATGCATTTGAATATATCGCTTGTAGAGGTCGTCCTGGAGAAACTTAGTGCAGCCGCGTCGCCGGCATTGCAAATTGGTGAGCATTCTCCTGCCTCCAAATTTCGTCCAAACTGAAAAATTGAAATATGTTCTCGTTATTTATGAATTCCCATCGTCGATGAACCAAAGAGAGAAGAAAAAAGTTGAAAAGTGCCAAAATGGTGGAGCTTAGAACACAAAAGTACGACTTTTAGGCAAAGTTGTTGAACTTTTTCATGCAAAAGTAATTGTTTAACTTAATGTTTTTATGAATATTAAAGGTTCATCGACGATGGGAATTCGTAAATAACGAGAAAATATTTCAATTTTTCAGTTTGGATGAAATTTGGAGGCAGGAGAATGCTCACCAATTTACAACGCCGGCTGCACTAAGGTGCCTCCAGGACGACCTCTACAGGCGATATATTCAAATCAAAAAATAATTTTTTTTATCTTTAAACATGTACTAATAAATGCATCAAAGTTTTATGCATTTATTAGTACATGTTTAAAGATAAAAAAAATTATTTTTGATTTGAATATATCGCTTGTAGAGGTCGTCCCGGAGAAACTTAGTGCAGCCGCGTCGCCGGCACTGCAAATTGGTGAGCATTCTCCTGCCTCCAAATTTCGTCCAAACTGAAAAATTGAAATATGTTCTCGTTATTTATGAATTCCCATCGTCGATGAACCAAAGAGAGAAGAAAAAAGTTGAAAAGTGCCAAAATGGTGGAGCTTAGAACGCAAAAGTACGATTTTTAGGCAAAGTTGTTGAACTTTTTCATGCAAAAATAATTGTTTAACTTAATGTTTTTATGAATATTAAAGGTTCATCGACGATGGGAATTCATAAGTAACGAGAAAATATTTCAATTTTTCAGTTTGGATGAAATTTGGAGGCAGGAGAATGCTCACCACTTTACAACGCCGGCTGCACTAAGATGCCTCCAGGACGACCTCTACAGGCGATATATTCAAATCAAAAAATAATTTTTTTATCTTTAAACATGCACTAATAAATGCATCAAAGTTTTATGCATTTATTAGTACATGTTTGAAGATAAAAAAAATTATTTTTTGATTTGAATGTATCGCTTGTAGAGGTCGTCCTGGAGAAACTTAGTGCAGCCGCGTCGCCGGCACTGCAAATTGGTGAGCATTCTCCTGCCTCCAAATTTCGTCCAAACTGAAAAATTGAAATATGTTCTCGTTATTTATGAATTCCCATCGTCGATGAACCAAAGAGAGAAGAAAAAAGTTGAAAAGTGCCAAAATGGTGGAGCTTAGAACGCAAAAGTACGATTTTTAGGCAAAGTTGTTGAACTTTTTCATGCAAAAATAATTGTTTAACTTAATGTTTTTATGAATATTAAAGGTTCATCGACGATGGGAATTCATAAGTAACGAGAAAATATTTCAATTTTTCAGTTTGGATGAAATTTGGAGGCAGGAGAATGCTCACCAATTTACAACGCCGGCTGCACTAAGGTGCCTCCAGGACGACCTCTACGGGCGATATATTCAAATAAAAAAATAATTTTTTTATCTTTAAACATGTACTAATAAATGCATCAAAGTTTTATAATGATCCGCTGTATAGTTTCTCCAAAAAATTCGTAAAATTATACCTTATTTTCAGCGTTCTAAAGCAGGCTCCCCCCTTAAAGGTGAGCGACTGCTTCGACATATCCGGTGCCGAACCGGCGTCGTGAGGCCCGAGATATCGGAACGAGAACTAACGTAATATTTAATCAGCTTTCTTGAATAATAGTATGACAGCATTGCTTTGATCCGATCGAACGGATCGGCAAAGATATTACATAGCAAGCTCAATGTTTCTCGTAATGATAATGATGCTAAAAATTTATGACCCAACGCGTGATAACAAGCAAACTGATATAAGTGGCGTTCGTCCACGACCACCGCAGTGACGCCGGCATTGGCAAGCTCCAGCAGATCACATAAACATCCACTCGACGAGTCTCCAGCGAGACAGAAGACAGAGCCGTCCGTTGTTATTAGAGCGCTATCTTAACAAACATTCAAGTGACATCGCGCGATTTTCGATTTGCGAGTTATTAGTCGAATTAAGTCTAAATATGGCAAGCGACGACGTCATTTTGGAAGAACGATTACATAATTACCTAACGAGGTATATAAAAAAGTCCAAATTAGTAGCTCCAAAATTTTACATTACCAACGGTGCCAAAAAAGGTGACAACTATGTCGGTCTCATTTATCGCGTTACAATCGAGAGCAACGAGAATGGCGAGATCGAGAAAAGGCGGTTGATTGTAAAGACCGCTCGCGCAATTCTCATACCCGGAGCGCCGGATTTCACAAACATGTTCCAACGCGAAATGTTCTTCTATCAGGAGGCAGTGCCTACCTTCAGAGAGACTTTAAAGGAACACGGGATCATCGAGCGCTTTCCCACTTTTTACGACGCCGAGGGTGAAATGGGAAAAGAGGTAATTACACGTGCCATCGTTAAATGGAGAGATTGTATAGAAAATGTCTCTTTTATCTCCGCGTGATAAGATAAGATTCACCATAATTATACAGGTTTTACCTTGCTCCGTTTTTCTGCATTGCATGCAGATCGAGCTTCTGTGCCTCTCGCGTGAAAAATCCTTTTATTCGAAATGTCAGGCTATTACGTATTAAATTACGTACTGTTCAAGTCAAGTTTTTCAAGAAGTGTACGTTTACTTTCGCGAGCGAGCCATCTAATTACCGGACAGCCTGCTCTATACGTTCATACACACGCACACATATAGGAACACTGCATAATGTACTTAGAATCGATTATATCTGCTTGTATCACCGAATAGAAACTTGAAAAGCGTCGAAAAATTGCGGAAGATACACCGTCGAACATATCGCTCCTGTCGGCTGTTTTCTTATATAAACTTTGTACACGGTAACTTTCGAATGGAGAACCCAAGGGTTGCAATTTAGAGAGAGAGAAAGTCCGAGAACGCCTCTTTCTTCTTTTCTATCGCAACATAAATCTCGATGTCGAGATTAATTGAATTTTAAGATTCCATAATTCGAGAAAACCGTTTGCACGATAAAACGGTGTCCATTTCTAAATGCAGATCAATCACTATCGAAAGATATTGCGTAATTGCAAAGGTTAACCGGGCTAAGGCTCATTTGATAATATTTAAACCAGTTTATAACACGTGCACACATACAGACACGAATGCGTACGTGCATAAAGCACTGGATCAATACGCCTTTACAGTCGCGTTTCCTTTCGCGATGACGTCTGTGCAGATCGTATTCTTTCAATGCGCGAGGCTTATCAAGAAGCTCTAACAGCATTACGAAATTTATCATCCTAAAAATATGCAGAATGGACAAAAATACTCAAAGTTATCGCCGAGATGATAACCGATAAGCGTGCAGCGATATCACGAGTCACAATTGAACAACATCTGGAATTGTTTCGCACGAACTTAAAACTTTGCGTCCCGTGATATCGTTTTCGAAGATTCTTCTTCTTTATTTAGCTCCTTTGAGAGAAGTTACGTTGTACAACCAGTTTTGGGTACTTCGGCCGTCTGTGATACCGTATTCGAAAAAAAGAAGAAATTGCAGGCTGTGCGAGCGTAAATAAATGTAAAATTTACATTACGCACGCACACGCACACGCTCTTCGCACGTATCACGCTTGATTGCAATCGACTATTTAACGATGGCACGTGTAATTACCTCTTTTCCCATTTCACCCTCGGCGTCGTAAAAAGTGGGAAAGCGCTCGATGATCCCGTGTTCCTTTAAAGTCTCTCTGAAGGTAGGCACTGCCTCCTGATAGAAGAACATTTCGCGTTGGAACATGTTTGTGAAATCCGGCGCTCCGGGTATGAGAATTGCGCGAGCGGTCTTTACAATCAACCGCCTTTTCTCGATCTCGCCATTCTCGTTGCTCTCGATTGTAACGCGATAAATGAGACCGACATAGTTGTCACCTTTTTTGGCACCGTTGGTAATGTAAAATTTTGGAGCTACTAATTTGGACTTTTTTATATACCTCGTTAGGTAATTATGTAATCGTTCTTCCAAAATGATGTCGTCGCTTGCCATATTTAGACTTAATTCGACTAATAACTCGCAAATCGAAAATCGCGCGATGTCACTTGAATGTTTGTTAAGATAGCGCTCTAATAACAACGGACGGCTCTGTCTTCTGTCTCGCTGGAGACTCGTCGAGTGGATGTTTATGTGATCTGCTGGAGCTTGCCAATGCCGGCGTCACTGCGGTGGTCGTGGACGAACGCCACTTATATCAGTTTGCTTGTTATCACGCGTTGGGTCATAAATTTTTAGCATCATTATCATTACGAGAAACATTGAGCTTGCTATGTAATATCTTTGCCGATCCGTTCGATCGGATCAAAGCAATGCTGTCATACTATTATTCAAGAAAGCTGATTAAATATTACGTTAGTTCTCGTTCCGATATCTCGGGCCTCACGACGCCGGTTCGGCACCGGATATGTCGAAGCAGTCGCTCACCTTTAAGGGGGGGGCCTACTTTAGAACGCTGAAAATAAGGTATAATTTTACGAATTTTTTTGGAGAAACTATACAGCGGATCATTATAAAACTTTGATGCATTTATTAGTACATGTTTAAAGATAAAAAAATTATTTTTTTATTTGAATATATCGCCCGTAGAGGTCGTCCTGGAGGCACCTTAGTGCAGCCCGGCGTTGTAAATTGGTGAGCATTCTCCTGCCTCCAAATTTCATCCAAACTGAAAAATTGAAATATTTTCTCGTTATTTATGAATTCCCATCGTCGATGAACCTTTAATATTCATAAAAACATTAAGTTAAACAATTACTTTTGCATGAAAAAGTTCAACAACTTTGCCTAAAAATCGTACTTTTGTGTTCTAAGCTCCACCATTTTGGCACTTTTCAACTTTTTTCTTCTCTCTTTGGTTCATCGACGATGGGAATTCATAAATAACGAGAACATATTTCAATTTTTCAGTTGGGACGAAATTTGGAGGCAGGAGAATGCTCACCAATTTGCAGTGCCGGCGACGCGGCTGCACTAAGTTTCTCCAGGACGACCTCTACAAGCGATAATTCAAATCAAAAAATAATTTTTTTTATCTTCAAACATGTACTAATAAATGCATAAAACTTTGATGCATTTATTAGTGCATGTTTAAAGATAAAAAAATTATTTTTTTGATTTGAATATATCGCCTGTAGAGGTCGTCCTGGAGGCATCTTAGTGCAGCCGGCGTTGTAAATTGGTGAGCATTCTCCTGCCTCCAAATTTCATCCAAACTGAAAAATTGAAATATTTTCTCGTTATTATGAATTCCCATCGTCGATGAACCTTTAATATTCATAAAAACATTAAGTTAAACAATTACTTTTGCATGAAAAAGTTCAACAACTTTGCCTAAAAATCGTACTTTTGTGTTCTAAGCTCCACCATTTTGGCACTTTTCAACTTTTTTCTTCTCTCTTTGGTTCATCGACGATGGGAATTCATAAATAACGAGAACATATTTCAATTTTTCAGTTTGGACGAAATTTGGAGGCAGGAGAATGCTCACCAATTTGCAGTGCCGGCGACGCGGCTGCACTAAGATTTCTCCAGGACGACCTCTACAAGCGATATATTCAAATCAAAAATAATTTTTTTTATCTTCAAACATGTACTAATAAATGCATAAAACTTTGATGCATTTATTAGTACATGTTTAAAGATAAAAAAATTATTTTTTTATTTGAATATATCGCCCGTAGAGGTCGTCCTGGAGGCACCTTAGTGCAGCCGGCGTTGTAAATTGGTGAGCATTCTCCTGCCTCCAAATTTCATCCAAACTGAAAAATTGAAATATTTTCTCGTTATTTATGAATTCCCATCGTCGATGAACCTTTAATATTCATAAAAACATTAAGTTAAACAATTACTTTTGCATGAAAAAGTTCAACAACTTTGCCTAAAAATCGTACTTTTGTGTTCTAAGCTCCACCATTTTGGCACTTTTCAACTTTTTTCTTCTCTCTTTGGTTCATCGACGATGGGAATTCATAAATAACGAGAACATATTTCAATTTTTCAGTTTGGACGAAATTTGGAGGCAGGAGAATGCTCACCAATTTGCAGTGCCGGCGACGCGGCTGCACTAAGTTTCTCCAGGACGACCTTACAAGCGATATATTCAAATCAAAAAATAATTTTTTTTATCTTCAAACATGTACTAATAAATGCATAAAACTTTGATGCATTTATTAGTACATGTTAAAGATAAAAAAAATTATTTTTGTTTGAATATATCGCCTGTAGAGGTCGTCCTGGAGGCACCTTAGTGCAGCCGGCGTTGTAAATTGGTGAGCATTCTCCTGCCTCCAAATTTATCCAAACTGAAAAATTGAAATATTTTCTCGTTATTTATGAATTCCCATCGTCGATGAACCTTTAATATTCATAAAAACATTAAGTTAAACAATACTTTTGCCATGAAAAAGTTCAACACTTTGCCTAAAAATCGTACTTTTGTGTTCTAAGCTCCACCATTTTGGCACTTTTCAACTTTTTTCTTCCTCTTGGTTCATCGACGATGGGAATTCATAAATAACGAGAACATATTTCAATTTTTCAGTTTGGACGAAATTTGGAGGCAGGAGAATGCTCACCAATTTGCAATGCCGGCGACGCGGCTGCACTAATTTCTCCAGACGGACTCTACAAAGCGATATTTCAAATCAAAAAATTTTTTTTATCTTCAAACATTTACTAATTAAATGCATAAAACTTTGATGCATTTATTATACATTTTAAAGATAAAAAACTATTTGTTTATTTTGAATATATCGCCCGTAAGATCGTCCTGGAGGCACCTTATGAGCCGGCGTTGTAAATTGGTGAGCATTCTCCTGCCTCAAATTTTCCAAACTGAAAAATTGAAATATTTTCTCGTTATTTACGAATTCCCATCGTCGATGAACCTTTTAAGTATTCATAAAAACATTAAGTAAACAATTACTTTTGCATGAAAAAGTTCAACAACTTTGCCTAAAAATCGTCTTGTTTGTTCTAAGCTCCACCATTTTGGCACTTTTCAACTTTTTCTTCTCTCTTTGTTCATCGACGATGGAATCATAATAACGAGAACATTTTCAATTTTCAGTTTGGACGAAATTTGAGGCAGGAGATGTGCTCACAATTGTGCAATGCCGGCGACGCGGCTGCACTAAGTGTTCTCAGGACGACCTCTACAAAGCGATATGTCAAATGCATTTATTAGTACATGTTTAAAGATAAAAAAATTATTTTTGATTTTTGAATATATCGCCGTAGAGGTCGTCCTGGAGGCACTAGTGCAGCCGGCGTTGTAAATTGTGAGCATTCTCCTGCCTCCAAATTTCTCCAAACTGAAAATTGAAATATTTTCTCGTTATTTATGAATTCCCACGTCGATGAACCTTTAATATTCATAAAAACATTAAGTTAAACAATTATTGCATGAAAAAGTTCAACAACTTTGCCTAAAAATCTACTTTTTGTGTTCTAAGCTCCACCATTTTGCACTTTTCAACTTTTTCTTCTCTCTCTTGGTTCATCGACGATGGGAATTCATAAATAACGAGACTATATTTCAATTTTTCAGTTTGGAGAAATTTGGAGCAGGAGAATGCTCACCAATTTGCAATGCCGGCGACGCGGCTGCACTACAGTTTCTCCAAGACGACCTCTACAAGCGATATATTCAAATAAAAATAATTTTTTTATCTTCAAACATGTTATAATAAATGCAAAACTTTGATGCATTATTAGTACATGTTTAAAGAAAAAAAAAATTTATTTTTTGATTTGAATATTGCCTGTAGAGTCGTCCTGGAGCATCCTTAGTGCAGCCGGCATTGTAAATGTTGAGCATTCTCCTGCCTCCAAATTCGTCCAAACTGAAAAATTGAAATATTTTCTCGTTATTTATGAATTCCCATACGTCGATGAACCTTTAATATTTCATAAAAAATTAGCTAAACAATTACTTTGCATGAAAAAGTTCAACAACTTTGCCTAAAAATCGTACTTTTGTGTTCTAAGCTCCACCATTTGGCACTTTTCTACTTTTTCTTCTCTCTTTGTTCATCGACGATGGGAATTCATAAATAACGAGAAAATATTTCAATTTTTCAGTTTGGACGAAATTTGAGGCAGGGAGAATGCTCACCAATTTACAATGCGCGGCTGCACTAAGTGCCTCCAGGACGACCTCTACAGGCGATATATTCAAATAAAAAAATAATTTTTTTTATCTTTAAACATGTACTAATATGCATCAAAGTTTTATAATGATCCGCTGTATAGTTCTCCAAAAACAATTCGTAAAATTATACCCTATTTCAACGTCTAAAGCAGCTCCCCCTTAACGTTTACTTTGAACGAAAGGCTCGCGAGCGTGGCGTGTCCTTATTTATCTATCGGTCATTTTTACACGAAATACCAACAGAGAAAGTAGAAAGATGAGGAGTGAGGCGTGGCGATAATACTGACCACATTCTCAATTTAAGTGCCTTAGCCCGTTTCCGGTTGAGAGGAACCACATTTCCCCACGATATGTTTCCCGAGACAATACGAGTGCGGTCAAGTTAACCAGTGGAACGTCGCGAAGAATCTTCGTTACTGAGCTTTAAACATGCATCTCTAATCTTGCAATTTTATATTTTTGCACACTAGATACGCATGGAGATGCGAATTATCCGAAACAATTTACCTGCAAACGAGCGAATATTCTTAATCCTTCAAACTGAAAAAATAAGATAGGAAACGAAAGGAAGACTTTAAGTATCAAATGTAGAAGCGACTTGAAGTTTGGAAATTCGTCGCCATATTGATGTATACGTGCAAGAGAAAGAGAAGTTGCATTAAATCTAATCGATTAGATAAATCGATATGTAGATTAGATGCATTGGGAGAAGATTAATTCATCGATAAGAGAAAATTCATTTAATAGACAGAATAATACTATTGTATAATTCGATGATTATTCCATAATGAATCGGGTAATCATGATTATTCGATGGTGTTGGCAAGGCAGCGTTCACACGTGGCGACCCTATAACAATTTACGACTTACAACTTTGGCTAGCTGCTTACGTAATCTGGGACTTTCATACGTTTGCACTTTCGTTTTCGAAGTGAGTGTTGAGTTAATCACTATTTAGATAGAGGAATCCGATGAAATGAAAACTATCATCGAATATCATGGAGCTTCTGTATTCGTGGTGTGTTAAAAAATAGACACGGTTGAATTAGGTATGCAATTACGAGAGTGCACTGCCTACGACGTTAATTGATATTTCGAACTTATTTATCGAGCGAATTTGATTGCCTCCATTTTTTTAATTTTTTTGATAATACTGTTAACTCGGAACAAAACAACATTTATCTCGCAGTTCAATCTGGTGGTCAGTGAAGCGAAATCGATTGTGGGAGAATTCAATTATTGATTGCACATTATTTTTAGTCTTGATGACATGATTAATCCCAAAAAATAGTGTCTCATCATAAGGATACTGTAAGAATAAAATATTATAATATCATAATTATCTCTAAGCTATATTTAAATTCAGTTTCACTATCGCGTCCGACTTTGCGTCACGTTCACCACGCCCAAGTTTATCTCATGGTGTGATAATCATGATGCTATATTAATAATCTCTCGTAGTCGTGGAATTATCTTTCCTGACTTTGCATAATTGCACTTTGATGCAAAGCGTCAATATTGTAAATGGACATGTGGCATAACTTGACTCCGTTGATGACTGAGCCAATCTCCCGCACTGAAGTACGACTGAAAGTTTCGAGAAAGGTTCCGTTTTTTTTCCATTTAATCTCATATTGCCACAACTGCATTGAGAGTACTATAGATAATCGCGGAGATTTGTATCACAGCGCGGATATTCAGCGTATACGCTCTCAGAAGCGGCTGCCGATTTTATCTCTTCATGTTTATTCATTTTCATCGCTTGTTTATTCTTTTCCCATCGATGTTTTCCTCGTGAACGTTGCTTTGCATCTGGCCTTACATCCAGTATCCTCCGACGGTACATAACGTGCAAAACTTCGCCCGCAGCCTCTCGAAGTTGCCTCTCGATTCTCCATTTAATCCGCGCCAATGGAAGAAAACTGTGCCCAACGATCAGCAGATCATCTTAGGCGGACAATGCGGCGCCGCTCGTTCGCTTCTGTATATTATCCGCCATCCTTCTATCCATCTTCATTACTTTAACACTTACTCGTCCTTATTCCTGTTATTCCTGCCTCTTCCCATTCTCGCTATAGCGCTCTATTTCCATTTGTACTTGCATTTTTCTTCTGCTCTTGTGCTCTGTTCGTTCTCTTCTCTCTCTCCCTCCTCTCTTCCCCTCGGTAGCACGATCTTCGAATTCCCGGATACATTGTCGACCACGCATGTTAGATTCACGGCATTCTGTGAGATTACGACGTGGCATTATTTATCAGCTACTGGTGAGAAAATTACCTTATGCAGATTCCCAACTTACAATCAGCACACTCACGACTATAAACATACAATTTGTCTGAATACCGTTACAATTGAAAAGATAGTCAATAGTAATCAGCATGTCTTGTCAGACAATATGATCTAAGTTTTGCTTTCACCGTAGCAAACGATACGTTTTTTGTATTATTGATTCCTCATGATGCGATACAGATTTTGTGATTCATACCGAAATTGCCTCAACTAAAAGAATTGCAGCATATATGATGTTACTCTGCAAGTGCTCCTTTCATTATCGTTAATTCATAGCATTAAACAATTGTTGAAGGTGTTTTTCTTCGTGACCAGGCAGAACCTAGCATCTATGTTAAATATGTCCTACAACTAGACTAGGACGTGCAGATACTCTAGATTCTCTATAAAAAGTACTTAACGAAAAAACATTTTCCGTTTCAGTATCTGTTATGAAGCGGGTTATTATCATTGGTCCGCCAAAGGTTGGACCTGAGTTTTCGGGATAAGGAGGGCGTTTTTAAAACAAATGTTCCGGACAAAAGGTACTTACTTTTCGACAGAGAATCAGAATCTGCAATAAAAAATTGGGGTTTCAATTTAAACAATTGAAGATGACCTTCACGTGACCTTCAAACAACCATTCAAGGTCAAAACAATGATACCATCCTATGTTCCCCTCGAAGTCATAAAACTTTAGTCTGAAACATTTTCCCGTATCGTTTAGACTTTACGAGATATTTTGCAGTCTCAAGTTAAAAAACTCACCCTGTATACAAAATCGAAATACATTTAGCAATTATCTTATTTCTTAGTCTTTGGTGTATATTTCTTGGATGTATAATCGTGTCAGTAATTAAAACGTCATCTGATACTGTTGAAGCGCTATGGAGGAATATCTTTGTGATAGCAATTTACTCGTTAAATTGAATAAATTCTTGTTGGTGAAAACAAAATAGCGTGGAAAATAATGGAAAGTACCTAAACGAAAAAGCAGAAGCAATTAAACTTTAAATTTAATTACTAGTAATTTTACAATGAAAATTATTGATTAGCATTAGATTGTTAGACAAACAATTGCACTAATTCTTGATCAGCAAATTATTACTCGTTTTTAAAGTTGGAATATTATATTTGTGCGCGAAATATTCACGTTGCTTGATTTTTATTAACTCCAATCGACATCCTATCAATCTATATTTTTTTCAGTTGCCACAAAAAATTCTATTTAGATACCACGTGGAATGAATTTTTGCGTGCTGCAGCGTAGTCGATCCCGGAAATTGTGTCCGCACGTTACGTTATTTGCCCGTTGATGCGAAACTTGTTTCATGCCGAACGATAACAGAACGACTCGTTACGGAACGCTGCTATTCGATGTCGTCGCTTATGGGATCGAAAATAGAACGGTTGATGAGATTTGCTGGAGAACTACCAGGCGCATTAATGGGCGACAGCCCGTGCTTTTAAACGACGTTAACCCGACATCCTTTCTCGCCATTAGGAATACCAATGGAGGCGTTCTTCGATCGGATCCCTCGACGCCTCGCTTAGACTCTAATATCTCGGCACAAAACGTCGAACGGAGGCGGAGAATCCGAAATAGCGAGAAGAGATAGGGATTGAGAGAGATGGGCAGAAAGATAGAGAGATAAAAGGGGAGGCCCCGAGCGCGAGGGTGCTCGAAAGGATGAGAAAGCGACGGATGGCGAAAGAGAACCAAGCGCCGAAAGGTATTTGTTAATCGGCCCGCAGGAATCCTCAATAAGAGAGAGAATAATGAACGATTCTTCTGACGTTTGATCTCTCCCTCTCTCTCTCTACTTTTCTTTTTCTGCAATAAATGGTGCGCGACCTCAAATCACCCGCGTGTTATTCATCGATCTTCCAATTTCTACTGGCGCGCAACACATTCGCCAACTGTTACAGCGAACCGGGTTGTTGGTGTTCGATATCAAACTGTCAATCTTGCGGTATCAAAGTGTTATCACTTTGCTGATTTTATTGTTCATCCTACTTTGATGTTTTCCAACGTACTGTTGGTGTTAAGGGGGGAGCCTGCTTTAGAACGTTGAAAATAGGGTATAATTTTACGAATTGTTTTTGGAGAAACTGTACAGCGGATCATTATAAAACTTTGATGCATTTATTAGTACATGTTTAAAGATAAAAAAAATTATTTTTTTATTTGAATATATCGCCTGTAGAGGTCGTCCTGGAGGCATCTTAGTGCAGCCGGCATTGTAAATTGGTGAGAATTCTCCTGCCTCCAAATTTCGTCCAAACTGAAAAATTGAAATATTTTCTCGTTATTTATGAATTCCCATCGTCGATGAACCAAAGAGAGAAGAAAAAAGTTGAAAAGTGCCAAAATGGTGGAGCTTAGAACACAAAAGTACGATTTTTAGGCAAAGTTGTTGAACTTTTTCATGCAAAAGTAATTGTTTAGCTTAATGTTTTTATGAATATTAAAGGTTCATCGACTATGGGAATTCATAAATAACGAGAAAATATTTCAATTTTTCAGTTTGGACGAAATTTGGAGGCAGGAGAATGCTCACCAATTTACAATGCCGGCTGCACTAAGATGCCTCCAGGACGACCTCTACGGGCGATATATTCAAATCAAAAAATAATTTTTTTGTCTTTAAACATGTACTAATAAATGCATCAAAGGTTTATGCATTTATTAGTACATGTTTGAAGATAAAAAAAATTATTTTTTTATTTGAATGTATCGCTTGTAGAGGTCGTCCTGGAGAAACTTAGTGCAGCCGCGTCGCCGGCATTGCAAATTGGTGAGCATTCTCCTGCCTCCAAATTTCATCCAAACTGAAAAATTGAAATATTTTCTCGTTATTTATGAATTCCCATCGTCGATGAACCAAAGAGAGAAGAAAAAAGTTGAAAAGTGCCAAAATGGTGGAGCTTAGAACACAAAAGTACGATTTTTAGGCAAAGTTGTTGAACTTTTTCATGCAAAAGTAATTGTTTAACTTAATGTTTTTATGAATATTAAAGGTTCATCGACTATGGGAATTCATAAATAACGAGAAAATATTTCAATTTTTCAGTTTGGACGAAATTTGGAGGCAGGAGAATGCTCACCAATTTACAATGCCGGCTGCACTAAGATGCCTCCAGGACGACCTCTACGGGCGATATATTCAAATCAAAAAATAATTTTGTTTATCTTTAAACATGTACTAATAAATGCATCAAAGTTTTATAATGATCCGCTGTATAGTTTCTCCAAAAACAATTCGTAAAATATACCTTATTTTCAGCGTTCTAAAGCAGGCTCCCTCCTTAATATCTGAAAATATCTAATAAAGTAGGATTCCTCTAAACGTATCCCAGGTCAGGTTGTATTTATTCGACTAGGTTTTGTCGTACTTCTGTTATCTGTAATGGTTCCAGATTTATCTTCCATCTATTGGTCCATTAATTTCCAGTTGACGGGCGTTGAAGGATGATCAAAGTTTGTAATACATTAGCTCCATAATATCTCTTACATGGCAATTTATTTGAATAATGTATCGTTAGAAAAATCAATATATACAGGGTGATTCGTATAAAGTGACCGATTTAATTATTAGTGAAATTTGAAGATATATGAAAAAAGAGTTTATACCGATATGTTCAGTACAAAGGGGGACACCATATACGGGTATACAGATCATACATTTGAATTTTATTTTATCATGTATTTTTGGCCTTGATTGACCTTGAATGTTTTTATGTAATGTATCATTGAATTTATATTAAAAAGGGCTACTATCCTATAAAATAAAAAATACAGCATCCCATTAAAAAAAAGAAGTTGACTTTGAAATGTCCTCAACGCCTCCACTCATAAAATAATCGTATCCGTTATATGGTGTCCCCCTTTGTACTGAACATATCGGTATAAACTCTTTTTTCATATGTCTTCAAATTTCACTAATAATTAAATCGGTCACTTTATACGAATCACCCTGTATATATATATATATATATATATATATATATATAAAATATATTATTATATATATTGAAATGTATTATATTCCATGATTATTTTAAGCGCGACCTACATGATACATACGCACAGGCAGTTTCCAGCAATGTTTTGAATAAAACAATTTACAGGAAGGGTTGAAAAATATTACGTAAATTGTGATTGACACGTTGACGAGATGATGCGACCACATTTGTCACACCCTTAATGCCTATTATTTCGCACGCGAAAAATCCCCCTCGTGTTTACCCACCAGTTGCGGATGAGGGACGTTTCCACGTTCATATTTTTCTTTCGCTGAGGATTATTTGCTTCGTTCGTTGGATGCTTTCGGCATGAGGGATACAATTCGTAGGATAAGGCGCGCCGAATATTCCGTCGGCTTATCACTTTTTTCCTCGTAAAGATCACATGTACGATTTATATATTGTTCCGTGCATCGTGATCCCGATATAAATCGCCCACTGAGAGATGATAAATCCTCTAGTGATATACGAGTTCATTATTCCGACACTAACAAGGGAAGGTTTTTAGGTGTTACACTCGGATTTCAAAAATTTTTGCATGCAGGTAGGGAGGTCCCCAAATAGAAGAAAAAAAAAAGTAGCGGCCCAAATGCATATTTGCGCGCTACGTGCGCAATTTTCGATGTTAGGTTAATTACTCAAAAATGCTATTTCCAATCGAATTCTTTACATTTTTTATTTCACCTAATGCACATTTATATTGCTTTGAATAATTTTGTGTGTGCGTGTGTGTACTTGTGTGTGTGTGTTTAGAAAATACGAGCGTCTAATGTAATCTCGTGCCGCGCGAGCACAGTGCGTATAAAAGGCCCATTGCTCAAAAATGGTATTTGCATCGTAACTTTTTTAATTTTTTACTGCAACTGCCAATGCACACAATTTGGAATAATTGTACATTGCGCAAATCGTAGTTTGCTCTTTCTGCGTGATTTATTGTACACGACTTTAAATAGATTTGATCAGAATCCATAACGAGGACATAAAAGATCTGGTCAAGGGAGGTTTTTAATTCTTTCAGTTTTGATTTTGGTTTTGATTTCTTTTTAAAGCGTTGTGCATTAGGTGAAATACAAAATGTAAAGAATTCGATTGGAAATAGCATTTTTGGGTAATTAACCTAACATCGAAAATTGCGCACGTAGCGCGCAAATATGCATTTGGGCCGCTACTTTAATTTTTTTTCTATTTGGGAACCTCCCTACCTGCATGCAAAAAATGTTTGAAAGCCGAGTGTAACACCTAAAAACCTTTCCTTGTAAGTGCCGCGGCTGCTCCGTAAATTCTCTGCGTTTGGTAAACGAGAACATCTCTCTTCCTCTCTTTCTTTTTCTCTCCTTTTTTTCTCTCTTTCTTGTATGCATCGTCGTATATAAAGCTTGTCTAAAGTGCGCCCTTTGACCCCACGAGTTATTAATTGCACGACACCAGAAACAATAGTTAAGTGGCGAAAAAAGCGCCGCATTTCGCGAGGAAAAAGATTCACTTGTGCACGTTCTTTCTGCTCGTCGCCTTGCAAAACGTATCACGTTGGATAAAACTCGGCGCACGGTTTCTTCGTCGTCTTTTCTTCACAATTTGTTCACAGAGTCTCCACAATTGTCGATATCTAATGCGACATGCTTTTTCTGAAAAATGTCTCTTATAAAAAATGAACGTTTTGTCATACTCGATATTCTGCCTCGATCGACTTACAGGGCCGATTAAGGCACGACGAAAAGAAATCCTTTGAGGCCCGATGAACCGAAAATGCATCGTGGGTCGAATAATTAGGGTATGCAACGTGATACGCGCCCAGCTGGCGTACGTTTTGTGCTTCTGACGTCATCGATATGTATAGAGACGTCGTCTATCATCGACATAAGTTCGGAATATTCTCTGAGATTGGGTGCGAGCTTTTCTGACGGGTAATTTCGCGTCCGTTCTAAGAATTATCTAAGACGTCGAGGCTTGCGAGCTGAACATTGCAGCTTCGATCTCTGAAAAAGTGTGTCTGTGAAAAAGTCTTATGTACTTTGTGTCGCGCGCGTAATAGATAGCTTCGATAGGTGCTCCGTTCGCGCAGAGAGACTTTTTACACACGCGTATATATACAGGGTGGCCCATTTTAATTTATACAGTCGATTTTTTAAAAAACTAAAAGAGATACGAAAAAATGTTTCAGACAGACATGTCACGATTTCGAGGGGGACATAAGATGATACCATTGGTTTGACCTTGAATAGTCGTTTGAAGGTCACGCGAAGATCACCTTCAATTTCTTAAATCGAATACCGATTTACGTAATCACGTTTAACATTGTCGATATTCGACAATACACTGTTCGAACGTTGATCTCCATACACGACAGAGAATGTGGATACAACTAGACGGGTCATTGTTTATCGAAATTCTAACTTCCGGTCTGAAATTTTTTTTTAATGAGACATGGTATTTTTTATTACGGATTCGGATTCTACGCGAGAAAACATGCAACTTTTGTCTGAAACATTTTTCCGAAAAATGTCATCTTATGTCCTTAAAATGATCTTCAAGATGAGTTTTGAGGACATTTTAAGGACATAAGATGACAGTTTTCGGAAAAATGTTTCAGACAAAAGTTACTTACTTTTCGATGGAGAATAAGAATCTGCAATAAAAAGTTGGGGTTTCAATTTAAGAAATTGAAGGTGATCTTCGCGTGACCTTCAAACGACTATTCAAGGTCAAACCAATGGTATCATCTTATGTCCCCCTCGAAATCGTGACATGTCTGTCTGAAACATTTTTTCGTATCTCTTTTAGTTTTTTAAAAAATCGACTGTATAAATTAAAATGGGCCACCCTGTATATATGTACATGCAGTTTTTATATTTAGTGTCGCATCGATCTTGGTCTTTCCCAGAGTCGTATTTACGTATGAGTTTGGTGTGTAAATTTTGTGGAAACAAACGTATTTGTTACGTACAAACACAAGTTCGTACGTAAGTGTCGTTGAGAAATCGCTTCGAATATTTTGCATCGCATGCAGAATGAATGCGCGCCGGTGCAATACGCCGGTATGACGATGTTACTCGATCCGAAAGAGATAAAATATTTCATCACGCCAAATAAGCAGGAGGCTTATTTTTGTTTCCCTTCTATTCGGTGAATCCGTATCTCATGGTTATCATTGTTCGATTACGAATCACTTATGGCATATCGTGAAATCCAATTACGAAGGCTTCCTCGCGACTCATTCCACGAATTTCATTCCGTGCGTTAACTTTCGAATGCCTCTGGCGTAATTGCCAAATACTAATATCAATGTTATGTGTTACAGATGCGTAGCATCTCATTAGCGACACGGTAACACACTCTAACAATGAAATAATATTTAATAATAACGAGAGCGTTACTTTTTTATACTCACTCTAATTCATCGGTGATTTCACCTTCAAGTTGCCACAGTTTTAACATGACAAGTTTTCTGAACGATGTGAATCGCACGAACATTGCATTCAATCGTGCTATTCTGGCACGAATACCGATGCTGACGGAATCGTACGATTGTAACGCTTCTTTTTGCGGATCAATCATCGCAGATACGCCGAACGGCACATCGTCGCCATTGAAGTACCTTTGCTAGTCTAGGAATAGCCATCACGACCGGGCATATTATTATCTTTGCCATTAAAACATCCCCTTTAGTTAGCATTTCACCTTGCAACGAGGACAAAGTATCAGCACGGTGCGGAGAGCATATCTCTCCGGCAGAGTCGATCTTACACGTCGTTGCTCGACAAAGTGAACCGACAACGTACACGTATTAATATCTAGGGTCCGTGGCTGTCACCCTCTCTGTATTTCTTCCTATCCTGCTGCTTTTAACGCTCGAAGTCTTCAGCTCGTTCGTTGTGAAAGAGAATCGCGCTCTGAAATCCGTACGCTGAGCGACGAATAAACGTTCGCGCGGAAGTAAATTATGCTAAAACGCGCTGATCGCGATGGACTCGTAAAAGCGCCGTCGTTATCTCATCCCGAGAATTGCGTCTTTGGCAATGCAGGCAATAACGATAATGTCTGATATACAGGGTGTCCCGGGTTTTAACCGACAAACTGCGGGAGCAAATTCTACTAGTGGAAATAAGAAAAAATTCTTATATCGAGTTTGCTTAGAAATGCTTTATTACAAAGTTATAAACCAATATTGAAAGGAAATATGAGATAAGTAACAACGGAACATAGTGTGGAATTTGGAAGGTCGAAGATGTTTATGTATGTGTATTCACATGTACTCATGTTCACTGTGTTGAAACGATTCAGTATGATTGTTACTTTCACAACAGTAGCTGTTAGATTTCAATCGTCGTGTCAACTAGCAATTACTATCAGAATGCCAAAAGTGTTTTCAAACGAGGAATACACTGATATTCATTTCGTGCACGGATTCTGTGACGGAAATGCACGAGCTGCCGTACGAGAGTATCGACGTAGATTTCCTAACAGGAGAGTACCAGACAGTTCTGTGTTTAGTAATACCCATTTGCAATTACGTAATTTGGGTTCATTTCGACCTATGAATGAATATGATGATGTTCGTTCAGCTCTAAGGCACCGACGACGCTCGGAAAGAATCTTAAATCTTTTTGATAATACTCCTACACAAAGTGTTCGACGTGCTTCAGCTCAACTGCAGATATCACGAAACACTATTCGGAGAACATTGCGTGCTGATGACAGATTCGCATATCATTACACACCTGTACAAGAATGACTTCCAATCGATTATCAGAAACGAGTCGAATTTTGTAACCGGTATGTGAATGCAGTAGAAAGGGACAATCTTTTCTCATCAATGATATTATGGACAGATGAAGCGACCTTTACAAGACGAGGCGTGTTCAATTCTCATAATAGCCATGTATGGGCTCATAATAATCCACATACTGCCAGACAAAGAAACTTTCAACACGAATTTCGATGTAATGTTTGGACGGGTATGCTTCATGACCGGCTTATTGGTCCGTTCTTTTTACCTGACCGATTGAACGGAGAATCTTTTTGAAGATTCCTATCAAACGATTTACCAATTTTGATGGAAAATGTGCCACTGCAGTTTCGCCAAAACAGCTGGATACAGTTAGACGGTTGTCCGTCGCAATATGCTAGACAAGTTAGAAACTGGTTAGACGAACATTACGCTCATAGGTGGATTGGTCGAGGAGGAGCGGTTTTCTGGCCTCCAAGATCGCCCGATTTAACGCCTCTTGATTTTTATTTATGGGCAAGGTTAAAAAATAAAGTTTACAGTACAGAAGTAATCTCGCTTGAAGATTTAAAGCAACGAATTACTAATTCAGTTACTGAGATGCAACCAAATTTTCAGGAATGTCGTACTGTAACAAATTCTGTACTACGTCGATGTCTAGCTTGTATCGATGTGCAAGGACAACATTTTGAAATGCGTCACTAAATCATTGCGTAGATAATTTTTATTTTTGTGAAAAAATCCGTTGTTACTTTTCTCATATTTCTTTTCAATATTGGTTTATAACTTTGTAATAAAGCATTTCTAAGCAAACTCGATATAAGAATTTTTTCTTATTTCTACTAGTAGAGTATGCTCCCGCAGTTTGTCGGTTAAAACCCGGGACACCCTGTATACAGGGTGTTTCCTCTAACTGTAGCACTTAGAATATCTCTGCTTCCTTTGATGATATGAAAAAAGTCAAAGGACGAAAATTGTTCGATTCAAAGAGACTAGTACTCTGGTAAGAAAATTATTTTTTTTAATGTGACCTTTCACAAGATATCAAGGTCATGAACATTTTTTTAAATGAGATGGTATATTTTCCTTAGCGAAATGATGTAGCTTGTAAAAAAACAAATTCAACCATACAGAATATGTTGACCTTCATTTGCACGGAACATACTCAACGAATCATTTCCTGATCGCTGGATTGGACGTGGTGGAAGAATTTCTTGGCCGGCTCGATCACCAGATCTTACGCCTCTTGATTTTTATTTATGGGCAAGTTTAAAAAATAAAGTTTACAGTACAGAAGTAATCTCGCTTGAAGATTTAAAGCAACGAATTACTAATTCAGTTACTGAGATGCAACCAAATTTTCAGGAATGTCGTACTGTAACAAATTCTGTACTACGTCGGTGTCTAGCTTGTATCGATGCGCAAGGACAACATTTTGAAATGCGTCACTAAATCATTGCGTAGATAACTTTTATTTTTGTGAAAAAATCCGTTGTTACTTGTCTCATATTTCTTTTCAATATTGGTTTATAACTTTGTAATAAAGCATTTCTAAGCAAACTCGATATAAGAATTTTTTCTTATTTCCACTAGTAGAATATGCTCCCGCAGTTTGTCGGTTAAATCCCGGGACACCCTGTATACAGGGTGTTTCCTCTAACTGTAGCACTTAGAATATCTCTGCTTCCTTTGATGATATGAAAAAAGTCAAAGGACGAAAATTGTTCGATTCAAAGAGACTAGTACTCTGGTAAGAAAATTATTTTTTTTAATGTGACCTTTCACAAGATATCAAGGTCATCAACATTTTTTTAAATGAGATGGTATATTTTCCTTAGCGAAATGATGTAGCTTGTAAAAAAACAAATTCAACCATATAGAATATGTTGACCTTCATTTGCACGGAACATACTCAACGAATCGTTTCCTGATCGCTGGATTGGACGTGGTGGAAGAATTTCTTGGCCGGCTCGATCACCAGATCTTACGCCTCTTGATTTTTATTTATGGGCAAGTTTAAAAAATAAAGTTTACAGTACAGAAGTAATCTCGCTTGAAGATTTAAAGCAACGAATTACTAATTCAGTTACTGAGATGCAACCAAATTTTCAGGAATGTCGTACTGTAACAAATTCCGTACTACGTCGATGTCTAGCTTGTATCGATGTTGCAAGGACAACATTTTGAAATGCGTCACTAAATCATTGCGTAGATAATTTTTATTTTTGTGAAAAAATCCGTTGTTACTTATCTCATATTTCTTTTCAATATTGGTTTATAACTTTGTAATAAAGCATTTCTAAGCAAACTCGATATAAGAATTTTTTCTTATTTCCACTAGTAGAATATGCTCCCGCAGTTTGTCGGTTAAAACCCGGGACACCCTGTATTTCATTATACATGGTATATGGGTCCCAGCATGCTCTTAATTTGAACGAAAAATTTCATAAAGAATTTTGAGTCGGCGATTCTTTGAATTAAAATTCCGCTGTACCTTTGACGTTATAAGCAATTGGAAAGTGGTAGTCCTTTGCCAGTGAGGTGGTTCGATTGATCGAGCGGCAGTCTTTTGGGAAAGACTATATATGGATGCCGAGATATTGGAAGAAAGAAGAAGAATACGAGAAATAGCAGAAACTTTGAACTTATTATGCTAATCATTTCTTTCTTCCAAAGTTAACGCAATTTTCTCTCGATATTATTTCGGAAAGGTTTCTGAGAGGTTTCCCTTCTTATCGTTTTGATCTGAGATATTTTGTGGCTTGATGTTTGAGTAGTTATTATATTATCTCATATTACATCACATCATTTCTCATTTTTGTTACTGTTATCTATTTTCACTTTGCTATCGCACGTGACAATTCAGGAGTCTAAGTAAATATGGCAGTATCTTTCTTAATAAAAAGCTAACATTTACAATTGAATAATTTTATATATTTGAGTAATAACTATATTATGATATTACATGAGAATAATATAATTTTCAGTGGTTCTATACGCTAATTATTATTTTATTATCAAAAAGTTGGTGTTTCTTATTTTTCCTCTCTTCGTAATTAAACTTTAATTTCAATTAACTTTAAATTTCCCAATTTCAATTTATGCTTCTCGGTGATGCTATAATATACATATCTTTCACATCTGTGTCAACGAACAAATCATCCCTTCGTTCCCTTTATTTAACTGCCGTACTCGTCCGCGTTCCCTACTTTCTCTCAGTGCAAAAAGGCACGTCCGTCGCTGCCGACATGAGTCGCTTTTTGCGGATTCCTTTTTCCCTTTTCCGCAAGGATCTCCGTATGCACGGCCTGCAATCCGGACCAGCCGTGGTCCTGTGATCTTCGGAGGAACGGAGATTCGCGCGCGCTACCATGCGCACGCATATCAGATTTTCGCGGGATTCGCCGTCGTGGCCGTCGTCGTCGGCGTCGCGGCGCGTTTACCGCGTCCCTCTCGCGCTCAGCCGGTGGTTCGCTCTCTCGGGACCGTCAGTAGCCCAGCGTCACTCTGCCGAAGTGCACCTACGTATCAACCCTCACGACGCCGGCATGTCGTAAGGTCGAGTGTCAGTCCTTGCCGTATTTTCGCCCTCGAAGGCACGGCAGCACGCGTGTCTCGCCGAGCCGAGTTCGAGACGGGAACGTTAATCCCGTTCGCACGCGTTCGACGCTTCAACCCCTTGTCACCCTCGCGCCGCCCTCGGCCGCTCTCCGCTGCGTGTAACCGCGTGCCTCGAGTGTGCTCGCTTCTTAGGCGCTTTTTTTCCACCACCTCTTTTATTCCAGCCTCTCCCTCATCACGCGCCCCTCTTGCATTCTCCTGCTGTGGTTGCATCCGTGTGAGCTCCCAGTTCCGTTAGTGATAAAAGAGAAAACCAGGGGCCTGCTTGTTATCGTTGTTCTTTATTTTGCCTGTCGTTTCCTTGCGTTTTCTTTTCCTCCTACCGATCCGAAACTATCGCGTTAGCATCCGTGGAAGAGATTGAAAAACCGATCACGAGCGGCTTTTCGTTCGAATGTCGTGCGTGTGAATCCTTGGCTTAATCTCCCTCGCTACCCTCTCGTACCCTCGATTCGCTCTGCAACACTGGTCACGTTTTCCTTTTTCGCGTTGTAACGCGAAATCATGTAAAACGATGCCGAGCGAAAAACAAATGCTCCGCACAGCGTTCCGGTGAATCGTTTCTCGGTGAAATAATGTTCTTCGGACTCTATAAGCGGAAACACTCACCTTTTCTCGGTGCACATAATTTTCTTTCCTTTTGTATTTTCTGATAATTATTTTGGAAATTGTGTGAAAACAACAGAATGTTTTTGATATCTCTGACTGAAAATTTACCGTGCGTTAAGTTCACGTAAAAATTGAAGAATATATACAATGCACGGCATTCTTTTTACGCGACATTACTGCATATCTTTCTACGCAATGTGTACTTCGTGTCTTTTACGATTTCGTTTTACTATTCTTTCTCTTGAAAGAATACAGTTTCCAGAATCGCACGTTTTGCAAATGCTAGAGTGATGGTAGATACTTTTGCAAGAAGATCATATACGTGGAAGCTTCTTGTCGTTTGTAACATAAGAATCGCTACATCTTTCTCGTTGTTTTCCGATTCTGTTCTAAATCTATTTGGTATATATTATTTTTTATTTCTCCACTAATCTAAACTCTTTGAATGAAAATTCTGTTATATGTGTTTCTGAATTAATTATCTTCTTTGTGTCTTCCATCAGTGTCATGATAAAGTTTTCCTAAATTCTGAAAGCCATAGAAACGTGCATTTGCTGCATAATAGGAAATAACTTTTGAAGAATACAGCTTTTAATGGTTCAATCAACACACAAAAGTAACGAAAAATATATTTGGTCACGGTTACGTGACTTCCCTCACAATTTTTCCCGAAAATATCAAGCACACATTTCCAATCCCAAGAATCATCCACTTCCACCGTATGAAGACCGTTCCCTCGGGCAGAGTCCAATTTGGTCTTACGGTCCTCCCCAGCTTTCCGTTAATGATCCGCAACTGTTCCCCAACTCCTACAGTAGGCATCCGGAGAGGGCGATCGAACATATTCACGTTTCTCACACTAAATTAGTAATTAGTAATTCACGAGGATTTGACATAATTAGGAACATCCACTCTCGGATGCAATTTCCGAATGCAGTCGCAACATTTACAAAGACTTGCTTAATTGTATTTGGCATTTTTGCCTGACATCCAAACGTGCAACCAAAGATATTTGAAATATTAATTTCTGTTGCTAACAAATCTCTGTCCTTAAAAAGAAATTTGTGTTCAATAGTTAATTTTTACATATTTATAAATTATAGGAATGTTGAGATAATTTATTATTAGATTAAATCCGGTATTTACCTTAATTTTGAGCAAAGAACTTAACAATTTCTTTTTCTTAAATTACGATTTAGATACATAAACAGGAAATCATGTATATATGGATGAATGCATTTATGTGGAAAAAGTTAACATTATTATGCAAAAACATCAAAGTTGACGTATAACTGCAATTTATCGTACACATTGCATTAGGTTCATTTCGTGACGTGTTAAACTTTCCAACTTCTCTTGAATTTATTACAGCTTCGAGTTTTTTTCCGCATTTCGCTCTGCGTGATCCATTAAATGGATGTACGCGCGAATCGGGAACGCACGCGTATACATTAGTGCGCTTGGGATCTCCTTGCGATCGATGCTTCTATCGGTTTCGGATTTGAATAATTCGAATGCGGATTGACCATTTTAGAACGGTATTCTCCTGCTACGCTGTCGCGCGTTGGATCCCTTTACGAGCAAGTTCCGCATTCGTGATTAGTTCGCTCGCGACAGATGCGCACACCTTTCGAAAAGTTGTTAAGATCGATACACGCGTTGCGGCCCAAGATCGGTCGAAGTTGGAAAGTTTCATGATGCAGTGATCCGGAGAGACGGTGGTGTGCTCGCCTCTCATCTTGCGAAGGAAATGGACAAGGACAGGCATGCACAAGGTAAGACAGTACTATTTCAGATGCCGTTCTTATTTCCGGGCGCTATCGATAACCACTCTCGACGTCACGTATCGCGACTAATAAAGATAAGTCTTCCTGCTTCTGTGTAGTTGTCTCCCTTTTCCGCGTATTTCTTTTCCAAGATTTGACCGTAAGACAAATGTTCCTTCTTCGAGGGGAATTATTCCGTTTCGACGAATCCTCTTTACCGTCGCGTCCCGCTTTCGTGACAACGTAATACGGGAGATCTCATCGTTTTTATTCCGTATGCGACATTGCGCAGAATATGCCTGTCAATACCTGATCTTAATTCTAACGACATATTTCGTTCGAAAATTTCGCCAACAAATTGAAAAGTGATTTAAGAATCTGTCATCTAAAAACATTATTGGGTTGGCCGAAAAGTAATTGCGTTTTTTTTATATAAATAAAAGGCGAATTTTTCATGGGAAACAAAACCTTTATTAAACAATATATTGTCCATTTTGTTTGATTATCTTTTGCCATTTTTCAGGCAACTTCATGATTCCGCGCTCAAAAAAGTTCTTATCTTTTTCAGCAAAAAACAATTCCAACAACGATTTGATATCCTCATCAGCAGTCAAGGTTTTACCATTCAAGGCGTTTTGCAAAGAACGAAACGAATGGTAATCTGATGGTGCCAGGTCTGGCGAATATGGTGGATGTGGTAACACATCCCATCAAAGCTGCAACAATTTTTCACGAGTGACCAAACTTGTACGTGGTCTAGCGTTATCGTGGTGAAACACAACACCCTTGCGATTCACCAATTCTCGACGTTTCTGTTTGATGGCATCATTTAATTTATCCAGTTGACGACAGTATACGTCTGAATGAATGGTTTGATTCCTTGCAAGCAGCTCAAAATACACAATACCTTTAAGTCCCACCAGACTGACAGCATAATCTTTCTTTGGTGAATATCTGCTTTTCAAGTGCTTTCAGCAGGTTCATCACGCTTGCTCCACCATCTTTTTCGTTTGACGTTGTCGTAGACGATCGATTTTTCGTCGCCCGTTATCATACGTCTCAAAAATGGATCATTTTCCTCACGTTTCAAAAGAGAATCGCAGATGTCAATACGCTTAGTGAGGTGAATTTCTTTGAGCTCATGTCGTACCGAAATATCGAGCTTACTAATGTATCCAAGTCGTTTTAAATGCTTTTCAACACTCGATTTCGATGTGTTAAGATTCTCAGCAATCTCTCGTGTCGTTAAACGCCGATTGGAATCGATCAGTGCCTTTATTTTGTCATCATCAATTTCGATTGGCCTTCCTGAGCGTGGTGCATCTTTCACGTTAAAATCTGCAGATCGAAATTTAGTAAACGAATTTTGACACTGCCGCAGTTTTAAAGCATCTTCGCCACATACATCAGATAAGTTTTTATGAGCTTGCACAGCGTTTTTCCCTTTTCGGAAGTAATAAAACAAAATATGAGGAAAATGTTCTTTTTGATTTTCCATTTTGAAATCGACGGCAAAGAAACAATTGTTAACGAAATCGTGTACTTTCTTTTTGTAAAACGAGCTTGAACTGTGAGTTGTTAACCTACATAATGAATTTGCGGTTTAGAATGAAGTTAGTTACATTTCAAGACACGTATGTCCATCTATTGGAAAAAAACGCAATTACTTTTTGGCCAACCCAAGATATATTAATATAACATATACTATATAATATATATAATATTGGGTTGGCCGAAAAGTAATTGCGTTTTTTTTTATATAAATAAAAGGCGAATTTTTCATGGGAAACAAAACCTTTATTAAACAATATATTGTCCATTTTGTTTGATTATCTTTTGCCATTTTTCAGGCAACTTCATGATTCCGCGCTCAAAAAAGTTCTTATCTTTTTCAGCAAAAAACAATTCCAACAACGATTTGATATCCTCATCAGCAGTCAAGGTTTTACCATTCAAGGCGTTTTGCAAAGAACGAAACGAATGGTAATCTGATGGTGCCAGGTCTGGCGAATATGGTGGATGTGGTAACACATCCCATCCAAGCTGCAACAATTTTTCACGAGTGACCAAACTTGTACGTGGTCTAGCGTTATCATGGTGAAACACAACACCTTTGCGATTCACCAATTCTCGACGTTTCCGTTTGATGGCATCATTTAATTTATCCAGTTGACGACAGTATACGTCTGAATTAATGGTTTGATTCCTTGCAAGCAGCTCAAAATACACAATACCTTTACAGTCCCACCAGACTGACAGCATAATCTTTCTTTGGTGAATATCTGCTTTTCAAGTGCTTTCAGCAGGTTCATCACGCATGCTCCACGATCTTTTTCGTTTGACGTTGTTGTAGACGATCCATTTTTCGTCGCCTGTTATCATACGTTTCAAAAATGGATCATTTTCCTCACGTTTCAAAAGAGAATCGCAGATGTCAATACGCTTAGTGAGGTGAATTTCTTTGAGCTCATGTCGTACCGAAATATCGAGCTTACTAATGTATCCAAGTCGTTTTAAATGCTTTTCAACACTCGATTTCGATGTGTTAAGATTCTCAGCAATCTCTCGTGTCGTTAAACGCCGATTGGAATCGATCAGTGCCTTTATTTTGTCATCATCAATTTCGATTGGCCTTCCTGAGCGTGGTGCATCTTTCACGTTAAAATCTGCAGATCGAAATTTAGTAAACGAATTTTGACACTGCCGCAGTTTTAAAGCATCTTCGCCACATACATCAGATAAGTTTTTATGAGCTTGCACGGCGTTTTTCCCTTTTCGGAAGTAATAAAACAAAATATGAGGAAAATGTTCTTTTTGATTTTCCATTTTGAAATCGACGGCAAAGAAACAATTGTTAACGAAATCGTGTACTTTCTTTTTGTAAAACGAGCTTGAACTGTGAGTTGTTAACCTACATAATGAATTTGCGGTTTAGAATGAAGTTAGTTACATTTCAAGACACGTATGTCCATCTATTGGAAAAAAACGCAATTACTTTTTGGCCAACCCAAGATATATTAATATAACATATACTATATAATATATATAATATTGGGTTGGCCGAAAAGTAATTGCGTTTTTTTTTATATAAATAAAAGGCGAATTTTTCATGGGAAACAAAACCTTTATTAAACAATATATTGTCCATTTTGTTTGATTATCTTTTGCCATTTTTCAGGCAACTTCATGATTCCGCGCTCAAAAAAGTTCTTATCTTTTTCAGCAAAAAACAATTCCAACAACGATTTGATATCCTCATCAGCAGTCAAGGTTTTACCATTCAAGGCGTTTTGCAAAGAACGAAACGAATGGTAATCTGATGGTGCCAGGTCTGGCGAATATGGTGGATGTGGTAACACATCCCATCCAAGCTGCAACAATTTTTCACGAGTGACCAAACTTGTACGTGGTCTAGCGTTATCATGGTGAAACACAACACCTTTGCGATTCACCAATTCTCGACGTTTCCGTTTGATGGCATCATTTAATTTATCCAGTTGACGACAGTATACGTCTGAATTAATGGTTTGATTCCTTGCAAGCAGCTCAAAATACACAATACCTTTACAGTCCCACCAGACTGACAGCATAATCTTTCTTTGGTGAATATCTGCTTTTCAAGTGCTTTCAGCAGGTTCATCACGCATGCTCCACGATCTTTTTCGTTTGACGTTGTTGTAGACGATCCATTTTTCGTCGCCTGTTATCATACGTTTCAAAAATGGATCATTTTCCTCACGTTTCAAGAGAGAATCGCAGATGTCAATACGCTTAGTGAGGTGAATTTCTTTGAGCTCATGTCGTACCGAAATATCGAGCTTACTAATGTATCCAAGTCGTTTTAAATGCTTTTCAACACTCGATTTCGATGTGTTAAGATTCTCAGCAATCTCTCGTGTCGTTAAACGCCGATTGGAATCGATCAGTGCCTTTATTTTGTCATCATCAATTTCGATTGGCCTTCCTGAGCGTGGTGCATCTTTCACGTTAAAATCTGCAGATCGAAATTTAGTAAACGAATTTTGACACTGCCGCAGTTTTAAAGCATCTTCGCCACATACATCAGATAAGTTTTTATGAGCTTGCACAGCGTTTTTCCCTTTTCGGAAGTAATAAAACAAAATATGAGGAAAATGTTCTTTTTGATTTTCCATTTTGAAATCGACGGCAAAGAAACAATTGTTAACGAAATCGTGTACTTTCTTTTTGTAAAACGAGCTTGAACTGTGAATTGTTAACCTACATAATGAATTTGCGGTTTAGAATGAAGTTAGTTACATTTCAAGACACGTATGTCCATCTATTGGAAAAAAACGCAATTACTTTTTGGCCAACCCAAGATATATTAATATAACATATAATATATAATATATATAATATTGGGTTGGCCGAAAAGTAATTGCGTTTTTTTTATATAAATAAAAGGCGAATTTTTCATGGAAAACAAAACCTTTATTAAACAATATATTGTCCATTTTGTTTGATTATCTTTTGCCATTTTTCAGGCAACTTCATGATTCCGCGCTCAAAAAAGTTCTTATCTTTTTCAGCAAAAAACAATTCCAACAACGATTTGATATCCTCATCAGCAGTCAAGGTTTTACCATTCAAGGCGTTTTGCAAAGAACGAAACGAATGGTAATCTGATGGTGCCAGGTCTGGCGAATATGGTGGATGTGGTAACACATCCCATCAAAGCTGCAACAATTTTTCACGAGTGACCAAACTTGTACGTGGTCTAGCGTTATCGTGGTGAAACACAACACCCTTGCGATTCACCAATTCTCGACGTTTCTGTTTGATGGCATCATTTAATTTATCCAGTTGACGACAGTATACGTCTGAATGAATGGTTTGATTCCTTGCAAGCAGCTCAAAATACACAATACCTTTAAGTCCCACCAGACTGACAGCATAATCTTTCTTTGGTGAATATCTGCTTTTCAAGTGCTTTCAGCAGGTTCATCACGCTTGCTCCACCATCTTTTTCGTTTGACGTTGTCGTAGACGATCGATTTTTCGTCGCCCGTTATCATACGTCTCAAAAATGGATCATTTTCCTCACGTTTCAAAAGAGAATCGCAGATGTCAATACGCTTAGTGAGGTGAATTTCTTTGAGCTCATGTCGTACCGAAATATCGAGCTTACTAATGTATCCAAGTCGTTTTAAATGCTTTTCAACACTCGATTTCGATGTGTTAAGATTCTCAGCAATCTCTCGTGTCGTTAAACGCCGATTGGAATCGATCAGTGCCTTTATTTTGTCATCATCAATTTCGATTGGCCTTCCTGAGCGTGGTGCATCTTTCACGTTAAAATCTGCAGATCGAAATTTAGTAAACGAATTTTGACACTGCCGCAGTTTTAAAGCATCTTCGCCACATACATCAGATAAGTTTTTATGAGCTTGCACAGCGTTTTTCCCTTTTCGGAAGTAATAAAACAAAATATGAGGAAAATGTTCTTTTTGATTTTCCATTTTGAAATCGACGGCAAAGAAACAATTGTTAACGAAATCGTGTACTTTCTTTTTGTAAAACGAGCTTGAACTGTGAGTTGTTAACCTACATAATGAATTTGCGGTTTAGAATGAAGTTAGTTACATTTCAAGACACGTATGTCCATCTATTGGAAAAAAACGCAATTACTTTTTGGCCAACCCAAGATATATTAATATAACATATACTATATAATATATATAATATTGGGTTGGCCGAAAAGTAATTGCGTTTTTTTTATATAAATAAAAGGCGAATTTTTCATGGGAAACAAAACTTTATTAAACAATATATTGTCCATTTTGTTTGATTATCTTTTGCCATTTTTCAGGCAACTTCATGATTCCGCGCTCAAAAAAGTTCTTATCTTTTTCAGCAAAAAACAATTCCAACAACGATTTGATATCCTCATCAGCAGTCAAGGTTTTACCATTCAAGGCGTTTTGCAAAGAACGAAACGAATGGTAATCTGATGGTGCCAGGTCTGGCGAATATGGTGGATGTGGTAACACATCCCATCCAAGCTGCAACAATTTTTCACGAGTGACCAAACTTGTACGTGGTCTAGCGTTATCATGGTGAAACACAACACCTTTGCGATTCACCAATTCTCGACGTTTCGTTTGATGGCATCATTTAATTATCCAGTTGACGACAGTATACGTCTGAATTAATGGTTTGATTCCTTGCAAGCAGCTCAAAATACACAATACCTTTAAAGTCCCACCAGACTGACAGCATAATCTTTCTTTGGTGAATATCTGCTTTTCAAGTGCTTTCAGCAGGTTCATCACGCATGCTCCACGATCTTTTTCGTTTGACGTTGTTGTAGACGATCCATTTTTCGTCGCCTGTTATCATACGTTTCAAAAATGGATCATTTTCCTCACGTTTCAAAAGAGAATCGCAGATGTCAATACGCTTAGTGAGATGAATTTCTTTGAGCTCATGTCGTACCAAATATCGAGCTTACTAATGTATCCAAGTCGTTTTAAATGTTTTCAACACTCGATTTCGATACGTTAAGATTCTCAGCAATCTCTCGTGTCGTTAAACGCCGATTGGAATCGATCAGTGCCTTTATTTTGTCATCATCAATTTCGATTGGCCTTCCTGAGCGTGGTGCATCTTTCACGTTAAAATCTCAGATCGAAATTTAGTAAACGAATTTTGACACTGCCGCAGCTTTAAAGCATCTTCGCCATATACATCAGATAACTTTTTATGAGCTTGCACAGCGTTTTTCCCTTTTCGGAAGTAATAAAACAAAATATGAGGAAAATGTTCTTTTTGATTTTCCATTTTGAAATCGACGGCAAAGAAACAATTGTTAACGAAATCGTGTACTTTCTTTTGTAAAACAAGCTTGAACTGTGAGTTGTTAACCTACATAATGAATTTGCGGTTTAGAATGAAGTTAGTTACATTTGAAGACATGTATGTCCATCTATTGGAAAAAAACGCAATTACTTTTTGGCCAACCCAAATATATATTAATATAAATATAATATATATATATGGGTTGCCAAAAAGTAATTGCGTTTTTTTTATATAAATAAAAGGCGAATTTTTCATGGGAACAAAACTTTATTAAACAATATATTGTCCATTTTGTTTGATTATCTTTTGCCATTTTTCAGGCAACTTCATGATTCCGCGCTCAAAAAAGTTCTATCTTTTTCAGCAAAAACAATTCCAACAACGATTTGATATCCTCATCAGCAGTAAAGGTTTTACCATTCAAGGGTTTTGCAAGGAACGAAACGAATGGTAATCTGATGGTGCCGGTCTGGCGAATTGGTGGTGTGGTAACACATCCCATCCAAGCTGCAACAATTTTTCACGAGTGACCAAACTTGTACGTGGTCTAGCGTTATCATGGTGAAACACAACACCTTTGCGATTCACCAATTCTCGACGTTTCTGTTTGATGGCATCATTTAATTTATCCAGTTGACGACAGTATGTCTGAATTAATGGTTTGATTCCTTGCAAGCAGCTCAAATACACATACCTTTACAGTCCCACCAGACTGACAGCATAATCTTTCTTTGGTGAATATCTGCTTTTCAAGTGCTTTCAGCAGGTTCATCACGCTTGCTCCACCATCTTTTTCGTTTGACGTTGTTGTAGACGATCGATTTTTCGTCGCCTGTTATCATACGTCTCAAAAATGGATCATTTTCCTCACGTTTCAAAAGAGAATCGCAGATGTAAAAGAAAACGGCCAATTACTTTTATGACCAACACTCCAATCACATTTTAAACCACGAATGTATTTACGATTTGATAATGTTTTCGCATAAAAATCTGATCATTATTTCGGGTTAATATTATTGGGGTGTGATGTACAAAGTAATTGCGTTTCTTTTCATCTGCGATTCTCTTTTGAAACGTGAGGAAAATGATCCATTTTTGAAACGTATGATAACAGGCGACGAAAAATCGATCGTCTACAACAACGTCAAACGAAAAAGATGGTGGAGCAAGCGTGATGAACCTGCTGAAAGCACTTGAAAAGCAGATATTCACCAAAGAAAGATTATGCTGTCAGTCTGGTGGGACTGTAAGGTATGTGTATTTTGAGCTGCTTGCAAGGAATCAAACCATTAATTCAGACGATACTGTCGTCAACTGGATAAATTAAATGATGCCATCAAACAGAAACGTCGAGAATTGGTGAATCGCAAAGGTGTTGTGTTTCACCATGATAACGCTAGACCACGTACAAGTTTGGTCACTCGTGAAAAATTGTTGCAGCTTGGATGGGATGTGTTACCACAACCACCATATTCGCCAGACCCTGGCACCATCAGATTACCATTCGTTTCGTTCTTTGCAAAACGCCTTGAATGGTAAAACCTTTACTGCTGATGAGGATATCAAATCGTTGTTGGAATTGTTTTTGCTGAAAAAGATAGAACTTTTTTGAGCGCGGAATCATGAAGTTGCCTGAAAAATGGCAAAAGATAATCAAACAAAATGGACAATATATTGTTTAATAAAGTTTTTGTTTCCCATGAAAAATTCGCCTTTTATTTATATAAAAAAAACGCAATTACTTTTGGTTAACCCAATATTATATATATTATATTAATATATATTGGGTTGGCCAAAAAGTAATTGCGTTTTTTTCCAATAGATGGACATACATGTCTTCAAATGTAACTAACTTCATTCTAAACCGCAAATTCATTATGTAGGTTAACAACTCACAGTTCAAGCTTGTTTTAGAAATAGAAAGCACACGATTTCGTTAACAATTGTTTCTTTGCCGTCCATTTCAAAATGGAAAATCAAAAAGAACATTTTCCTCATATTTTCTTTTATTACTTCCGAAAAGGGAAAAACGCTGTGCAGGCTCGTAAAAAGTTATCTGATGTATATGGCGAAGATGCTTTAAAGCTGCGGCAGTGTCAAAATTCGTTTACTAAATTTCGATCTCGAGATTTTAACGTGAAAGATGCACCACGCTCAGGAAGGCCAATCGAAATTGATGATGACAAAATAGAGGCACTGATCGATTTCAATCGGCGTTTAACGACACGAGAGATTGCTGAGAATCTTAACGTATCGAAATCGAGTGTTGAAAACCATTCAAAACGACTTGGATACATTAGTGAGCTCGATATTTGGGTACGACATGAGCTCAAAGAAATTCATCTCACTAAGCGTATTGACATGTGCGCTTCTCTTTTGAAACGTGAGGAAAATGATCCATTTTTGAGACGTATGATAACAGGCGACGAAAAATCGATCGTCTACAACAACGTCAAACGAAAAAGATCGTGGAGCAAGCGTGATGAACCTGCTGAAAGCACTTGAAAAGCAGATATTCACCAAAGAAAGATTATGCTGTCAGTCTGGTGGGACTGTAAAGGTATCGTGTATTTTGAGCTGCTTGCAAGGAATCAAACCATTAATTCAGACGTATACTGTCGTCAACTGGATTGCCATCAAACAGAAACGTCGAGAATTGGTGAATCGCAAAGGTGTTGTGTTTCACCATGATAACGCTAGACCACGTACAAGTTTGGTCACTCGTGAAAATTGTTGCAGCTTGGATGGGATGTGTTACCATGATGTTACCACATCCACCATATTCGCCAGACCCGGCACCATCAGATTACCATTCGTTTCGTTCTTTGCAAAACGCCTTGAATGGTAAAACCTTTACTGCTGATGAGGATATCAAATCGTTGTTGGAATTGCTTTTTGCTGAAAAAGATGAGAACTTTTTTGAGCGCGGAATCATGAAGTTGCCTGAAAAATGGCAAAAGATAATCAAACAAAATGGACAATACATTGTTTAATAAAGTTTTTGTTTCCCATGAAAAATTCGCCTTTTATTTACATTTAAAAAAACGCAATTACTTTTTGGCCAACCCAATATATATATGGTTTATTTGGTGGCCAAAAAGTAATTGCGTTTTTTTCCAATAGATGGACATACTGTCTTGAAAGTAACTAACTTCATTCTAAACCGCAAATTCTTATGTAGGTTAACAACTCACAGTTCAAGCTGTTTTACAAAAAGAAAGTACACGATTTCGTTACCAATTGTTTTTTGCCGTCGATTTCAAATGGAAAATCAAAAAGAACATTTTCCTCATATTTTGTTTTATTACTTCCGAAAAGGGAAAAAACGCTGTGCAAGCTCATAAAAATTATCTGATGTATTGGCGAAGATGCTTTAAAACTGCGGCAGTGTCAAAATTGTTTACTAAATTTCGATCTGAGATTTTAAGTGAAAGATGCACCACGCTCAGGAAGGCCAATCGAAATTATATCGCCTGTAGAGGTCGTCCTGGAGAAATCTTAGTGCAGCCGCGTCGCCGGCATTGCAAATCGGTGAGCATTCTCCTGCCTCCGAATTTCGTCTAACCTGAAAAATTGAAATGTGTTCTCGTTATTTATGAGTTCCCATCGTCGATGAACCAAAGAGAAGAAAAAAGTTGAAAAGTGCCAAAATGGTGGAGCTTAGAACACAAAAGTACGATTTTTAGGCAAAGTTTTTGAACTTTTTCATGCAAAAATAATTGTTTAACTTAATGTTTTTATGAATATTAAAGGTTCATCGACGATGGGAATTCATAAATAACAAGAAAATATTTCAATTTTTCAGTTTGGATGAAATTTGGAGGCGGGAGAATGCTCACCAATTTGCAATGCCGGCTGCACGAAGATGCCTCCAGGACGACCTCTACAGGCGATATATTCAAATCAAAAAATAATTTTTTTATCTTTAAACATGTACTAATAAATGCATCAAAGTTTTATAATGATCCGCTGTATAGTTTCTCCAAAAAAATTCGTAAAATTATACCTTATTTTCAGCGTTCTAAAGCAGGCTCCCCCCTTAAACTACACGATTATTATCCGCCTTGGAACGCGATTATCGATTGCATTACGAGTCCGCGTGCGTGCCGCAGGAGAGAGAATACGAGAAAGAAGAAGAGGAAAAGAAGAAGAAGTAACATGAAACACAAAAGTTAAACGGAGTGTGACACGTGTATGTGAGACCGCGATGGAAAGGCCGAGTTGAAGAAAAACCGAGAGAGAAAACGGGTGGAGAATGGAGAGCGAATTCATACGATCGACTGTGCGTAAAATTATTCCAAAACTTATTACTCCTGTGCTGGCTATGACCGTAGCTATGGCAACGAGACGCGGATATGAAAATTAATACGCACTGGGAAAACAGAAAGTTTTCAGAATGTTTTCCCATTACCGGCAGTCCGCGATGTTCGTGCCGATCCGCCTCTGACTGGCAACTAATTCGCTCGTAGTTGCGTAATTAAGCTACGTTTTTACGTTCGCCGGCGTCGCTCTTCCTTTTTCGGGGGAAGGACGCGTGTGCGGTCTCGTCTAAAATGAAAATTATTACGGTATCCCTTTCAAACTTGACTTCAAGTTAAATGAAAGACTTGCTTGCGTGCCTTTTCTTTGCGTCACGCAATTAGCGTTTCACGTTCAGCGTGCGCGCGTTTGATGTATGATGTAAGCTCGCGGGCAAAACAGCGCATCGAAATGCGTTTGAATGCGTCCCGGCTAATAATCGTCAACTAATAATCAGGAACCAGCACGCGCGTACGCACGGGCGCACATACGCGCGGAGAGAAATTATGTTTATCGTTGAGATCAGTTTGACCGGTTTATCGGTTTAACAAACTTTCGCTGAAAATTTAATTTGCCCATATCGCGAAACGTAATACCTTTTTACCATTATGAAATAAATCGGCGCGCAATTCCAAAACGTATCTCGCGTGCGCTACACATTGTTGATTAGCAATTATATTCTCTTAATTGCGCGGATGTAAATACAACGGTTTTGTATTCCGTTAAAAAGGGACGAGCGTATTCGTCGATCTCGACTTTTATACAACGCGAGTCTCCCATATAATTGGCCTGATGTTTGAGTACAGATAGCACGCAGGCCGAAAGTTCGGATTCATTCTCTCTAATCACAAAAAACATACCTCTTCAATTACATGTACATCATCCTGTATGACGAAAGCAAATAAAAAATATCACGCGGAGGATCGTGTTTAATGTTTTTCCAATCGCCCGGCAATACGATCAAAAGCAAGGAATTTTTCCACGTAAAAATCTGTGTACACGATAAAAAATTAACTCGAACAGTAGCATGATAATTGACGCATTGTGCAAGCCCACGTATTTCCGTTACGCACCGCATCGCACATTTCGACCGTAAATAACGATAAGGTGAATTTCGAGAGACGTAGAATATGATGCAGAACAGTAACACGGAAATCAATATAATCGTATAATTTTTAACATAATGCACGAGCAGTCGCGTCGACACCGAACAACGAGAACGAACTAAAGTGACATGAATCGATAATCGAACGCTGAAGGTGAGGCACGTAGAAATTATATTATCTTTTTCTTGTCGCGTACCCCAGGTCCAACGTAATAGCCTGACGTCATCGATGGGAATTTATAGTCCCCTATAACGGGTGATTTATTCCTTAAAAATAATACGCCCTGCATTCTAAATAATCCGAGTTAATATAATCTTTTTATGTATAATCCAGCTGACGAAACGTGGAGCTACCTCGCGATAGCGTTCGCTCGCAACGTCGGGAGCAACTTTAACGCGCGATAAACAATTCCGGGATGCATTAGTGACGAATAATCGATCGCGTGTGTACACGCGTGCGGCCGCGTCTTGCGATTTATGCGCATATTTATTACATATACAGCAAAGTTACTAGAAAACTCAAGATTCGAGTCGTCGAGTGTTAAATAGGATGTCACTCGAAATTTACATGCATCAAAATTGCAGCTATTACAACGCCCGGTGACACTCGTAATGCATTACGACGGCATCACGTGCACGCTGCACTGCTGCATTGTTTAAACGCCGCGAGGATCATTTTAACGTTACGTCAGTGCGCCATTAAGGGGGAGCCTGCTTTAGAACGTTGAAAATAAGGTATAATTTTACGAATTTTTTTGGAGAAACTATACAGCGGATCATTATAAAACTTTGATGCATTTATTAGTACATGTTTAAAGATAAAAAAATTATTTTTTTATTTGAATATATCGCCTGTAGAGGTCGTCCTGGAGGCATCTTAGTGCATTGGTGAGCATTCTCCTGCCTGCAAATTTCATCCAAACTGAAAAATTGAAATATTTTCTCGTTATTTATGAATTCCCATCGTCGATGAACCTTTAATAGTCATAAAAACATTAAGTTAAACAATTATTTTTGCATGAAAAAGTTCAAAACCTTTGCCTAAAAATCGTACTTTTGTGTTCTAAGCTCCACCATTTTGGCACTTTTCAACTTTTTTCTTCTCTCTTTGGTTCATCGACGATGGGAATTCATAAATAACAAGACAATATTTCAATTTTTCAGTTTGGATGAAATTTGGAGGCAGGAGAATGCTCACCAATTTACAATGCCGGCTGCACTAAGATTTCTCCAGGACGACCTCTACAAGCGATACATTCAAATAAAAAAATAATTTTTTTATCTTTAAACATGTACTAATAAATGCATCAAAGTTTTATAATGATCCGCTGTATAGTTTCTCCAAAAACAATTCGTAAAATATACCTTATTTTCAGCGTTCTAAAGCAGGCTCCCCCCTTAATCCCACATCTTGACTAATACTGCCGACGATCGGAACATCCCTGCTCCACGCCAAGTCCGCTCGAGGTATCGGAGAGTGTCTCGCAAAAAACCGATTTTTGCGAAAAGATGATAGCTATTTCGCGCGATCTCGGTATTAAGGGGGGAGCCTGCTTTAGAACGTTGAAAATAAGGTATAATTTTACGAATTTTTTTTGGAGAAACTATACAGCGGATCATTATAAAACTTTGATGCATTTATTAGTACATGTTTAAAGATAAAAAAAATTATTTTTTGATTTGAATATATCGCCTGTAGAGGTCGTCCTGGAGGCATCTTAGTGCAGCCGGCATTGTAAATTGGTGAGCATTCTCCCGCCTCCAAATTTCATCCAAACTGAAAAATTGAAATATTTTCTCGTTATTTATGAATTCCCATCGTCGATGAACCTTTAATAGTCATAAAAACATTAAGTTAAACAATTATTTTTGCATGAAAAAGTTCAAAACCTTTGTCTAAAAATCGTACTTTTGTGTTCTAAGCTCCACCATTTTGGCACTTTTCAACTTTTTTCTTCTCTCTTTGGTTCATCGACGATGGGACTTCATAAATAACGAGAACACATTTCAATTTTTCAGTTTAGACGAAATTTGGAGGCAGGAGAATGCTCACCGATTTGCAACGCCGGCGACGCGGCTGCACTAAGATTTCTCCAGGACGACCTCTACAAGCGATACATTCAAATAAAAAAATAATTTTTTTATCTTTAAACATGTACTAATAAATGCATAAAAGTTTTATAATGATCCGCTGTATAGTTTCTCCGAAAACAATTCGTAAAATATACCTTATTTTCAGCGTTCTAAATGTAAGGTCGTCAAGTTAGGTGACTCACCCTGTATAATTCCAACGTCGTGGGTTCTACGTTCGCGTTAAGGGGGGAGCCTGCTTTAGAACGTTGAAAATAAGGTATAATTTTACGAATTTTTTTTGGAGAAACTATACAGCGGATCATTATAAAACTTTGATGCATTTATTAGTACATGTTTAAAGATAAAAAAAATTATTTTTTGATTTGAATATATCGCCTGTAGAGGTCGTCCTGGAGACATCTTAGTGCAGCCGGCATTGTAAATTGGTGAGCATTCTCCCGCCTCCAAATTTCATCCAAACTGAAAAATTGAAATATTTTCTCGTTATTTATGAATTCCCATCGTCGATGAACCTTTAATAGTCATAAAAACATTAAGTTAAACAATTATTTTTGCATGAAAAAGTTCAAAACCTTTGCCTAAAAATCGTACTTTTGTGTTCTAAGCTCCACCATTTTGGCACTTTTCAACTTTTTTCTTCTCTCTTTGGTTCATCGACGATGGGAATTCATAAATAACGAGAACACATTTCAATTTTTCAGTTTAGACGAAATTTGGAGGCAGGAGAATGCTCACCAATTTGCAACGCCGGCGACGCGGCTGCACTAAGATTTCTCCAGGACGACCTCTACAAGCGATACATTCAAATAAAAAAATAATTTTTTTATCTTTAAACATGTACTAATAAATGCATAAAAGTTTTATAATGATCCGCTGTATAGTTTCTCCGAAAACAATTCGTAAAATATACCTTATTTTCAGCGTTCTAAATGTAAGGTCGTCAAGTTAGGTGACTCACCCTGTATAATTCCAACGTCGTGGGTTCTACGTTCGCGTTAAGGGGGGAGCCTGCTTTAGAACGTTGAAAATAAGGTATAATTTTACGAATTTTTTTGGAGAAACTATACAGCGGATCATTATAAAACTTTGATGCATTTATTAGTACATGTTTAAAGATAAAAAAAATTATTTTTTGATTTGAATATATCGCCTGTAGAGGTCGTCCTGGAGGCATCTTAGTGCAGCCGGCATTGTAAATTGGTGAGCATTCTCCCGCCTCCAAATTTCATCCAAACTGAAAAATTGAAATATTTTCTCGTTATTTATGAATTCCCATCGTCGATGAACCTTTAATAGTCATAAAAACATTAAGTTAAACAATTATTTTTGCATGAAAAAGTTCAAAACCTTTGCCTAAAAATCGTACTTTTGTGTTCTAAGCTCCACCATTTTGGCACTTTTCAACTTTTTTCTTCTCTCTTTGGTTCATCGACGATGGGACTTCATAAATAACGAGAACACATTTCAATTTTTCAGTTTGGATGAAATTTGGAGGCAGGAGAATGCTCACCAATTTACAATGCCGGCTGCACTAAGATTTCTCCAGGACGACCTCTACAAGCGATACATTCAAATAAAAAAATAATTTTTTTATCTTTAAACATGTACTAATAAATGCATAAAAGTTTTATAATGATCCGCTGTATAGTTTCTCCAAAAACAATTCGTAAAATATACCTTATTTTCAGCGTTCTAAAGCAGGCTCTCCCCTTAACGCATGGCATGCGACACCGAGTATTTTTGCAAAGAAGCAATCGTGTCAAACAAAAAGGAAGAAAACAAGTCTGTATTTTCGCCGGAGAAGGTACAAACTGATAATTATCCTCTTTTATATTATTTTCTTCTTTACTTTAGCCGATTGCCCGATATGCGTTTCGCATCTTTTTTAATCGCACGTTTTATTTATCTGACATTCAAACAATGTTTGTTACGTTTGTCGCGTGTTACTATTGCGGCATAATGATTTTGCGGTGTATTGCTTTCGCGGTGCGTTGCTTTTGCGGTGTGTTGCTTTTGCGGTGTGTTGTTTTCGCGATGAGAGAAAGAAAATATAATAAATATATAAAAGTACATGGAGAAACATATTCTTAAGGAAACGCATTTCGCGCATTGCGGTTCTAATGGGGATTCAGGACCGTTTCGGTTTTTGGAGGCGCGATCAAGTTGACTGCGTCAACCGTTGGCATTTGAATAAAGGGCGAAGTCGCTGTGCGTGTGACCGCCTACCCTACATATTGTACTCATCCCATATACACGGTTTCTTCTGCTGGCACGGCTCACAGTGGTCAAGATTACCAAAAACCTGGTCGAAATTCTGTACATACTCAAATTATTCTAAATCATATATATAACTGCAATTTAATGACTTTCCCATAATTCTGATGCAATGTAATTAATATAATGTTAATTATATATACAGGGTGTCCCATTTTAAAAGTTGCACTGAAATATGTCTTCAGGGAAGCATTTTGAGAAAAAACTTCGGCGCAGTTTGGCGCAGATAAACTTTTTCTTATTTCTTTTGATATATAATTAAATTTTAAATTCTGTTTGATTTATCGCGCCGACTCACGACGGGGACTTTAAATCGCAATATTTCATTAGTGTTACATCACAACAGCACTATCTTATTTTATTTCTATTAACTGTCATGAAAATTGAATAAATAACAGCGTTATCAGAAGCACAAAGGATACAATAAAACAAGGATGAAAAGATTTAATAACCCGGTACGTGATAACTTCGTGAATGAAATCACAATTGTGACACCGATTATGGCGAAAATCATGTTAGAGACTTACGATAATGAACTTTATACATTTATAGCTCTCATAAATGAAATTTGTTTGGACTATAACGTTAGAGAAATTTAGTACGGACTTAGAACTAACGAACAATAATGTAATGACGATAAAAAAAATTTTTTTTAAATGGATTTTGGCCACGTTTTCAGTCGTTTTGACCACTGTGCGGCTGTGGGAAGTGGCGCCCGTCTGCAGCGGCGGACGGTTGAAACAAATGGTGGAAACAGCGGGAAGGATATTTAGCATGCACGGGAAGCGACTGGCGCTCATAAAGGATAGGAGGAATCCACAATGAACCGATAAGCAAATAATCTCGCGGAGAAAAAGGGGAGAATATGAAGGGGTAATGGGGCGGTGAGGCAAAATCGGCAGGACGGGGGCGAGGAGCGGATCAAACGTTTGAAATTCACCCTCTTCCAAATTCTTGAAGAGTCCATTAACACTAAACACACGCATACAGCGACACGTGCTCATCCAGTGGCAATAATCACCTAATATTTTTCGCGCTAATGAACTCTTTTGCACAAATGTGTCGATGACGGTATCAACAGCTTTCTCGCACCCCCGAGCCGACATCACAGGCGGAGAGTCAACGGTCTCTACCCCAGCGAGTACTTCACTTATGCAGCAGCCGATGAATGCTGGAACATCAAACGCGTCCTTCTTCACGTCGTCACGCCCCATCGTGCTCACCTCCGCTCCCTCTCACCCTCGCGATTCACTTCGGCACCCCGCTTATCTTTTTATCGCTTTCCTTCGTGCACGCGCACCAGGCAATTATATTTGTTTCTTCGCGTCTTCGAAGCGCGAGCAGTGAGAGCATATTTTTCCTGTCGAACCAACGGGGGAGGATTTCCGCCCCGGCGCTCATGCGTCACCCGCGTAAGAAGGGAAGCGTTTACCGCGCGGAGGAGCCTAACCAGACGGAATAACCCGCCGTTACAAAATCCCGAAGAGAATAGCGAGAGAATCTGTCGTATTTCGAAGATCAATCGCACCCGATGTTCCTTGCCGACCGGTGAAACGAGATCGTGTTCACTCGCTTCAACCCCCGCGGCGAGGGTTCTTTCGTCGACACTTCTCACCATAACTAGAGAGGTATTCGTTACTGCTGAAGATGATTACACGCACGAAAATGCTGGGGAAAGTCCCGAGACATAGCCTGATCGTTGCTTCTACGTGTTCATGAAGAGAAAAGGAAGAATCACGATACGTCGAGTGAGTGGTCTTCCACGGTGAAATGTGATAAAGACACACACATGTATAAAGCACGCACGGACGCACGCTGATTCAATTTGCCTCATAATCTAATTTTCAATGAATTATAACTAATGAGGAATATCACGGCGGTATTAAAAATTCCATCGCGTTCGGCGGAAGGGGAGAGCACCGAGGGCGCACACGTTTCCGCGAGTGCACAATGAGCACTTTATAATTGGGACATAGCGTAATGTCGAATCTCCGTGTAATTCCGCTGCCGAGGAAACCGCGGCGAGTAGGAGTTACTCGCTTGTCAGACGAGTAGCACGGCTGTGTTATCTTCATTAAAACGTTGCGGGGATTCGGCGCGAAATTCATACGCTAAAAAGTATAGTTATAATTCGTCGTATAAAACTCAATCTCCCGGATATTCAACCGTTCCATTTGCTTTATTAAACGACCTAGCCGTACGAGCACCGTAAAACGGTACGCACTGAGAAAATAATGACTGCGTTACTCGCGAGGGTGCGAGGAAGTGCGCGTTTGAGAGTGCTCACGAGTGCTCACGATGGCTGTAAAAGCTCGAATCGACGCAACGGTATTGTTTGCCGTCGAGCTTGCAATTATCGAAAACTTCCGGAAAGTTTTGCGTGATGTACAAGTGGAAGAGATCATCACTGGAATCACTGCTGTCTCTCCCCCTTTCGAGTAAGGCAAAACTCCATCTACGGCGAAGTGTCAATTGGTTTGATGTTCACCGTCAAGTTAATTACGAGAGGAGATCAGGACTCGCCTTGCCCCGAGCGTTAAATTCGCTTTAATCGACCATTTGATCTCGTAATTCGAAATTTACAATATCGCGCGATTGCTCTCTCGCACTCCTGAGGGACGGCGAGGCTTATCGTCGTCAATCAAGGTACTTGCGAAACTGCTATGTATGGTTTTAGTACATATTTATCGCCCAAGCTGCCCCACTCTTGTATCTACTCATTTATGTACTTCTGATTTTTCCTGCATCACTCACAAGATGATACTGTTCCCGTTTTTCGTAGAAAAATTTACTCTTCCAATAGAACGCCGCTTTTTGTAGAAAAAAATCTGGAGATCTCATTAAATCCAGAAAAACTTTTATTATTTTTATCTTGTTGATGCTCGTGATATTAGGAGTGTGATTTAGTTTTGAGGGCTTTGCAACAGATGGCTGTAGTGTCAGTTTGTTCCAATAACTGTTGTTTCTTACAGTCTTGACATTATCCATCCCATTTAGTAGCATTATAGCAATAACAGTCGTGTTTATATCATCGTAAAAATGCAACTTCCGAAACAGCATTTCGACATGCGTTGCTTTTGTTTTTTAATCAAAAGAAAACTGCGGCTGACGGTTATAGAATTCTTGTCGAAACTTATGGTGATTCTGCCCCATCAATTAAGGACAAAGAACGCTCGGGACAACCAAGAAAGCTTGAAAATGCAGATTTGCAAGCATTATTGCACGAAAATCCAACACGATCCACTTCAGAACTTGCCAGAGCATTAAATGTTGATCGTACAACAGTTACGAAACATTTACATGAAATGGGGAAAATTCAGAAAGAAGGGAAATGGGTTCGACATCAATTATCGGAAAGTGCCATTTGAACATTTGCATTTCGTTGATCGTCAGGCAAAAAAAGAAGAGTCTTTTGTCTCGGTTTGTTACTGGGGATGAAAAGTGGATCTATTTTAATAATCCCAAACGCAGAAAATCATGGGTGGATCCAGGCGAAGCATCAACATCCACTCCGAGACGCAATATTCACGGTTCAAAAGTAATGCTCTGTATTTGGTGGGATAGTGTACTATGAGCTGTTAAATCCGCATGAGACTGCCAAGGCTGGTCGTTATCGACACCAGTTGTACAAGTTGAAGGAAGCATTGGACCAAAAACGACCACCAATTGCGAGTAAACGACGGAAAGTGATTCTTCTTCGTGACAACGCTCGACCTGACGTTGCGTCATCAGTGAAACAAACACTATTAGAGCTCGAATGGCAAGTCTTACCGCACCCCGCGTATTCTCCATGCGATTATTATTTGTTCCGGTGGATGCAACACGCTTTAGAGGATACACACTTTGATAATTTGGAAGAAGTGCGAAAATTCGTCGACGAATGGATCAACTGAAAAGAAGAGTCATTTTATCGTGGTGGAATCCATCTCTTGCCAGAGCATTAAATGTTGATCGTACAACAGTTGCCAAACATTTGCATGAAATGGGAAAAATGCAGAAAGAAGGGAAATGGGTTCGACATCAATTATCGGAAAGTGCCATTTGAACATTTGCATTTCGTTGATTGCCAGGCAAAAAAAGAAGAGTCTTTTGTCTCGGATTGTTACTGGGGATGAAAAGTGGATCTATTTTAATAATCCCAAACGCAGAAAATCATGGGTGGATCCAGGCGAAGCATCAACATCCACTCCGAGACGCAATATTCACGGTTCAAAAGTAATGCTCTGTATTTGGTGCGATAGTGTACTATGAGCTGTTAAATCCGCATGAGACTGTCACGGCTGATCGTTATCGACACCAGTTGTACAAGTTGAAGCAAGCATTGGACCAAAAACGACCACCAATTGCGAGTAAACGACGGAAAGTGATTCTTCTTCGTGACAACGCTCGACCTGACGTTGCGTTATCAGTGAAACAAACACTATTAGAGCTCGAATGGCAAGTCTTACCGCACCCCGCGTATTCTCCATGCGATTATTATTTGTTCTGGTGGATGCAACACGCTTTAGAGGATACACACTTTGATAATTTGGAAGAAGTGCGAAAATTCGTCGACGAATGGATCAACTGAAAAGAAGAGTCATTTTATCGTGGTGGAATCCATCTCTTGCCAGAGCATTAAATGTTGATCGTACAACAGTTGCCAAACATTTGCATGAAATGGGAAAAATGCAGAAAGAAGGGAAATGGGTTCGACATCAATTATCGGAAAGTGCCATTTGAACATTTGCATTTCGTTGATCGCCAGGCAAAAAAAGAAGAGTCTTTTGTCTCGGATTGTTACTGGGGATGAAAAGTGGATCTATTTTGATAATCCGAAACGCAGAAAATCATGGGTGGATCATCAACATCCACTCCGAGACGCAATATTCACGGTTCAAAAGTAATGCTCTGTATTTGGTGGGATAGTGTACCATGAGCTGTTAAATCCGCATGAGACTGTCACGGCTGATCGTTATCGACACCAATTGTACAAGTTGAAGCAAGCATTGGACCAAAAACGACCACCAATTGCGAGTAAACGACGGAAATTGATTCTTCTTCGTGACAACGCTCGACCCCACGTTGCGTTATCAGTGAAACAAACACTATTAGAGCTCGAATGGCAAGTCTTACCGCACCCCGCGTATTCTCCATGCGATTATTATTTGTTCCGGTGGATGCAACACGCTTTAGAGGATACACACTTTCATAATTTGGAAGAAGTGCGAAAATTCGTCGACGAATGGATCAACTGAAAAGAAGAGTCATTTTATCGTGGTGGAATCCATCTCTTGCCAGAGCATTAAATGTTGATCGTACAACAGTTGCCAAACATTTGCATGAAATGGGAAAAATGCAGAAAGAAGGGAAATGGGTTCGACATCAATTATCGGAAAGTGCCATTTGAACATTTGCATTTCGTTGATCGCCAGGCAAAAAAAGAAGAGTCTTTTGTCTCGGATTGTTACTGGGGATGAAAAGTGGATCTATTTTGATAATCCGAAACGCAGAAAATCATGGGTGGATCATCAACATCCACTCCGAGACGCAATATTCACGGTTCGAAAGTAATGCTCTGTGTTTGGTGCGATAGTGTACTATGAGCTGTTAAATCCGCACGAGACTGTCACGGCTGATGGTTATCGACACCAATTGTACAAGTTGAAGCAAGCATTGGACCAAAAACGACCACCAATTGCGAGTAAACGACGGAAAGTGATTCTTCTTCGTGACAACGCTCGACCTGACGTTGCGTTATCAGTGAAACAAACACTATTAGAGCTCGAATGGCAAATCTTACCGCACCCCGCGTATTCTCTGGACATTGCTCCATGCGATTATTATTTGTTCCGGTCGATGCAAGACGCTTTAGAGGATATACACTTTGATAATTTGGAAGAAGTGCGAAAATTCGTCGACGAATGGATCAACTGAAAAGAAGAGTCATTTTATCGTGGTGGAATCCATCTCTTGCCAGAGCATTAAATGTTGATCGTACAACAGTTGCCAAACATTTACATGAAATGGGGAAAATTCAGAAAGAAGGGAAATGGGTTCGACATCAATTATCGGAAAGTGCCATTTGAACATTTGCATTTCGTTGATCGCCAGGCAAAAAAAGAAGAGTCTTTTGTCTCGGATTGTTACTGGGGATGAAAAGTGGATCTATTTTGATAATCCGAAACGCGGAAAATCATGGGTGGATCCAGGCGAACCATCAACATCCACTCCGAGACGCAATATTCACGGTTCAAAAGTAATGCTCTGTATTTGGTGGGATAGTGTACTATGAGCTGTTAAATCCGCACGAGACTGTCACGGCTGATCGTTATCGACACCAGTTGTACAAGTTGAAGCAAGCATTGGACGAAAAACGACCACCAATTGCGAGTAAACGACGGAAAGTGATTCTTCTTCGTGACAACGCTCGACCTGACGTTGCGTTATCAGTGAAGAAACACTATTAGAGCTCGAATGGCAAGTCTTACCGCACCCCGCGTATTCTCCATGCGATTATTATTTGTTCCGGTGGATGCAACACGCTTTAGAGGATACACACTTTGATAATTTGGAAGAAGTGCGAAAATTCGTCGACGAATGGATCAACTGAAAAGAAGAGTCATTTTATCGTCATCTCTTGCCAGAAAGATGGGAAAAAGTTATAGAAAAGGAAGGAAAATATTTTGATTAAGGTATTCATTCATTATCATATTTAAATACATGCGTTTTTGAGCAAAAAAACCCTCAAAACTAAATCACACCCCTAATAAATATCTTCACAATCTTGTTTGTAAGTATTATAAAAAGCATAGCGTAGGTTTGCAGAAAAAGACTCGCAACGATTTGTTCGCGAAGCGATGACGCTCGGCAGACAGGCTAAGTTCTTTTTAACAAGAAAATCGAATTCGCAGAGGAATTGCGCGGCATTAGCATTACAGCCGTGCGTTTTTCGCGCATTTGTTCATATCGCGGCGTAATGAAGCACGTTACGGAAGCGCGTCCTTTTGTTATGGAAGCAGCGGCGCAGCCGGATGCAGGCAGCCTGATAAATTGATTTCTCGACATGTATATCCGAGACCGACAAAAGAGCATTACGCTTTATTGGATGCGGAAAGATAAAGCAGCTCGAAAATACGTCCCGGTGACTTACGTATTTGCCCGCTCGTCCAATTGTCGTCGCGAACCGTTCGCGAATAATTGGGTATTATTGGCGTCCAGAAGCGGCCCCGAATGCGAGCAACGAAAGTATCGATGTCGCGCTCGCTGAAAACGGATCACACGTGAGATTAGGCATTCATGCGATTTGATTAGATTGGGAACGGATTAATTCGATCACGCGGTATCGCGGGGAAGGGAGAAAGGCGGGAAGTTTGGTAATCCCAGGCGGAAATCGAGGACGGACAGGCTCCTTGTGCACCCGTCAGGCAAACGTAAAATAGTCGAAATCGTATCATGCAATCGCTACTCACGCCAATCGCTCAATGACTTTGTTCCCTGTTATTATTAATACAATTTCGCACAGTCACGCTATTATCTAGTCGCGATCTGCTCGTTTGTCGCATTAGCGACTAGAATAGATGATGCATTGCTGACAAATGAATCAACGACTGTTTAAGCGATGCACAGAAGAATATTCTCGCATGCCCGACGTGCCACACACGACGCGCGCGTACCTGAGGAGACTTGGAAAGCCATTAGCTAATTAATGAGATCTCCTCCGGCGATGCTCGGCTTAAAGTCTGGAAAACGCGTATCTAATGCCCCTCGAAACTGCGCGGCCGAGCACACCGGCGAGCAAAGAGAAAAAAGACGATACGTGGAACAAAAGTACTTTGTGCTGTGCTTTCAAAATGAAATGAATGTACGAATTCATAAGCGACTGGATACATGGCTCAACCCGGTTCGAACTGTCACTGGGAAGTGTACCGTGGAAATTATGTTATTATGAAATTAAATTATTTATAAGATAAAAACTCTATGCAACAATAATGCAACAAGTATATTATATAGCATAGCATTACATCCTGCATTCGTACTTTACGTAAAAAAATTTATAAAGCTTTTTATAATATTTCAATTTTAAAGGGGCTTTATGAGTGCGAAGATATCTCATATAAAATAAAAAACATAAAAGTTTCCGGAACTATGGAATGAACTTTATATAAAGGCAAAAACAACTCTAACATTTTCGTAAATTCCTGATTGTTGCGTCACATTTGAATCACCCTACGATCAAACGTGGAATTAAACCAAATGTTTAATTTGATCTAATTGGCTTTTTCATGGAACTCGCATTTTATTGCGATACACAATCGATAAGTCGCCACTGATCTTCACGCATTGTCACGAACCGGTCTCTTTTAGCTGGAGCGCGGACTTGCTTGTCGGAACCGAGTTTCCGAGAATCAAGTTATAATTGCGTCAAGAAGGTGATTTAATTTTAGGTACGCCGCGGAACTTGAAGCAGCTTCGGGCATTAAGATAGCTTGTTTTAGCGCGTAACGGAGTGAAGTTAAAACGGTTTAATTCCTGGCCGGAAGAAGCTGGGCGAACGAGCGGGCACCGCGCGGAAGACGAGCCGCGACGCCCGCGCGCGCTCGGCGGTCCTGCGAGCGACAGTCCATTGTTTCGTGGATAAGCCGTTTTTATTAAAGCGGATGATTATTTCGACGTCGAGCATCGTCGTCACGGACAGAACGGAGACCGATCGATGTGCCTCCGAGCGCATTGTTCCCCCGCCCATAGCGTTTCATGCCTGATTAAGCGACAAAGTGATACTTAGCAGCTTCACTTGCAACATTAAACATCTCGCCAACCAAGCCACGAATTTCAATTCCGTCTTGTGGAATTTATTATTTATTCGAAATTTATCAAAGTGCTCTCTCAGTTATTTTCCCTGTCACGGTAAACTTATTTCATTCGTTGCAAGATTTTTTAAAAGAATTCTTCGTATCAGCCGGACAGTTTATGTCTTAAAAATGTTTATTGGTTAATTCAGAAATATCCCCCGTGTAGCTGTATTACGTATCGCAATAATGCGCGTCGTTCCATCTGAATGAGTTACCAGATCATGCGTTTCCACGGACGTATTTCCATAAAATCTTAGAATTATCCTGTGAATTAAAATCGCGATGGTACGCAACAAGGCGCAACGAGTTTCCGGCGGGCGTACGTTACGCCGCTTTGCCGCTCCAGGAGGAATTAGAGAGATTGGAACCGGCCCATTTTCCTGCGAATCGGAATGCAGAAAAGGGAAGAAAAAGGAATGGGAAAACGCTCTAAGAAGGAACGAGCCGTTCTTACACGGTCCGCGGAGCGAAGTGCGTCTCTACACGACCGCCATGCTTCCGACGAAGAATCCAGCAACGAGAGGTGGCGAGTGAGCGTGTGACGAGGGAGAGGGCGAGGCGGATAGCTCTGAAGAAACAAAATGACGAGAGAGAATGAGACGGAGAAAGTAAAAAATAAGACACGCGGAGAGGAGGGAACGGAGGAGAAATCCGGGGGGGTGAGATCCGTGTAGGTTTGCCCATGTAGGGACAGAAGGCAGCCCTGCGGGCAGCCAATCAAATAAAGTAGTCCGAGGTTGCTTTACCGAATGCAAATTCAGCCCCCGTGGGCTTTCTCTGTTTCCATCCACCCTCCTCCCCTCGCGCGAGAGAAAGAGAGCTGAGGGAGTCTCCGCGCGAGAGTTTCCGGGACACACGGAAGTCGCCCTGTAACTGCTCACCGATACACAATCCCCCTCGTCCTGCTTCTCTTCATCCTTCTCCTCGTGCTAGCCCTTTTGTCCTTGCTGGATTGTTCGCCCTGATCCTTTCCAATCCCAAACGCGTCGAGAGGAACCGGTACCGCGTGATGCAAACACACGGTAGCGAACCGGATATCCGCGGGATGATCGAGCGATTCTGGAGCGATTCTTACCACGACACAGTGGGCCAGAAAGCATGCAAAAGCGGACAAAATTCAAGATTTCTTTAGACTTTTCTGAAATTCGAGGTACTTGAGGTTTTGAGGTTGCTGATAACGAATCTGACATGGAAAATTCAATATTCAAAATAGTGGATCCAATATGGCGGTCAATATCTATTAATTTTGATCGGATTTGTATGGAACTTGATATTTAATGGTTTTCAAGGTTGCTGATAACGAATCTGACATCAAAAATTCCTACTCTCTACTCGGAGCGTATAAGCGCCGCGAGAGACAGTGCCGGCACGGTAGAGCGGCCTATCAGCAGATGGGGCACCGTTGCGTAGGACAAAATATTTTCTATTTGTTACATTTAGAACAATGAGAAATAAACTAGTGAGATAAATTGTCGAACTTAAAACTTTGGTGTCTATCCGTCAAACTAGCTTTATATCGTGAAAAAATGCATTCTATATATTAACATATATATATTAATATTATACATATATATAATATTAATATATATATTAACATTAATAAATATATTACTATTAATAAATATTCGCTATCACGTGAATTAATGCACCTTATTGTACGTATCTAGTCGCGTAACCGTAGCAAATCTGGGCGATTTAAAACTCATGTACACATAGCAAATTACAGTATTCGCAAAATATCGCCGAATAAGTTTAAAGTAGACATTATAATGAAGATCCTGACACCTTCAATTTTTGATTAGAAAGTGGAGTCTCGGGGAGCAGGAAAACAATAACCTGTACAAAAGCGAAATGAATAAAATTAATTTCACAAGAAGTCATGATACTCAAATCAGGTTAACGTCCACAGATCTTTACTAGCTTTTTCAAATTCAAATACCCGTAATACTGATATTACATAAAAGAAAAACCTTTAAAAGTGATAAGCTAAATTTTTCATATGAGAAAAAGAAATTATAAATACGTTAGGAAACAAATAACATTTTTCTTGTTCATGATGCCCCTATATGAACAAATATTGAATAACCTGTAAAAACATTTCGCTACGGCCACTTCAACTACTCTGTTTTAAGATATCGTGATAATTGAGTAAAAATTTGAGTGTTGGGTTTTTGCCACTTTTGTGAGTTTTCTGGCCCACTGTGCACGAGCGTGAAAATTCGCGCGACGTCAATTTATTCACGAGATTAATTGGCGTTTGGCCACGTTGCACATTTAGAGCGTTTCTCTCTTGGTCGATTCAAAACGCGTCTGGATATACAAGTATGTCGGTGCAGATCCAGATAGATCTGCGCATTTCTGTAGATACATTACCACCGAGAACATCGCACACCGGTAATTAACTTTGTTCGAGTTCGATTTAAGGGGGTATATACGTTTGTCGGTTTCAAAGAACTGATTTTTTTCTTTCCATTTTTCGACAGTTTGAACCTTCAAGAATGTTGTCCTAAAACCGTTTTTTGAAATTCGAACAAGTAAAGAAGTTACGACGCGTTTTGTCGGGCAGTGCAGGGCGTGCGCCTGCCGTTTCTGAAGCGGCGCGCAGGTAGAAGGGTCGGACCCTCATGCAACGGTTTCTTTTGCCCTTTACAATAAAACTTACTTTTGAGATTGAAGCATAGGTATTTTCTAATAGATGATGATGCTGTAAGCAGTGCTCTAAGCTGTTTTCAAGCCGATTATTCATTTAGTTGGCGTCGGTTGCGTGATACGGACGATTCTCGTTGTTTGTGGAGTACATGTCACGATGAAATAGGTGTCAAAGTTCTCGAGAGTCACAGGGAGTGAACAAATTTCGAAAAAGTTTTACGCGCAAGCGAAAAATGCCGCCCAATAGGTGGCAAACGGTGTATCCAAGCGGACGTCCGAGCACAGCATGCGATGCGGGAGGCCCGAATAAGCCGTCGCCTCGCTAAAAACCAACAAATGGGGGCAAACCTTGTGCAGGAGGATTCCCTGTATGGCCCAGGAATTGACGATGACGTGTAAGTTGAATAAATTTAGTTTTACAATAGAATAAACTTGTTCCAAAACTTTAAACGCGTTTTTCTCAAAACCATGTTTTTAAAGTCGGTTACAATGATAACTTGAAGACGGATCAACCGATCTACCTTTTTTTTTTATTGAAAGCTTATAAAAATCGCTTGTCGTTGTCGTATCGGATTTAAAAAATTCCAATTCTTTCTATTTTTTTTTAAACAAACAAAACTGAAATTTTGTGCCGAAAATCGGCACTCTAACTTTAAAGGTCGCCATTTTGTTGAAAATTCGAATTTTAAAAATCGGATACGACAACGACAAGGAAATTTACTCTTCTTTAAGATGCCGTTTGAATTTTGTGTTTCAGATGAACGGGCACGGAGATATTATTGTAACCGCGGAATGACGAATCGCGTGCACGGTTAACTACACGACGATGGAAGGGGGGGATTTTGTAACACTATTATTTCAATAAAATTTGTATAAGAAGTACAAAAGGTGTACTTTATTATGCAACAAGTCCCATTTTTATAGTTTGTCTTGGCTCTGCAAAAAATTCATGAAAAATGCCTTTTTGGGGGGGCTCCAAACGTATATGCCCCCTTAAGGAAAATCCCCTGCGACAAGATTACGTAATACACTTTCGAAATACCAAGCCATCGCTCCGAACGACGCGGCGCAACGGGGTGCACTGCCAGTGTGTCGCGTACGTGTGCCGCGGACGATGCGGCGGGGGGTTCTGAGCGACGGATCGGATCGCGCGGCGCGACTCACCCCTAATTATGCCTTAACGAAAATAAATCGCTACATTTGTAAGAGTGTCGTGTCTCTTTGGGCATTTCCGCAGATAGCCCGCACCACCCCCGTCCTGCGTTCACCGCAGTTCGTCTTCTCCACCTCTCTTCCTCGCGCCCTTTCTCACCTACCACCCTCTCACCGTTTCTCCGCTCCGCTGTGTTACTTCGTACTCTACGCCACCTGTTTGATTCTCTCAAAGGGATACCAGTGTCTATTTGTCTATTTCGGTTTGTCCCGACCTCTCCCGCCCACACGACTTAGACACAGAATCCAGCGTAGTTTTGTCCCCGTCGCCCGATCTACCCTCTGTGTACCTCCTGCCTTCACCCCGCCTCGCAGCTCCAAGTTGAACAATCAATTTCAATTTCGCGAGAATCTCTTTTAAATCTCGAATTCGCCACGCCGCGCTCGAGGTGCGGGACGTGAGGGGCTGCCGGGATTGGCGCGATTTGCCGCTGCGACACCCCGAACAACATCGAGTGGATAATAAATCAAGACGAGACACGTGGAGTATCATAAGAGACCTCTGCATTTATTTATCATCTAATAAATAGTAGAGCGGTAATTGGGAGAGCGGTAACAATATCGTGTATTTGGCAATATGTACAACCGAGAGAAGGAAACTTACATTCTTTTATAAATAGCAAAGTAAATTATTTTACACAGAAGAGGAGGCGGACGTCCACAAATGTGACTCGGGAGGTGGAAAGGGGTAGGTAACAAAACGTTTCGTACAAGCCTGCTTCTCTCTTTTCTTTCTTTCTTTTACCTCGAGCTTCTCGCATTTTGCACCTGCCACTTTTTACTGCATTCGTGCAGCTCCACGTGGCAGCGTGTTCTTCTCTTATCATGTTACACTTGTGGGAATATCGTTACAAACACATTCTTAACAGTACAGTTTACAATATATGCTGGCACATGCCAAGGTCGGCGAAGTCGCGTCGGCGTTGAACAATGACGACGTGTGTCGTGCAACAAACGTCACCTAATAGCGCCGGATTGCCACGGTAATTTACGCTCTTCCCCCGTTGGGCGAGCGTTGCAACTCGCATGTCGCATCACAGAATCAAACCTGCCGTTCCGCGTGCCAAAATACGATACGTGGCGATCTGTATACGGAAATCCGCTAACGAACGTGTCGCACGATAAACGGCGAGCCACAACGATTACCACACGTCCTTAGATAACGCAACGAGGCACGGAGAATATACGGGATATACATCGTGAACGCATCGAGAGGCGATTCCTGCGCTTCGCGATCGGCGATCACGTCACTTCTGCTCTCTATCCGCCGATATCGGCAAAATACGCAACGTTTCACCTAATCCGCAGCGATAACGGTCGTGCCTTGGACTCGATCGAAGCTAATCGGTTGAAGACAGCGAGCCGGATGTATCGTCTGCGAAACAGGCGAAATGCTCGATGAGCCCGGGTCCACCCCTCCGACATGGCCCATAAAGTATACACTGCGGATAAAGGGGGATGCTGCGCGATAGCGCGCGAAACGTGCGCTATCGATTCCACCCCTTTTCGCGCGCGGTGAGGCTCTCCGAGATTGCCGACTTCCCTAACGCGAGGGGGAAATTCTCACGAGCCGCGCGTCGCATTTACGGTACAACCGTGTCCTTCGTAAGCCTCGCGTCGGCGTTTTAAGGGGGGAGCCTGTTTTAGAACGCTGAAAATAAGGTATATTTTACGAATTGTTTTCGGAGAAACTATACAGCGGATCATTATAAAACTTTGATGCATTTATTAGTACATGTTTAAAGATCAAAAAATTATTTTTTTATTTGAATATATCGCCTGTAGAGGTCGTCCTGGAGAAATCTTAGTGCAGCCGGCATTGTAAATTGGTGAGCATTCTCCTGCCTCCGAATTTCGTCTAAACTGAAAAATTGAAATGTGTTCTCGTTATTTATGAGTTCCCATCGTCGATGAACCAAAGAGAGAAGAAAACAGTTGAAAAGTGCCAAAATGGTGGAGCTTAGAACACAAAAGTACGATTTTTAGGCAAAGGTTTTGAACTTTTTCATGCAAAAATAATTGTTTAACTTAATGTTTTTATGAATATTAAAGGTTCATCGACGCTGCACTAAGATGCCTCCAGGACGACCTCTACAGGCGATATATTCAAATCAAAAAATAATTTTTTTATCTTTAAACATGTACTAATAAATGCATCAAAGTTTTATAATGATCCTCTGTACAGTTTCTCCAAAACAATTCGTAAAATTATACCTTATTTTCAACGTTCTAAAGCAGGCTCCCCCCTTAACGCGAACGTAGAACCCACGACGTTGGAATTATACAGGGTGAGTCACCTAACTTGACGACCTTACATTTAGAACGCTTAAAATAAGGTATATTTTACGAATTGTTTTCGGAGAAACTATACAGCGGATCATTATAAAACTTTGATGCATTTATTAGTACATGTTTAAAGATCAAAAAATTATTTTTTTATTTGAATATATCGCCTGTAGAGGTCGTCCTGGAGAAATCTTAGTGCAGCCGGCATTGTAAATCGGTGAGCATTCTCCTGCCTCCGACTTTCGTCTAAACTGAAAAATTGAAATGTGTTCTCGTTATTTATGAGTTCCCATCGTCGATGAACCAAAGAGAGAAGAAAACAGTTGAAAAGTGCCAAAATGGTGGAGCTTAGAACACAAAAGTACGATTTTTAGGCAAAGGTTTTGAACTTTTTCATGCAAAAATAATTGTTTAACTTAATGTTTTTATGAATATTAAAGGTTCATCGACGCTGCACTAAGATGCCTCCAGGACGACCTCTACAGGCGATATATTCAAATCAAAAAATAATTTTTTTATCTTTAAACATGTACTAATAAATGCATCAAAGTTTTATAATGATCCTCTGTACAGTTTCTCCAAAACAATTCGTAAAATTATACCTTATTTTCAACGTTCTAAAGCAGGCTCCCCCCTTAACGCGAACGTAGAACCCACGACGTTGGAATTATACAGGGTGAGTCACCTAACTTGACGACCTTACATTTAGAACGCTGAAAATAAGGTATATTTTACGAATTGTTTTCGGAGAAACTATACAGCGGATCATTATAAAACTTTGATGCATTTATTAGTACATGTTTAAAGATCAAAAATTATTTTTTGATTTGAATATATCGCCTGTAGAGGTCGTCCTGGAGAAATCTTAGTGCAGCCGGCATTGTAAATTGGTGAGCATTCTCCTGCCTCCGATTTCGTCTAAACTGAAAAATTGAAATGTGTTCTCGTTATTTATGAATTCCCATCGTCGATGAACCAAAGAGAGAAGAAAAAAGTTGAAAAGTGCCAAAATGGTGGAGCTTAGAACACAAAAGTACGATTTTTAGGCAAAGGTTTTGAACTTTTTCATGCAAAAATAATTGTTTAACTTAATGTTTTTATGAATATTAAAGGTTCATCGACGCTGCACTAAGATGCCTCCAGGACGACCTCTACAGGCGATATATTCAAATCAAAAAATAATTTTTTTATCTTTAAACATGTACTAATAAATGCATCAAAGTTTTATAATGATCCTCTGTACAGTTTCTCCAAAACAATTCGTAAAATTATACCTTATTTTCAACGTTCTAAAGCAGGCTCCCCCCTTAACGCGAACGTAGAACCCACGACGTTGGAATTATACAGGGTGAGTCACCTAACTTGACGACCTTACATTTAGAACGCTGAAAATAAGGTATATTTTACGAATTGTTTTCGGAGAAACTATACAGCGGATCATTATAAAACTTTGATGCATTTATTAGTACATGTTTAAAGATCAAAAATTATTTTTTGATTTGAATATATCGCCTGTAGAGGTCGTCCTGGAGAAATCTTAGTGCAGCCGGCATTGTAAATTGGTGAGCATTCTCCTGCCTCCGAATTTCGTCTAAACTGAAAAATTGAAATGTGTTCTCGTTATTTATGAATTCCCATCGTCGATGAACCAAAGAGAGAAGAAAAAAGTTGAAAAGTGCCAAAATGGTGGAGCTTAGAACACAAAAGTACGATTTTTAGGCAAAGTTGTTGAACTTTTTCATGCAAAAATAATTGTTTAACTTAATGTTTTTATGAATATTAAAAAGGTTCATCGACGATGGGAATTCATAAATAACGAGAAAATATTTCAATTTTTCAGTTTGGATGAAATTTGGAGGCGGGAGAATGCTCACCAATTTACAATGCCTCCAGGACGACCTCTACAGGCGATATATTCAAATAAAAAAATAATTTTTTTATCTTTAAACATGTACTAATAAATGCATCAAAGTTTTATAATGATCCGCTGTACAGTTTCTCCAAAAAAATTCGTAAAATTATACCTTATTTTCAACGTTCTAAAGCAGATTCCCCCCTTAACGTTGGTCACGTCGCACGCATTTGTTCGGACTCGCTGCCGTCGCTTATGATCGGACGAACGTAATTTCGAGCGTCGAAATTTGCTTGAAAAGGAAAAAGGAACGCTAGACAAACAGACAATACGCGTAACGAATTTTACATATTAATCTCGTCGATCGCATCGTGTCCAAAAGGTTTGTCGCCTTCCATCGAGTTCTGTTTTGGGTAACACTCGATCTCTGATTGCAACAAAGATATCGCGGGGTTTATGAAATATAAAAAGCATTTCCAACTGCTCCATTGCTGCTATCATTACCGAATATCAACAATCTGTTTCGCGGAGTAAAAAAGAGAGCTTCTCATTATCAATCAGCGAAGAAATTCGTCTTCTCTTATTGTGCTACGTGAATTCAGAACTCGACGGTAATGTATCGAGGATCGGGAAACGGCCGGAAAGATAAATACGCCACTCGGGAAGTCTATTATCTGCTGTTTATCGTTCACTCAAGCACCTCCGTCACTTTTATGTGGTAAAAAGATTCTCCAACTTGCGGAAACGGTTGAAAAAAAGCACCAGTCAAGATATTACAGTCCAGAGAAAGCGGTTTCTTTTCTAAAAGTTTCTAAAAGGCAGACTGAACTATTTCTCTTCTAGTTTTCGTATCGCAGTCACGATAGTGATGACCCCGAGCAATAATTTTTATCTATTCGGAATTTCGTACAAGCATAATCATCAGTACGATTAACAAAGTCACATAAACTAATATAATTAACAGAGTCGCATGAAGGACCGCTTTATCTTCTCACGCGATCGATTTTTGTTTAACGCAAAAGTCCATCAGCAGGAAAGAGAAAGAAAAATCCCTACTCGTAATGTGGAAACGAGTGAAAAAGAAACGGACTGCTCTGACTTGTTGCGCTCAGTAACTGCAGTCTTGGCGACAGGTTTTGCTGGCAGGTGCTTTTTCTCGCGTTTTCAAGAGATGAAGAGTACAGAGACACACACACAAGTACGAATAACAATTTAACGTTTGGCCAACTAGCGCTCGAGCTCAAAGACCAAAATTATTCCAGGGGGATTTCGGCGTGATCGTTCCATGCGTTTCCCACTTCGCATTTTGCGCCGATGGCTCAAAGGAAAAACGATTTCAATACTTGCGCAACCGTTCGAGTTCGAGTAAGAGTTCGAGTAAGAGTTCAGTGATAACGAACGCAACTGGTAGATCTACTCGATCGGTCGGCAATGTGTTAAAATCATCGAATGAACGAAACAGAACAGTAAATTGAGCAGAGAAGTGTAACAATAAAGATATACTGCAATACACAACTGTGAGCTTTTTTATATACAAATAAAATTCAGTATACGTAAGTGATATACAGGGTGTTTCCTCTAACTGTAGCACTTAGAATATCTCTGCTTCCTTTGATGATATGAAAAAAGTCAAAGGACGAAAATTGTTCGATTCAAAGAGACTAGTACTCTGGTAAGAAAATTATTTTTTTAATGTGACCTTTCACAAGATATCAAGGTCATGAACATTTTTTTAAATGAGATGGACGAAATGATGTAGCTTGTAAAAAAACAAATTCAACCATACAGAATATGTTGACCTTCAAATGACTTTGAACCACAAAAATCACGTTTAGGAAAAGAAACTCTATTTATTGTATGTATAACTACAAAGATACAAGGTGTTGTCGGAATATCGCGATAAACTTCACTTGCACGGAACATACTCAACGAATCATTTCCTGATCGCTGGATTGGACGTGGTGGAAGAATTTCTTGGCCGGCTCGATCACCAGATCTTACGCCTCTTGATTTTTTTCTTTGGGGACACCTAAAAAATGAAGTTTATCGCGATATTCCGACAACACCTGAAGATATGCGAGAAAGAATTCGGCGTGCGTGCACCGCAATTACTCCGGAATCTCTCAAAAACGTAAAACAATCGTTTATTCATCGAATTCGAAAGTGTATGGAAGTAAACGGTGATCGTTTCGAACATCTGTAAAAAAGGTATATCTTTGTAGTTATACGTACAATAAATAGAGTTTCTTTTCCTAAACGTGATTTTTGTGGTTCAAAGTCATTTGAAGGTCAACATATTCTGTATGGTTGAATTTGTTTTTTTACAAGCTACATCATTTCGTCCATCTCATTTAAAAAAATGTTCATGACCTTGATATCTTGTGAAAGGTCACATTAAAAAAAATAATTTTCTTTGAATCGAACAATTTTCGTCCTTTGACTTTTTTCATATCATCAAAGGAAGCAGAGATATTCTAAGTGCTACAGTTAGAGGAAACACCCTGTATATGTCTGATATATATTATGTAACACTTCCCACCGAAATATCTTTATTACTGCATTCTTTTGTTCGAAATATTGCATAAGCCTTATTTTACACAAATAAATAGGATAACTAAATAAAAATATAATATTATAAAGACATTCCTCTCGCGAGAAGAAGAGAACTCTCGAAATCGTCCAGCTGGTGCGAGATGAACATTAGCTTCGTGAAATAAACATTTGTAAAAATTAACGAATCGTCGAAGATCTCACAGGCTTTGAGACTTGCGCTTACTTGCCCATACTTCGTACGTATGGGAGGTAACATTTATCGTGTCGCTTAACGTCTTTTCCTATACAGACAAGTTAATATAAAATTTTTATCTTGTACCCCGCAAAATATCGAACATAGAACAACGTCGTGGACAACAACTGCATTGAGAAACGATCGTGTGCACCGCACCGTAAGGAACAAACATTAAACGACTCACCTTGACATCTTCGATTCCCGTGTCAGTGTCTTACCGTTCCGGGGAGGCTACATTCGTAACGACGAACTTCGCTTTCGCGGTTGGCTCCTAACGGATCTAACGGATAACATCGAGTCGCATAGCTGCGTATGTAAACCGATCCCCATGATCCCAGGTGCGACTCCCATCGACGATTTATTCCGGTAACTGCGCGTCCATGTTATATACAGGGTGGCCCATTTTAATTTATACAGTCGATTTTTTAAAAAACTAAAAGAGATACGAAAAAATGTTTCAGACAGACATGTCACGATTTCGAGGGGGACATAAGATGATATGGTACCAATGGTGGTTTGACCTTGAATAGTCGTTTGAAGGTCACGCGAAGATCACCTTCAATTTCTTAAATTGAAACCCCAACTTTTTATTGCAGATTCTTATTCTCCATCGAAAAGTAAGTAACTTTTGTCTGAAACATTTTTCCGAAAAATGTCATCTTATGTCCTCAAAATGTCCTCAAAACTCATCTTGAAGATCATTTTAAGGACATAAGATGACATTTTTCGGAAAAATGTTTCAGACAAAAGTTACTTACTTTTCGATGGAGAATAAGAATCTGCAATAAAAAGTTGGGGTTTCAATTTAAGAAATTGAAGGTGATCTTCGCGTGACCTTCAAACGACTATTCAAGGTCAAACCACCATTGGTACCATATCATCTTATGTCCCCCTCGAAATCGTGACATGTCTGTCTGAAACATTTTTTCGTATCTCTTTTAGTTTTTTAAAAAATCGACTGTATAAATTAAAATGGGCCACCCTGTATATATATGTATAAATCTACACCTCTCTTCATCCACTAGTTCCGATCCCGAAGCACGATGCACGCACCGACGTGGCTCTCAAAGAGTACAATTTCCGCGTGCATTCCGTCATCGAAAACGAAAACCTCGCGCAAACAGATCCCGCACGCGTAAGGACCGTATCGCGTCACTTTACAGCCAAGTTTGATCCGTGACAGGGTAACAGTCGCGCCCTCACGCTCGTGGAGATGTTTCTCGACGGGAGGGTAAGGAACCGGATGGCAAGGGTTGGCGAATCCGTCAGTAGCAGTCGTTTATGGAAATGACGTTCTTTTCAGTAGGTTCTACTGCCCCTTGTCCGCGACGGGCGCCGTTGGTTCCTTGCGGGTCGCCTCGGTAGCCTCGATGACTTCGAAACCCTCGGGGGTCGAGATCTCGGCGAGCGGCTTCGTGACCTCGGAGACTGAAGGAGCAGCCTCCGCCTTGGCAGCAGAACTCGAAGTGGTCGACTTGGTCGCGTTCCTCGATACTGCGGTTCACCATAAAAGTACTGTTCTCCGTCGTTCATCCCTCGGAACTCGCGCGACCCCGTGAACGAAAAGGAAACAACGATACGCCGCGCTCTTCGGGCTCGGATCCGGCGGGACATCCGGGCATGTGAAAATATCCGGCGAATTCGGACGGCAATAAAAATCGTATCGCGCCCGCCGCGCTGCAACTGCGCGCAGCTGCAAATCAAACCGCAGCTGTAAACAAATCGGTTGGCCGTACGGGCCGGATGGACGCTCGCTATACCTAAAACGATTATCGATTTTCCGCGAGCGAGTAGCGAGTACGAGCGGAAACGGGAGGTGAAATTAAAAGCCCAGAAAAATAATCAGTGCTAGTTGGATCGCTCGAATTGAAACACGATAGCGCGGTATCGCGTGCCAAACTGTGTAGGCGCTCCAAAGCGACGAGTGTCAGTGACACGGGATCTACAAAGTGCTCACTCAAAACTCTAAACCCGGTGAAACGCGCGCGCGAGCCTCGCGAGTCGACGCGCGAAACGTGTAATCGCGGAATTACCGATTGATGACGATTACAGATTGCAGCACCGCGTTGCTACGCGCGATCCGAAAAATTACCGAGCGAGAGCGCGTTTTCCCCTTTTTTCGCGAATTCGCTGCCGAGGACGGTCCTTCTGTTTCACTCGCGTCCTGGTGTATCGAGTGTAAAGTTGCGTTTACCGTTCCAATAAAGCGCGAGTCCTAACGTATCTCGTGAAAATTAAACTCGCCCATAAAAAAAAACGAACGTCAAAGAGGAGAGGAACTTTTTTTTCTCTCTCCCGCCGTTGTACGAAAGTTGAAATGGATGTATATGCAATTAAATCTAGCGTAATATAATATGCCGTTTCAACTCGCTCCTCTCTGCACGGATCTGCACGGGGTAGTAAGGGTAAAGTGTATCAAAGTTCGATGAAGCGCACGATACCCAACGACACGCGCTTAACTCTTTAACCGATCAAATTGTCCTCGGTCGCGCTCTTTTTCCCTCTATCTCCTCGCGTAGGAGCTTAACACGAAAGCAATAACGTGACTTCGTAAGGAAATAGTCCACAAGTGTGTAATTGCACGCTTAAAAGCACTGCAAAATCTTAACTATCCTTACAAACTTATAAACAAACATAAAGAACGATGAATGTAACAACAGACATTTATAATAAATATTCGACGTCTCTCTCAGGTTGCACCTTCCGAAACGAGCGTTCTAACGGACGACGATGCACGAGCTGTACGCACTTTCTCGAACCGCGTGAACTCGGATCGCTTCCTCGGCTGGCGCAGATGATGCAGGCGGGCAAAATACGAATCACGACGTACCTTGAAGAGGATCGCTCGGCCGAACGGGATCCGTCGTCGCCGTGGACGTTTGCACGCTATCGACAACCGCGTGTCGTTCGTCGGCGTCGCTGGGTTCCGGATCGAGCTGAGAGAGCTCGGTGATGTAGTTCTGTTGCGTCTGCTCCCTCGTAGGCGTCGACGAGGCCGGGCTCGACGAGGACGACGTCGTCGACGACGACTCCGGACCCGGGGTGGTCGGCGCTGTACTGGGGGTGCCGGGCACCTGAGGCTGGGCGTGATTGCGGAACAGCAGCTGCTGCAGCTGCGCCTGCTGCAGGATCACCGGCAGCTCATAGTGATGAAAGAAGTATAGCATCGAATGCTGGAACGAGAAGAAAGGAGAAGAGTTCGATTAGAATGACCACATGTGGTTTCCGATTTCTCGTACGATTTCGTTTAAACGAATTGCGATGGTCTCTAAAAAACTGTGACGTGAAAGATGATTCAGTCACTGAGCAAGTAAGTTCGCAAGTTCAGTGCTTTTGTAGAAATCCAAGATGTTTTCAAAAGTTTGTACGATAAAAGCTATTTTTATTTATTAATAATGAGATTACATATCATTTCAAAGTAGCCGTTCACCGTTAAAAATTGTGCGTCCATATGTTACAATTTTCTTGTGTTGCCGTGTTTTGATTACTACTTCAATGTAAAATTAACGTACAACTGATATGTTATTATTTTTATAACAATTTTATATGTTAACTTCATAACTTAACATTTTGTATATGTCTCTTAGAAATGGAATATTATTTCAAATGCTTTTAACACAATAATTTTAAACAATCAACATGTCACAAAGTCAGTTTAACATTCTAAAAGAAGTTAAAGTAAATCTTCAAATAATCATGAACTTTGACATATAAAATAATCAAATTTACTAAAATTAAATGTTTCTATCAAAAATAATTTAAGTTGAAATAATTACTATCGTGTGTTAATATAACATAAAAAGTAAATGTTCATATCGTACGAACGAAAATGTTCTATCAACTTTTCTGATGAGTCATTGTAACTTCTCTTCCATGTAGTTTTCAATTACTTTGTATGTTATTTTTACATCACACTTAAAGTTACAATAAGAAAAATAAATGTAAAGTATTGTGTTAATTACTTAACATTTCTAGTTTGTCAAGAAGTAACACATGACGAATGAGTTATTTTAACTTAAAATTTAGAGTGGACTTTCTGGGACATGCAAAAAATGTTAAAATTAACATTTTATTTTTTACTGTGTTGTTATCAATAACCTTTTGCCACCTTTCGGGTAATAGTTTATCACGCACCGATAAAAATGACTCATCTTTTCAGGCAATCGATTCATTTGTGACTTTACGGATTGTAAGCACCTATTACATTTATAAAAAATTGCATAATTTTCACTATCATGTGTTATATATGACGTTTCATGCGGCGGTTTATAAACGTTAACGTTTGACAAACAATATCGTGAAACAAGAAACAAAACCGTGAAATGGGGAGAAAATATTGAAATTTCAAATGGTTCGAGCATCAATATACTATTAAAGCATGGAGATTCGCATGGGGGCGTAGACATGCCACGGAAGTTGGCCGTTCCACATGGCTGATATCCCTTTCCGGGCACCGTTGGAGGAGCCAGAAACAAGGATTTACCTGACGAGATACATCCGGAACATACGGTTGGCCTGTGCGCGGCCCGCGTGTGCACCGCTCGCGCCTAGCAAATTTATATGGAAATTCGACAAATTCGCTCAATATCGGCGCTCTCTTCCTCTGCAATCACTTCGGGCCCGTCTCTGCCGATGTCCATCGATTCGGGATACCGCTGCCGATCGCAATAACGCGGCTTCCCTTTACGCGCGTCGCGGCAACGAAATTCTCCGTCTATACGTTGTTACGTAATTCACGCGTCCGTTGATTATGTAACAAACGCGTTACCGGAAACTCGGATCACGGGATGACAAACGACAAACCCGTGACGGGGCTCGTTCAACCGGTCGCTTCAACCTTGACGCTCCATTTAAAATTGAAAAATCTAGCACGGACAAATGACGCGCGCGCGGGGAGAGAGATAGAAAGACAGGATGGCGAACGGAGGATGTGCTGGAAGAAAAATCCTGGATATGGAAAATAGATATCTCGAGTCCGGGCACCTGTCGGCGACGCGGAGGAAATGGTATTCCCGGTGATTCGCCGGCAAGAGCGGAACGGATCCCGGCACCGTTCGAGAGAAAAGGGGACCGCGGCGGAAAGATTCGCGAGGTGCGCGGGAACGGGGATCCCCAAGGTAGATGAGAAAGAATGGAGTCGCGAAGGGGTGGCAGAGCGCGGGGGAGGTCGAGGGAGGTTGCGCGCGGGAGTAGCAGGCGACGGGGGATATATATCGAGTTTTCGCGTTTGGCGGATAATCAACGCCAATGACACCGATATCGAATCGGTATATAATCACGCCGCGGGGCTAATCGGCTCGAACTCTGACCTACAGCAACGGCAGCTGGGCCCGAGAGCTTTGCCGTCCCGGGAATCAAACGACTTCCGTCGACGTGCCCCCGGGCCACCCCCGCGAATTTTGCCGCCGCGCGGTATTCGTAAACTCGTTGCCCAGGAAATAATTGTCGCTCGTTAAGCGATCGATCATGTTAACGAACCCGTAACCCGGTTGTCAGCCGAAGACTGTCATCACCGCTGCCGATAGATCGAGAGCTGGTTTATCTCCGAAGCGCGTACGTGCGCGCTTGATCACGGTTTTGTTCGCGAGCGCGTGCGTTTATCGTTTTATCAGTGAGCCTGCAAAATCGGCGGATGCCACGTGCATCCGGTGATACTCGACGATAAAACAAAGCACAATCGAGCGAGAGAGAGATCAATGACGTCATTGGCAGATACTGGCTGCAGTTAACACTGCGAATGATATTAGGGGTGTGATTTAGTTTTGAGGGTTTTTTTTGCTCAAAAACGCATGTATTTAAATATGACAATGAATGAATACCTTCATCAAAATATTTTCCTTCCTTTTCTATAACTTTTTCCCATCTTTCTGGCAAGAGATGACGATAAAATGACTCTTCTTTTCAGTTGATCCATTCGTCGACGAATTTTCGCACTTCTTCCAAATTATCAAAGTGTGTATCCTCTAAAGCGTGTTGCATCCACCGGAACAAATAATAATCGCATGGAGAATACGCGGGGTGCGGTAAGACTTGCCATTCGAGCTCTAATAGTGTTTGTTTCACTGATAACGCAACGTGGGGTCGAGCGTTGTCACGAAGAAGAATCACTTTCCGTCGTTTACTCGCAATTGGTGGTCGTTTTTCGTCCAATGCTTGCTTCAACTTGTACAATTGGTGTCGATAACGATCAGCCGTGACAGTCTCATGCGGATTTAACAGCTCATAGTACACTATCCCACCAAATACAGAGCATTACTTTTGAACCGTGAATATTGCGTCTCGGAGTGGATGTTGATGGTTCGCCTGGATTCACCCATGATTGTCTGCGTTTTGGATTATCAAAATAGATCCACTTTTCATCCCCAGTAACAATCCGAGACAAAAGACTCTTCTTTTTTTGCCTGGCGATCAACGAAATGCAAATGTTCAAATGGCACTTTCCGATAATTGATGTCGAACCCATTTCCCTTCCTTCTGAATTTTTCCCATTTCATGTAAATGTTTGGCAACTGTTGTACGATCAACATTTAATGCTCTGGCAAGAGATGGATTCCACCACGATAATAAAATGACTCTTCTTTTCAGTTGATCCATTCGTCGACGAATTTTCGCACTTCTTCCAAATTATCAAAGTGTGTATCCTCTAAAGCGTGTTGCATCCACCGGAACAAATAATAATCGCATGGAGAATACGCGGGGTGCGGTAAGACTTGCCATTCGAGCTCTAATAGTGTTTCTTTCACTGATGACGCAACGTCAGGTCGAGCGTTGTCACGAAGAAGAATCACTTTCCGTCGTTTGCTCGCAATTGGTGGTCATTTTTCGTCCAATGCTTGCTTCAACTTGTACACTTGGTGTCGATAACCATCAGCCGTGACAGTCTCATGCGGATTTAACAGCTCATGGTACACTATCCCACCAAATACAGAGCATTACTTTTGAACCGTGAATATTGCGTCTCGGAGTGGATGTTGATGGTTCGCCTGGATCCACCCATGATTTTCCGCGTTTCGCATTATCAAAATAGATCCACTTTTCATCCCCAGTAACAATCCGAGACAAAAGACTCTTCTTTTTTGCCTGGCGATCAACGAAATGCAAATGTTCAAATGGCACTTTCCGATAATTGATGTCGAACCCATTTCCCTTCCTTCTGAATTTTTCCCATTTCATGTAAATGTTTGGCAACTGTTGTACGATCAACATTTAATGCTCTGGCAAGAGATGGATTCCACCACGATAAAATGACTCTTCTTTTCAGTTGATCCATTCGTCGACGAATTTTCGCACTTCTTCCAAATTATCAAAGTGTGTATCCTCTAAAGCGTGTTGCATCCACCGGAACAAATAATAATCGCATGGATAATACGCGGGGTGCGGTAAGACTTGCCATTCGAGCTCTAATAGTGTTTGTTTCACTGATGACGCAACGTCAGGTCGAGCGTTGTCACGAAGAAGAATCACTTTCCGTCGTTTACTCGCAATTGGTGGTCGTTTTTCGTCCAATGCTTGCTTCAACTTGTACAATTGGTGTCGATAACCATCAGCCGTGACAGTCTCATGCGGATTTAACAGCTCATAGTACACTATCCCACCAAATACAGAGCATTACTTTTGAACCGTGAATATTGCGTCTCGGAGTGGATGTTGATGGTTCGCCTGGATCCACCCATGATTTTCCGCGTTTCGCATTATCAAAATAGATCCACTTTTCATCCCCAGTAACAATCCGAGACAAAAGACTCTTCTTTTTTGCCTGGCGATCAACGAAATGCAAATGTTCAAATGGCACTTTCCGATAATTGATGTCGAACCCATTTCCCTTCCTTCTGAATTTTCCCATTTCATGTAAATGTTTGGCAACTGTTGTACGATCAACATTTAATGCTCTGGCAAGAGATGGATTCCACCACGATAAAATGACTCTTCTTTTCAGTTGATCCATTCGTCGACGAATTTTCGCACTTCTTCCAAATTATCAAAGTGTGTATCCTCTAAAGCGTGTTGCATCCACCGGAACAAATAATAATCGCATGGATAATACGCGGGGTGCGGTAAGACTTGCCATTCGAGCTCTAATAGTGTTTGTTTCACTGATGACGCAACGTCAGGTCGAGCGTTGTCACGAAGAAGAATCACTTTCCGTCGTTTACTCGCAATTGGTGGTCGTTTTTGGTCCAATGCTTGCTTCAACTTGTACAATTGGTGTCGATAACCATCAGCCGTGACAGTCTCATGCGGATTTAACAGCTCATAGTACACTATCCCACCAAATACAGAGCATTACTTTTGAACCGTGAATATTGCGTCTCGGAGTGGATGTTGATGGTTCGCCTGGATCCACCCATGATTTTCCGCGTTTCGCATTATCAAAATAGATCCACTTTTCATCCCCAGTAACAATCCGAGACAAAAGACTCTTCTTTTTTTGCCTGGCGATCAACGAAATGCAAATGTTCAAATGGCACTTTCCGATAATTGATGTCGAACCCATTTCCCTTCCTTCTGAATTTTTCCCATTTCATGTAAATGTTTGGCAACTGTTGTACGATCAACATTTAATGCTCTGGCAAGAGATGGATTCCACCACGATAAAATGACTCTTCTTTTCAGTTGATCCATTCGTCGACGAATTTTCGCACTTCTTCCAAATTATCAAAGTGTGTATCCTCTAAAGCGTGTTGCATCCACCGGAACAAATAATAATCGCATGGAGAATACGCGGGGTGCGGTAAGACTTGCCATTCGAGCTCTAATAGTGTTTGTTTCACTGATGACGCAACGTCAGGTCGAGCGTTGTCACGAAGAAGAATCACTTTCCGTCGTTTACTCGCAATTGGTGGTCGTTTTTGGTCCAATGCTTGCTTCAACTTGTACAATTGGTGTCGATAACGATCAGCCGTGACAGTCTCATGCGGATTTAACAGCTCATAGTACACTATCCCACCAAATACAGAGCATTACTTTTGAACCGTGAATATTGCGTCTCGGAGTGGATGTTGATGGTTCGCCTGGATCCACCCATGATTTTCCGCGTTTCGCATTATCAAAATAGATCCACTTTTCATCCCCAGTAACAATCCGAGACAAAAGACTCTTCTTTTTTTGCCTGGCGATCAACGAAATGCAAATGTTCAAATGGCACTTTCCGATAATTGATGTCGAACCCATTTCCCTTCTTTCTGAATTTTTCCCATTTCATGCAAATGTTTGGCAACTGTTGTACGATCAACATTTAATGCTCTGGCAAGTTCCGAAGTGGATCGTGTTGGATTTTCGTGCAATAATGCTTGCAAATCTGCATTTTCAAGCTTTCTTGGTTGTCCCGAGCGTTCTTTGTCCTTAATTGATGGGGCAGAATCACCATAAGTTTCGACAAGAATTCTATAACCGTCAGCCGCAGTTTTCTTTTGATTAAAAAACAAAAGCAACGCATGTCGAAAATGCTAAAGAGCTTTCGGAAGTTGCATTTTTACGATGATGTAAACACGACTGTTATTGCTATAATGCTACTAAATGTGATGGATAATGTCAACACTGTAAGAAACAACAGTTATCGGAAACAGCTATTGGAACAAACTGACACTACAGCCATCTGTTGCAAAACACTTTCTATCCTTCTTTTTATTTGAAACAAGAAAAAGGATAGAAAGTGTTTTGTAGCATTTGCAGTGCTAACTAGGCCACAGCCATAATTGACAGACGAACAGACTACTGCAATGCCAATGTTGAGTCTTAAACTTAGAGATGACTCCAAAGATCCAAGATGTGCAGATTGCATTTTCGAATGTAGAAAACAGCAATTTTGATTACGCTGGACACAACGCGAAATTTATATATTATAAACAAAAATTCTAGTCAGAGATTAATTTAAGTAGAACTCAGAAACTGATCGCCAGGAGTACATCGAACAATCAGACGATGCCAATAATACAACTGGTAACTGGTACAATCTTCTCCCCCAATGCGTAACAATCGGGCGTCGTGATGCATTTGCACCTTTTATCGAATGAATTAACCATTCCATTAAACTTTAATGGTATTGAGTTTTTACGCGTGAAGTGTACACAGTATATATCGAATGTAGTTATTAACGTAGCGGCTATCTATTGTAACGCCATTATAATAATACCTGTTAATACGGCCATCGCGATCACCTAATTACAAGTTATTGCGTTATCAAAGTACGCCCTCCATTCAGATTACCCGCCGTATTATTGGCGTAGCAGCAAATTTGTTTCTGAAATTCCGGCGGCTTACGGCAAATGTTCTATTACGATCGATCGTTTGCGTCTCGCAACTTTGCAAATCGTTTTGCTCAAATCGTGATTCAGGTAGAATCCTGATTTTCGTGCCTCATCGAAACGGCACGATTACAAAATACATCCGAGATCCTTCAAGAAACTTGAAAAAACGAGTACTTAAAACCGAATCGTAGAAACTGAGAACTTAACTGAATCTGCACAATGAAAAAGTCGCGCGACTCGACAAAACTTCGAGTCGTTTTACGAAGAACATTCGACTTCATAAGTCACATCGTAGTCACGAGCCAGATGCGGAAGAGAACATGAAATCGCGATCAATCGTCACTGTCAAACGTCACGAAATGCATATTGGAAGAATCCTTGCTGCGAAAAATTATTCGCAAAATTAATAGTAGTAAAATTAAGTAGACACCAGCGAGGAGAGCCATTTTGCACTCGAGCTGAAGGAAGCCACGAAAGTGACGTGAGGAACGAAGATTAGCTGAAATTGCGAGTGGGCGAAACTTAAGGTCGGACGTAATAGTGCGTATTTTCTTAATGGACGTACGAGAATGTGGTCTGACGAGAAATGACAACGTATCACGGCCACTTGAACGGTGAACTTGCCCGCAAACGAGATTGTTAATGGAACGAAGGGACACGCCCTGCGAACGGGATCCCCGCATTAAGGTATCCTCGCGCGCGCATTTGTATATGCGAAGCCAAGAAGCCGCATTAAATTATTTCTATCGATCGAGCTGTCCGGAGCATTGTCCCGGTTTGCGTTTACGTAACTTAAGTTTGAGCGATGGCGGCTCTAGGCTATCCAGCCAAGCGACCACGGCCGTGGCACGGCTCGTTCCTCGTCCTGCTGCTTCGTTCCTGTCAATCGCAGGACCTCCGACAGTAGCCAATGGGATCGCATGCAAAATATTGCGCACCCATTTTCCCTCATCTATCCCGGCGCTATTCCGCCGAAGGCGGAAGGCCCGGCAAGGCTCCCGCGAGTCGTAAAGTCGGCTCGCATTCTGCTTCTTTACTCGCGGATTCGTCTTCACTCGCAATCGATCGCGAATTAACCGTCTTACCGTATATACACCGTTAAAAATTGTGCGTCCATATGTTAAAATTTTCTTGTGTTGCCATGTTTTGATTACTACTTCAATGTAAAATTAACATACAACTGATGTTATTATTTTTATAACAATTTTATATGTTAACTTCATAACTTAACATTTTGTGTACGTCTCTTAGAAATGGAATATTATTTCAAATGCTTTTAACACAATAATTTTAAACAATCAACATGTCACAAAGTCAGTTTAACATTCTAAAAGAAGTTAAAGTAAATCTTCAAATATTCATGAACTTTGACATATGAAATAATCAAATTTACTAAAATTAAATGTTTCTATCAAAAATAATTTAAGTTGAAATAATTACTATTATGTGTTAATATAACATAAAAAGTAAATGTTCATATCGTACGAACGAAACTGTTCTATCAACTTTTCTGATGAGTCATTGTAACTTCTCTTCCATGTAGTTTTCAATTACTTTGTATGTTATTTTTACATCACACTTAAAGTTACAATAAGAAAAATAAATGTAAAGTATTGTGTTAATTACTTAACATTTCTAGTTTATCAAGAAGTAACACATGACGAATGAGTTACTTTAACTTAAAATTTAGAGTGGACTTTCTGGGACATGCAAAAAATGTTAAAATTAACATTTTATTTTTTACTGTGTAAAAGGCAAGGCATATGAGACGTGGCACATTTCAATACACCGTTAAAAATTGTGCGTCCATATGTTAAAATTTTCTTGTGTTGCCATGTTTTGATTACTACTTCAATGTAAAATTAACATACAACTGATGTTATTATTTTTATAACAATTTTATATGTTAACTTCATAACTTAACATTTTGTGTATGTCTTTTAGAAATGGAATATTATTTCAAATGCTTTTAACACAATAATTTTAAACAATCAACATGTCACAAAGTCAGTTTAACATTCTAAAAGAAGTTAAAGTAAATCTTCAAATATTCATGAACTTTGACATATGAAATAATCAAATTTACTAAAATTAAATGTTTCTATCAAAAATAATTTAAGTTGAAATAATTACTATCGTGTGTTAATATAACATAAAAAGTAAATGTTCATATCGTACGAACGAAACTGTTCTATCAACTTTTCTGATGAGTCATTGTAACTTCTCTTCCATGTAGTTTTCAATTACTTTGTATGTTATTTTTACATCACACTTAAAGTTACAATAACAAAAATAAATGTAAAGTATTGTGTTAATTACTTAACATTTCTAGTTTGTCAAGAAGTAACACATGACGAATGAGTTACTTTAACTTAAAATTTAGAGTGGACTTTCTGGGACATGCAAAAAATGTTAAAATTAACATTTTATTTTTTACTGTGTAAAAGGCAACGCATATGAGACGTGGCACATTTCAATACACCGTTAAAAATTGTGCGTCCATATGTTAACATTTTCTTGTGTTGCCATGTTTTGATTACTACTTCAATGTAAAATTAACGTACAACTGATATGTTATTATTTTTATAACAATTTTATATGTTAACTTCATAACTTAACATTTTGTGTACGTCTCTTAGAAATGGAATATTATTTCAAATGCTTTTAACACAATAATTTTAAACAATCAACATGTCACAAAGTCAGTTTGACATTCTAAAAGAAGTTAAAGTAAATCTTCAAATATTCATGAACTTTGACATATGAAATAATCAAATTTACTAAAATTAAATGTTTCTATCAAAAATAATTTAAGTTGAAATAATTACTATCATGTGTTAATATAACATAAAAAGTAAATGTTCATATCGTACGAACGAAACTGTTCTATCAACTTTTCTGATGAGTCATTGTAACTTCTCTTCCATGTAGTTTTCAATTACTTTGTATGTTATTTTTACATCACACTTAAAGTTACAATAACAAAAATAAATGTAAAGTATTGTGTTAATTACTTAACATTTCTAGTTTGTCAAGAAGTAACACATGACGAATGAGTTACTTTAACTTAAAATTTAGAGTGGACTTTCTGGGACATGCAAAAAATGTTAAAATTAACATTTTATTTTTTACTGTGTAAAAGGCAACGCATATGAGACGTGGCACATTTCAATACACCGTTAAAAATTGTGCGTCCATATGTTAAATTTTCTTGTGTTGCCATGTCTTGATTACTACTTCAATGTAAAATTAACATACAACTGATATGTTATTATTTTTATAACAATTTTATATGTTAACTTCATAACTTAACATTTTGTATGTCTCTTAGGAATGGAATATTATTTCAAATGCTTTTAACACAATAATTTTAAACAATCAACATGTCACAAAGTCAGTTTGACATTCTAAAAGAAGTTAAAGTAAATCTTCAAATAATCATGAACTTTGACATATAAAATAATCAAATTTACTAAAATTAAATGTTTCTATCAAAAATAATTTAAGTTGAAATAATTACTATTATGTGTTAATATAACATAAAAAGTAAATGTTCATATCGTACGAACGAAACTGTTCTATCAACTTTTCTGATGAGTCATTGTAACTTCTCTTCCATGTAGTTTTCAATTACTTTGTATGTTATTTTTACATCACACTTAAAGTTACAATAACAAAAATAAATGTAAAGTATTGTGTTAATTACTTAACATTTCTAGTTTGTCAAGAAGTAACACATGACGAATGAGTTACTTTAACTTAAAATTTAGAGTGGACTTTCTGGGACATGCAAAAAATGTTAAAATTAACATTTTATTTTTTACTGTGTATTTATATAAAATTACTGTCATTTTATTGCAAACGCGTCCTTTTATTACGTCGTTTTATTCAGTCGTATCAGACTCATGTTTTATACTTGGGAGTCTTGGGTAATTGAAAATGCGAAGCTGTTTAAGTAATTTCCGAGTCACTCCAGCCAGTTAATTTAGAAAATTTTATCACTGACTGTAATAATGCGATGAAACAATGACAACATTAACATATTAACATATACAATACAGACGTATTATTTGATGCGTGCCAAAACGCCACATGATGAATTATAATTATATTCTAATTGTCTGTATGAATCTAAATCTAGTTTAATTATCTAACGTATTCTCTATATAATGTTTCAATTAAACTGTCATTTGCGACATAACAAGAAGAAACTAATGCCTTCCACGCAACAAACTCAAATAGAGTCGATCTTCATCGATCTGAAAGCCAAACGAACCTACGTCATTAAGAAATTCGCTATGCCCGCGCACAATGCATGACACAATTTTGCAAACGGGCCTCGACTGTTCGAGGAGAACTTTTTTCCCCTCGCTAAACATAGACTGGCCGTACTTGTGCCTCGGCTAAAGTACTCGCAAGTGGGTCACGGAATATTTGTGATCAATGTCCGTTTCAATGCGAAAGAGCAATTTTTCTCGGGGAAACTTTTCTATTCTCGTGGGAGTTCTTATCGCGAAGACGATTATTTCACGATCCGCGACGTCGCTACTTTAATCCCAAAAAATACGCCGCATAAATACTCTCCCGCGCCAACTACTCGCATACTCGCGCACTTTCATCGCGGAAATTTATCTCTACGCTTTTCACATTCTCTCGTCGATCCTGCCGCGTGGGATCGTATCGGCGTATTTCAAACGACACTTAAGACTTGATAAAAAAAAATAAAAAAGATCAGATCTTACATCCGATTTACACCTCGCCTCCCTGCATTTGATAAGACACAACAAGGTGCACGAAACACTCACCTGTATGAAGAGCCAAGACGTGACGAGCGCCAAACTGCTGTACTGCCCGTTGAATCGATAATGATACGCGTAGAAGGAGAAGTGATACAAGTAGAAAAATCTGAAACAGAAATGAAGACACTCGTCAGACTCGTATCCTGCAAAATGATCGGAGAAGGACGCAGGGTGCAAATTTTCGCGTTATTTGCAATAGCAGACAGCGGCAACAGCCACCAACGTGCGCGGAGACATCATGACGCGACGACGGCGACGAAGAAGACGACGGCGGCACGATCGGCGCGACAAATAAGTGACAAATTAAAGCGACGTAAGCTGAACGTAAAATCACGGAATGCAACGGGACTCAGCCGGTGATGCGCGCGTAATCTCGAAAATCCATAACATCAAGCCACTTAACGGGTTACATAACGTAACGATACACACGGCACGTTCCCACCCCGTGGCAACAGTATGGACGAACTATCGATCAGATCGTATCAAGTTTCAGCCTATTGAAATATCGAGGGTGACGCGTTGCGCGGCTAGCGGCTATGCGTCGTTATTACGACCGAAAAAATATCGCAGGTAACGCAATATGCGTTATCGAGCCATGGTGACACGCGCGACTCTCATAAAAAAGTATCGGATGTTACAAACAATTCCTCGAGCGGCTCGTGCGTGAGCGAGTGCATAATTTTTCTCTTTTTTCCCTCGATTTTTCTCTCTTTTTTTTAATACCGGACAGTTGTTGTCCATGTGAATCTTTCTCAAGGAGCGATTAGCTGGAGGAACGCTTGGAAAGCGAACATGGATGAAACGAGTGAAACAAAATTGATATCTCAACTTCCCACGGTGTTCCTAATTAATCGCGTAACGCGACCAAGGACGCTTAACTACGGAAACTTCCCGATTTTATGTCCCGAAAAATCATAAAACCTCTCTCTCTCTCTCTCTCTTTCTCATCGCGTCGAGAATTAATCCAGCTCGCGGGTTTACGATAAATAAAACGCAGAAACACTTTATCTCTTAATCCTCCCTTAACTGAATTATTTGTTACGCGTCGCCTTTCAATCCCGTAGACGAGGAGATTCCTTTCCCACCGTGACCGCCATTTTACATTTTTCCCGACTATTTACCGGGTTCGCCTGGTTATTAAATTCTATGATCTATCAAAAATTACCGGATCGCTTTTTGAGAGAATGAATTTCAGCTGAGGGTTAACGTACATTTATTTAAAACGCGTCTCGATGCGCTGATATCTTAGGATAATCGAATCGGTAGAATTTTATATCCATATGGAGGCATTTCCGGATTAACCCGGATACGTCAAAGGTTACACACATACACACGCACGTCTAAGCGGATCCTGTGTAAAGACACCATACTTCATCAGGATCTTACCGGTTTTAACGCCACACTCGACGTAATTCTTTACGCTCTTTCAGCGACGGCTGTAATCTCAATGGATGAAAAATATAACAAATAATAATCCTCTGAATGACGCCGATGAACGCGTTACATACGTTCGTTCGCGTAAACTGATATCTCTCGATTCTTGGTTTCACGACGGCGTTAAATGCTACAAAATAAGACACAACAAAAAAAAGATTAAGAGCTCCGCCAATTCGTCATGATTAAGATTACGCGTGAATAGAACCGATCTCTTTGCATTCCGGATGGAAGAAGCGCGGAGCGATCATTTCTCGTTGCAGTTTCCGCTGATGAACGGCGTTTGGGTGATGAGGGAGGGGTTGTAATCAAGTGATTTTTACGAGGAGCTGTTACGGGGTCGCCAATATTTACGGATCAGGGCGGGGTTGAGGCAACGCCGCCACCCTTAACCGAAGAAAGAAGAGCGATCAGCAGGGGTGTGGTGGACGATGATAGAAAAAGAAGTCGGGGTTTGTAGGTATATCCCCTCGACGTGCACGACGACTAATTTCCTAGAGTATATGACGGAACTTTAGCGTCTCAATCAACCCGTAATATCCGATACGCGCAGAACGCGCCATAAATAGTTGCTTATCACTTATCACCGCAATTCATCGAGCAATACTTTACACTCGCGATGAAAAATTCTCTCGTGTTGAAGACAGGTAAAATTTGGTCAACATTATACACTATACATATACAGGGTGTCCCGGGTTTTAACCGACAAACTGCGGGAGCATGTTCTACTAGTGGAAGAAAAAATTCTTATATCGAGTTTGCTTAGAAATGCTTTATTACAAAGTTATAAACCAATATTGAAAAGAAATATGAGACAAGTAACAACGGATTTTTTCACAAAAATATAAATTATCTACGCAATGATTTAGTGACGCATTTCAAAATGTTGTCCTTGCACATCGATACAAGCTAGACATCGACGTAGTACAGAATTTGTTACGGTACGACATTCCTGAAAATTTTGTTGCATCTCAGTAACTGAATTAGTAATTCGTTGCTTTAAATCTATCTGGTACTCTCCTGTTAGGAAATCTACGTTGATACTCTCGTACGGCAGCTCGTGCATTTCCGTCACAGAATCCGTACACGAAATTAATATCGGTGTATTCCTCATTTGAAAACACTCTTGGCATTCTGATAGTAATTGCTAGTTCACACGACGATTGAAATCTAACGGCTACTGTTGCGAAAGTAACAATCGTACTGAATCGTTTCGACATAGTGAACATGAATACATGTGAATACACATAACATAACATCTTCGACCTTGCAAATTCTACACTATGTTCCGTTGTTACTTATCTCATATTTCTTTGCAATATTGGTTTATAACTTTGTAATAAAGCATTTCTAAGCAAACTCGATATAAGAATTTTTTCTTATTTCCACTAGTAGTAATTCGTTGCTTTAAATCTTCAAGCGAGATTACTTCTGTACTGTAAACTTTATTTTTTAAAGTTGCCCATAAATAAAAATCAAGAGGCGTTAAATCGGGCTATCTTGGAGGCCAGAAAACCGGTCCTCCTCGACCAATCCACCTATGAGCGTAATGTTCGTCTAACCAGTTTCTAACTTGTCTAGCGTAGTGCGATGGACAACCGTCTAACTGTATCCAGCTGTTTTGGCGAAACTGCAGTGGCACATTTTCCATCAAAATTGGTAAATCGTTTGATAGGAATCTTCGAAAAGATTCTCCGTTCAATCGGTCAGGTAAAAAGAACGGACCAATAAGCCGGTCCTGAAGCATACCCATCCAAACATTACATCGAAATTCGTGTTGAAAGTTTCTTCGTCTGGTAGTACGTGGATTATTATGAGCCCATACATGGCTATTATGAGAATTGAATATGCCTCGTCTTGTAAAGGTCGCTTCATCTGTCCATAATATCGTTGATGAGAAAAGATTGTCCCTTTCTACTGCATTCACATACCAGTTATAAAATTCGACTCGTTTCTGATAATCGATTGGAAGTCATTCTTGTACAGGTGTGTAATGATATGCGAATCTGTCATCAGCACGCAATGTTCTCGAAATAGTGTTTCGTGATATCTGCAGTTGAGCCGAAGCACGTCGAACACTTTGTGTAGGAGTATTATCAAAAAGATTTAAGATTCTTTCCGAGCGTCGTCGGTGTCTTAGAGCTGAACGAACATCATCATGTTCATTCATAGGTCGAAATGAACCCAAATTACGTAATTGCAAATGGGTATTACTAAACACAGAACTATCTGGTACTCTCCTGTTAGGAAATCTACGTTGATACTCTCGTACGGCAGCTCGTGCATTTCCGTCACAGAATCCGTACACGAAATGAATATCGGTGTATTCCTCATTTGAAAACACTCTTGGCATTCTGATAGTAATTGCTAGTTCACACGACGATTGAAATCTAACGGCTACTGTTGCGAAAGTAACAATCGTACTGAATCGTTTCGACATAGTGAACATGAATACATGTGAATACACATAACATAACATCTTCGACCTTGCAAATTCTACACTATGTTCCGTTGTTACTTATCTCATATTTCTTTTCAATATTGGTTTATAACTTTGTAATAAAGCATTTCTAAGCAAACTCGATATAAGAATTTTTTCTTATTTCCACTAGTAGAATATGCTCTCGCAGTTTGTCGGTTAAAACCCGGGACACCCTGTATATACACTATACATATATTATACAACAGTGCGATATCGCAGAGTTGATATAAATACTGATTAAAGATCGTGAAAGGCTCATCTTCGTATATATCAAATTTTGGCAATTATGTACTTTAACGGACCCAGCCCCGATGACCTTGACATATGTTGTCAAGGTCACCCTCCTGAGTGACCTTGAAGAGGTTTTAGCCGTCGCTCGTTGTTTATTAAAAAGTTATTAACAAAAGAAGTTTAATAATTTTGCACGAATTTTCAGCTGTCCACGCGAAGCAAGGACTTGAGTTTGACATATAGTACAAAGGTCACCTTCCTGAATAACCCGCACTAGGTTTTAGTCGTCGCTCGTTGTTTGTTAAAAAGTTATTAACAAAAATGTTTAATGAATAAAGCATAATTGTACGATACCATATACGTTTACGAAAGAGTATATTTGATGGAATTTTAGCTTTAAATCAGAAATAGGTTTGGGTTAGGTTATATTTTCCGAAACTGGAGCCCCGGACACATTTGCTCGTTTTCAGCCCGCTACGCGGGAGGGCGGGGGAAGGGGCTTTGCCACGGAATCCGTGGCGTGTACCAGGTGATCAAAATCTGCACGGTGAAATCTGTTACACTGGCCCTGGCGGGGGGGAGGGGTAAAGCCCCGCCCTCCCGCGAAGCGGGCTGAAATCGAGCGTATGTGTCCGGGGCTCCAGTTTCGGAAAATATAACCTAACCAGGTTAGGTTAGGTTAGGTTAAGTTAAAGCAGAGAATACTTTTTATTTAACTGTTTGTGCTTTTGGTTAAAGTGAAAAAAACTTTGTACTTATATTAAAAGAAACTATTCTATATATTAACAATTCACTGCTTTAAATGACTTTCCTTTCTTCGTTCATATACATATTTGTCGTTTATATCTTTCAATATTCAATATTCTTTCAAAATAACTACTATATTTTCGAAATTTCTTTTGTTAATAACTTTTTTTATAAACAACAATCGACGACTAAAACCTAGTGCGGGTTATTCGGGAAGGTAACCTTTGTAATATATGTCAGTATCATGTTCTTGCTTCACGTGGACAGCTACAAATTCGTGCGAAGTCGTTAAACTTTCTTCGTTTATAACTTTTTAACAAACAACGAGCGACGGCTACAACTTCTTCAAGGTCACTCAGGAGGGTGACCTTGACAACATATGTCAAGGTCAAGGTCATCGGGGCTGGGTCCGTTAAAGTACATAATTACCCAAATTTTTATAAAATTAAAGTTTGACAAAATTAAATTGAATCTTTCTCTTGCAACAATCTAAACAGATTTACGATGAAAGGAGATGAAGAGAGAGACAAGAATAATGAAATGCAATGCTGGAAAGAAAAGATGATAATAATAACGATGCATCCAGGTAACACAAAATCTGAAATACACATCGAAAGAATATCAAAGGCGATATGTATAAATGCTCAGGATTTGAAGATCTCCATTCTCGAGTAAGACCGTTTGTCCTGAAACGACACGCTGCGACTGCGTTCGTGCGCGTCCGAAATCTCACGATGTGCAAATTTATGTACGGCGGGCGTTGGTTCGTAAACGCCTTGCATTACGGTTTACGACACTGCCAGTCGTAAAACGCAGTTTAGGCGGTGGATGCATCCCATTTTCGTCGCGTGGCGACGCAGACGGGACCCCGAAGCAGACATCCAGCGAATCCGACCACATTTCGCGTCCGAATCGAATCAACAAAACCCGGCGTGATTAAAAGCGACGTCGTTGTTTCACTCTTACTCGACTAGAACGTGGTTTATCACAGAGTGCAGAGAGGTGAGTGCAGATTTCCTTCGTATCCCGACGAAGGACTGCAGTACTGATGGAAATGATATTTTTATATTTTTACACTTTGACTTGCAAGAATAACAAGACACAAAAACTATCGAGAGCGCGATGTGATGGACGTCGCGCTTGCATGAGGAAAGAACTCGAAAGGATCGCGAAGAAATAAAAGACGCGAAGGAACGAGAGGGAGCGCCGGACGACGGGGATGGGAAAGAATGCGCCACCGAAATCCCGCGTTACGTATTCCGAGGACATAAGCTCTAAAGTGTCCCACGCTCGGGGAACCGCAACCATCCGACGACGATTCATACGTCTTTTCCGGCAAAGGGGGAGGGCAAAGAAGGAGGCTGGAGACTCTCCAAACGCATTCTGAATTCATTGAATAGTGCTACCCCTCCTACCCCCGGCCGGAAAACTCCGGGGGTTACTTTCGGACTTGCGAACAAGCTTCTCCTGCCCGATGCAGCCCTGGCGAACTTTTCACGCTACGTATTATTTAACGAACCAATGAGTTTACTTGATCATAATTATGATCATTTTTATTATTTATTGGGTCGTCCGGAAAGTTCGTGCCGATTTTTAATACATGGCGTTGGAACATGTCTGAATATATCAATGTTATTGAAAACATACGATTCATATACATATGCTTAAAGGTGACATTTCAACGCATCTTTAGGAAAAAAGTTGTTTCAGATAAATTGATTCGTGTCAGTTTTGTACTCTTTTGAAGATGGAAGAAAACAAAGAACATTTTAGACACTCGATGCTTTTCTATTACCGGAAAGGCAAAAATGCCTCACAAGCAACAAATTCGATATGTTCTGTTTACGGAGAAGGCGCTTTAGCTGAAAGAACCGTACGTAAGTGGTTCGCTAAGTTTAGAGCTGGTGATTTTAACCTTAAAGACCAAGAACGCTCGGGCAGACCTCTACTACTGATGATGACCAAATCAAGACACTGATCGAGAATAACCCGCGCTACGCGACACGCGAATTAGCAGAGATACTGAAAATATCGAAAACCACTGTCCACGATCGTGTAGTGAAGCTTGGTTACGTAAGTCGCTATGGTGTATGGGTTCCGCATAATTTGGCCGAAAAAATTTAATGGATCGCATTTCCATCTGCGACTCGCTGTACAAGCGCAACGCAAACGTACCATTTTTGAAGCAATTAGTGATGGGTGACGAAAAATGGATCATTTACAACAATGTAGAACGAAAAAGATTCTGGGGTAAGCGAAATGAACCAGCATTAACCACTCCGAAAGCCGACCTTCGTCCAAAAAATGTCATGCTCTGTGTCTGGTGGGATTGGAAAGGAATCCTATATTATGAGCTCCTACCACACAACCAAACGATAAATGCAGATAAGTACTGCTCGCAACTGGACGAATTAAAGACAGCGATTCAGGAAAAACGTCCAGAAATAGCTAATAGGAAGGGCGTCGTGTTCCATCAGGACAATGCCAGACCTCATGTTTCTTTGACTACCCGACAAAAATTGTTGGAGTTTGGCTGGGATGTGCTACCTCACCCACCGTATTCACCAGACATTGCACCTTCAGACTTTCACTTATTTAGGTCTTTGCAAAATTCTCTTAGCGGCAAGAACTTCAACTCTTTGATCGACATAAAAAACCACCTGGAGGAGTTTTTCGCCGAGAAACCTAAGAAGTTCTGAGAGAATGGAATCTTCCAGTTGCGTGAAAGATGGACAAAGGTTGTTTAACAAAACGGTGCATACATAAGTCAATAAATATTGATCGACATAAAAAAATGTTGCCTTTGAATTTTCCTTCAAAATCGGCACGAACTTTCCGGACGACCCAATATATTGGGTCGTCCGGAAAGTTCGTGCCGATTTTTAATAGATGGCGTTGGAACATGTCTGAATATCAATGTTATTGAAAACATACGATTCATATACATATGCTTAAAGGTGACATTTCAACGCATCTTTAGGAAAAAAGTTGTTTCAGATAAGTTGATTCGTGTCAGTTTTGTACTCTTTTGAAGATGGAAGAAAACAAAGAACATTTTAGACACTCGATGCTTTTCTATTACCGGAAAGGCAAAAATGCCTCACAAGCAACAAATTCGATATGTTCTGTTTACGGAGAAGGCGCTTTAGCTGAAAGAACCGTACGTAAGTGGTTCGCTAAGTTTAGAGCTGGTGATTTTAACCTTAAAGACCAAGAACGCTCGGGCAGACCTCTACTACTGATGATGACCAAATCAAGACACTGATCGAGAATAACCCGCGCTACACGACACGCGAATTAGCAGAGATACTGAAAATATCGAAAACCACTGTCCACGATCGTGTAGTGAAGCTTGGTTACGTAAGTCGCTATGATGTATGGGTTCCGCATAATTTGGCCGAAAAAATTTAATGGATCGCATTTCCATCTGCGACTCGCTGTACAAGCGCAACGCAAACGTACCATTTTTGAAGCAATTAGTGACGGGTGACGAAAAATGGATCATTTACAACAATGTAGAACGAAAAAGATCCTGGGGTAAGCGAAATGAACCAGCATTAACCACTCCGAAAGCCGGCCTTCGTCCAAAAAAAGTCATGCTCTGTGTCTGGTGGGATTGGAAAGGAATCCTATATTATGAGCTTCTACCACACAACCAAACGATAAATGCAGATAAGTACTGCTCGCAACTGGACGAATTAAAGACAGCGATTCAGGAAAAACGTCCAGAATTAGCTAATAGGAAGGGCGTCGTGTTCCATCAGGACAATGCCAGACCTCATGTTTCTTTGACTACCCGACAAAAATTGTTGGAGTTTGGCTGGGATGTGCCACCTCACCCACCGTATTCACCAGACATTGCACCTTCAGACTTTCACTTATTTAGGTCTTCGCAAAATTCTCTTAGCGGCAAGAACTTCAACTCTTTGATCGACATAAAAACCACCTTGAGGAGTTTTTCGCCGAGAAACCTAAGAAGTTCTGAGAGAATGGAATCTTCCAGTTGCGTGAAAGATGGACAAAGGTTGTGAAACAAAACGGTGCATACATAAGTCAATAAATATTTATCGACATAAAAAAATGTTGCCTTTGAATTTTCCTTCAAAATCGGCACGAACTTTCCGGACGACCCAATATTATCGGAGCTGGGACTATTGACATTGGATCAACGGAGATCTTTGGCGGATTTGTTGTTCTTACGAAGTATTATTAGCGGACGTATAGATAGCCCGGAAATTGTGATGCGGGTTAATCTGCGCGTTCCAGGTAGAGTACTCAGACACAGTGATGTATTTTCGGTGGGGCTTCATTCTACGGTACATGGTAATCAGAAGCCCTTTAATCGGTTATGCATGTTGGCCAATAGTTATGCTTCGCATTTGGATTTTTTTTGTTCGGCACCTGACTCAATAAAGAACACTTTCCATAAGATTAACTCCATTTCCTGCTCTCAGTAAGTGTTTTTTCTTTTTATTCTAATGACTTCTTACAATATTTTATTTTGTGTTATGTTGTTTTTTTTATTATTTTATTTGCGGACCTGACTATTTCACCCGAGACATGCGTATAATTTATTAAGAATTTATTTTGAAATGCTTCATACTGTACGTTTACATTTACTTTAGCTCAATATTATATACGTTAGCTTAATTTTTACTGCGCGTGTTTATTTATTCTTGCTCAATATTGAATTTTGTATTCTTGTATATTGTTACATGTGGCTAAGTTATTATGATTATGTCTTTGTGTGAGTTTTTATTTATTCTTGCTCAATATTGAATTTTGTATACTTTTATTTTTTCTTGCTCGATATTGAATTTTGTACAATTTTATTTATTCTTGTGCAATATTGAATTTTGTATACTTTTATGCTATTACATGCGGCTAGGTTATTGTGATTATGTCTTTATGCCTTGCGTTTGTATTTACTTTAGCTTATTTTTATTTTGCATACGTTGCGTTCGTATTTGCATCTGTCTTGCCTTAATGTTGTATTGCGTTCTTGGACTTTTTTACTTGCTATATGCGTTTATTAAGTTTAAGTTACATGCGTTTAATTAATTTTATTAGGCTGAATCTTTATTCTTTGTGTGCAATTGAATTTAGTTGTCTTGATATGAGTTTATTAAGTTTAAGTTACATGCGTTTAATTAATTTTATTGGGCTGTATTCTTATTCTTTGTGTGCAATGGAATTTATTTGTCTTTTTTAACGACTTTAATCAGAATATTTGGTTGGCATAATGCTTTTTTTCTTTATCCTGCTTTCACTCGATTTTGAACTTTTCGGTTCTGGAGTTTGCGATTTGGATTATTGTATTGCTTATTTGATTATTTACGTTCATTGTTATCCTGCTTATGATCTTTTGTGTGACACTAGAGGGTAATTTCCCGTTCATTGAATAAATTAAAAATTAAAAAATTAAAAAAACATCTAGATTGCACTAACGGAAGTCGGAAACCGCAGTCGACAGCGCGGTCGCTGCCGATTAATCGATTAATCGATTAATTGAGTTTCCGAGGGAAACTGATCAGCTTGACTTTGACAACAACATAATAGTCGTTAATCTTTTGTTCAGGACTTCACAATAGCGTCATGAAAAATTCTTGCTCTCAGTATCGCGTGTAAATGTTGTGTTCAAAGGTGAACATCTTGATCAATTATACATCTGCGAACATTGGACATTGGCAGAGGTGTTTGAATTATTTCCTCGCGAGAGGAAAGGATGTGTTACGTGAAAAAGGAAGGGTGTGACGAGAGATACGAAGGGTACCACCGAAAATTCGCATCGTCGCTCGGTCATGAATTTACGAGATATGGCTCTCGCGTCGAATCGCAGGGAGGATACTCACCGGGGCGTGCTTCGTCTTACCTCCGCCTTACCTCTGATGCAGTTCGTAACAATCAGTTTCGGCACATGCCTGACAGATTTATAATATGAAGGGACACGCGAAGGGACAGGCGTCGCAAGATAAATCCAACAAATACCATGCCGAAAACGCTTCTTATTAGAGTATAATCAATAAATAACCAGCCCGTATATACAGGGTGGCCCATTTTAATTTATACAGTCGATTTTTTAAAAAACTAAAAGAGATACGAAAAAATGTTTCAGACAGACATGTCACGATTTCGAGGGGGACATAAGATGATATGGTACCAATGGTGGTTTGACCTTGAATAGTCGTTTGAAGGTCACGCGAAGATCACCTTCAATTTCTTAAATTGAAACCCCAACTTTTTATTGCAGATTCTTATTCTCCATCGAAAAGTAAGTAACTTTTGTCTGAAACATTTTTCCGAAAAATGTCATCTTATGTCCTTAAAATGTCCTCAAAACTCATCTTAAAGATCATTTTAAGGACATAAGATGACATTTTTCGGAAAAATGTTTCAGACAAAAGTTGCATGTTTTCTCGCGTAGAATTCGAATCCGTAATAAAAAATACCATGTCTCATTAAAAAAAAATTTCAGAATTCTAACTTCCGGTCTGAAATTTTTTTTTAATGAGACATGGTATTTTTTATTACGGATTCGGATTCTACGGATATCATCCGGTTGATTTATATTTAATAGAAACGGGATAATGCGTCGCCGGTCTGACGCCATTAATCATAATTATTGTAATATTAACGGATAGATAATATTATTAAATCGCTCTTAGCTAAATTCTAATGATCCTTCTACGTCATCGCGGACCCAACGAAATATATATTTAAAGAAATCAATTACGATTTCGTAAGCAGTGCATTTCCAATACGAAAGAGCGTTCGAAAAAAGCTTCAAGACCGAAATATCTTTAAACAGATTTTTTGACAAAGGATCTCTAATTATTAAACAGCGACGAAGGGGATGCAAAATTGTGCTGCTCCTAGAGATTCGCATGTTTTCTTCCGAGGAGCAATAGAAACGGGACAATGCGTCGCCGGCCTGACGCCATTAATCATAATTTTTGTAATATTAACGGATAATAGATAATATTATTAAATCGCTCTTAGCTAAATTCTAATGATCCTTCTACGTCATCGCGGACCCAACGAAATATATATTTAAAGAAATCAATTACGATTTCGTAAGCAGTGCATTTCCAATACGAAAGAGCGTTCGAAAAAAGCTTCAAGACCGAAATATCTTTAAACAGATTGTTTGACAAAGGATCTCTAATTATTAAACAGCGACGAAGGGGATGCAAAATTGTGCTGCTCCTAGAGATTCGCATGTTTTCTTCCGAGGAGCAATAGAAACGGGACAATGCGTCGCCGGCCTGACGCCATTAATCATAATTTTTGTAATATTAACGGATAATAGATAATATTATTAAATCGCTCTTAGCTAAATTCTAATGATCCTTCTACGTCATCGCGGACCCAACGAAATATATATTTAAAGAAATCAATTACGATTTCGTAAGCAGTGCATTTCCAATACGAAAGAGCGTTCGAAAAAAGCTTCAAGACCGAAATATCTTTAAACAGATTTTTTGACAAAGGATCTCTAATTATTAAACAGCGACGAAGGGGATGCAAAATTGTGCTCCTCCTAGAGATTCGCATGTTTTCTTCCGAGGAGCAATAGAAACGGGATAATGCGTCGCCAGCCTGACGCCATTAATCATAATTTTTGTAATATTAACGGATAATAGATAATATTATTAAATCGCTCTTAGCTAAATTCTAATGATCCTTCTACGTCATCGCGGACCCAACGAAATATATATTTAAAGAAATCAATTACGATTTCGTAAGCAGTGCATTTCCAATACGAAAGAGCGTTCGAAAAAAGCTTCAAGACCGAAATATCTTTAAACAGATTGTTTGACAAAGGATCTCTAATTATTAAACAGCGACGAAGGGGATGCAAAATTGTGCTGCTCCTAGAGATTCGCATGTTTTCTTCCGAGGAGCAATAGAAACGGGACAATGCGTCGCCGGCCTGACGCCATTAATCATAATTTTTGTAATATTAACGGATAATAGATAATATTATTAAATCGCTCTTAGCTAAATTCTAATGATCCTTCTACGTCATCGCGGACCCAACGAAATATATATTTAAAGAAATCAATTACGATTTCGTAAGCAGTGCATTTCCAATACGAAAGAGCGTTCGAAAAAAGCTTCAAGACCGAAATATCTTTAAACAGATTGTTTGACAAAGGATCTCTAATTATTAAACAGCGACGAAGGGGATGCAAAATTGTGCTGCTCCTAGAGATTCGCACGTTTTCTTCCGAGGAGCAATATCTTTCGAAAATCGCTTACTTTTGCGACGTGCGAGCGAACGAAGGGGCACGAGGAGAAAAAACGTAGGGGACAAGGGAGCGGAAGGATCCCGCGGCGATGTTCTAGCGTAAGGGAGGACGGGCGTAGGTCGCGCTTTAACGGCGGCGGCGCGCAGGGTGGAAAAGGAAGACGAAGAGGGTGTAGCCGTCTCCATAACTGTACGGTCCACTCGGCTAACGTAAGTATATTGTCAATCAATCCATGGTATAAAAGCAATCTGAGCTCCGGACGACGGGGCGGCGGCGGGATCCCGCGGGGCGTAGACGGAACCGAGGGACTAGGAAGGTGAAGCGATGGAAGAGAGGCGAGTGCAAACAATCCCCCGCGCGTCTCGGGAAAAAGGAGGGAAAATGACAAGGAGCATGCTGGAAAGGAGGAAGGAAGGAAGGAAGGAAGAAGTTCTTTCCTCTAGCCACTCGAAGGACCCTATCCAACAAGTAGGATGAAACGAAACTCGCGCAGCTAGTATCAGTGCTCGTACGTGTACACACGCGGCTGTACCTGTGTACGTGTGTACAGGGCGCCTCAGAAGCTGCGCGAACGCGCCTCTGGACCGTAAACAAATATTCCGAATCGTATTTTACATAACGACCCCACGAGGGTGATGATTGTTCCGCAGGTGGCAGTCTCGTGGTGACGAGCGTTGAAAAAGAGAATCGACGAGAAGCGAATGCGAGGAAGACGTGAAGCGGGTAGCTTCTGAGCGGTCCTGTACGACGTACAGAACCGCGTGGGTGCAGGCGGGATCGTGTGCACGTGTACGTGTGCGGTCAACCCGGCGTGACCGGGTGGATATGGCCGATGGTAGGATATACCCGGAGAAGCTGTGGAGGGTCCTAGCATTCTCGAGGTGGCGCGGTGTTCTGTTCACGGGAAAGCCCCGAGTGCTGAGAAAATATATCGGTCTGACCGCCAAGAGAGACGACGACGACGAGGACGAGGACGAAAACGTCGCTGTCGAGCGATCGGATTGATGGATCTTCCGAAGATCGCGGAATGCGACACGTCGCAAGTCGGATGAACATTTTGGCGTTAAACGCAAGAACGCTTAAAGCTTCTATTCTAATTACGTCGCGGAAATACAAATCCCGTGGCACAGGTTCCGCGCAATTCCGGAATGAAAATCGGGTACGAGCTAAATTCCAATCTAAAAGAGAGAGGCAAAAGAGGGAAAAACCAGGGCAACGCAGTCCCAGTCGCGTAAATGAATTTACACCTTATCGATCCTCCGGTACACCGGAAAGACACCGGTAAATGAACGCAGCCTTTATCTCGGTCAAGACGACGACGGGGGTGGTTGTGCACCGGTAAATAAGGTTATGCCCCATTGTGGTCCGATGGGAGAGACCACCCCCGATGTCCCCATCGTGTTCCGGGACGGCAGGACTAGCGGAAAATGAAATAATATCGGCGTAAACACACGGGGACGGACGCCAAAGAGGCCGTACGTAAATAGGTAAGAGAGTTTACGGCTATAATACGGAAAGAGGAGGAGGACTCACTCTGCTCGAAGGGCCAGGGAGATAGAACGGAGACCGGAGGGTGACACCGGGGAGCGCCGTGGGACGCTACCATGTGGCGTCAGATTGTCAATGGCGAATCTGGGTAATGTATTTACGGAACGTATCCCGCGTTCGATTTTTCGCACGTCGGAGCGACCGGAAGAGGGCCGTCGATATCCGGGACAGCCTCGGGATTGTTTAGTCATCCTCGCGATTGACGTCGCCCAATCTCACGATCAGCGCAGATAGCGATCCGCCATCATCACCAGGCACGCGTTATCCGGAACGGAAATCGCGCGACGTGTCGAGTTTTCGAGCGGGTCGACGGAGGGAAAAAACCCATCGAGATTCTAATGCAAAAGGGAGCCTCGCCGCCTTCGTCGTCTTAACGATACGCAGAGGACACGGACGGCACATGCATTGTTCCGTCAGCATTGTCGCGGTTATTCTCCCGCAGCGCACACATCCGCTCGGCGCACGATAATCCCGCACTTTGCGGAATAAGCAACGATTTTCGAGTCCTATTCTATATTATTGCCGGCGAAACACGGAGGGGATGAGGGAGGGTGGACGCGTGTGTATAAGCAGCGTAACATCGGTGGGCCGCATTAAAGGGCGGATAAACCTGCCAAGGCGTACAATAACGCGCGCGGGCTTTGGAGACCTCCTCTCAATGCCGTTCCCAGTCTCCTTTTTCGTCCGCAGGTGGAATCGCATGATTAATGATCCTCAACGGCGCGCCTTACTCGGCCGGCGCACTCGGGAAGGGATCATTTTATCACGCTCAGCGGATTTCGCCGACCGGGAGTACGTATTTTCGCAATTCTCCCGCGGAGAAGGCACTCTCGCCAGACTAGGAATTCAATCGGCGACTGTAAAAAGGGCCATGAATGCACTCGGCGCCAGGGATCGGCATCAACGATATTTTCAGTAATATTTTCAGCTTTGATTAACAATTATTTTGATAATCAGTAATCAACTTCGAGAAATTTATTATTTAAGTAGTTATCAGCGTACAGCACCAATTCCATACAGAACAAAATGAAATTAACGCAATATTTCACTATTTAAATTATTTTTTTATCAGTCATAAAAAATCCTACTTCAACTAATTTTATTAGAAAAATATTGCGTTGAATTAATTTTTTTCTCTATATAATTGCTGCTGTACGCTAATGACACTGACACTGATTACTGAGTGATGAAATAATTGAAAAATTTTTCGGTCTGATTACTGATTAATCAAGTAACAAAAATATTTTATACTATAATTACTGATTAATCGAATTAAAAAATTTTCACTTTGATTACTGATTACTGGAGTAATTGAAAAATTGTTTATTGTGATTACTGATTAATCGAGTAATTGAGAAATTGTTCTTTTTGATTACTGATTAACCGAGCAATTGAAAAATTGCTTATCTTGATTACTGATTAATCAATTAATCGGGAATTATTTTTTCCTGTTAAATAAATAATTAAATACTCAAGTAATATTAATTTATTATTAATATTTTGCCGATCCCTGCTCAGCGCCATGGGATCATTCTAATGTGTGAGTGTTAAAAAAATAATCTAAAATAATCTAAAATAATCAGCATCGTGAGAAACTAATCTTCGGACTTTCAGTTCTGCTTGCTTGGCCATCGGAGATGAGAGATGAATCTATTAGCGGACATGACGTTCATCACAGTGCACACCAATGGAGTGGAAACAACTTGGTAAAACACGAGAAACAATTTGGTTAAAAAATCCGTCATTTCATGTCTGAAAGATTCTGTTTTACATGTGAAACCTGCGTGTGCATCGACGAAACCACCGCACCGAGACGTCAGAATTTCGCACAACGTCCGGGTCGACGCGCGGTCATCGGAGACGTCCAGTTACGGCGTCCAGAACTACCTCGAAATTACCCATATGCTGGAGCCCGGTTGTGTCCCCGCGGATTACGTGGACACGAACTCGCGATGAGGCTTGTAAAGCGAATTTCGGGGACGAATTTCGCAGCTCGACCGAAAGACCGCCGTCGAGCCGATACCAGCGGGCCCTGATATCGTTAATATTTCATCTTATACCGGCGAGAAACTTGATGGAAACACGTTCATAGCTAACGATGAAGCCCGTTTTCGTGCTTCCCGATGGCAGCACGTGGTTTGTGACGGCACGTAACCGGGGAGCTTTATCCGCCACGTGAAATCCGCACTCGGCGGAGATTCAGCTCGGCTTGCAGTGCGGCTAAAGACTCGCCGCTCGCTTTGCCGGTCTTCCTACACTTCCGGTGAGTTCTCTGCGATTAAACTATTAACTAGCGAGTTAGAATAGGTTACTGCTCACGCGAGAGGATAATGGATACAGTTGCGTTTACGAATGTTCCTTTCACGCTTCGGTTATTGTAATCTTATTAAGTATAGAACTGTGTTACGCGACTGTTGCGTTAAGCATGTAGAATTGTATCAGATATGCTAACTTGCTGGACGGATATATTGGGTTGGCCAAAAAGTAATTGCGTTTTTTTTATATAAATAAAAAGGCGAATTTTTCATGGGAAACAAAAACTTTATTAAACAATATATTGTCCATTTTGTTTGATTATCTTTTGCCATTTTTCAGGCAACTTCATGATTCCGCGCTCAAAACAGTTCTTATCTTTTTCAGCAAAACACAATTCCAACAACGATTTCATATCCTCATCAGCAGTAAAGGTTTTACCATTCAAGGCGTTTTGCAAAGAACGAAACGAATGGTAATCTGATGGTGCCAGGTCTGGCGAATATGGTGGATGTAGTAACACATCCCATCCAAGCTGCAACAATTTTTCACGAGTGACCAAACTTGTACGTGGTCTAGCGTTATCATGGTGAAACACAACACCTTTGCGATTCACCAATTCTCGACGTTTCTGTTTGATGGCATCATTTAATTTATCCAGTTGACGACAGTATACGTCTGAATTAATGGCTTGATTCCTTGCAAGCAGCTCAAAATACACAATACCTTTAAAGTCCCACCAGACTGACAGCATAATCTTTCTTTGGTGAACATCTGCTTTTGAAGTGCTTTCAGCAGGTTCATCACGATCTTTTTCGTTTGACGTTGTTGTAGACGATCCATTTTTCGTCGCCTGTTATCATCCGTTTCAAAAATCGATCATTTTCCTCACGTTTTAAAAGAGAATCGCAGATGTCAATACGCTTAGCGAGATGAATTTCTTTGAGCTCATGTGGTACCCAAATATCGAGCTTACTAATGTATCCAAGTCGTTTTAAATGGTTTTCGACACTCGATTTCGATACGTTAAGATTCTCAGCAATCTCTCGGGTCGTTAAACGCCAATTGGAATCTATCAGTGCCTTTATTTTGTCATCATCAATTTCGATTGGCCTTCCTGAGCGTGGTGCATCTTTCACATTAAAATCTCCAAATCGAAATTTAGTACACCAATTTTGACACTGCCGCAGTTTTAAAGCATCTTCGCCATATATTGGGTTGGCCAAAAAGTAACTGCGTTTTTTTTATATAAATAAAAGGCGAATTTTTCATGGGAAACAAAAACTTTATTAAACAATATATTGTCCATTTTGTTTGATTATCTTTTGCCATTTTTCAGGCAACTTCATGATTCCGCGCTCAAAACAGTTCTTATCTTTTTCAGCAAAAAACAATTCCAACAACGATTTGATATCCTCATCAGCAGTCAAGGTTTTACCACTCAAGGCGTTTTGCAAAGAACGAAACGAATGGTAATCTGATGGTGCCAGGTCTGGCGAATATGGTGGATGTGGTAACATCATGGTAACACATCCCATCCAAGCTGCAACAATTTTTCACGAGTGACCAAACTTGTACGTGGTCTAGCGTTATCATGGTGAAACGCAACACCTTTGCGATTCACCAATTCTCGACGTTTCTGTTTCATGGCATCGTTTAATTTATCCAGTTGACGACAGTATACGTCTGAATTAATGGTTTGATTCCTTGCAAGCAGCTCAAAATACACAATACCTTTAAAGTCCCACCAGACTGACAGCATAATCTTTCTTTGGTGAACATCTGCTTTTCAAGTGCTTTCAGCAGGTTCATCACGATCTTTTTCGTTTGACGTTGTTGTAGACGATCCATTTTTCGTCGCCTGTTATCATACGTTTCAAAAATCGATCATTTTCCTCACGTTTTAAAAGAGAATCGCAGATGTCAATACGCTTAGCGAGATGAATTTCTTTGAGCTCATGTGGTACCCAAATATCGAGCTTACTAATGTATCCAAGTCGTTTTAAATGGTTTTCGACACTCGATTTCGATACGTTAAGATTCTCAGCAATCTCTCGGGTCGTTAAACGCCAATTGGAATCTATCAGTGCCTTTATTTTGTCATCATCAATTTCGATTGGCCTTCCTGAGCGTGGTGCATCTTTCACATTAAAATCTCCAAATCGAAATTTAGTAAACGAATTTTGACACTGCCGCAGTTTTAAAGCATCTTCGCCATATATTGGGTTGGCCAAAAAGTAACTGCGTTTTTTTTATATAAATAAAAGGCGAATTTTTCATGGGAAACAAAAACTTTATTAAACAATATATTGTCCATTTTGTTTGATTATCTTTTGCCATTTTTCAGGCAACTTCATGATTCCGCGCTCAAAAAAGTTCTTATCTTTTTCAGCAAAACACAATTCCAACAACGATTTCATATCCTCATCAGCAGTCAAGGTTTTACCACTCAAGGCGTTTTGCAAAGAACGAAACGAATGGTAATCTGATGGTGCCAGGTCTGGCGAATATGGTGGATGTGGTAACATCATGATAACACATCCCATCCAAGCTGCAACAATTTTTCACGAGTGACCAAACTTGTACGTGGTCTAGCGTTATCATGGTGAAACGCAACACCTTTGCGATTCACCAATTCTCGACGTTTCTGTTTGATGGCATCGTTTAATTTATCCAGTTGACGACAGTATACGTCTGAATTAATGGTTTGATTCCTTGCAAGCAGCTCAAAATACACAATACCTTAAAGTCCCACCAGACTGACAGCATAATCTTTCTTTGGTGAACATCTGCTTTTCAAGTGCTTTCAGCAGGTTCATCACGATCTTTTTCGTTTGACGTTGTTGTGGACGATCGATTTTGCGTCGCCTGTTATCATACGTTTCAAAAATGGATCATTTTCCTCACGTTTCGAAAGAGAATCGCAGATGTCAATACGCTCAGTGAGATGAATTTCTTTGAGCTCATGTGGTACCCAAATATCGAGCTTACTAATGTATCCAAGTCGTTTTAAATGGTTTTCAACACTCGATTTCGATATGTTAAGATTCTCAGCAATCTCTCGTGTCGTTAAACGCCGATTCGAATCGATCGGTGCCTTTATTTTGTCATCATCAATTTCGATTGGCCTTCCGAGCGTGGTGCATCTTTCACATTAAATCTGCAGATCGAAATTTAGTAAACCAATTTTGACACTGCCGCAGTTTTAAAGCATCTTCGCCATATATTGGGTTGGCCAAAAAGTAATTGCGTTTTTTTTATATAAATAAAAGGCGAATTTTTCATGGGAAACAAAAACTTTATTAAACAATATATTGTCCATTTTGTTTGATTATCTTTTGCCATTTTTCAGGCAACTTCATGATTCCGCGCTCAAAAAAGTTCTTATCTTTTTCAGCAAAACACAATTCCAACAACGATTTGATATCCTCATCAGCAGTAAAGGTTTTACCATTCAAGGCGTTTTGCAAAGAACGAAACAAATGGTAATCTGATGGTGCCAGGTCTGGCGAATATGGTGGATGTGGTAACACATCCCATCCAAGCTGCAACAATTTTTCACGAGTGACCAAACTTGTACGTGGTCTAGCGTTATCATGGCGAAACGCAACACCTTTGCGATTCACCAATTCTCGACGTTTCTGTTTGATGGCATCGTTTAATTTATCCAGTTGACGACAGTATACGTCTGAATTAATGGTTGATTCCTTGCAAGCAGCTCAAAATACACAATACCTTTAAAGTCCCACCAGACTGACAGCATAATCTTTCTTTGGTGAATATCTGCTTTTCAAGTGCTTTCAGCAGGTTCATCACGATCTTTTTCGTTTGACGTTGTTGTAGACGATCCATTTTTCGTCGCCTGTTATCATCCGTTTCAAAAATGATCATTTTCCTCACGTTTCAAAAGAGAATCGCAGATGTCAATACGCTTAGTGAGATGAATTTCTTTAGCTCATGTGGTACCCAAATATCGAGCTTACTAATGTATCCAAGTCGTTTTAAATGGTTTTCAACACTCGATTTCGATATGTTAAGATTCTCAGCAATCTCTCGTGTCGTTAAACGCCGATTGGAATCGATCAGTGCCTTTATTTTGTCATCATCAATTTCGATTGGCCTTCCTGAGCGTGGTGCATCTTTCACATTAAAATCTGCAATCAAATTTAGTAAACCAATTTTGACACTGCCGCAGTTTTAAAGCATCTTCGCCATATACATCACATAACTTTTTATGAGCTTGCACAGCGTTTTTCCCTTTTCGGAAGTAATAAAACAAAATATGAGGAAAATGTTCTTTTTGATTTTCCATTTTGAAATCGACGGCAAACAAACAATTGTTAACGAAATCGTGTACTTTCTTTTTGTAAAACAAGCTTGAACTGAGTTGTTAACCTACATAATGAATTTGCGGTTTAGAATGAAGTTAGTTACATTTCAATGTATGTCCATCTATGGAAAAAAACGCAATTACTTTTTGGCCAACCCAATAGTTCACGGCGTTCCGCGAGAGATTACGCCATCGTCGATCGTCTCCGCGGTCAATACAAAATGAAATTGTCGGCATTCGACGTTGCGTTGCTCGAATTTGAAATTCTATTTATCACGTTTGTGTCTATCGATCACCTGTTTGCCGTCTTCTGTTGACATCTAACAAGGCCACAGAGGAAAGTATAAATTCGCTTGCTTGCGGAGACATACAGACATTCGACGTTTAGTAATTTTGGTAACATCGGCGAAGAGCAACCGTAACGAGAAGCCCGGAAAGTGATAATAAAGCGAGTGACCGTTCTGACTCCAATCCTCGACACTGTATTCTTCATAATAAAGAACAACGATTATAAACCAATTTGTGTCTTATAAAATAAAAGTAATAATAACGCGTGTACGCCTATACGAGGAACGAGCGAGTGATGTCGCGTCTCAGCCGGAATAAAACAAAAAGGAGATGCTTGATGAATACTCGACGGACGACAAGCTTCGTTTTAGATACGTTTCATTATTCTCGCTTTTACGGTTCACCTGTACACCGGCGAAACATCGGAGCGAGCGTCCGTTACAGAACGGAGTATCTACGACGAGCCGCTGCCGATCGAAACGATGCAAGCTGACGGTCCACAGGATCGCGATCGCGAAATCCATTCGCCGTGTTTCGTCCTTGTCGATGCGTATCATTGACAGATTTAGGAAAAAGCGGTCGCCGGGCTGGGAGCTGCTTTAATTGGCGCCGATGAAATTCCGAGTTTCTCTCCGTTCTCGCTCTTCCCACGAGCGTCGAAAATAAACTGGAGTGTGTGTGCAGCCCCGACGAATCCATTTCGCGCGCTCTAATGAATCCGAAGTTATCGATGTGTAAAAATTCGCGCTAAACGTCGCCCGATCGGTGCTTACGGGATACGGAGAGGACGGCGATAAACGCCTGGACGATTTTATTCCGCACGCTGTGCAACTGGCAAAAGAGAGAGAGAGAGAGAGGAAGAGGAGGGAAATGAGAGGACTCGAGCCGCGAGTTTACGATCGCGATCGCGCTTCGCGATCCGCCCGGGGAGTTTCGCAGAGGTGCAAAATTCGGGCTCGGAATGAAATCGTTAAACGCGATAATCTCCGCGCAGAGCGGATGCTGCACAGGTGGACGGACGATTGGGTGTCGGGTCTTTTTAGGGTGTCGTTACGTTCGGACGATCGTTCGCGCGTCTCGAGCGTCGAGCCTCGCGTGCACGAGGCTTTGGTAGCGCCTTTTAACGTCCCTGCGTTTCCGAGATTGCGAGCGTTTACGGATGGTAGGACGGACCGAGTACCGCCCAACCACGTGTTCTACTTTTGACGATCCGGTTTTTTTCCCGTTCTCTTCTCCTCGCGATAAAATTTCGATGTTACTACGGTGGTTGAGTCGGATCGATTGATTAGAGGGTCGTTCTCGGAAAATTTTGCCGTACGCAGATGATCTTGGCGTAAACGAAACCTTCGCAGCTGGTCCGGACAAAGACAAAGCGACTTAATGATATTTTGGATGGAAAGGGGAAACCTACTCACAAAGAGGCGACCGACCGTGCCAACGGATTTGCGCTAAAACCATCCCTGACGAAATGAAGACTATGCAAATCCTGCGGGATCCTTTGAGCTTCGAGCTTCCCGGTCATTTTTCCGCATTGTTTGTGGCACAAAGGGAGATGCAGGTGAGTTACCGCGAAAGGAGCCTGCCCAAGGACAATAGTACCTGCCAGAATCGCCAGGGTGATAAGGGGAAACGGGACGAGGAAACCGCTGGAGAGCCAGCTGAATAGAAACCGCTGTTTTGCTTTTGCCCCGAGAGAAAGTTCTATCCCGAAGATGAATGCGATCATTAGTCTGCGGGGGAAACTGCGAGAGGAGTCACTGATCGAGATCCATTATTCTCGGTATATTTTCGTAGGATCACAAGGATCGCAGGAGGGCCCGACTTTGATGGAGAAGCACGAGGATCCGAGAGAGAGAGAGAGATCTCGCTGACAAATTGTCTTCGCTTCGTCAGTGGACCCACGAAACCGTTTTGTGATTCGATACTCGAGATCTGCCCCGTAAGGTGAAAAGTCGAGGGGCAGCGGTTCCACAGGGTAGTTCATTAGCCAACGAAGGGCGCACCTTTGTTAATTCCGCACCCCGTGACGGGTCCGGCAGGTTGATCAATCAGAAATCAATCCGTCCGCTCGGCAAGAATTCCAGCAACTTTCCTGAACGCATCTCGCTTCTGGGTGAATAAGAAACGATCATATCTTGAGAGTCGTTAAAAGGATAAGAAAATATACTGCTCCTACAAGGAAAGGTTTTTAGGTGTTACACTCGGACTTCAAAAATTTTTTGCATGTAGGTAGGGAGGTCCCCAAATAGAAGAAAAATTATAAAAGTAGCGGCCCAAATGCATATTTGCGCGCTATGTGCGCAATTTTCGATGTTAGGTTAATTACTCAAAAATGCTATTTCCAATCGAATTCTTTACATTTTTTATTTCACCTAATGCACAACGCTTGAAAAAGAAATCAAAACCAAAATTAAAACTGAAGGAATTAAAAACCTCCCTTGACCAAATCTTTTATGTCCTCGTTATGGATTCTGATCAAATCTATTTAAAGTCGCATACAATAAATCACGCAGAAAGAGCAAACTACGATTTGCGCAATGTACAATTATTCCAAATTGTGTGCATTGGCAGTTGCAGTAAAAAATTAAAAATGTTACGATGCAAATACCATTTTTGAGCAATGGGCCTTTTATACGCACTGTGCTCGCGCGGCACGAGATTACATTAGACGCTCGTATTTTCTAAACACACACAGAAGTACACACACGCACACAGAAACACATACGCGCACGCACACACAAAATTATTCAAAGCAATATAAATGTGCATTAGGTGAAATAAAAAATGTAAAGAATTCGATTGGAAATAGCATTTTTGAGTAATTAACCTAACATCGAAAATTGCGCACGTAGCGCGCAAATATGCATTTGGGCCGCTACTTTTATTTTTTTTCTTCTATTTGGGGACCTCCCTACCTGCATGCAAAAAATTTTTGAAATCCGAGTGTAACACCTAAAACCCTTCCCTTGTTAGTTTCCGGACTTGTTAACGTAGCGTCATCGTTCGTCTCACACAGCTGACACAGCCCAGTCGAAATATTTCAAGACAGCGATTTTGATTCACCACTAAATTGCCGATGATTACTACTCGTGTGCCTCGCGTGATCTAAACTCATGCATTGATCCGCGATGTTAATCACGTTCGAACGACTTTAGATCCAGATCAACAGCTCAGCATGGCGCCCGACAATTAACGACAGACTCAGCCCGGAATTACGCCGTCAACCGGTGCTTCCATCAAGCTGGCCAAACAAAATCGACCGTATCGGTCTACAAATCAACCGATCATCGCATCGGTGCGGCGATGATCGCACGAATCACGCACGCGATAGGATCAGCCGTCTTCTAAGTGCACAGTCCCGAACTTCCAGTAAGACCTGTAAGAGGCGAAAAATAACTAGGAGACTGCATTAGATTTGAACTCGAACTCTCCGGGATCCCTGGTTCACACGCCTAGGTCTTAGGCTGTACGGCCAATACTCCTACTGTTGTGATCAACTTGTTTTCATTCCGATCCTCTATACGACCTGTCAGTCTCGACTATCTTTCCAGATCTTACAGCTCGGCCAGCCTGACATTACATTCGTCCTCGAATGTCTCCAAATCGTCGGTTCACTCCACTTGAGTCCCTCCCAACCTCCATTTTTGGTTCACTCTTCTGAGTCCCTCCCAACCTCCATGTTGGTTCACTCCTCTGAGTCCGTCCCAACCTCCATGTTGGTTCACTCCTCCGAGTCCTTCCCAATCTCCATGTTGGTTCACTCCTCTGAGTCCTTCCCAATCTCCATGTTGGTTCACTCCTCTGAGTCCGTCCCGACCTCCATGTTCAGGCTTCACTACCGGCCAGCTGCTTCTCAACTCCCTCCTCTCCGAGGGGTAGCGGATGAATCTCAACTGTCTTCGAGGGGTAGCGGATTTTATCCCACTTCTGAATTGTAAGAGGCGAAAAATAACTAGGAGACTGCCTTAGATTTGAACTCGAACTCTCCGGGATCCCTGGTTCACACGCCTAGGTCTTAGGCTGTACGGCCAATACTCCTACTGTTGTGATCAACTTGTTTTCATTCCGATCCTCTATACGACCTGTCAGTCTCGACTATCTTTCCAGATCTTACAGCTCGGCCAGCCTGACATTACATTCGTCCTCGAATGTCTCCAAATCGTCGGTTCACTCCACTTGAGTCCCTCCAACCTCCATTTTTGGTTCACTCTTCTGAGTCCCTCCCAACCTCCATGTTGGTTCACTCCTCTGAGTCCGTCCCAACCTCCATGTTGGTTCACTCCTCCGAGTCCTTCCCAATCTCCATGTTGGTTCACTCCTCTGAGTCCTTCCCAATCTCCATGTTGGTTCACTCCTCTGAGTCCGTCCGACCTCCATGTTCAGGCTTCACTACCGGCCAGCTGCTTCTCAACTCCCTCCTCTCCGAGGGGTAGCGGATGAATCTCAACTGTCTCCGAGGGGTAGCGGATTTTATCCCACTTCTGAATTGTAAGAGGCGAAAATAACTAGGAGACTGCCTTAGATTTGAACTCGAACTTTCCGGGATCCCTAGTTCACACGCCTAGGTCTTAGGATGTACGGCCAATACTCCTACTGTTGTGATTAACTTGTTTTCATTCCGATCCTCTATACGACCTGTCAGTCTCGACTATCTTTCCAGATCTTACAGCTCGGCCAGCCTGACATTACATTCGTCCCCAAATGTATCCAAATCGTCGGTTCACTCCACTTGAGTCCCTCCCAACATCCATTTTTGGTTCACTCTTCTGAGTCCCTCCCAACCTCCATGTTGGTTCACTCCTCCGAGTCCTTCCCAATCTCCATGTTGGTTCACTCCTCTGAGTCCGTCCCGACCTCCATGTTCAGGCTTCACTACCGGCCAGCTGCTTCTCAACTCCCTCCTCTCCGAGGGGTAGCGGATGAATCTCAACTGTCTCCGAGGGGTAGCGGATTTTTATCCCACTTCTGAATTGTAAGAGGCGAAAAATAACTAGGAGACTGCCTTAGATTTGAACTCGAACTTTCCGGGATCCCTAGTTCACACGCCTAGGTCTTAGGATGTACGGCCAATACTCCTACTGTTGTGATTAACTTGTTTTCATTCCGATCCTCTATACGACCTGTCAGTCTCGACTATCTTTCCAGATCTTACAGCTCGGCCAGCCTGACATTACATTCGTCCCCAAATGTATCCAAATCGTCGGTTCACTCCACTTGAGTCCCTCCCAACCTCCATTTTTGGTTCACTCTTCTGAGTCCCTCCCAACATCCATTTTTGGTTCACTCTTCTGAGTCCCTCCCAACCTCCATGTTGGTTCACTCCTCTGAGTCCCTCCCAATCTCCATGTTGGTTCACTCCTCTGAGTCCTTCCCAATCTCCATGTTGGTTCACTCCTCTGAGTCCGTCCCGACCTCCATGTTCAGGCTTCACTACCGGCCAGCTGCTTCTCAACTCCCTCCTCTCCGAGGGGTAGCGGATGAATCTCAACTGTCTTCGATGGGTAGCGGATTTTATCCCACTTCTGAATTGTAAGAGGCGAAAAATAACTAGGAGACTGCCTTAGATTTGAACTCGAACTCTCCGGGATCCCTGGTTCACACGCCTAGGTCTTAGGCTGTACGGCCAATACTCCTACTGTTGTGATCAACTTGTTTTCATTCCGATCCTCTATACGACTTGTCAGTCTCGACTATCTTTCCAGATCTTACAGACCTAAGTAGGTAAAAGTAGACAAGCTGCAGCCTTAATGAGGGCTAATCGGGGGAGCCAGCATACGTTTCACGCACTTTTAACGGTTGCGCATGTACGCGCGCACATCCCATAAGAACGCTCGCGCTCTCGCACCTGTACCCCGTACCTGTACTCCGAGACGGCGGCGTTCCTCTCTCGATGGGGCCCACGCGTGTTTTAGTGCCCGCAATCTTCCCGTCTCCTCTAGGGCCGCGCCCGACGAACAAGACAAGCGGGAGAGCGTCTCGCGCCTGTAATTTTCACGCCGTTCGCCCAGTCGGTTTGCAAATGTGCGAATGATAGCTCCGCTCAGCTCGACGCGGCTCGGCTCAGCTCGGCCGAGGATGATTGCAGCACGCGTGCGTTCTCCTTTTCGTTCTTCTTTGTCTTTGTCTCGGCCTCTCGTCGGTGGCGGGAACGCGCGAGAATGAAGGAGGGCGGAAGCGTGATCCGTCTTTCGTCCAACGAGAGAACAACGAGGGAACGAACGCGCGCGATTTCGGCATCAGTGAAAGGTGCGTCTTTTGCATATCGGCCCTCTGGCCCCCTGAATACTCGGCCCGTTGGGATCGACGCGAGCCGGGCCCTGGTGCAATTTCGATACCCTCGTTAGCGAAATTCGACGAGGCACCTACCCCTCCGAGAGAGCCTCTTGGCTCGGAGGCAACTCGCGGTGCGCGGTAAGTATCACTCTCGAAACTTCATTTGCCGTAATGTTCGCGAATTCGTACCCTCGCCGCGATGCAATCGGCATGTATCGGAAAGAAATTGTCCGTCCTCCACGGCAATCGGACGAATCATGAATCATGAAACAAGGCGTTCAACATTTGCATGGTTCTTTTTACGCCGCTGTGTATTTATCAGTATTTAACACAGAATCTTTTTACAAATTTAGCGAGCGTGAAACGCCGATAAAAATGATATCGCAATCTCAACGTTGCGGCGATAAAAAGTGTGCAGTCTTTAATCAGCGATCGCGCTCGAGCTTTCCTCTCGACAACGCGGTCAGGATCGCAAATGACGCAAAGCTCGTCTCGCTTCAATCTTCGTACCAAAAGGGAAGACTTTACTCTCATGACGCTCGTCGGCGCAGTTACCAAAAATGAGTTGGCAGTTACAGCGATCTCGTTAGCGCTCTTATAACGCAAAACGCCGTCTGCTTCATTATCGCATTTTTTTTCGAAATCACTGGACGCTGATCTTCTCGCGTAAGCGCGGTGAAATTTTAATGCTGATTTCAGGGAGTGAAAATTTGCCGTGGCAAAACAAAAAGTGGAATGGGCCCGGCGCACAAAGTGGATCGCACGCGAGATATTGGAGTGCCTCTGGGCGGTTATCTCGCGGCCACATTGACATCAGTTCGAAGAGTGCAATTTGATGCCTCCTCTCCCGATGATAATCACGCGTCCGCCTTAATGCACGAAATTCATGATGGGCCCCGTAATGCGCAGTTACACACCTCGGAATCATACACGTGGCAACAATCTTACACGTTACCTCGAGCGATGCAAAAATTGAATTACCACACGCGTAATTTCGACATGCGCATCAATAAAAACGCCTGCCCGGGCTGCCCGGGGGAAATCCGCGAACTGCAATGAGCGGTTACGACGTGATTGGCCTTTAATTTTTCTATCGAGAAAATAAGTATCCCCTGCGTCTGCGGTCTGCATTCACGTTATGAATCGCGAAAGAGAAACTCAAAAACTCCCGGATCTGTAGGCTCTGCTTTTCCGCTTTCTCACTTGTCCCTTCTATTTTCCCTAGGTTCGTCGCTGCATCAGCAAGCCTCGTCGAATGGAGCACGCCAGGCTGTTCGGCGAGCTTTATAACGCCGGTGACTGTCTGCTGGGTGATTTAGTGCGGTGAGCCACGTGAATTTGCGAGAAACAACGAGGTGTAAAGAACACCAGCCCTCTCTCTTTCTGCCGCTCTCTCGGGCCGACGAATCTTGACGATATTCAGGTCCGGACAAGGCGGCTTTAAGTGCGAGTATACGGCCGAGCACGGACATAAACCAAGAAACTACCTTGCATAACCACGATCTCCGTAGCTCCGAGGTACGCTTTCCAGAGTACGGCCACGCGATACAATCCGTCTCGGACATTGTCGGCTATATTTCGACCCGGTAATGCTCTTCTCGTCCACGTGATGCTGGTCGAGCACGGTCCGCCTCGTGGGAAACACACCCTGCAGCTTACGATTTAATTCCTCCAAGCATGAAGATATACAACGGAAATCTTCCTGTATCCTCTCGCCCTGTACGTTGTGTGTTTAAGAGTAATCGAGCGAGCAGAGCGAGAGGTCGAAGAGTACTCGACTACGCTTTTACTGCAGGTACTTTTACTCTGTTTCAGGATTAAATGCTATGTACGTTTCATGAACAAGACAGATACATAATTTTTTATCTTCAAAATTAAAAGAGTATGTTTGATAATTACAATGTTAAATACTTGTTAACAATTGTAACGCAGTATTAATAACATTTTGTAATTACTTTAAAACTTGCGAATTATGTATTTCACCTTCGTGTCACACATTTTATGTACTTTAAGCATTGAAATATACAATTAGTAGTATTTTTAGTATTCTTAGTAGTATTTTCCCTATAATAATATTTTTTTCTATTTTTGAATGTTACATATATATTTCAGATAGGTATGTGTGTATGTACGGTGTTAAATGTATAATAATAAGAAAAAAAGATAACAATTATATAAAAACATGAAAGTTAAGAGTTGATCCTAGTAAATGCACAAGAAAACTCAGGTCGAGTACAAAGTATAGAAAAATATCGGTGCGTCTTAACATGTGAAAATAAGTAATAAAGATTCTGCAAGTATTTTCAAATATACCTAATATTTAAAGTTTAGCAAAAAAGAGCAACTCGATCCTTCGCATATACTACATAGTAAGTACATGATCGGCCTCGCCGATCCGTGCACTTGGCACGAGATACTACCGTGTCTCTTGATTACCTAGATCCAATTGCATTAATATCCAAGTAGCATGCCTTTGCAATGCGGAACACATTCCAGCACGCAAAAGTTGTCCTCTCCATTTCTCTTCTTCGTAATCCTATTGTCGGTTTCACCTTCCTATTTCCTTCATTGAAATTGTCTCACGATAATAAGTAAGCCGCACTTGCCGCTCGGTCGCGATCGTGAAGAAGCTGCTGAGATAAAGTGCCTCACACCCTTGAATTGATCGCGAATTCACTGGGATTCCTTATCATTTATGACGATTTTATTCATTACGCGCGCGCTTCTCTAGTATATCAAACAGTTATTAGGGGTGTGATTTAGTTTTGAGGGTTTTTTTGCTCAAAAACGCATGTATTTAAATATGATAATGAATGAATACCTTCATCAAAATATTTTCCTTCGTTTTCTATAACTTTTTCCCATCTTTCTGGCAAGAGATGGATTCCACGATGATAAAATGACTCTTCTTTTCAGTTGATCCATTCGTCGACGAATTTTCGCACTTCTTCGAAATTATGAAAGTGTGTATCCTCTAAAGCGTGTTGCATCCACCGGAACAAATAATGATCGCATGGAGCAATGTCCGGAGAATACGCGGGGTGCGGTAAGACTTGCCATTCGAACTCTAATAGTGTTTGTTTCACTGACAACGCAACGCGAGGTCGAGCGTTGTCACGAAGAAGAATCACTTTCCGTCGTTTACTCGCAATTGGTGGTCGTTTTTCGTCCAATGCTTGCTTCAACTTGTACAATTGGTGTCGATAACCATCAGCCGTGACAGTCTCATGCGGATTTAACAGCTCATAGTATACTATCCCACCAAATACAGAGCGTTACTTTTGAACCGTGAATATTGCGTCTCGGAGTGGATGTTGATGGTTTGCCTGGATCCACCCATGATTTTCCGCGTTTCGGATTATCAAAATAGATCCACTTTTCATCCCCAGTAACAATCCGAGACAAAAGACTCTTCTTTTTTTGCCTGGCGATCAGCGAAATGCAAATGTTCAAATGGCACTTTCCGATAATTGAAGTCGAACCCATTTCCCTTCTTTCTGAATTTTTCCCATTTCATGTAAATGTTTCGTAACTGTTGTATGATCAACATTTAATGCTCTGGCAAGAGATGGATTCCACGATGATAAAATGACTCTTCTTTTCAGTTGATCCATTCGTCGACGAATTTTCGCACTTCTTCCAAATTATCAAAGTGTGTATCCTCTAAAGCGTGTTGCATCCACCGGAACAAATAATGATCGCATGGAGCAATGTCCGGAGAATACGCGGGGTGCGGTAAGACTTGCCATTCGAACTCTAATAGTGTTTGTTTCACTGATAACGCAACGCGAGGTCGAGCGTTGTCACGAAGAAGAATCACTTTCCGTCGTTTACTCGCAATTGGTGGTCGTTTTTGGTCCAATGCTTGCTTCAACTTGTACAATTGGTGTCGATAACGATCAGCCGTGACAGTCTCATGCGGATTTAACAGCTCATAGTACACTATCCCACCAAATACAGAGCGTTACTTTTGAACCGTGAATATTGCGTGTCGGAGTGGATGTTGATGGTTCGCCTGGATCCACCCATGATTTTCGGCGTTTGGGATTATCAAAATAGATCCACTTTTCATCCCCAGTAACAATCCGAGACAAAAGACTCTTCTTTTTTTGCCTGGCGATCAACGAAATGCAAATGTTCAAATGGCCCTTTCCGATAATTGATGTCGAACCCATTTCCCTTCTTTCTGAATTTTTCCCATTTCATGTAAATGTTTCGTAACTGTTGTACGATCAACATTTAATGCTCTGGCAAGTTCTGAAGTGGATCGTGTTGGATTTTCGTCCAATAATGCTTGCAAATCTGCATTTTCAAGCTTTCTTGGTTGTCCCGAGCGTTCTTTGTCCTTCACACGTCTTAATTGATGGGGCAGAATCACCATAAGTTTCCACAAGAATTCTATAACCGTGAGCCGCAGTTTTCTTTTGATTAAAAAACAAAAGCAACGCATGTCGAAAATGCTGTTTCGGAAGTTGCATTTTTACAATGATATAAACACGACTGTTATTGCTATAATGCTACTAAATGTCATGGATAATGTCAACACTGTAAGAAAGAACAGTTATCGGAAACAAACTGACACTACAGCCATCTGTTGCAAAACCCTCAAAACTAAATCACACTCCTAATACATTAAGTATATAATGTACATTATGATATGATAAACTACGTATGGTCCTATGTAGGACCAGATGTGGGAAACCTTTACCTCTAAATTTTAAAGAATATCAGGATGAAGGAATAAGATCCTTAGTAGGTACTAATAATGTAAACCTCAACAAAATTTGTACTTTGAAATATCAGGCATAACGTAAGAAGGTTCCTTATTATTTTAACCCTAAAAAGGTCATACATATTTGAACCTGATGAGGATATTCTTAGGTATACCTTATTCAGGATTACCTTACGCCAACCACGTCAGGTTCTTATAACATATTAGGTAAACATTTCTAGTCGGGTGCTCGATAAGAATTCTTATCAGATGCAGCTTTCCCACATAGACTTCAAGAAGCTTTTTCAGCTTCGAGGACACAATTCTCCGTCGCGTGGCTTGCGTTAGGATGCACGCCCTCCTCACGGTAACAAACGAAAAGGGAACTCCGGGTCCCTTTTACGCGGCTTGCTGCCTTTCTTCGACGGAAACGATTAAGGGGACCCGGCATTGTGCGGCGACCTCCTGGTCGCGTGCGATAGTCACGCCAAGTTACGTGCACGTCGGGGCTTACCCGGGCAATCATCTAAATCGTCGTAACTGTCGCGACCGCCTTATCCCGGCGCGTTTCGCCGCGGAATCCCACCGTGGACCCGTGATGACTTCACCCAGCTGCATTCAATGGTCTGAACGCGCACCATTACTATGTTAATGGGCCGATGGCGTGTCTATCCGCGCCATTGTGCCGCGCCGTAATGCGATGCCACGTGGAAATACGTGCCGAGCCGAGCTCGGCGTTGATACTCGGATCAATAGCAGAGACGATTTTCGTAACGACAGATCTGGCGATACGAACGACACAATGACGACGGAGACAATGCGGGATCTCGATCGACATGAATGCTGCGTGAATAGTCAAGAAGACACTGGTGAACGAAGACCGTCGAAAAAGACGATTATGCCACTCGAAACAGCGAGTTAATATTACACGTCTGCCCGCAGACTCTTGTCACTTTTCGCTCGACAAGATTCCAGTTGCTCTTTGTTCCAAGATAATTGTAGCATTTAATGCCATCTTATTTATTCGGTTGTTCGGAAAGTAATTTGGTTTTTCACAAAGAGATGTCGTTAGTCGCGTTCCTCGATACTTAACCTTACTCTAAGCGGAAAATTCGTTTTATATTTTGACAACTGACATTTCAGACGTCATTTAGTATCTTATTGTGTTGCGATCTGTCAAGTAATTTTTTTTGGCATCACATCAAACATGGAAAATCAAAGTGAGCATTTTCGTAATATTTTGCTTTTTTACTACCGAAAGGGTAAAAATGCAGTGCAAGCGAGAAAAAAATTGTGTACCGTGTACGGAGAAGATGTATTGGGTGAACGTCAGTGTCAGAATTGGTTTTCGAAATTTCGTACTGGAAATTTCGATTTGAAAGATGCACCACGTTCAGGTCGGCCAATTAAAGCTGATGACGAGAAAATAAAGGCTCTGGTGGATGCAAATCGTCGCATAACAACACGCGAAATTGCTGAAAAGTTAAATTTATCGAATTCGACCGTTTACGATTATTTGAAACGCCTTGGATTCGTTTCAAAGCTCGATATTTGGGTTCCACACAATTTAAAGGAAATTGACTTGATTCGACGCATTACCATCTGCGATTCATTGTTGAAACGTGAAGAAAATGAACCATTTTTGAAGTGAATCATAACTGGAGATGAAAAATGGATTGTTTACGACAATGTTAAGCGAAAACGATCATGGTCCAGGCAAGATGAACCTGCTCAATCGACATCCAAGGCAGATATTCATCAAAAGAAGATCATGCTTTCTGTATGGTGGGATTGGAAGGGAATCGTATTTTTCAAGCTACTACCAAGCAACCAGACGATTGATTCGAAAGTGTATTGTCGTCAGCTGGATGAATTTGATGCTGCCATCAAGCAGAAGCGACCAGAATTGGCGAATAAGAAAGGTGTCGTATTCCATCACGACAATGCCAGACCACACACAAGTTTGGTCACTCGCCAGAAGCTTTTACAGCTTGGATGGGATGTGCTACCACACCCACCATACTCCCCTGATCTGGCACCATCCGATTACCATTTGTTCCGGTCTCTACAAAATTCTTTGAACAATGTAAACTTCGATTCAAATGAAGGCGTCAAAAATCACTTGCTTCAATTTTTTGTCACTAAGGAGAAGGACTTCTATGAGCGTGGAATCTTAAAGTTGCCAGAAAGATGGCGAAAGGTAGTGGAACAAAATGGCCAATACATCACTGAATAAAATTTATTCTAAATATGAAAAAACCGCCTTTCATTTTTCCTTGAAAAAATGAAATAACTTTCCGAACAACCCAATAGTATCTTATTGTGTTGCGATCTGTCAAATAATTTTTGTTTGGCATCACATCAAACATGGAAAATCAAAGTGAGCATTTTCGTAATAGTTTGCTTTTTTACTACCGAAAGGGTAAAAATGTAGTGCAAGCGAGAAAAAAATTGTGTGCCGTGTACGGAGAAGATGTATTGGGTGAACGTCAGTGTCAGAATTGGTTTTCGAAATTTCGTACTGGAAATTTCGATTTGAAAGATGCACCACGTTCAGGTCGGCCAATTAAAGCTGATGACGAGAAAACAAAGGCTCTGGTGGATGCAAACCGTCGCATAACAACACGCGAAATTGCTGAAAAGTTAAATTTATCGAATTCGACCGTTTACGATTATTTGAAACGCCTTGGATTCGTTTCAAAGCTCGATATTTGGGTTCCACACAATTTAAAGGAAATTGACTTGATTCGACGCATTACCATCTGCGATTTATTGTTGAAACGTGAAGAAAATGAAACATTTTTGAAGCGAATCATAACTGGAGATGAAAAATGGATTGTTTCCAACAATGTTAAGCGAAAACGATCCTGGTCCAGGCAAGATGAACCTGCTCAATCGACATCCAAGGCAGATATTCATCAAAAGAAGACCATGCTTTCTGTATGGTGGGATTGGAAGGGAATCGTATTTTTCGAGCTACTATCAAGCAACCAGACGATTGATTCGAAAGTGTATTGTCGTCAGCTGGATGAATTGGATGCTGCCATCAAGCAGAAGCGACCAGAATTGGCGAATAAGAAAGGTGTCGTATTCCATCACGACAATGCCAGACCACACACAAGTTTGGTCACTCGCCAGAAACTTTTACAGCTTGGATGGGATGTGCTACCACACTCACCATACTCTCCTGATCTGGCACCATCCGATTACCATTTGTTCCGGTCTCTACAAAATTCTTTGAACAATGTAAACTTCGATTCAAATGAAGGCGTCAAAAATCACTTGCTTCAATTTTTTGTCAATAAGGAGAAAAACTTCTATGAGCGTGGAATCTTAAAGTTGCCAGAAAGATGGCGAAAGGTAGTGGAACAAAATGGCCAATACATCACTGAATAAAATTTATTCTAAATATGAAAAAACCGCCTTTCATTTTTCCTTGAAAAAACGAAATGACTTTCCGAACAACCCAATAGTATCTTATTGTGTTGCGATCTGTCAAGTAATTTTTTTTGGCATCACATCAAACATGGAAAATCAAAGTGAGCATTTTCGTAATAGTTTGCTTTTTTACTACCGAAAGGGTAAAAATGCAGTGCAAGCGAGAAAAAAATTGTGTACCGTGTACGGAGAAGATGTATTGGGTGAACGTCAGTGTCAGAATTGGTTTTCGAAATTTCGTACTGGAAATTTCGATTTGAAAGATGCACCACGTTCAGGTCGGCCAATTAAAGCTGATGACGAGAAAATAAAGGCTCTGGTGGATGCAAACCGTCGCATAACAACACGCGAAATTGCTGAAAAGTTAAATTTATCGAATTCGACCGTTTACGATTATTTGAAACGCCTTGGATTCGTTTCAAAGCTCGATATTTGGGTTCCACACAATTTCAAGGAAATTGACTTGATTCGACGCATTACCATCTGCGATTCATTGTTGAAACGTGAAGAAAATGAAACATTTTTGAAGCGAATCATAACTGGAGATGAAAAATGGATTGTTTACAACAATGTTAAGCGAAAACGATCCTGGTCCAGGCAAGATGAACCTGCTCAATCGACATCCAAGGCAGATATTCATCAAAAGAAGACCATGCTTTCTGTATGGTGGGATTGGAAGGGAATCGTATTTTTCGAGCTACTACCAAGCAACCAGACGATTGATTCGAAAGTGTATTGTCGTCAGCTGGATGAATTGGATGCTGCCATCAAGCAGAAGCGACCAGAATTGGCGAATAGGAAAGGTGTATTCCATCACGACAATGCCAGACCACACACAAGTTTGGTCACTCGCCAGAAGCTTTTACAGCTTGGATGGGATGTGCTACCACACTCACCATACTCTCCTGATCTGGCACCATCCGATTACCATTTGTTCCGGTCTCTACAAAATTCTTTGAACAATGTAAACTTCGATTCAAATGAAGGCGTCAAAAATCACTTGCTTCAATTTTTTGTCAATAAGGAGAAGGACTTCTATGAGCGTGGAATCTTAAAGTTGCCAGAAAGATGGCGAAAGGTAGTGGAACAAAATGGCCAATACATCACTGAATAAAATTTATTCTAAATATGAAAAAACCGCCTTTCATTTTTCCTTGAAAAAACGAAATAACTTTCCGAACAACCCAATATTTAGTGAAACGGCAGAAGACACACGTAAGCGAAAATTGATTAATAAATTAAAGCAAAGAATAGGATACACCATGTCAGCAATATAAGATCGAAATTACATTTTCGTAATCTCCATTTGACAATAAACGGAATAGTTTTTTATTCGGATGATACCCGAATTCAGCGACATTCAAGGATTAACGGGAATAGGTAATTTAACTTGGACTCTGGGTACAAAGTAAATTCGTCATAGACACGGTTAAGGAAGCGTCAATAAAAACGTCAAAGCTAATGATAAACCTAACAGAACTCCCTAATTCGATTTTCTTGTCGAGCCGAATCGAAGAAGCGTCGCACCGATTTACTCGCGCTTGCTCACCGGTGATCCATTTGGTTCGTTAAGGTGGCGTGAGCACCTGCGAAAGAAAGATTAATCATCTTGTAATTACTCACCTTCGATTCCCGCTGGATCCGTTCAATTTTTCATCTATAGTCGCTAATAGAAGCGCTCGGCGTATATCATTAGAGGCTCTCCGGACTTTCTAAACCGGCGACACAGCCTGAAAAGAGAAGAGAACGTATATTGTAGACTAAATATTTTGAACGTTGAGAAAGGCTTCACGTACCTCACTAATAAATGCCATGCGAGGGAACATAAAATATCATCGAGTCTGATACTCCAACTATTTTTTGAACAAAAGAGTGTCTCAATATTTGGCACATTCATTTAACTTTATTACGATTCGAGATGCAAGCGCATGGAAGCCACGCATTTATTTATTTAAGACGTGCAATTATTTCCAGTCAATTTCTTATGGCAACTGTTTTGTGAGGACGCATCAGGTGGCCGTATATTAGCGTAGAGTGGCCACGGACACGTTCCCCAAATAAATGAGACTCGTTCATTAGCGCGGATTGAGATGCTCACGCCGAAGCAGAAGGCCAAACGAAACGACGCGTATTCGCGTCACTAAAAATGGATTCCATCAGGCTGCAGAGGAAAAAAGAGAGAAAGAGAACTGCAAAAGAAGAAAGAAAATCCCTTTTTAGCGCGTCCAAGAGACATCCTCGCTCGATTGATTCGGGCAATCTCGCAGCCGACGGAATTGCCTCGATAAAAATTCAAACGAGGCGCATCATCGTACATCGACGAGGAAACGAAGAGAACGTCGTCCGAAAGTGTGTGCAAATTAATTATTATTCAGCAGATCGCGCGCTCTATATAATATCGTGAGCACAAATTGCCGTGTCAACCTGTTGCGCTAAATTAGCGGCATTCCGACGAGGCGGCGTATAAATAACGAGCGCGCCGCGCGCTCTCGCACCTGCTCTCGTAAACCCTTCGCGATTCGCCGCCGGCGGGCCTTTGGCGACGTCCTACCGACTGAATTACCTACTGCACTGGTCTCCTACATAACGCCGCCACCGCGTAACACATCGGCCAGATCCTGTTTCCGCCGGCAGCAAGATACCCCGGCGCGGACGCGCCGCGGCGCGATCCGCTCGCGCGCGCACGATCCGTGGACCGGATGCTGATGACCTGGCCACGTAATAAGTCGATAATAACAGTAATGGCAGCGATAAGCGGGCCCCTAAACGCCCCTAAACGAGGGCTAATTGCACGCCTCTCGAGCCGTCTATCGATATTCGGCAGCCCCGAAATTGGACCAACACAACGTCAGACCCGGATCCTCCCCTGTAGTATCCTCCCGCCCCGTCCTCCCGGTCATCCCTTTGCTCGCGCCGCGGCTCGGGCCCCGATCGGGAATCAGGATCGACTCTTTTGCGAGCCGGTGTCATTAATTTGCCCGCCTTCCGCTAAATCGCGCCGGGCCCCCTCGTTGGTACCGCATGCCACGTCAGACACTCGATCATACCCCAAACGAGGTCCGCGCGCGTCGTTTTCGGTGGGCCCGCGCGGTAATCTGCACCACGTATAAGTGGCGGGTATCAACGTTCATCGGCGAGACTCGACGCTGCTCCCGAGAGCCCGGCATCAAGAAAATTGAGCGACATTTGTAACGCCACTTCGTCGCCGGTGACGCGCGTTCTTCTGTAACGAGCCGGCGGGTAATAAAGAGATACGGGGATAATGAGCGATAAGGGAATAAAGAGATTACTTCTTGACAGAATACTCCGAAGCCTGCGCTCTTCATTGAGCGTTCTGTTTCGTTTCTCGCGTCTGCGAGATCGAGTTCCTTCATCAATCGCGACGTTGATCTATGTGTATCGAGGATAATTGGAGCAGAATCATTGTCGAGCTTAAATGATATTCTGAAAATTTATTATAATGCACATCACTCTTGAAATACGAACGGAGTAACGATGCACCCTCAGAAAGGATTTCTGATAACAAGACGAAAAATATTCTTGACTAATTTAATCGTATTACAAGTATAAACAATATGAAAATAAAACAATTTTTATTTTAAATCAGTACTTTCTATTCTTCTCTCTCGAATTAAATAAGATTGTCTTACTGTCTTCAGACAAGAGTAACATATACAAATTTATGCTTATATATTGGGTTGGCCAAAAAGTAATTGCGTTTTTTTATATAAATAAAAGGCGAATTTTTCATGAGAAACAAAAACTTTATTAAACAATATATTGTCCATTTTGTTTGATTATCTTTTGCCATTTTTCAGGCAACTTCATGATTCCGCGCTCAAAAAAGTTCTTATCTTTTTCAGCAAAACACAATTCCAACGATTTGATATCCTCATCAGCAGTAAAGGTTTTACCATTCAAGGCGTTTTGCAAAGAACGAAACGAATGGTAATCTGATGGTGCCAGGTCTGGCGAATATGGTGGATGTGGTAACACATCCCATCCAAGCTGCAACAATTTTTCACGAGTGACCAAACTTGTACGTGGTCTAGCGTTATCATGGTGAAACACAACACCTTTTACGATTCACCAATTCTCGACGTTTCTGTTTGATGGCATCGTTTAATTTATCCAGTTGACGACAGTATACGTCTGAATTAATGGTTTGATTCCTTGCCAGCAGCTCAAAATACACAATACCTTTAAAGTCCCACCAGACTGACAGCATAATCTTTCTTTGGTGAATATCTGCTTTTCAAGTGCTTCGAGCAGGTTCATCACGATCTTTTTCATTTGACGTTGTTGTAGACGATCGATTTTTCGTCGCCTGTTATCATACGTTTCAAAAATCATTCATTTTCCTCACGTTTCAAAAGAGAATCGCAGATGTCAATACGCTTAGTGAGATGAATTTCTTTGGCTCATGTGGTACCTAAAAATCGAGCTTACTAACGTATCCAAGTCGTTTTAAATGGTTTTCAACACTCGATTTCGATATGTTAAGATTCTCAGCAATCTCTCGTGTCGTTAAACGCCGATTGGAATCGATCAATGCCTTTATTTTGTCATCATCAATTTCGATTGGCCTTCCTGAGCGTGGTGCATCTTTCACATTAAAATCTCGAGATCGAAATTTAGTAAACCAATTTTGACACTGCCGCAGTTTTAAAGCATCTTCGCCATATATTGGGTTGGCCAAAAAGTAATTGCGTTTTTTTTATATAAATAAAAGGCGAATTTTTTATGGGAAACAAAAACTTTATTAAACAATATATTGTCCATATTGTTTGATTATCTTTTGACATTTTTCAGGCAACTTCATGATTCCGCGCTCTAAAAAGTTCTTATCTTTTTCAGCAAAACACAATTCCAACGATTTGATATCCTCATCAGCAGTAAAGGTTTTACTATTCAAGGCGTTTTGCAAAGAACGAAACGAATGGTAATCTGATGGTGCCAGGTCTGGCGAATATGGTGGATGTGGTAACACATCCCATCCAAGCTGCAACAATTTTTCACGAGTGACCAAACTTGTACGTGGTCTAGCGTTATCATGGTGAAACACACCTTTGCGATTCACCAATTCTCGACGTTTCTGTTTGATGGCGTCATTTAATTTATCCAGTTGACGACAGTGTACGTCTGAATTAATGGTTTGATTCCTTGCAAGCAGCTCAAAATACACAATACCTTAAAGTCCCACCAGACTGACAGCATAATCTTTCTTTGGTGAATATCTGCTTTTCAAGTGCTTTCAGCAGGTTCATCACGCTTGCTCCACGATCGTTTTCGTTTGACGTTGTTGTAGACGATCGATTTTTCGTCGCCTGTTATCATACGTTTCAAAAATGCATCATTTTCCTCACGTTTCAAAAGAGAATCGCAGACGTCAATACGCTCAGTGAGATGAATTTCTTTGAGCTCATGTGGTACCCAAATATCGAGCTTACTAATGTATCCAAGTCGTTTTTAATGGTTTTCAACACTCAATTTCGATATGTTAAGATTCTCAGCAATCTCTCGTGTCGTTAAACGCCGATTGGAATCGATCAGTGCCTTTATTTTGTCATCATCAATTTCGATTGGCCTTCCTGAGCGTGGTGCATCTTTCACATTAAAATCTCGAGATCGAAATTTAGTAAACCAATTTTGACACTGCCGCAGTTTTAAAGCATCTTCGCCATATACATCACGTAACTTTTTATGAGCTTGCACAGCGTTTTTCCCTTTTCGGAAGTAATAAAACAAAATATGAGGAAAATGTTCTTTTTGATTTTCCATTTTGAAATCGACGGCAAACAAACAATTGTTAACGATATCGTGTAATTTCTTTTTGTAAAACAAGCTTGAACTGTGAGTTGTTAACCTACATAATGAATTTGCGGTTTAGAATGAAGTTAGTTACATTTCAAGACATGTATGTCCATCTATTGGAAAAAACGCAATTACTTTTTGGCCAACTCAATATATTCTTGTATGTAGAATAATTTGATATTAGCGCCACTTTATAGTAGGCTTTGTCGATGTCGACGCATCATTTTCTCACAGTCGCTCGTCGACTCGGCGCTTCTGCGTCCTTTATTCCGATAAAACGGCCAATATTTATGTGTTGCAGTCGAAAATCGGGAAAGTGTTTCCGTTATTTACAATGAATAAATGCAATACTCTACAAGAAATATTAAAAGATATGGAAATGTAAGTAAGTATGTACAATATACTTACTTGAGAAATAAGATTCGAGATAAGACATTTCCATACCTTTTAATATTTCTTGTAGAGTATTGCACTTATTCATTGTAAATAACAGAAACATTTTCCCGATTTTCGATTGCAACACATAAATATTAGCCGTTTTGTGCAGATTCTACAAATTCTCGTAGAAGAATAGAATAAGATGTCTTTTAGATCTCACAATATTCTTAAATGAAGAATATTTTGAACTTGCTAGAAATTTGTATCTATATCCTTCTGAGAAAATGAATGAGATAGCACCAAGATTATTTGAATCTAGATTTTCGAATTTTCTATTCAAGATTAAAATATGCTTCTTTTCAATAATAAATATGATTGTCGCTATAGCGATCTTATTTTATGATAGATTAAAGAGTAATAGCATTAAGTCCAGAAATCTTTTCTGTGGGTGTGCTTTTTGGGTTTTCTGAAAGCTACCCGATAAGCATCGCGGCGTCCATTTGCCAGCGACTCAACCTGGGGCGTGACTCCTCGGTACGTGATTTTCTACGGTTCTGGAAATGCTCACCTGCTCGGAGAATTTAGGGATACTCGGGAAAGAAACGATGAAACTGTGAGACGTAAAAGCACTTTTCTCTTCTGCCTGTCTAAAGAGTTCTCCTTTTGCTTTTCTGTTAGCGAACAATGAGGAAGAAACATGTAATGCTAGATACAAAGATTTGTCCACTATTTGATAGTAGAAATGTGCAATACTCTTGCGGGCCGCAAGAAATTCCCCCCAAAACAGCCGTAATGTCGATCAGAAAAAAGGACTCGGAATGAAATCTCTTCTATTGAAAATACATAAGAAAATTGCAGACCCTGCAAAAGGATGTTGTATAAAGAAGTTGGACGGTACATGGAAACACTATCCTATCGTTATCCTATCGTTATCCTATCGTTGCAACAGCAACGCACAAAAAGCTAGCAACGATGGGTAAACTGCCGCCACAACTCTTCCACGACGCGCTGAACGTCGCGCGGACTATCGCTCACACGGGCTCAACGATGCGAACCACAATCCACCTGTTCATCCCTAGTACATCGTCATCAATTTGAGAAAATGACTGCGGTTATTCAGACCGCATTAATCATCGGCAACTGGATCGGGTATTATGTTAGGGAAACGAGGCGTGCGGATTCAATTTCGCAAACATCGGAAGAGGAAAAGAGAGAGAGATCGAACGTGCATGCACCTCACCTACCTACCGATTCATTTTCTAAGTCCCTATCACGCAGCTGGGTATCATCGATAATCGATAACCAAAGAACTTCAATAAGGAGGTACACGTACTATGCGTTTGCTATCGGCACCTCGGGGGCAGTTCGAGACGATCGGTATCGCCGCTTCTGCCGCCGAGGATGAATGTCGGACGTTTTGCAACACGTGAGATTACCCTGGTAATGGATTTGTTATAGGCAGTCGGGCTCGCGAGGCGTAAGGACGCCGGGGCATAATCTTAGGTATCTGCGGGATTGATGCGGCCGTTGCGAGGAAACCGGATTAGCTCGACGTATAATTTTCGACGATCATCGAGCGATAAGCTGTGACAGACACCTGGTGTCTCGAAATTGCGCCGTCTTATCACTTGGTGCCACCTTCGCGGTCCGCAATTTCGGAATCACTTAAGCGGCCACGTCGGAAATTTCCTGGAAGTCTCGCGCGCCGCTTTATGATTCGTAAATTGTCCGACGACCGCGCCAAGAGACGCGAGTAATCACCTTAAACACGCGAATTCTGTTGCGCGCCAGAGAGAGAGAGAAGAGAGAAAAGACAATGCCATGGCGAATTACAATCGCATTCTCATGGCCGCGACAGACGCTAAAATTTACCTCTTGCATTAACACATTCCGGTCATCGGTGACCGTCACGGAAAGACGTAACTGTACCGGTTACAAAAAAAATGACTGATATGCTATAAATATATTAAAAATATAACAGCCTAGACGCAATAATTTACAATTACAAGATAATATTAGGAGTGTGATTTAGTTTTGAGGGTTTTGCAACAGATGGCTGTAGTGTCAGTTTGTTTCCGATAACTGTTGTTTCTTACAGTGTTGACAGTATCCATGACATTTTAGTAGCATTATAGCAATAGATGCAATAACAGTCGTGTTTATATCATCGTAAAATTGCAACTTCCGAAAGCTCTTTAGCATTTTCGACATGCGTTGCTTTTGTTTTTTAATCAAAAGAAAACTGCGGCTCACGGTTATAGAATTCTTGTGGAAACTTATGGTGATTCTGCCCCATCAATTAAGACGTGTGAAGGACAAAGAACGCTCGGGACAACCAAGAAAGCTTGAAAATGCAGATTTGCAAGCATTATTGGACGAAAATCCAACACGATCCACTTCAGAACTTGCCAGAGCATTAAATGTTGATCGTACAACAGTTACGAAACATTTACATGAAATGGGAAAAATTCAGAAAGAAGGGAAATGGGTTCGACATCAATTATCGGAAAGTGCCATTTGAACATTTGCATTTCGTTGATCGCCAGGCAAAAAAAGAAGAGTCTTTTGTCTCGGATTGTTACTGGGGATGAAAAGTGGATCTATTTTGATAATCCGAAACGCAGAAAATCATGGGTGGGTCCAGGCGAACCATCAACATCCACTCCGAGACGCAATATTCACGGTTCAAAAGTAACGCTCTGTATTTGGTGGGATAGTGTACTATGAGCTGTTAAATCCGCACGAGACTGTCACGGCTGATCGTTATCGACACCAATTGTACAAGTTGAAGCAAGCACTGGACCAAAAACGACCACCAATTGCGAGTAAACGACGGAAAGTGATTCTTCTTCGTGACAACGCTCGACCTCACGTTGCGTTATTAGTGAAACAAACACTATTAGAGCTTGAGTGGCAAGTCTTACCGCACCCCGCGTATTCTCCGGACATTGCTCCATGCGATTCTTATTTGTTCCGGTCGATGCAACACGCTTTAGAGGATACACACTTTCATAATTTCGAAGAAGTGCGAAAATTCGTCGACGAATGGATCAACTGAAAAGAAGAGTCATTTTATCGTGGTGGAATCCATCTCTTGCCAGAGCATTAAATGTTGATCGTACAACAGTTACGAAACATTTACATGAAATGGGAAAAATTCAGAAAGAAGGGAAATGGGTTCGACATCAATTATCGGAAGGTGCCATTTGAACATTTGCATTTCGTTGATCGCCAGGCAAAAAAAGAAGAGTCTTTTGTCTCGGATTGTTACTGGGGATGAAAAGTGGATCTATTTTGATAATCCCAAACGCGGAAAATCATGGGTGGATCCAGGCGAACCATCAACATCCACTCCGACACGCAATATTCACGGTTCAAAAGTAACGCTCTGTATTTGGTGGGATAGTGTACTATGAGCTGTTAAATCCGCACGAGACTGTCACGGCTGATCGTTATCGACACCAATTGTACAAGTTGAAGCAAGCACTGGACCAAAAACGACCACCAATTGCGAGTAAACGACGGAAAGTGATTCTTCTTCGTGACAACGCTCGACCTCACGTTGCGTTGTCAGTGAAACAAATACTATTAGAGCTCGAATGGCAAGTCTTACCGCACCCCGCGTATTCTCCGGACATTGCTCCATGCGATTATTATTTGTTCCGGTCGATGCAACACGCTTTAGAGGATACACACTTTGATAATTTGGAAGAAGTGCGAAAATTCGTCGACGAATGGATCAACTGAAAAGAAGAGTCATTTTATCGTGGTGGAATCCATCTCTTGCCAGAGCATTAAATGTTGATCGTACAACAGTTACGAAACATTTACATGAAATGGGAAAAATTCAGAAAGAAGGGAAATGGGTTCGACATCAATTATCGGAAAGTGCCATTTGAACATTTGCATTTCGTTGATCGCCAGGCAAAAAAAGAAGAGTCTTTTGTCTCGGATTGTTACTGGGGATGAAAAGTGGATTTATTTTGATAATCCGAAACGCAGAAAATCATGGGTGGGTCCAGGCGAACCATCAACATCCACTCCGAGACGCAATATTCACGGTTCAAAAGTAACGCTCTGTATTTGGTGGGATAGTGTACTATGAGCTGTTAAATCCGCGTGAGACTGTCACGGCTGATCGTTATCGACACCAATTGTACAAGTTGAAGCAAGCATTGGACCAAAAACGACCACCAATTGCGAGTAAACGACGGAAAGTGATTCTTCTTCGTGACAACGCTCGACCTCACGTTGCGTTGTCAGTGAAACAAATACTATTAGAGCTCGAATGGCAAGTCTTACCGCACCCCGCGTATTCTCCGGACATTGCTCCATGCGATTATTATTTGTTCCGGTGGATGCAACACGCTTTAGAGGATACACACTTTGATAATTTCGAAGAAGTGCGAAAATTCGTCGACGAATGGATCAACTGAAAAGAAGAGTCATTTTATCATCGTGGAATCCATCTCTTGCCAGAAAGATGGGAAAAAGTTATAGAAAACGAAGGAAAATATTTTGATGAAGGTATTCATTCATTATCATATTTAAATACATGCGTTTTTGAGCAAAAAACCCTCAAAACTAAATCACACCCCTAATAACTGTTTGATATACTAGAGAAGCGCGCGCGTAATGAATAAAATCGTCATAAATGATAAGGAATCCCAGTGAATTCGCGATCAATTCAAGGGTGTGAGGCACTTTATCTCAGCAGCTTCTTCACGATCGCGACCGAGCGGCAAGTGCGGCTTACTTATTATCGTGAGACAATTGCAATGAAGGAAATAGGAAGGTGAAACCGACAATAGGATTACGAAGAAGAGAAATGGAGAGGACAACTGTTGCGTGCTGGAATCTGTTCCGCATTGCAAAGGCATGCTACTTGGATATTAATGCAATTGGATCTAGGTAATCAAGAGACACGGTAGTATTTCGTGCCAAGTGCACGGATCGGCGAGGCCGATCATGTACTTACTATGTAGTATATGCGAAGGATCGAGTTGCTCTTTTTTGCTAAACTTTAAATATTAGGTATATTTGAAAATACTTGCAGAATCTTTATTACTTATTTTCACATGTTAAGACGCACCGATATTTTTCTATACTTTGTACTCGACCTGAGTTTTCTTGTGCATTTACTAGGATCAACTCTTAACTTTCATGTTATTATATAATTGTTATCTTTTTTTCTTATTATTATACATTTAACACCGTACACACACACATACCTATCTGAAATATATATGTAACATTCAAAAATAGAAAAGATATTATTATAGGGAAAATACTACTAAGAATACTAAAAATACTACTAATTGTATATTTCAATGCTTAAAGTACATAAAATGTGTGACACGAAGGTGAAATACATAATTCGCAAGTTTTAAAGTAATTACAAAATGTTATTAATACTGCGTTACAATTGTTAACAAGTATTTAACATTGTAATTATCAAACATACTCTTTTAATTTTGAAGATAAAAAATTATGTATCTGTCTTGTTCATGAAACGTACATAGCATTTGTAAAACAGTGTATGCATATACAAATATATATAATGTATGTAAATATAAAATAATGTATGTATATCAATATATAATTTTGTTATTGTGCTTAAAATACATTTATATATATATTGTTATATTATACGTAATATGTAATAATAATGCATACGTTATATCATAACGTTTATAACATATACTTATTATTACATTATATCATTATGCATGTTCGATTTTGTAAAAATTTTGAATCTTTTAAATATGGTATAAATATGTATACGCGTATTATGTCACGCGCGCACTAACAACTCACTGCTGTCAAAGTCACTGTAAAGCGAAGGATCATCTCCATCGATAAGTATAAAATAACATGAGAGATATGTAACAATAATACAACAATACTTGGATGTTAAATTCAATTCTTTCGGAAGCGCATCTGAAACAAAATTATAAAACTGTTATATGCTAGTACATAAGTAAAAACTATATCCATACATAAAAGCTTTACAGTACGATACAGTACTATTAGAATATTTAATTAAATTTGCCATGATAAGTAACATTAGGATTATACTCATACGATTTCATATTACATTATTAAAAATGGAAAACAAATCATGAAAATTTATCCGTATAAAATATTGCGTATTTCTCATACATATTGTTTTGGCAATATTAGCTAATGATGTGTATCAAGGCAACATTTTTTATACAATTTCATAAAATATATATGAAATATATTACTAATATATAATATCATTATCCTTGAACACCCCATGCTTGAGCCTCAATCGGATGTGCAGCATTCCCATTACGTGGTCTACGGCGGTTGTTTGGAATAAACGCATCCATGGAATTTTCTTCGGCCGGGGCCTCTGGCGCCGTTTGTTGATAATGTTGACTATAGTATGTATGTATTCTTATAAAATAAAAAAACATTTTTACGTGCAAACCTACCATCGACACATACACACTTAAGTACATTATTGTACAGAAAAGATAGATCTGCAATAACATTCAATCAAAGAGAAATGAAGAACAAAATAGTCAAATTATATATCGTGTAAAATAATTATGTAGAATCGAGTGCATTATTTATAGCGGTTATATTTACACCTTACAAACTTCTGTGAAAATGCGGAATCATTTAAAATTGCACACTAGTCTGAAAAAACGAACATTCTTGAACATTGAGACTATATCTACTTTACTATCTATATAACTATATAACTATCTCAAATAAAATTCAAGTTCATAGTTTTCAAATTATCATATAACTAAGCTCGCCGCGCTATTTGTGTCAATCGGTTAATAATCATATACCTATAAGAAATTGCTAAAAATGTTGTTGAAATTGAATATTATTTAAAAGGAAAGTATTGAATTAAATACTGAAATTATTCCCAAGACAAAGACAAGTTTTCTCATTAAAAATAAATAAAATTTCTATTTGCATTAATATTTTTATACTTTGTGGATGACAATGTAATTGTTTAATATGATCATTACTTCGTTATTTACGTACTATGTGTATGTGTGTCATGAAAATTTATGTTTATTTACAAATCGATATCGACTTACAAAAATATATCTAGGGCTAGTCCAATTCCTAGTATCAGATATGACAGAATAATCTTTATTAAATCTGAAATTGGTGATACTATTATTATAAGTCCTCCTGGAAGAATAATCATGATGTTCAACTAACTACATCCAGAACACGAATATATAAAATCTGCCATCATCACATACCAATTGTGTTTCATACAAAACTGTATTAATGTTAAAATGTGTTAAAAGTTAAGTTTTTATTATTACGTATAAATTTCGTGGCAAAAACGCATTGTCATTGAATGAAAATTCTTAGCAATTGTTACTTATAAATATATTTTCCCTGAGCCCATTTAAATAAAGTAAGAATAGTTGAATATAAAAGTTGAATTTAAATAAACTATGCATAATTGAATATAAAGGTTAATTGCTAATATATATAATTGCTAAATAATATAAAACAATTGATTAGTAATGCAATAAAATATAACATGCATTTGAAATATATCTAAACCAATAGTGATAAAATAGTGAAACAAATGATTAATTATAATAATATATAATAACTAATATTATTGCACGATCTTACCAATAATTACTGCAAAGAGGTTAACTGTTAACATTACTAGATACTTGCTAAACATTGTGAATAATATTGATATTTGCACAAGATATTATTTGACGATCCTCCAAATTAATGCTGCTTTAATATCTCAAAAAATATAAAGATTACTTTCTCTTTTTTTCTTGTTTAATCTTTAGTTTGTTTTGGCTTGTTAGTATCGTGGTACTATATAACAACAAGTTTAAAAGTATAAAGTTTTTCTTATTAGATTTGGATCGGTATTTGTTCGGCTGGCCTCAAATTCTGAAACATTACAACAAGAATATTTCGAATAATTGAACAAATTGGACATGTGCCAACGAGATGTACGTATAAAAATGACATAAATACTGAAATAAAAAATACCTAAAAATTATTAATTAAAGGTTCTGTCCTAGTTTTCAAACTAAATAGACAAATTGCAACTCTGGTTGATTTCTTATCTGTGTATACTTATGACTTATTTTGTGTGAAAATAGATATCAAATGTCTTAATCCAATTTTGAATTCTCTCCAGCGTATAGTGACCGTGAAAATGGTGGTAAATGATGTGGTATATTTTACGAATTGTTTTTGGAGAAACTATACAGTGGATCATTATAAAACTTTGATGCATTTATTAGTACATGTTTAAAGATAAAAAAAATTATTTTTTGATTTGAATATATCGCCTGTAGAGGTCGTCATGGAGGCATTGCAAATTGGTGAGCATTCTCCTGCCTCCGACTTTCGTCTAAACTGAAAAATTGAAATATGTTCTCGTTATTTATGAATTCCCATCGTCGATGAACCAAAGAGAGAAGAAAAAAGTTGAAAAGTGCCAAAATGGTGGAGCTTAGAACACAAAAGTACGATTTTTAGGCAAAGTTTTTGAACTTTTTCATGCAAAAATAATTGTTTAACTTAATGTTTTTATGAATATTAAAGGTTCATCGACGATGGGAATTCATAAATAACGAGAAAATATTTCAATTTTTCAGTTTGGATGAAATTTGGAGGCAGGAGAATGCTCACCAATTTACAATGCCTCCAGGACGACCTCTACAGGCGATATATTCAACTAAAAAAATAATGTTTTTTATCTTTAAACACGTACTAATAAATGCATCAAAGTTTTATAATGATCCGCTGTACAGTTTCTGCAAAAAAATTCGTAAAATTATGCCTTATTTTCAACGTTCTAAAGCAGGCTCCCCCCTTAATCAATCACTGAAAAGGATCCGAAACAGGATCGAAACATTTAAAATATATTTTGACATGTTTTAAGACGTATGAACGCGGCGATAACCGCGTCAACAAAAATTCCAACATGCCTATTTAGCTTGAAAGAAAAGATATCTAAGTAGTTTCTAAAATAAATAGGTAAATCGCACATTTTATGTTTTGACTCGATTGTAACTAAACAGAATAGTTAACCAAACCTTATAATAACAAGATCACGACAATTATTCGTATTCAAACTATTTCCTTCCAAATTCCTCCGTCCCAAATCTGAAACTAGTTGGTACTGTGACTTCTCTATCTAAACGACTGAACAATAATAAGCATTTCGCTTATATGGTGTACACAAGATCCTTAGCACACTATTATTATTTTGATATCGGTCGTACAAAGGAGACACAGCATGGTTTCGACGGTCTTGTAATTTTGAGATTTCAATACGACAGTAATTTGGAGAAGCATTAAATAAACTCTTTCGCATATATAAACAATAGAAAATTCAAAATGCCGAGATTTATGGTGGTTGCAATAATAGGCATTTTTATAACTATGTGTGTTGGTAAGATGGAATTATTAATTACATATTGTTATAATTAGTCGCACTTTATATATTTATTTACATATATTTTAAGTGTATAGTTTCTATATACTTATTTATATATATTTCAAATACACGTGTGATTCATTTTATTATTAATTGTTTTATATTTTTAGCGATTAATAAACATTTGATAATTCTTATTTCATTTAAATAGACACAGCCAAAATATATCCACATAAAAAGTATCGGCTACTAAGAATTTTAATTTAGCGTATTTGAATGCATTTTTACTACTACGTTAATTCCTAATAACAAATTAGAAATTTTAACATAATTAACGAGTAAAACTTTTCTGTTAAATACAACTAGAATGTGGTAGTAAAAAGTTTTATATACTTATTCTGGATACGTATAATTAGTTTAAAATCACGATTATTTTTGCAGTATCCGGATTATTATGTGGGTTACCAGGCACTAAACTCACGACAGGTGAAATAGCTGTTGTGGTAATTATGATATTATTAGCTGGGTTTGGCTCAATTCTGACAATGTAAGTCGATGTCAATTTGTAAGTAAACTTGAGTTTTTATAATGACACGTATACACGTAAATAATTAATATAATATAATATAATAGTCATCTTTGATAACTAAACATTCACAAAGTATAGAAATATCTTTTTCTGTACAACAATTTAAGTGTATATGTGTCCATATTACGATTGTAAAATTGATTTTTCTTTTGTCAGAATTATTCAATACAACACTAAACAAGTCATGGAACAAGCCATACAAGAGGCCATACCCATGGCTCAACAAAATACTGAGAGGCCTTGTAGATTGACTAATTACTCCGTTACTTCGGTTTAATGCTAACCAAATGGTGCTTAAGAATGATGACACTATATATCGTTAGTAATGTATTCCAAATATATTTAATACATGAAATTTTATATTTTATTTTATAAAAAAATATGCCTTGATATATATATACACAATCATTGCCTATCATCGACAAAACAATATATAAGAAATTAATAATTTTTGTTTTAACGATTTAGTTCTATTGTAAAATTTAGTTTTAGTTTTTTCTTATGAATTTCATTAGATCTTAATAAAATTTCATTATTCATCTTCAGTTTTTATAATGTAATACGTTAATAAAACAATATTAATATAATTTTAATGTTACTTATAATGGCAAATTAATTCATATTTTAATGGTACTCTATCGTTAAAAATTTTATGTTTGTGTGTACAGTTTTTATTTATCTGCTACTATATATCAATTTTATAATCATTTTCAGACACGCTTCCGGAAAAATTACATTTAATTCGCGAATATTATTGCATTGATATGTATTTGTAATGCTGTTTTGCATATATTGGTGGAAACAATTCTTTACAATGACTATGACGACAGTGAGTTGCTCAATACGTGCGCGCGTGTGCATATTTGTGTTTCGATAAAACCTTTTAATAAAATTTGACATGTACTGACATAATATAGTAATAAGTATATATTATAAACGTTATAATTATTATTGCATTATTGTTACATATTACATTATTATGTTATGTTATTGCATATTTCATGTGACATAATACATTACGTTATGTATATATATTTATATATAGGTACATATACCTTGCAATGATAAAGTTACACATACACATGTATGCATAAATTGCATTACACAATACTATGATTTCATGATTTTGACATATAATTGTCATGTTCAATATTACAAAGACATATTTGATCATTATAATGTAAAATATTTGCTAACAACTTCGAGATATTATTACTAACATTGTAGAATTACTTTTCCAGTCAGTTCATGTACTTTATGCATTAAACATATCGTTACTTTAGTAGTTTTAGTATTTTTATTTCTTCCCCCTAATAATTCTTTTATTTTTAAATTTTACATCTACATTTCAGTCATGTGTATAAGATGTTAAATATATGTATATAATAATAGGAAAGAAAATAGCCTTTAGATAATAACAGGAATGTTACGTTGACATTTAGTAAATACGGACATAAGAAAATAGGTCACACTATAAGCTACCACTGGTATCTAATAGAACACAAGCAAGGAAGCCTCCCTTCCCTAGTATGCTAAGGATCTTGGGTACATCATATAACCGAAATCCTTACTATCGTCCAGTCGTTTCAGAGAAGTCACGGCATCAACTAGTTTCAAATTTGGAAAGGTGAAGAAATGGTTACCGTTTTAATACGTTAGTTGTCGTGATCGTATTATGAGCAGGTTTGATTAAGGGGGGAACCTGCTTTAGAACGTTGAAAACAAGGTATAATTTTACGAATTTTTTTGGCGAAACTGTACAGCGGATCATTATAAAACTTTGATGCATTTATTAGTACATGTTTAAAGATACAAAAAATTATTTTTTGATTTGAATATATCGCCTGTAGAGGTCGTCCTGGAGGCATTGCAAATTGGTGAGCATTCTCCTGCCTCCAAATTTCATCCAAACTGAAAAATTGAAATATTTTCTCGTTATTTATGAATTCCCATCGTCGATGAACCTTTAATATTCATAAAAACATTAAGTTAAACAAGTACTTTTGCATCAAAAAGTTCAAAAACTTTGCCTAAAAATCGTACTTTTGTGTTCTAAGCTCCACCATTTTGGCACTTTTCAACTTTTTTCTTCGCGTGCATTACGAGTATCATCATTACATTCGCCGTTCGCAGCGCAGCGTTAAGGGGTGAGCCTGCTTTAGAACGTTGAAAACAAGGTATAATTTTACGAATTTTTTTTGGAGAAACTATACAGCGGATCATTATAAAACTTTGATACATTTATTAGTACATGTTTAAAGATACAAAAAATTATTTTTTGATTGGAATATATCGCCTGTAGAGGTCGTCCTGGAGGCATTGCAAATTGGTGAGCATTCTCCTGCCTCCAAATTTCATCCAAACTGAAAAATTGAAATATTTTCTCGTTATTTATGAATTCCCATCGTCGATGAACCTTTAATATTCATAAAAACATTAAGTTAAACAATTATTTTTGCATGAAAAAGTTCAAAACCTTTGCCTAAAAATCCTACTTTTGTGTTCTAAGCTCCACCATTTTGGCACTTTTCAACTTTTTTCTTCGCGTGCATTACGAGTATCATCATTACATTCGCCGTTCGCAGCGCAGCGTTAAGGGGTGAGCCTGCTTTAGAACGTTGAAAACAAGGTATAATTTTACGAATTGTTTTGGAGAAACTGTACAGCGGATCATTATAAAACTTTGATGCATTTATTAGTACATGTTTAAAGATACAAAAAATTATTTTTTGATTTGAATATATCGCCTGTAGAGGTCGTCCTGGAGGCATCTTAGTGCAGCCGGCATTGTAAATTGGTGAGCATTCTCCCGCCTCCAAATTTCATCCAAACTGAAAAATTGAAATATTTTCTCGTTATTTATGAATTCCTATCGTCGATGAACCTTTAATATTCATAAAAACATTAAGTTAAACAATTACTTTTGCATCAAAAAGTTCAACAACTTTGCCTAAAAATCGTACTTTTGTGTTCTAAGCTCCACCATTTTGGCACTTTTCAACTTTTTTCTTCGCGTGCATTACGAGTATCATTATTACATTCGCCGTTCGCAGCGCAGCGTTAAGGGGTGAGCCTGCTGTAGAACGTTGAAAACAAGGTATAATTTTACGAATTGTTTTGGAGAAACTGTACAGCGGATCATTATAAAACTTTGATGCATTTATTAGTACATGTTTAAAGATACAAAAAATTATTTTTTGATTTGAATATATCGCCTGTAGAGGTCGTCCTGGAGGCATTGTAAATTGGTGAGCATTCTCCCGCCTCCAAATTTCATCCAAACTGAAAAATTGAAATATTTTCTCGTTATTTATGAATTCCCATCGTCGATGAATCTTTAATATTCATAAAAACATTAAGTTAAACAATTATTTTTGCATGAAAAAGTTCAAAACCTTTGCCTAAAAATCGTACTTTTGTGTTCTAAGCTCCACCAGTTTGGCACTTTTCAACTTTTTTCTTCTCTCTTTGGTTCATCGACGATGGGAATTCATAAATAACGAGAACATATTTCAATTTTTCAGTTTAGACGAAATTCGGAGGCAGGAGAATGCTCACCAATTTGCAATGCCGGCGACGCGGCTGCACTAAGATTTCTCCAAGACGACCTCTACAGGCGATATATTCAAATAAAAAAATAATTTGTTTATCTTTAAACATGTACTAATAAATGCATCAAAGTTTTATAATGATCCGCTGTATAATTTCTCCAAAAACAATTCGTAAAATATACCTTATTTTCAGCGTTCTATAGCAGGCTCCCCCCTTAATTTTAGGAAACTTTCTTAATTCAGTCTACATAAAATGTTCAGTTTTACATATTTATCGTAGAAATTTCTTAGATGTTTTTTTCCCTAGCTAAATGAGCATGTTAGAATTTTTGTTGGCGCGCTTATCGGCATATACTTACAACAAATTATGTTTATTTATATGTTCATACGTCATCTCCTACTTGTTAGACTATTCGATAGTTTTTTTATAAAGTGTCAGAATCAAGTTTTAATGTTGGTCGAATGAGTATCAGTGTATTACGAGATCTTAATATTAAACTTTTTACATTGTTACTTTTAGGCTTATTATAGTATCGGCATACTAAGACGACTAAACAACGACTAACAAAATAAAAACGGATAAGGCGATCAGGTTATTTTAAAATTTCATAGCAATAGACATTTGAAGAATAATTAAAAACTATCTTGCGCAAATATCAACATTAGTGTTCACAATGTCGAAAGCGATCAACTATGTGTTAATGTTCACCATATTAGAAATTTATATTGGTAAGCTGGAATGTAATTAATCACTTCTTTGACTCTTTATACATTTATTTATATATAATTGAAATGCACGTGTGTCACATTTTGTTCTATTACTAGTTAATTATTTTATATTTCTCAGCAAGCCCGCATATTAATTATTTTTATTTTATTCAAATAGACACAGCAAAATATGTTTATAAGAAGTATCAGCTGCTAAGAATTTTAACTGAGTGACAGTGCATTTTACTACTAAATTTATTTAAAACAAAAGATTATTTTGTAAATAACACGATTACAATATAATAGTGAAAAATTGTATATATTATTAATAATTATAATTAATTATAATTGTGTATGTAGTCTGGATATAATTAGTTTAAAATCAGATTATCTTTTCAGCAATAGGTTTAATATTCTTCTTACCATCATACACCGACGTAAATACAAAGATTATTCGAGCAATTGTATTCACAGTATCTGGGTGTTTCTTATCGCTATTTCTGTAAGTCAATGTCGAACTATAAATAAAAAATTAATAATAGAAATAATAAATAATAAAAATAAATTTTCATAATAGCATACATATAGTAATTAAATAATGATCATCTTAGACGATTATAAATAGATGGTTATAAATGGATTTGCACGTATAGAATATCGAGCTTTGATGTATGATAATATGACACGAATATAATGTGGCAACTTCTATTTTATTCTAACAAAGTTCTGCATCCTTAATATTTAAAAACATTATTTTTAGAATACACGATTAGCATGCAATTTCAATAACTTCGCATTCTCAAAGGGTTTTGTAGAGTTTAAAGGTTTTAAATATAATATTATAGCACGCCTGATTCTTCGCGATTACTTCTCATAATTTAATCGTTTTATTCTGAATTTTTCTTTTATTGAATATTATTTATGTTATTACGATTCGTCATTTTTGTAACATTATGTATTTAATTGTGTATGTATCTATATGACATTGCATATAAAAGCAGTTTTTCTTTTGTAAGGCTTGGCATGTATCATCATTACCAGAATGGAAACCACCGCAAGAATAGTCGACGAATAGTACGACGACAATCAAGCCTAGATGATGCCATAGCCGTTCGTGAGATACATACTATAGACTATATGATACCTAATAGGCATGCCAAGAAGAATAATGACGAGCAAGATAAAAGTACATGGTATGTAATTTTAACGAAACATTTAGGAAGATATGTATTGCATATACTTGAAATATATATTTCGAAATATATTTGAAATATTATTATAATATAAATAATATGTTTTTCTCTCCAAAACATATTTTAATATTACATGATATATTTTATGAAACTTTCTGAAAAAGTCCTTTTATTCTACTATAAAATTTTGTTTTAATAGAATTTATTTCTAGTTTTTTAAATAAATTCTTAATAAATTTTCATAATTCGTCTTCAATTTTTAATAATGTAATAGGTACGTTAATGAAACTGTATTAATATAATTCTTCTATTACTTACAATGGAAAATTACTAAATATTCCAATAATATTATATCGTTAAAAACTTTAAGTTTATGTGTAGTTTGTATTCATGTGCAAGTTTAATAAATGCTAGTCTTATAATTTTTGCAGGCATCCCAGAAGACGTACACTTGATTAGCAAATATAACATTATTATAGCAATCTCCAGCCTTATTTTATATGTATTAGTGGAAATAGTTCTTCCTTTTATAATGGCTGTGACAACAGCGAGTTGCTTACTAAATGAATGCGTTTGCATATATATATTTAGCATACTTAGAAGATAAAGAATTCTTAATAAAATCAGACATGCATAATGATATAATATAATATAAGCACTCGGCCACGACTGTTAATATAATATAATATATTATACTCATAAGCGTATATTATAAACATGACTTTATGATGCATTATTATTACATATTACGTATAATATAACATGATATATACAGGGTGTCCGGGTTTTAACCGACAAACTGCGGGGGCATATTCTACTAGTGGAAATAAGAAAAAATTCTTATATCGAGTTTGCTTAGAAATGCTTTATTACAAAGTTATAAACCAATATTGAAAAGAAATATGAGATAAGTAACAACGGAACATAGTGTAGAATTTGCAAGGTCGAAGATGTTCACATGTATTCATGTTCACTATGTCGAAACGATTCAGTATGATTGTTACTTTCACAACAGTAGCCGTTAGATTTCAATCGTCGTGTCAACTAGCAATTACTATCAGAATGCCAAAAGTGTTTTCAAATGAGGAATACACTGATATTGATTTCGTGTACGGATTCTGTGACGGAAATGCACGAGCTGCCGTACGAGAGTATCAACGTAGATTTCCTAACAGGAGAGTACCAGATAGATTTAAAGCAACGAATTACTAATTCAGTTACTGAGATGCAACAAAATTTTCAGGAATGTCGTACTGTAACAAATTCTGTACTACGTCGAGGTCTAGCTTGTATCGATGTGCAAGGACAACATTTTGAAATGCGTCACTAAATCATTGCGTAGATAATTTTTATTTTTGTGAAAAAATCCGTTGTTACTTATCTCATATTTCTTTTCAATATTGGTTTATAACTTTGTAATAAAGCATTTCTAAGCAAACTCGATATAAGAATTTTTTCTTATTTCCACTAGTAGAATATGCTCCCGCAGTTTGTCGGTTAAAACCCGGGACACCCTGTATATAAAATAATATGCATATATTGTTTTATAAATGCTACGAACATTTCATGAAGAAGACGAATACATCATTTTTTATGTTTAATATTACAAAGGCATGTTTAATCCTTATAATGTTACACATTCGTCAACAATTTCAACATATCATTAATAACAATTTTTAATTACTTTGTCGCAAATTTTGTACTTCGTCTTTCTACACATTTTATGTACTTTAAGCATTAAAATATACAGTTACGATATTTTTAGTATTTTTAGTGTTTTCATTTTTACATACATAATAATGGGATATAAAAATATTTCACACCTATTACAGCAAAAAATAACCTTATATTAAAGCTATATTTGTCGACCTACGCGAATCAGAGGAAAAGAGATACTTTGTTCATCAGGATGGCAGCTATACCGAGATCGGTAGAAAGCACAAAAACGTATCGACATTTCGTGAGCAGTGCGTACGAAAAGAATCCCGTATATAACAGCCGATGATTAGAAGTCGCGCGTAGGGGCGATAATAATTCAGAAGGTGGTATTTACGTCCCGTTGCTCATATTACCTCGTTTCCTGACCCGTTCAGTCATCCCGTTTCTCGTTAGGGAGAAACGGCCGATTTTCGAGGGGGCCACTAGTACCAGCCGCTCCGGCCGGTGGAAATTAATATTTCGGCGAGATGAAACGCGGCCTCTAGCGCGATGTCAAAGGAGTGATGCCAGTCGGCCGGCCGGCAATGAACGCGATCTCTGTAATTAACGTGCGGCCTAATGGCAACACGGTCCAATCCACCTGTAGCTCTTCGATCCGCGCAGGTCAATCCGCGGCCGGAATCGGCCGCGTATTAAGCGGAATGACTCGCACGAGACAGGCCCCCTACGGTAGTCCGACAATTAATACCTAATTATTTCGGTGATGAGAACTGCGCGTTCTCATCACGCACGTGAAACGGATATTCTCTGCCGACGCCGCGTTCGCCCATAATCACAGGATTCGACGCCGAAAGCGCAGGGTTGAGAGAAACGAAGGGTTCAGCGATGAGCAGAATGATTGAAAGAAACATCAGACACCCTTGTCTGGTAAGATTGAACGTTGCTCTCTTTACCGTTCATTCTCTTCTTCATATCCTTTCTTGTTGCATATTATATTATGTTTCTATTATCATTTTATATTATTTCGGCAATTATTTAGTTTAACGGAGCAACTTCGGATGACTTTGACCTTGACATATATTATAGAGGTCACCCTCCTGTGTGACCTTCAAAAGATTTTAGCCGTCGCTCATTGTTTAGTAAAAGTTATTAACAAAAGAAGTTTAATGATTTTGCACGAATTTTCACCTGTCCGCGCGAAGCAAGGACTTGAGTTCGACATATATTACAAAAGTCACCTTCCCGAATAACCCGCACTAGGTTTCACCCGCCGCTCGTTGTTTGTTAAAAAGTTTAATGAATAGAGCATAATTTTACGATATCATATACGTTTACGAAAGAGTATATTTGATGGAATGTTAGCTTTAAATCAGAAATAGGTTTGGGTTAGGTTATATTTTCCGAAACTGGAGCCCCGGACACATACGCTCGTTTTCAGCCCGCTTCGCGGGAGGGCGGGGGGGAGGGGCGTTGCCCCTCCCCCCGCCGGAGCCGATGTTACAGATTTCACCGTACAGATTTTGATCACCTGGTACACGGCACGGATATCTGGCGGGGGGAGGGGCGAAGCCCCCTCCCCCCGCCCTCCCGCGAAGCGGGCTGAAAAACGAGCGTATATGTGTCCGGGCTCCAGTTTCGGAAAATATAATCAGGTTAGATTAGATTAGGTTAGGTTAAATCACTTTTCTTCCTTCGTTCATATTCGTCGTTTATGTCTTTCAATATTCAAAATAACTACTATATTTTCGAAACTTCTTTTGTTAATAACTTTTTAATAAACAATGAGCGACGGCTAAAACCTTTTGAAGGTCACTCAGGAGGGTGACCGTGACAACATATGTCAAGGTCAAGGTCATTTGAGGTTGCTCCGTTAATCTAAATAATTACCATTATCTCTTATTACGAAGATATTTCTCCCTTCGTTCGAGATAGCATTACTTAACGTAATGTTCTTACGCAGATTAAAAGGAGCGTGGAGAATGTTAAAAAGTGTGAGTAGTTCGAAAGTACGAGAATAAAGTTAAGGTACATAAGCACCGACTTCGAAGAACGTGATATTATTATTTCTTATTTTTATCACCAATATCGACATGTACTTAATAGCAAAGCACGCATTTCAGACAGAAATTTTATATGCAGCGAGGGAAAGGACGTACTTGAGGAATGTGATAAGATCGATTAGTACAGAGAACACGATACCTATTGCAAAACTGTCTAATTGGTCGAAGGCAATCGTCAGTGACCCAGGTGGCGAGGGGTCTCAGGTCGTTCATAGCGAGAGCTGATCGGACGTGCGCAAGACACGCGATACAATGGAGCGGCCCCCCTGGTGGGCCCCGCGAGCGCCTCGAAGCTTATCTGTCGAGATCTACGGTACGGACTAGGACCCAGGGGCCTGTTAGAAATATCGCATCGGTCGATCGCAGATAGGATCGCGATAACGACCCCTCTTTTCACCGCGAAGAGACCTCGGACGAGGAGTGGGCGGCGACCCCGGCTGGATTACGGGCAGCTGGTGGGCCCTGATAGTTTACAATAAACCGTGCTTACAGCAAATTCGTCCAGGGAACGAATGTTGACGTCCTGCGCGCTGACGTCTTCCTCCTGCTCCCTCGAAAATCGAACGAGCAGGCACCCTTTGTGGCGCGGGAACGTCCGCCTCATCCTGCAAACGTATGAGGTCTAGGAATAAGGTCTCATTGTGTCGCATCGGCTATTATTTCACGAATCAAAGGCATGAACTTGCTTGCCACGCGCGACTGTGCGTTAAGAAGCTCAAGGAGCGCAGGTTCGGCGCAGGTAAAAGCTTGGAATGGTAGTTTTGCACGCGCGCGATGTCTCGGGCGACGATCGAACCTCGGTGAGACTCGGTGCAGCCTCGTACCTTGCTTTGATATTCATTCCTTCGAACCAGAAAGGCGAGACCGACTGGCAAGAGTTCGCCAATAAGGCGTCCTGTGCTGAAACTGTCGCGACGTCGTGCTCACTATCTGATCGTTCGGCAACGTGACCGGTCACGTCATTGAAAACACCCACGCGTCCACCGAGATAAGCATCTGAGATAGCCGCCTATAGAGTCGCGAGATACGGCCTGGAGCCGTGAATGCTCTAGACGCCAACCTTTCGCTATCTCGTGAATAACGTTACGTCTGCGTATAGGTCGCTGGACCTGTCGAGATCGTTCCCGATTGTCGTTTACGTCAATCCTGCCGAGACGCCGCGATCGTTCCGTCTGAATTAGCAAGTCGTTCCTCCTCTCGCAGCAAGGCGAGTGCGGAGTAAATCTATTATCAATTCTTCTTGCTACCTCAAAGCGATTACTCGTTCGAATTTCAGAGAAAGCAAAGCGATTTTTTAGTATTTTATCTTAATTTTCTTATCTCGATTATTGCCGTTGTTGACAATTCAGTTATAACAGAATATAAAAAGTAAATGAATTTCAATGTTTTTGAACATTTCTCATTATATTGGGTTGTTCGGAAAGTTATTTCGTTTTTTCAAGGAAAAATGAAAGGCGGTTTTTTCATATTTAGAATAAATTTTATTCAGTGATGTATTGGCCATTTTCTTCCACTACCTTTCGCCATCTTTCTGGCAACTTTAAGATTCCACGCTCATAGAAGTCCTTCTCCTTATTGACAAAAAATTGAAGCAAGTGATTTTTGACGCCTTCATTTGAATCGAAGTTTACATTGTTCAAAGAATTTTGTAGAGACCGGAACAAATGGTAATCGGATGGTGCCAGATCAGGAGAGTATGGTGAGTGTGGTAGCACATCCCATCCAAGCTGTAAAAGCTTCTAGCGAGTGACCAAACTTGTGTGTGGTCTGGCATTGTCGTGATGGAATACGACACCTTTCTTATTCGCCAATTCTGGTCGCTTCTGCTTGATGGCAGCATCCAATTCATCCAGCTGACGACAATACACTTTCGAATCAATCGTCTGGTTGCTTGGTAGTAGCTCGAAAAATACGATTCCCTTCCAATCCCACCATACAGAAAGCATGATCTTCTTTTGATGAATATCTGCCTTGGATGTCGATTGAGCAGGTTCATCTTGCCTGGACCAGGATCGTTTTCGCTTAACATTGTTGTAAACAATCCATTTTTCATCTCCAGTTATGATTCGCTTCAAAAATGTTTCATTTTCTTCACGTTTCAACAATGAATCGCAGATGGTAATGCGTCGAATCAAGTCAATTTCCTTTAAATTGTGTGGAACCCAAATATCGAGCTTTGAAACGAATCCAAGGCGTTTCAAATAATCGTAAACGGTCGAATTCGATAAATTTAACTTTTCAGCAATTTCGCGTGTTGTTATGCGACGATTTGCATCCACCAGAGCCTTTATTTTCTCGTCATCAGCTTTAATTGGCCGACCTGAACGTGGTGCATCTTTTAAATCGAAATTTCCAGTACGAAATTTCGAAAACCAATTCTGACACTGACGTTCACCCAATACATCTTCTCCGTACACGGCACACAATTTTTTTCTCGCTTGCACTACATTTTTACCCTTTCGGTAGTAAAAAAGCAAACTATTACGAAAATGCTCACTTTGATTTTCCATGTTTGATGTGATGCCAAACAAAAATTACTTGACAGATCGCAACACAATAAGATACTATTGGGTTGTTCGGAAAGTTATTTCGTTTTTTCAAGGAAAAATGAAAGGCGGTTTTTTCATATTTAGAATAAATTTTATTCAGTGATGTATTGGCCATTTTGTTCCACTACCTTTCGCCATCTTTCTGGCAACTTTAAGATTCCACGCTCATAGAAGTTCTTCTCCTTATTGACAAAAAATTGAAGCAAGTGATTTTTGACGCCTTCATTTGAATCGAAGTTTACATTGTTCAAAGAATTTTGTAGAGACCGGAACAAATGGTAATCGGATGGTGCCAGATCAGGAGAGTATGGTGGGTGTGGTAGCACATCCCATCCAAGCTGTAAAAGCTTCTGGCGAGTGACCAAACTTGTGTGTGGTCTGGCATTGTCGTGATGGAATACGACACCTTTCTTATTCGCCAATTCTGGTCACTTCTGCTTGATGGCAGCATCAAATTCATCCAGCTGACGACAATACACTTTCGAATCAATCGTCTGGTTGCTTGATAGTAGCTCGAAAAATACGATTCCCTTCCAATCCCACCATACAGAAAGCATGATCTTCTTTTGATGAATATCTGCCTTGGATGTCGATTGAGCAGGTTCATCTTGCCTGGACCAGGATCGTTTTCGCTTAACATTGTTGTAAACAATCCATTTTTCATCTCCAGTTATGATTCGCTTCAAAAATAGTTCATTTTCTTCACGTTTCAACAATGAATCGCAGATGGTAATGCGTCGAATCAAGTCAATTTCCTTTAAATTGTGTGGAACCCAAATATCGAGCTTTGAAACGAATCCAAGGCGTTTCAAATAATCGTAAACGGTCGAATTCGATAAATTTAACTTTTCAGCAATTTCGCGTGTTGTTATGCGACGATTTGCATCCACCAGAGCCTTTATTTTCTCGTCATCAGCTTTAATTGGCCGACCTGAACGTGGTGCATCTTTCAAATCGAAATTTCCAGTACGAAATTTCGAAAACCAATTCTGATACTGACGTTCACCCAATACATCTTCTCCGTACACGGCACACAATTTTTTTCTCGCTTGCACTACATTTTTACCCTTTCGGTAGTAAAAAAGCAAACTATTACGAAAATGCTCACTTTGATTTTCCATGTTTGATGTGATGCCAAACAAAAATTACTTGACAGATCGCAACACAATAAGATACTATTGGGTTGTTCGGAAAGTTATTTCGTTTTTTCAAGGAAAAATGAAAGGCGGTTTTTTCATATTTAGAATAAATTTTATTCAGTGATGTATTGGCCATTTTGTTCCACTACCTTTCGCCATCTTTCTGGCAACTTTAAGATTCCACGCTCATAGAAGTCCTTCTCCTTATTGACAAAAAATTGAAGCAAGTGATTTTTGACGCCTTCATTTGAATCGAAGTTTACATTGTTCAAAGAATTTTGTAGAGACCGGAACAAATGGTAATCGGATGGTGCCAGATCAGGAGAGTATGGTGAGTGTGGTAGCACATCCCATCCAAGCTGTAAAAGCTTCTGGCGAGTGACCAAACTTGTGTGTGGTCTGGCATTGTCGTGATGGAATACGACACCTTTCTTATTCGCCAATTCTGGTCGCTTCTGCTTGATGGCAGCATCAAATTCATCCAGCTGACGACAATACACTTTCGAATCAATCGTCTGGTTGCTTGGTAGTAGCTCGAAAAATACGATTCCCTTCCAATCCCACCATACAGAAAGCATGATCTTCTTTTGATGAATATCTGCCTTGGATGTCGATTGAGCAGGTTCATCTTGCCTGGACCATGATCGTTTTCGCTTAACATTGTCGTAAACAATCCATTTTTCATCTCCAGTTATGATTCACTTCAAAAATGGTTCATTTTCTTCACGTTTCAACAATGAATCGCAGATGGTAATGCGTCGAATCAAGTCAATTTCCTTTAAATTGTGTGGAACCCAAATATCGAGCTTTGAAACGAATCCAAGGCGTTTCAAATAATCGTAAACGGTCGAATTCGTTAAATTTAACTTTTCAGCAATTTCGCGTGTTGTTATGCGACGATTTGCATCCACCAGAGCCTTTATTTTCTCGTCATCAGCTTTAATTGGCCGACCTGAACGTGGTGCATCTTTCAAATCGAAATTTCCAGTACGAAATTTCGAAAACCAATTCTGACACTGACGTTCACCCAATACATCTTCTCCGTACACGGCACACAATTTTTTTCTCGCTTGCACTGCATTTTTACCCTTTCGGTAGTAAAAAAGCAAAATATTACGAAAATGCTCACTTTGATTTTCCATGTTTGATGTGATGCCAAAAAACATTACTTGACAGATCGCAACACAATAAGATACTAAATGACGTCTGAAATGTCAGTTGTCAAAATATAAAACGAATTTGCCGCTTAGAGTAAGGTTAAGTATCGAGGAACGCGACTAACGACATCTCTTTGTGAAAAACGAAATTACTTTCCGAACAACCCAATATATAAATGTTTCTCTCTCAAAGTATATTTCTCTTTGATGTTCACAGTTGCAAAGATTAAATATAAAAAGTTTGCGCCAGAGATCAATGCTGCATCGTGACGTACCACTTGTTAATCATTAGCAGTTTTGCGATCGCTTTACGATATTAAAGGAAGTTAAAGGACGACATTGTGCTCTCGACAAGAACCCAGCGGCTCAGGATCGAGACGTGTAATCGCCAGGACGATCCTGGGAACGTATTGGATTTCGTTGGGAGCGCGGTAACCGTGTACCGATTTCTGGAGTTAGTCGGGTGTGTCGGTCCTTTCACGGATAATTTGATCCCGTTGACGATAAAGACGTACAACGCTCAGCCGGGATCCGCGATCAGGTATCTCGCGGGGATTGCACGAGGACTAATTGTGCTAACGCACCACATCCGCGCGCTCGATACTTTAATAGTTACCGAGCTCGACGTACTCCACGATGTACACCTCGAACGCGGAAGAAACGTGGACAGGGAAGTTGTTCCGCGTCAATCGAGACACAAGGTCGGGATCAATCTTCGGTTTCTCTCCTCCATCGGATTCTGATCGGCACGTTTCCCAGCGATCTCGAGTGAAAGGGAGGCTCGACAGAGGCTGCCGTCGTACAGACACGCGATGTTGCGGATCGTCGTCGTTCCCGAGTAACGCGTGTCGTGAATTCGTTAATGCTTGACAAATGGAAGGACTTTTCAAGCTCGTTAGAGCCTTTCGCTTCCATAAACACACTCCCGGAAATTCGATCGCGCCAAAGGATCACCGAAATGCGCTCGCTCGGGATGACTGTGCGACTTCGAGGCGTGCACTTCCTCGGAAAAGCAATTAAAACTTAAAATGCTCCATGGCGTGGCACGTAGGACGAGTCGTAAAAAGATATCTCGACACGCCGCTTCTGGATAGGCTATTTACGTGAAGAAATAAAACCGCCGATTTCCAGTGAGTTTCCCTGGGTCAGGAAATTTAAATCTCTTACCGAGCGGGAATACGTGCCTTTAGTGCCGGTCATAAAAGTTTTAGGACGGAAATGAAACCGCGCAACGGGGGTGGACATGCTCAACCGGTGCCAGATGCGTTTCTCGAGTAATACAAGCGCATATTATCCACGTGAAAAAACATATCGTGATACTGATAATTGGGGTCCACAGGCCGTAAATGTAAAGTAACGTGCGACTTCAGAAAAGCAGATTTTCTATGTAAAACGCGTCCTCGTGAGAATCTCCGCCTCATTACGACTGTCGACGAAAATTTGACAACGTTGACATGACGACGACGACACGGGGCCTCGCATTGTGAGAAAAGAGGGCAAAACATCTTTCTTCCAAATGCATTTGACGACAAGCTGCACAATGACCGCCACAATGGCGAACTTTTAACGCGGTCGTACAACAACGACGCCGTACAAGCATAATCCATGGGGTTTCTGTCGTTATCTCGTCTCGATCTCGAGATGCTGCGCCGTCGGGTCGGTCTCCAGCCCACAGATCATCCCAGATAGACCCGTGATCCCCGACCAGCTGCGCCGAAAGTCGAACATCTTGTACTTCGCGCCGGAGAAGCGGTTCGCAAACTTCCGCGAGATTCACATCTCCAACATCTCGGCGCTCGAAATAACGCTCGCATTTTCTTTCTTTCTTTTTTTCCTCTTCAGCTTATATCCTCCTCGGCGACATCGAGGACACCATCGACTTGCATTATAACGAAATGTTTGCGAAATGGCAAACACGAGCATCCGGGAGTCGCGTATGCGTACGAGGGGCACATCGCGCGGGATTTAAGTCGGAGGATCGAACAATGCCCGGCCGCTTTAAGACCGGGCCTGCTCCTGAGCGTACATTTTATTCCAGGAACGTAACGAGCGCGAGAGCTTCGTCGTGTCGGCGCGGAACAAAACGACGCGGAGATTCCGCTCGACCGCGCCACGGGTTACGGCTCAGGAAACAAAAGGGGTAATTATTTAGATTAACGGAGCAACCTCGAATGACTTTGACCTTGACATATGTTGTCACGGTCACCCTCCTGAGTGACCTTCAAAAGGTTTTAGCCGTCGCTCATTGTTTATTAAAAAGTTATTAACAAAAGAAGTTTCGAAAATATAGTAGTTATTTTGAATATTGAAAGACATAAGCGACGAATATGAACAAAGGAAGGAAAGTGATTTAACCTAACCTAATCTAATCTAGCCTGGTTAGGTTAGGTTAGGTTATATTTTCCGAAACTGGAGCCCCGGAACATATACGCTCGTTTTTCAGCTCGCTTCGCGGGAGGGCGGGGGGAGGGGACTTCGCCCCTCCCCCCGCCAGATATCCGTGCCGTGTACCAGATGATCAAAATCTGTACGGTGAAATCTGTAACATCGGCTCCGGCGGGGGGAGGGGCAACGCCCCTCCCCCCCGCCCTCCCGCGAAGCGGGCTGAAAACGAGCGTATGTGTCCGGGGCTCCAGTTTCGGAAAATATAACCTAACCCAAACCTATTTCTGATTTAAAGCTAAAATTCCATCAAATATACTCTTTCGTAAACGTATATGATATCGTAAAATTATGCTCTATTCATTAAACTTTTTAACAAACAACGGGCGACGGGTGAAACCTAGTGCGGGTTATTCGGGAAGGTGACTTTTGTAATATATGTCGAACTCAAGTCCTTGCTTCGCGCGGACAGGTGAAAATTCGTGCAAAATCATTAAACTTCTTTTGTTAATAACTTTTACTAAACAATGAGCGACGGCTAAAATCTTTTGAAGGTCACTCAGGAGGGTGACCTCTATAATATATGTCAAGGTCAAGGTCATCCGAGGTTGCTCCGTTAAACTAAATAATTACCACAAAAGGTATCGATATGCAAACGAACGTTTCAATTATTCAGGTTGCAATTCGTGCTTCTCCCGCTGCCTGGATAAAACTTTCCTGATTATCGCGGAAACATCTGAGGAGACACGGGTTCGAGAAGTCTCCGAGATTCGCAAACAGATAAGGAAGCCGGGCTGCCTCGTGGCTTCGGCAAATTGAATAGCTCGCCCGTGCCCGTGCGGGCATCGGTGACCCATCTCGTCCGCTGATTCAATATCTCCCGAAAAAGCGAGAGATCAGGATGATCTCCGATGAGCTGGCGCGAGGTAACGCGAAAAGTCGACCGGCGTCGAGATGAAGATACGCAGGTGAGTTTCGGGCCGGCTCCTCTCGGCGGAGGATTTCTAACGGGGATCTACCACGTGAGCTGTTTAGTATTCAGCCGCTGATGGGCACCTATCGGTCGCCATCTCAGTAAAATATTGCACTTTCGCTGACGGCTCAATCCGGCCGGAATTACAGTCGCCTCATAGACGGCCGAGTGGCGCGTCGCGTGGTTAGCGTAATTAATGAGCGCCTCGTGTGTTCGTCACGTTTGCATCACAAAGTGGACGTTTATATGCGACACGGTGCGACTGAAACATTACTTATACACGAAATAAGGATATAAATCGCGCGACGTACGAGATCGTCACGGTGATTTCGTCAGGCCAATCGCGGACTGCTTGCTTGCATGCCTTGCAACATTATTCCTTCGACGCTCCACTTCTCTTGCAGAATCATTGCACAACGGTCGCAAAGATTGCGCAATAGCGAGGAGTAAAAAGAGAAAAATACTGATGCGTCGGGCAAGCGAATTCGCCGATAATTAGCGAGACGGAAAGCGCGCGCTACGCGCGCCGTAAAGTCGAGCGGAACGCGCGAGGCGCGGCAGATTTATAAAGTGGGTTACGCGCGAAAACGAGTCGGCTGCGGGGCCCCGTAAGAATTTACGACGGAGGACAATCTCGGGTGGTGGTGGCTCGTTAGGCGATTACCGCGCGATTTACGGGTGCGCGGGGATAAAACCGAACGCGGAACAGCGTTAAGTACCGTATTAATTCAGAGTTAAGTCCCAATAATCTGAGCAGCGAGTTTCTCGCCGTGACGCCGCGGTTTCGCCGGACTAATGCGCGGATTATCGGCCGTGCGCCGAAAATTACGAGGCAGCCTTAATAATCGGCCGAGAGCAGTCGCCCGTTCCGCGATTGACCCATTTCGATCTCGGTACTCGCCGCTAATTTAGCGAAATTATCGGCTGACAAAGCCCGTCCTCATTTTTCCTCGCGGATTATTTTTACACCCCCTTCACCGTACGCGAGTACCACGTCGAAGCTACTTGAGACGAGCGAACGTTATTGCAGCAACGATTAAGGGAAAGCTGGAGTTGCTAGTGAACTATTTTTTCACTATAGCGATGGTAATTGCAGTTTCGAAAATTCTCTTTATTGCTTGTGCAGAATAGAAAATCCTTTTCCACAAATGAAGTACAGATAGAAAGAAAGTCCGCTCTACAGGACTTTATATTCAAAATAGAAAAAAGTTAAAAACTTGCATTTGTCTTTTCTAACTTTTTTCCATTTTGAACATAAAGTCCTGTAGAGCGGACTTTCTTTCTATCTGTACTTCATTTGTGGAAAAGAATTTTTATTCTGCACAAGCAATAAAGAGAATTTTCGAAACTGCAATTACCATCGCTATAGTGAAAAAAAAGTTAAAAACTTGCATTTGTCTTTTCTAACTTTTTTCCATTTTGAACATAAAGTCCTGTAGAGCGGGCTTTCTTTCTATCTATACTTCATTTGTGGAAAAGGATTTTTTATTCTGCACAAGCAATAACGAGAATTTTCGAAACTGCAATTACCATCGCTATAGTGAAAAAAAAGTTAAAAACTTGCATTTGTCTTTTCTAACTTTTTCCATTTTGAACATAAAGTCCTGTAGAGCGGGCTTTCTTTCTATCTATACTTCATTTGTGGAAAAGGATTTTCTATTCTGCACAAGCAATAAAGAGAATTTTCGAAACTGCAATTACCATCGCTATAGTGAAAAAAAAGTTAAAAACTTGCATTTGTCTTTTCTAACTTTTTCCATTTTGAACATAAAGTCCTGTAGAGCGGGCTTTCTTTCTATCTATACTTCATTTGTGGAAAAGAATTTTTATTCTGCACAAGCAATAAAGAGAATTTTCGAAACTGCAATTACCATCGCTATAGTGAAAAAAAAGTTAAAAACTTGCATTTGTCTTTTCTAACTTTTTCCATTTTGAACATAAAGTCCTGTAGAGCGGACTTTCTTTCTATCTTACTTCATTTGTGGAAAAGATTTTCTATTCTGCACAAGCAATAAAGAGAATTTTCGAAACTGCAATTACCATCGCTATAGTGAAAAAAAAGTTAAAAACTTGCATTTGTCTTTTCTAACTTTTTTCCATTTTGAACATAAAGTCCTGTAGAGCGGACTTTCTTTCTATCTGTACTTCATTTGTGGAAAAGGATTTTCTATTCTGCACAAGCAATAAAGAGAATTTTCGAAACTGCAATTACCATCGCTATAGTGAAAAAAAAGTTAAAAACTTGCATTTGTCTTTTCTAACTTTTTCCATTTTGAACATAAAGTCCTGTAGAGCGGGCTTTCTTTCTATCTATACTTCATTTGTGGAAAAGAATTTTTATTCTGCACAAGCAATAAAGAGAATTTTCGAAACTGCAATTACCATCGCTATAGTGAAAAAAAAGTTAAAAACTTGCATTTGTCTTTTCTAACTTTTTTCCATTTTGAACATAAAGTCCTGTAGAGCGGACTTTCTTTCTATCTGTACTTCATTTGTGGAAAAGGATTTTCTATTCTGCACAAGCAATAAAGAGAATTTTCGAAACTGCAATTACCATCGCTATAGTGAAAAAAAAGTTAAAAACTTGCATTTGTCTTTTCTAACTTTTTCCATTTTGAATATAAAGTCCTGTAGAGCGGACTTTCTTTCTATCTATACTTCATTTGTGGAAAAGGATTGTTTATTCTGCACAAGCAATAAAGAGAATTTTCGAAACTGCAATTACCATCGCTATAGTGAAAAAATAGTTCACTAGCAACTCCAGCATCCCCTTAAGCAGTGATAAGGAAATTATGCGCGCGAAGGCATTTTTTAACGTGTGAATCCTCGGAAAGGTTGTTGCCTGAAACCAACGGGAGCGAGCGAAAATTGCACGATTTCGAGCAAGGGCTCATCAACCGCTTAATTGAGACGTAAAATCCTCAATCCCGCGATCGGCTCGACAAAATGTAGCCGAGGTAATCATTTAAATATGATTAGAGTGAGAAATATGGCGGCGTGTTATGTCCATTTGGATGCTGATCGCGGTGCTTCCGACGCTGGACGCATAAAAAATCTCGAGTTTTGCGATTTTTTCGGCAGCTCGCGGCGCCGCTTTTAGCGCCTTTAGAGAGCCGAATGTATGACATTAGTCTGGGTCGGGAGCTTCACTGAGCGAATGAGGGCCCTCGTGTCCGGTCACCTTGACCATGGATAATTTATGCTAATCGACAGCCGCGAAGTACCGGTGCCCCTATGAATTTGGCACCGATCGACCGGTCGTCTCGCGCGATGATGATTGTTAGATCTGGTTTCGATCCCTCGACAATAATGGCGGAATAATCACACGTCAGGTGCCAGATAGAGCGGCGGCAAGATCTCGGCGCAGTAGCCGCGTTGCAGCTTTCGAAATTCCGTATTCCAGCGTTTGCAAAACTATGCAAAATTATGTGGGTCAAATATTAGTCTCGCGCGGCCTTACGTAAGCCTCATAAATATTATAATTTGGCACGGTTTTATATAAAAGCAATGGGAACGCGTAACTGCGAAATTATCGGCAAACTTTTCTCGAATTTAACGTGATGTTTACCGTAGAATTAGCGTGTACAAGGTACATGTACATTTAGCCAGGTATTATTGAATATGCAACGCATCACGTTACCGCTGGAATTACACGGGAATACCGTGCTGTAACGCGTCAGCAGACATCGATAATTGGATCTAAGGTTCGATAGAATATTATAATATCCGTGGAAATTGATTCTGATAGAGAGTAGGACAGGAGGGTGAAGAGAGCTATAGCGGCGCGGCCAGGTTTACCCGGAGCAAGGTATGGTAAATGGACCCAAAGTTACTGGGCCGCCTTCGTTGAAAAGGAACAAAAAACGGGGCACTGTATGAAATTCATAATGGGTGGCGGTCTCTTTCAAGCGTGCCCGGCCGCGAGTTGCCTCGTAGTCGTACGTAGGTCCGCCGAATATGAAAGCGGAATCTATTACGCGAGCGAGGCCCTCCGCGGGCCCCATTAAGCAAATTCGAAATTACGCTTGCAAATTTCGAAATGCAAATCACTGCGCGACTGGTGGGGGGGTCGCGTCTACGCTTTTTGCGACTATAAATTTCCGCTTTAATTGGATCTCGGATTATTGTAATTCCGGGCCGGCTTATTTATGGCGCCCGTTTCGGGCCTTAAACGCGCTCCAGCTCGCTCGCCTGCTATTCTCGATTCCGTCTCTCTCTCTCGCCGCGGCATTTAGTACCTCCCGCTCCGCCGCCGTGGCCGCGCACGAAACTAAAGGTTGAATCGGTTATTAAATTACGGCTGGGCTCCGTGCTGGTTTCTGTCGGCAGGTGAGCAAGGAGCGACTCGTTTAACGCACGCCAAAGACGGGCATTGTTGAGGATCGATTTATGAGAACGCGCGGCGAGATTGAGCACCGCGACTCAACGCGAGTCGCCGTTTACATGCTCGATTTTCAGTGTTGACAAGTTTATTAGACGGCATGTACGGGAAGCGCGTGACCACTCGTCCAGTCTTTGATATCTAGACGCGATTTTTGGGGCCTCGAGTCGAGATGGACTCCAAAAATCCCTTCCCCGCACGGAACATTCGATTCGCGCCGCTGCACAGTGGACTAAACTCGAAAAAAGCTGGCCAAAAGTAAGAACTCGAAAACATGACGTTTTAGAAAAAAATGTTTCAAATCAAAGTTATAGGGTTTTAAATCAGGTATTAGATAATAATACTAGTATGACCTTGAATAGCGTTGCCAAGGTCACGCAAAGGTCACCTTGAATTTTTTAAATGGGAACCTCCAGTTTTCATTAGATATTTTTGTAGCTTACCTCAAGAGCTTTTCAGAACACTAGAACAAAGTATTTATCCGTTAAATACTTCGAAGTTATGAAGCTTGAAAGTTACAGTCGCTACCGCGCCGCATCGTACGTTTCGCGGCATTTAAAAATTTCACGGTGATCTGTACATGATCTTGACAATACTATCAAGGTCATACTGGTATTGCTATGTAATGCTTCACTTAAAAACCTACAACTTTCATTTCAAACAGTGTTTACCAAAACGCCAAATTTTCGAGTTATCACGATATGAAAATTAAAATGAAACATCCTGTATATAACGCAAAGGTGTTCGTTGCTGTGCACAATTCAAACGGAAATACTTAGTTTGAATCCTACACAAGATGATAAAACAAGAATCCCAAACAGCCTTTTACAGCTATTTAAAAAAATGATATTGAACTTTACTTCTTTCTTATATTTTAAGAAACCAAAAACTTAGATTAACACAAATTGATGAACAAACATTTTTAATGGTTATAACTGTTTGGGAAAAGAGTTTCAATTCTATTTATAGAGTAAAAAGCAAAATTACTTGCATCCGCGTACAAGAATGTAAGCTATAGCCTATACTCATTCATAATTCGTTTTTCGGAACATTAATTGTTGATTAATGGGAAGGAAATTTTTCCTACGAAACTCCATTCACATTTTTGAAAATACTGATATCCATGAATCAAAAAAGGTCGAAATGCACAGAGTTGCAAGAGTTGAAAAAATTCGACTTTTGGCCAGCTTTTCTCGATTCTAGCCCACTGTGCGCTGGCTTCTTAACGTCCGCTAAAAAAAGCGAGTGCCGCTATAAAAGGCGTACATATGCCGCGCATGAGGCTTTGAATAGCCGGCGAGTATTCTGCATGACTAAACACCGAACAAAATGCGCGGAACCCTTTTACAAGCCATCAATCAATAAGCTATACGCGGAATATGCGTGTGCAAAGATCGTCGAGCGAATCTCTCTTCTCGGGGTCCCTGACGCGGTGCCTGAAACTTTTTTTCAGCCGTCTCCGACGCGACTCGCGGCTTCCCATGCTGACTTGCAGCAACAGATCCGGGTTGCCCCGCGGAAGGCAAAAAGGAAAAGGTAAAAAAGTGCGCGCGCGAGGCGAGAAAATTTTAATGGCGCCTCCGTCGACCGTTTAGACACAATAAACGTCAACAGACCCGGTTGCGCCCTCCTTACACCTTTTTTTCCGGCGAGTCATTTTGAGATTCGGTTGCACGCGTTGCCGGCATCTGCGCGCGCGGAGAACACAAAGATCTGCGCGCGACCCCCTTTTAGCAGGTAGACATTAAAATGCGCGGGGACTATTAGCGCGCGGTGATATTTCAGTTTCAGTTGAATCGCACTAATGGCGACTGCCGAAAAGGGTTACCACGGCGGGATATTAAAATTCATGAAAATTATGCGCGACCGAGAGAGTCGCTGCGTCGCCATGCCATGTGTCGAGTTTTATCCCGCGCGTCTCTCGGCGTATAAAAATTAAAATTCATGACCCCATTGGTCAGAAAAGTGCTGTTACGCGCTGACGGTCCCCGGGCACGCCTGCCTGCTATGCAGATGTTCCGATTCTGAAATATTATAAATTGGGATCCCTTCTGCGTTGCGTGACGACTCCTCCAAAATATACACCGAGAAAGATATATTGAAAATATTCAGATAACACCATTTTTTATGAAGAACACACCGTGAGAAGGAAACCATAGCCGTAACAGTTTTAACTTCTCACCGTGATAAGTCACTTTAAAAGTCCTCCAGCGCACGCAACATCGAGCATCGCGGCAGAACGCGATCGCGGTTCAATTCAGGAATAAATTACGCGTGTCGGAGTGTGCTGTGTGCGAGGTCGTTCGACTCGCCTGGCTCGGCTCGCCTCGTGCCATGCTAAAAACGGAAAGTAGTCGGAGAGCCGAGCGATAAGCAGTTACATAAGAATACGTCCGCCGAATGCATTTCCTCGGGTCCGCTGCGTCGCGCTTACCCCGCTGGCGTTTTACACGGGTCGGTGCATCGATTAACCTGCATTACGAGGAGGCTCGTTGCTAGTCATGCACGCGGCATCGACAAGTCACGAGCACAATGTGTAACGCGGCGGCTCCGGGGAAGAGCAAGACCTCGGGAGCACCTACCGGGTGTCCCGAGTGCGTAATACCTACGAACACCCTTCTGCACCTCTGTGAAGTTAGCACCCCAATTGCAAAATTTTGATATAATTAATAGAGTTCTGGCTCTTCCCCAAAGAGTTCTAGAGTTCCTGATACGTTTTGAAAAGAGTTCCGGCGATTAAATATAAAAAATCAGGATTTGAAGATATGGGGTGCCAACTTCACGTTTTTGCGAAAGGAAAATTGGTCATAACTTTTTTATTTCAAGCAGGAGCCAAAAAAGTTCTAATACTTTTCGATGGAACTCTTGTAGCGCTATTCTTGTATTGCAATAATAAATTAGAACTTGTATTAAGTTCTAATTTATTATTGCACTTTGGACACTGTACTTCCTTATGTATTAAGTTATGTTCTATTAAGAAATAAAAAAAAACAATTCCAAATAGGTCTTCAATTCATGTGAAGCGAGGTTCCCCGCAAAGCAAGGTTCTATATTGTACCTTCCACGCAGTACTTTTGGACATAGTTTGATTGCGCGCGCGCGTGCGCGCGCATATATCCTAACCCCGAAACTGTCATTTTTCAGTAGGTGATAACTTTCTTTCTAGTTGAGAGCGACGATTTTCCTTCTCGCAATCGTATTTTTTCGTCAAAATAAACGATATTGCAAAGTTAGAAGGAAATCGGTGAGGAGGCCCGTCTCCTTAAGTATTACCGAGTCGAAGCGCTAAAACCAAAACTGAAAGAGTTCTCGTCAATTTTAGTTTCTCGACCTGAAAATTTCTGTCATTCGGGTTGAAAATTTTTTTTAACAAATTCGGAGTTCTGATGAGAGTTCTGGATAGCTCTTCAAGAGTTCTAACGATTATTATTAAGACTCGAAGCGCACAAACCAAAACTAAAAGAGTTCTAGCGATTTTTCATTTCCAGAAGAGAAATTTTCTAATTTCTTCTAAACGAAGAAAACTTTTTAATATTTTCTTGAGGGTTCTGAATAGCGCTACAAGAGTTCCATCGAAAAGTATTAGAACTTTTTTGGCTCCTGCTTGAAATAAAAAAGTTATGACCAATTTTCCTTTCGCAAAAACGTGAAGTTGGCACCCCATATCTTCAAATCCTGATTTTTTATATTTAATCGCCGGAACTCTTTTCAAAACGTATCAGGAACTCTAGAACTCTTTGGGGAAGAGCCAGAACTCTATTAATTATATCAAAATTTTGCAATTGGGGTGCTAACTTCACAGAGGTCCCTTCTGCCCGTCCCTATTCAACATTCGATTTCGATTGCGATTTCGAAAAATCGCGTAAAAGTCGAAGAAGGCGGCGCACCGTTTGACGCAGTCTTTGAGAAGGCCCACGGCCATTCCCATCCCGCCAATTCGAGGAACCGATCGTCTAGCGTGATCCCGGTACTCGTGGACGAGGCTCATTAAGGGAGCCGGGAAATTATCGGTCGGAAGTCCTCCGGGAGCCGGGAGCAGCCGCGGGCGGCCGGCGGACAATTTCAACGCCGCATCGAGGAAGACGATGTTGCGCGCGATGCCCTCGTGGACGCGCGTGTTCACCTGTTATGACTCAGCTGATCCTAGGTACTTCGGAGCCAAGTACACGGGGCTTACATTCTCGATGCGGCTCGTGGGTAATCGTGGGATATTCGGGTCAATAGCCTCCTGTGTCGCGGTCCGGTCAGGCGCGAAGTATGTCGGATGCGGCAACGCGAACGGATAAATCATAGATTTATCGCTCGCATCGATCATCGCTAGACGCGCGCGAAACGAGTAAGAACGAGTAAAAAGCCTATGGTTCGATGTGCAAATCAAGTTTTTCCACACGCAGGTTCTGTTCTTGTTCAGATTCGTACGCGCGGCCTCTGCGCGCGCGAGCTCGCACACGGACGTCGGCGTAATCGCTTGAGAAACGAGCCGCGCTCGGTTAAAGTGCCGGATCGGATTATCGCGATTACGCCGCGCGGAGTCTCATCGCGCGCCTTCATTAGCGAACGCGGCGCAATATGTGTAAGTATCCGTTTAACGTTTCAGGGAGTATTTTCTGCCCACTCGAGAGAGGTCAAGAGCGCGACTCGACACGCGCGTGCGATTTCGAAAGTGGAACTCGCTGCGCAATCCGCTCGCTCGTTTCTGTTCCTCTCGTGAAGGTAAAACGGCTGCTCTCCTCCCCCCTCCGACAGGGCAAATCCGACAAACCCACGTAGAAATTTCAAAACGGTCCAATACTGGGACTGTACCGTTTGCCATCGTGGCAGTATTGTGCCAGTACAGATTCGACACAGGAGTGTAACGCCATGCCGTACTTAATTGCCAGTACTGATTCGATACTGGCAATAATATACAGGGTGTCCCGGGTTTTAACCGACAAACTGCGGGAGCATATCCTACTAGTGGAAATAAGAAAAAATTCTTATATCGAGTTTGCTTAGAAATGCTTTATTACAAAGTTATAAACCAATATTGAAAAGAAATATGAGATAAGTAACAACGGATTTTTTCACAAAAATAAAAATTATCTACGCAATGATTTAGTGACGCATTTCAAAATGTTGTCCTTGCACATCGATACAAGCTAGACATCGACGTAGTACAGAATTTGTTACAGTACGACATTCCTGAAAATTTTGTTGCATCTCAGTAACTGAATTAGTAATTCGTTGCTTTAAATCTTCAAGCGAGATTACTTCTGTACTGTAAACTTTATTTTTTAAAGTTGCCCATAAATAAAAATCAAGAGGCGTTAAATCGGGCGATCTTGGAGGCCAGAAAACCGGTCCTCCTCGATCAATCCACCTATGAGCATAATGTTCATCTAACCAGTTTCTAACTTGTCTAGCATAGTGCGATGGACAACCGTCTAACTGTATCCAGCTGTTTTGGGCGAAACTGGCAGTGGCACATTTTCGGTCGTCGGTGTCTTAGAGCTGAACGAAACGTCATCATATTCATTCATAGGTCGAAATGAACCCAAATTTACGTAATTGCAAATGGGTATTACTAAACACAGAACTATCTGGTACTCTCCTGTTAGGAAATCTACGTTGATACTCTCGTACGGCAGCTCGTGCATTTCCGTCACAGAATCCGTACACGAAATGAATATCGGTGTATTCCTCATTTGAAAACACTTTTGGCATTCTGATAGTAATTGCTAGTTGACACGACGATTGAAATCTAACGGCTACTGTTGTGAAAGTAACAATCATACTGAATCGTTTCGACATAGTGAACATGAATACATGTGAACATCTTCGACCTTGCAAATTCTACACTATGTTCCGTTGTTACTTATCTCATATTTCTTTTCAATATTGGTTTATAACTTTGTAATAAAGCATTTCTAAGCAAACTCGATATAAGAATTTTTTCTTATTTCCACTAGTAGAATATGCTCCCGCAGTTTGTCGGTTAAAACACGGGACACCCTGTATGGACCAGTATTGGGTAAATAACTGCACCAGCATTGGGCATAGATGTGGACCAATTAATGTATTAATGTATAAATGTATTTTTTATATATCTATAATATGTATTTTGTACTATTTGTAGTTGTGACTTAAATATTACAAACAAAGACTAATGTAAACAACATTAGTAAAATCATTTTGTAAATGTCGCGTGAATTAATATCGCGTTTAAAAGAAAAAGATGTTAAATCGGTTTTCCGGATGGTTATTTATACGTGATAACGCAAATGTTTCTAGCGAGAACGTCACGCCTGATCTGGCCATCTATCGGTCGCTGGTGAATCAATATATTGTTATAATCCTATATTTTAAAAAAGGCGTGTTACCTTCGTGAAGTTCTTTTTTATCGAATATTGAGGCCTCTTTTCCGCGACGAATTTCGTGTGACTTGAACTTCGTGTTGCGAATATCAGAATGTCATAGTGGCTGTCAGTGCGGTTATATTGACAATTGTATTTATTATATTATTTTTATTTTATTCCTTATTTTATTTATAGCGCGCGTAGCGCGCGCCTGTGTTGCTAGTTATATATTATCGGCAATGTATGTAGACCAATGACTGTCATGTTAAGTTATTCTAAATCAGTTTTTTGTTACGAATTTTGTTATTACCGAGTCCTCAGATAATCTGCCCTGGGTTATGCTCCTCGAAAAGAATCCTTCAACATCATCTTTAAAACAAATGCACACTTCGCCATTCAGTGAATATTGAAAAATAAAATAGCGCGCGTAGCGCGCGCCTGTGTTGCTAGTTATATATTATCGGCAATGCATGTAGACCAATGACTGTCATGTTAAGTTATTCTAAATCAGTTTTTTGTTACGAATTTTGTTATTACCGAGTCCTCAGATAATCTGCCCTGGGTTATGCTCCTCGAAAAGAATCCTCCAACATCATCTTTAAAAAAATGCACACTTCGCCATTCAGTGAATATTGAAAAATAAAATAGCGCGCGTAGCGCGCGCCTGTGTTGCTAGTTATATATTATCGGCAATGCATGTAGTCCAATGCTGGGTCTGTGTCGGTCGCCGAAGCATGGCCTGTCTCGCAACCAGTACTGGTCCATGTCTGTATTTTATAATGGCCCGGTTTTTAATAAGTACTGGGACAAGACTGTCTGCCAACTCTTTGCAGTACTGGCCGCGAGTATTGTGCCAGTACAGATCCGACACTGGAGTGTAACGCCGCTGCCGTACTCTGGGCTACCAATACTAGGCCAATGTTGGGCCAGCTAAACAACCTCGGCAATTTCTACGTGGGAAGGGCCGACCTGAAAATGTTGAAGCCTTAATTTATATGCGATTTCGCGGTCGTCCGCATTCTCACGAGAAGCCGGTCGAGGGAGTACCCGTTCCATGTCGGCCGCGCGTACAGGGAGCTGATTTCGATGCAGCTATTTCGTGGCTGCTCTAGGAGACCAGGCCGTTTCTTTTTTTCGGAACGCCGCCGATGTACGCCGCCTCCGATGCTAATAGAGCTCGGATTTCTGGATTATTTCGCTAGGTCGAGCGGGATCGGAGGAAAAAGCGGAGGTACGATAAAGGGAGATACGCCAATCGGGAGCCACCCGGGTCGAGGGCGAAATACCGGGAAGGCAGATGTCGGCCTCTATGTGTCCCGTGTCCGGAATTTACATTTGCTCGGACCTGCTGGCTAGGTCTAATCTAATACCGGCGGACCCCGGTGCCGAGTATTTATGGCAGTATTTATGTAGCGAGGACAGCGGAATACTGGTTTATATAACAAGCGGCCAGTATCGTCGCACGGTGGTGGACACGCACGGCGTATCCGAAGCCGAAGCCACCAGCAACCCTGGCCTGCTGGTCGCGATTCCGCAGTGGAGGACAAGCCAGTCTATAATTTTCTTCCTACAATACGACCGCATCCGAGGCGGGTTCTCTTAGATGCTCTTAGAGGCGTTGAAAGTATCACAATGTCGAGCGCCACACGAGCAGCTCAAATGAGACTGGTTCCTATTCTCGGCGAGCTTCGTTAAAGGAATATTTATAATATATCCCGATTGAGCCCACGTGGAAAAAAATTCCAGAGGAGATCTAGAGGTAATATGCTCCTCCTCCAAAGAGAGGAGCTGTTTCTTACGACAGTCTCATCGTGACTCGTTGGACTCGCCACCAGCCGCTTTGTCGGCACTGGAAACTCCCATGTTCCTCCATCTCTCTCTCTCTCTCTCTTTTGCTCTCTCGCTCTGATCTTTCGATGATTACATTTTTCACAGGCCGCGTAAGTAGGGTTAAATGAATCGTTAAATCCCCTCAATATTGTGACTTAGCCGGAACGGGGTTAGATTTGCATAGGAGCTCGTTAGGTGGCACGCAGGAACGGTGACCCGTCTAATGCCGGAATATTGTTATTCAAATAACGCGCTATAGGTGCGACACTCGGATCTAATCCAGCCGGATGATATATCGTGTATTAATGACGAACTGAATATTACAATATATGCAGATCGGATTACAGATAGACGGGGCGTTAAATACCTACCCCGCCGTACCAAATTAATGAGGCCCGTATCGCGACTGATCGATCAGCCGCATTGATCTATCGCGTACGAAAGTACGACGGTTGATCGTGCCACGCCGATAAAACGCACTCGCAATAGACTCAGGCCCGAGCCGAGCGATACGTCCGATTCCGTCGTGTAAGAGGATCGGTCATGGTTAAGCCCCCAAGGTGAGCTCAACTCACCCGTCGCCATTGTAATCTAATATTGGGTCGTCCGGAAAGTTCGTGCCGATTTTTAATAGATGGCGTTGGAACATGTCTGAATATATCAATGTTATTGAAAACATACGATTTATATACATGTGCTTAAAGGTGACATTTCAACGCATCTTTAGAAAAAAAGTTGTTTCAGATAAATTGATTCGTGTCAGTTTTGTACTCTTTTGAAGATGGAAGAAAACAAAGAACATTTTAGACACTTGATGCTTTTCTATTACCGGAAAGGCAAAAATTCCTCACAAGCAACAAATTCGATATGTTCTGTTTACGGAGAAGGCGCTTTGGCTGAAAGAACCGTGCGTAAGTGGTTCGCTAAGTTTAGAGCTGGTGATTTTAACCTTAAAGACCAAGAACGCTCGGGCAGACCCTCTACTACCGATGATGACCAAATCAAGACACTGATCGAGAATAACCCGCGCTACACGACACGTGAATTAGCAGAGATACTGAAAATATCGAAAACCACTGTCCACGATCATGTAGTGAAGCTTGGTTACGTAAGTCGCTATGATGTATGGGTTCCGCATAATTTGGCCGAAAAAAATTTAACGGATCGCATTTCCATCTGCGACTCGCTGTACAAGCGCAACGAAAACGTACCATTTTTGAAGCAATTAGTGACGGGTGACGAAAAATGGATCATTTACAACAATGTAGAACGAAAAAGATCCTGGGGTAAGCGAAATGTACCAGCATTAACCACTCCGAAAGCCGGCCTTCGTCCAAAAAAAGTCATGCTCTCTGTCTGGTGGGATTGGAAAGGAATCCTATATTATGAGCTCCTACCACACAACCAAACGATAAATGCAGATAAGTACTGCTCGCAACTGGACGAATTAAAGACAGCGATTCAGGAAAACCGTCCAGAATTAGTTAATAGGAAGGGCGTCGTGTTCCATCAGGACAATGCCAGACCTCATGTTTCTTTGACCACCCGACAAAAATTGTTGGAGTTTGGCTGGGATGTGCTACCTCACCCACCGTGTTCACCAGACATTGCACCTTCAGACTTTCACTTATTTAGGTCTGTGCAAAATTCTCTTAGCGGCAAGAACTTCAACTCTTTGATCGACATAAAAAACCACCTTGAGGAGTTTTTCGCCGAGAAACCTAAGAAGCTCTGGGAGAATGGAATCTTCCAGTTGCGTGAAAGATGGACAAAGGTTGTGAAACAAAACGGTGCACACATAAGTCAATAAATATTTATCGACATAAAAAAATGTTGCCTTTGAATTTTCCTTCAAAATCGGCACGAACTTTCCGGACGACCCAATACATATGTTGCACTTTGCTCTACGCCGCATTGCATCGTGACACATTGTTGTTGCGGGCGTCACGTTATCCGATCCGACAGACCGAGAGATTTTCATCGATTAACGAAATCGATATCGAAATTACTCGACGAATACGCACGAGCCGCGCCTATTACGTAATCGTTACGAGATCTTCCCATAACTTGCTGCTACCCGATCGACGCTGGACACAAACGGAACCGATACGCGATTCATGGGTGCACGTTATACTACCTCGGGCGCCCCATAAAACCGCATCATAGCACGCGCGTTTACGAGAGCCGAGCCGAATCTGGGTATGTAAATCGTTACGACGCTTTTTACGACGCGCCAGGCTGCGCGCTCGGTTCGTGCTGGAGAATCGGAAGGGTGACACCGTAAAAATCCCCGTGTCACGGCACACGTGTCGCAAGAGAGAGGAGAGGAGGGTCCCCCCTCGCTCGCAAGGGTGTTCTTCCTGGCATCCATTTTTCAGTCGTTGATACACGTTGCCTCACCTGCCGGCGATTTTTTTCCACCTTTTGCCGAGACTTCGCCGCTCGAACGATCGGCGGATTCGTTTAATTGGACGCCTAATGCCTGAATTAGGGGTGCCTGTTCTCCGCGGCATGCATATTTTACGAATCACTTTTTACGAGCAGTCACGCCCACCGAGCTACGCGCGCACGTACTTGTTAGCACGGTGGTTTTCCCGCCAATGGCTCGTCAGCGTGATATCGATCTTCGCGACAGTCGCAAAATTCTCTCGGTGTACAATTTTTATTATTACGGAGAGCCGGTATGCAAATGGCGGGAAGCTGGGAATACTTTCTCTAGTTTCCATCGAGACCGTCGCTTCGCGAATCTTAGATCCTTATCTAGCGGTACGGTAACTACTTAATAAAAAAAAGATGTCTAGCACAGTGTGGATAATAATGCGTCATTTCGTTGCATATACTAATTTAGGAGCGCCCGTGGGGTACCTCACGCTCGATTTTATAGATGGCAATTTACGAACAGGTGTATCCGACGTCGCTTGCTCGCATTACAGGTGCGTTCTTAAATTTTGCTAATCGCGCTCTCTCGCGACATGAAAATCTAAAATCTCTTTATGCGCAATAATAAACTGTTGCGTAATGCCTCTCACCAGCGCTTCCCTCATTTGCAAGTTCAAAGTTGTCGAACATCCCGTCCAAATTTCCGTAAAAACGGAGCTGTAATTATCGAAATTACTGATACCGGTCTGTTCTGCAGTGTAGAATGATTCCCGATTTTCACGGAACAACTATGAAGTTAATGATAATTTTAGGCTTGTAGGGACAAAGCGCCCACGAAGGGATTCCTAATATCAACGCCGCTAATGAGGCATCGATCCGCACTCATTTTCATAATACCACGTAAAAGTTTGTATTATAAATAGATATTCCCGGAATTCTCGGAAATCACGTGTGGCACGCACGGCGCTTCGGTTCCCGAATCGGTGCCTTGATCGCCGACGATCATCTCCGCCTCCGCTCCGATAAAACGCGCGAGCTTTCGCTTATCTGGACCAGATTGTTCGCCCGCGACGCGATTCCGCGGCGAAAGTGATATTCTGGATCGCACAAATCGCACAATTTACTGCTCGATCGGCAGGATTGCGGTGCATTTTGAATACAAAGGCCTTCGAAACAAAGGGATACTCGGTACGTGCAAGATTCGTGTAAAGCCGATATGTGCGTTCCAGTAATACAAATAATAAAATATAAAATATATTTTTATATTTTTAACAACGTGACTTATATATTATATTTCAATAATGCGTTTCAATTTATTTATTATATTGGGTCATTAAGTATGAAACTTTACAAATAGAACATAAACTTTTGCATTTTTTGGCACATGGACATGATTTATTTTCAATCGAGGTATGCGCCCATGTTATCTACACACTTCTGCCATTTTAGTGGTAGTTGGTCTATGCCTCTACTATAGAAGCCAGGAGTACGGGAATCGATGAAGTCGCGGAAGGTTGTTTCGACTGCCTGTTGAGAATTGAAGAATTTTCCCACCAACAAGTTGTCCAAATTCCGGAAGAAGTGATAGTCGGTAGGTGATAGATCTGGTGAATATAGTGGATGACGGAGAGTTTCCAATTCCAACTCCCGTAGCTTTGCCACGGTCAGTCGTGCAGTGTGCGGTCGAGCATTATCATGCAACAGGATTGGCATTGACCGATTGACCAATTTCGGTTGTTTAATAGCAAGTTGTTGCATCATTTCGTCCAGTTGCTTGCAATATACTTCAGCCGTTATCGATGTACCAGGTTTCATAAAGTTGTAGTAGATAACACCTGACCTAGACCACCAAACAGTCACCATAAGCTTCTTCTGTGTAATGTTGGGTTTCGCGTGATGTCTCGGTGGTTCATCAGCGTTCAACCACTGATGTGAGCGTTTACGATTGTCGTAGAGTATCCACTTTTCATCGTAGGTCACAATTCGATTAAAAAAAGATTCATTTTGTGACGGGAAAGCAAAGAAAGGGAAGCCTCTAGACGTTGCGCCTGCTGCGCATCGGTCAATTCGTGCGGGACCCATTTGTCCAACTTCTTTATCTTACCAATTGCAGCTAAATGAACCAATATGGTGGGTATGGAAACATTGAATATCGATGCCAATTCACGTGTACTTTGAGATGGATCGGACTCTACTACGGCTCTCAAGTGATCATTATCCACCTTCGTCTTTGGTCTTCCACGTGGCTCATTAGCGAGGCTGAAATCTCCATCTCTAAAGTTTTTGAACCAATTGCCCACCGTTGCTTTAGTAGTTGAACCTTCACCAAATACAGCGTTGATATTACGAGCTGTCTCCGACCCTGTGGTTCCACGGCGGAACTCATATTCATATTGGGTCATTAAGTATAAAACTTTACAAATAGAACATAAACTTTTGCATTTTTTGGCACATGGACATGATTTATTTTTAATCGAAGTATGCGCCCATGTTATCTACACACTTCTGCCATTTTAGTGGTAGTTGGTCTATGCCTCTACTATAGAAGCCAGGAGCACGGGAATCGATGAAGTCGCAGAAGGCTGTTTCGACTGCCTGTTGAGAATTGAAGAATTTTCCCACCAACAAGTTGTCCAAATTCCGGAAGAAGTGATAGTCGGTAGGTGATAGATCTGGTGAATATGGTGGATGACGGAGAGTTTCCAATTCCAACTCCTGTAGCTTTGCCACGGTCAGTCGTGCAGTGTGCGGTTGAGCATTATCATGCAACAGGATTGGCATTGACCGATTGACCAATTTCGGTTGTTTAATAGCAAGTTGTTGCATCATTTCGTCCAGTTGCTTGCAATATACTTTAACCGTTATTGATGTACCAGGTTTCATAAAGTTGTAGTAGATAACACCTGACCTGGACCACCAAACAGTCACCATAAGCTTCTTCTGTGTAATGTTGGGTTTCGCGTGATGTCTCGGTGGTTCATCAGCGTTCAACCACTGATGTGAGCGTTTACGATTGTCGTAGAGTATCCACTTTTCATCGTAGGTCACAATTCGATTAAAAAAGATTCATTTTGTGACGGGAAAGCAAAGAAAGGGAAGCCTCTAGACGTTGCGCCTGCTGCGCATCGGTCGAATTCGTGCGGGACCCATTTGCTCCAACTTCTTTATCTTACTAATTGCAGCTAAATGAACCAATATGGTGGGTATGGAAACATTGAATATTCGATGCCAATTCACGTGTACTTTGAGATGGATCGGACTCTACTACGGCTCTCAAGTGATCATTATCCACCTTCGTCTTTGGTCTTCCACGTGGCTCATTAGCGAGGCTGAAATCTCCCATCTCTGAAGTTTTTGAACCAATTGCCCACCGTTGCTTTAGTAGTTGAACCTTCACCAAATACAGCGTTGATATTACGAGCTGTCTCCGACACTGTGGTTCCACGGCGGAACTCATATTCATAAATCACACGAATTTTGGACTTTTCCATAGTTCTATAAAAAAGAATCCACCAATAAAACTAATGAAGATATTTTGAACAAACAAATATGACATTTGAAGAGCGAACATACATCTATCACACTAACCTAACCTGATACTGACGTCTGGCGCCAAATTTGAGATAACAAATGTTAAAGATGGCGCTTTTACATTTGTAAAGTTTCATACTTAATGACCCAATATTAAAATAACGATTACGGTTTTTTAATTGCAGTTAATAATGCACCGGCGTCCGCTCATCGAACATTAAAGGCCAGCGCATGTCGATCCTAACAGCGCAATAAATTTCCAATATAATACAAATGTCAAGCCGTTCACGATAATACGCGCGTGGACGTTGATTTATTCAGGAGTATTATTATAGTTAAAGCAGAAGTATCAATTAACCTGCTGCGCCCACGTTGTACCCCTCGTGTTACCACCGGCTCGCGATCCCGCCGTTCACTCAAAGATTTCCGGATAACGTCGTGTGGTCGAGACTACCCGAAAACACACCCATAAAAACATTATACACCGTCCGGGACACCGTGACTATTCCGGAGAACTGCCGAATGGGAGGTGCACAAACTGCGTAATTGCGCGAGATTACAGGCCAGAGGACCTCCTTCGTGGAGTCACGGTATTTTCTCTGTCAGTCAAGGTACCTTTCCCTTTACGGTGCACCGTAATTACCGCAAGGTGCAAAACTCGGAAAATCCTCCTTCATTTTTCAGTAATGCCAGGTTGCGTAACCATAACCGTTCGGAGCAGCGCGACGGCTTTTCCTCGTTCCAGTCATTTAATTTAATCTGTAGTAATGAGCGATGTCTCACACGATTGTGAAAGTCGTTTAAGATCAGAGACAGCCCGGCCGAGGTGATAAATTCGTGCGAGGGAGTTATGCAAGCCGCCGTGCATTGTGTACCTAACATCTCGCTCACGGAAATCACTAAAGTGACGAGAGATTAAGCAAACGCGTAGATCTCAAGCGATAAGTATCTCCGAGGTTCAAAGGATCGTTCGGAATAGAGGAAAGTCCCCGATTATGAGATACCATATCGATTTTGCCGAATGTAAGGAAATCTATAGGCAGAATTTAAATGTAATACGTTCTCTTGAAGAGAATTTAATAAGCTTTAGGTTGGTGAAATGAAAAATCTAATTTAAATATTATTTTTTCTGAAAATTAAAAAAATTTGAAAAAAGAGCTTTACGCAAGATCGCGAAAGTGTGCTCCTAATATAAGATACCTTGAGAAATCGGTGTTAAAAGTGCAAAATACATCAGTATTGCAAGTAAAAAACTTTATTAGATATTTTTATAAAAATACTGCTGCCACAGCCTTCGCCAAATCTTCACGATTCCACTGTCGACGCTTCCTCGTTTCTCTAACCTCCATAGTCAGATTCTATAAAAATTAAATACACAAAAATTCGTATTAACTTTTCTCTAACCTTAACGTAGTATTTTCTTTCTTTTATTACACTACATACTCTTCATATTCGAGCAATAATTATCTCATATTAAGAGTACCCTGATATCTCATTATACGAGCCACGCGCCTAGCGGTTCCGCGATCATGAAATCTAACCTCTACAATTAAGCAATTCAACAAATCGCGTATTTCCTGTTACTACGATTCTACTCTATCATTGCATACTGAATTTATTGCCAACCATTTCTTTATTATATAATAAACAAGGTTTAAAGACTAACCTCAAGGCAATAACGAACAATGAATTTTTCACTAAATATATTTTACACCAAGAGTAATAAGTTTATGGTGGAATTAACAGATGGTGCTCACTAGTTTAGCAGAAACTCCAGTATCTCATATTAGGAGCATATCTCGTAATAGGGGATTCTCCTCTGCCGATAAGATAGCCGGATTTCACTTGTTCGAGCATCCGAAGACAAGACGTGCCTATGCGCCCGCTGATTAGCGTAAAAATATCATTTTTGGCGCCGCGGCGACTGCATCGTCAGCCGGACGTCGCCGGTTGCAGCGGAAAGATCAGTTGGAAAATAGCGGAAAGGTGACGCGCCGGGTTTGTTTAGGCTTCTAACGATATTCCAGTCACGTGCCGATATACGACGGTCATTTATATGCTTGTTATTTCTTTCATAAGTCATTCGTGGAAGCGGTAGCGCGGGTATTTCCTGATGAACAACGGAGAATAAACGGCCGGGCGAACGGCTGGCTAGATTTAATGTTGGCCCGCTAATTTTTGTCGAAAGTTTGGCTCTCATTTAGGATTGCTTCATTAGCTTCTACCTCGTTGGACAATTATCTGTGTAGGATGAGCGCGCTCAGGGAGACTGATCCGACAAAATGGCACGAGAACTGTATCGCGCGATGACTATAATTTCAAATTAGTCCTCGGACCGGCGATTACTCGTTAATGCCACGTGATTATATTTTGATTGGGAGGAATCAGATTCTCGTAGCCGCTGACGAGCTCGTAGGAAGCGCTCGTAGGAAAAGAGGCGATCGTCGTCGTCGGGGAATTTCGAGCAGACAGCTGCCATTTACGATGGCGTCACGAGGACGACTTTCGGAAACGTCCGCAACGACCGTCCGATCGGAGAAGCCCCCGGGACCGTTCTAGGGACTTCTTTTCCCACCCTGTAATTTCCGCGTTCCGTGCAGGGGGATATTTTCGGAAATTGCATATTTTGGATAACCATCGCGATGGTCTTTTAAACCGTTAAATTAACGGGGCCTCGGCGCCTCTTTTGCCATACGAAACCCTCATTTCCACCAGAGGACAGAAAGTTTCCAATGTGCGAGTGAAACGTGCGCGCATCGCGATAATATGGGGATGCAGATTGCAATTAGAAATCTATCTCGAGAATATCGTATCGAAACTCTTTGGAATCTTTAGTCGATTCTGAGATCAAAGAAGACTTTGTCATTCCAAACAAGATCATAACAAATCATTAGCAATACAATGGATTAGTTGACTCATTTAACTGTTTCAATGACACATACATACTGATCCAATTCTGTTAATCAGCGTTGAGAAGATCTCGTGTAAAATGAGCAGCTTTTTAAGAAGTCAGCAATTTTTTAAAATATTTCTAGGTAAGATTTGGCACGAAATTTGATGATTAATGTGCGTGCAGGAAATGACCTGGACGTAGTCGGTGCTACCTTTGCCTCCTCCGCCCATCGCCCTACATCCAAATTAAAATCTAGAAAATGGGATGCTGCAAACGAATGGCCTTTGTACGATTGTGCTAGCGCCAAGGATCGCCGGCTCACTATTTGACTTCTGCATCATCCTCCTTATATTCCGAATTCGGTAAATATTCACTTATGGTCAGCACCCGCAAATGTCAATGACCTTGACATATGTTATAGAGGTAACCTTTCTGAGTAACAGGCAACAAGTTTTAGCCGTCGCTCACTGTTCATTAAAAAGTTATTAACAAAATAAATCTTACAAATTATACGTAATTATTGGACACCATGTACATGGTAAGGATTTTCATTAAATTTATATTGTCAAGGACATACCCTTTGACTACAATTATTGGCGGAACACGCGGTATCGGGCATAAACTACTAATGTGTATGTAAAATAGTACATGTATGAACAAAGGAAAATCATTTAAAGCAGTGAATCATTAATATATGTTTTTATTAAAGCAGAGAATAGTTGGTATAGGAGAGTTGTAAATGGGGAACAGTCGTGTTTGTCTATGACGTAGTATCTATTCGACATTCCACGTTTTTATTTATCGTAGTTCAAAGATTTTCTCTAAAGGACCTTACTTAAAAACTTAGGTTAGGTTAGGTTAGGTTAGGTTAAAGCAGAGAATACTTTGTACTTATATTAAAACAAACTATTCTAAATATTACCGATTCACTGCTTTAAATGACTTTCCTTCCTTCGTTCATATACATATTCGTCGTTTATGTCTTTGAATATTCAAAATAACTACTACGTTTTCGAAACTTCTTTTATTAATAACTTTTTAATAAACAACGATCGACGACTAAAACCTAGTGCGGGTTATTCGAGAAAGTGACCTTTGTAATATATGTCAATATCATGTTCTTGCTTCGCGCGGACAGCTGAAAAGTCGTGCGAAATCATTAAACTTTTTTTTAATAACTTTTTAATAAACAACGAGCGACGGCTAAAACTTGCAGAAGGTTACTTAGAATGATGACCTCTATAACGTATGTCAAGGTCATTGACATTTGCGGGTGCTGACCATAAGTGAATATTTACCCCGAATTCAAGTCGTACGTATGTAAATGAAGTTTACGAGGAAATTTCGCATCCGCGTCATCTAAATGCAAAATTATTAAAGATAGTCGCGTCAAAGTTTCATAATGAATGCGGAGATGCTTAGATCTATGTAAAGCGACGAGAGACACGTTTAGACGTATAGACACGTTTGATTAATATTCCCTCGACAATCTACCTTTTTGGCATTCACGGCATTTCTTCCTGCGCCATCGCTCAACGAAGGGGCCTACGCCACCTCGCATTAAAACAACGTGTCCGAAACAATTGAACCTGTCCTGGGGTCTCGTGTTTCCATTGTTTGATCCGACGTTCTCTCGACGGAGCCTCTGGAATTTATCGTCGGCAGCCACCCGGTAGTGGTGCCTTCTTACAGTCCTATCCAAAACTATTAGATTACAGCCTTTGACGTTCACCGACCCGTAGTCGGACTCTCTCTCTCGCGACGAAGTACAAAATCTCTACCACGAACTTGATACTTAACCGCCTGGAGGAGTAAGATCCTGGTGTGATGCAGTGACAGAATGCTACTCAAAACAGGTGCTTAATAAACTCTTGCAATCCGACGCACACAGGATGCAAAACATCGTCGGAAGTGGCTTGCTCGACGAAACAAGCTCGGCACGAATGCCCTGACGAAATTTATCGGCCGGCATGGCTCGCGAACGCTTCGCCGATTTAACGGAATAAAACACTGTCAGCACGAGAAGCGCGAAATTTACGAAGCACAATTTACTGTCGCATACGCCGTGGATCGCGCGCTTTTACGAGTCGCGCCGGCGCCTCCGCGTGTTCCGGATGCCCGGCAACACCGATTTCGATTGGAGTCACGGGGGTGAGGCTTTCCTGTTTCCGTGATTCACGACCGTGACGCGTGACGGCCACTTCCTGGCGCCTGCGGGATATCTCGCGCGCCAGGACGTCCAGGAGTTATCCGGAGATACTGTCGCGACACGTGTCGCCGTTACGATCGCCCGACGATATTCGTATTCACGTGGACCCGCATATGTGTGCATTGCTCGTTCATTAATAAATTGTTTATAGCGTGTGCGCCCGACGCCGCGTCTCCCAGACGCATCGACATTGACGGGACAACCAACGACTGATGTGCCTCAGGAAGTCGTGTTTTTACCGGCGTTCTTACTGCTACCGCTGTACCTGACACGACTCAAGATGGATCTTAAACGAGGGTAAACCTTAATGGGAAGTAATGGAAGGTAAGTCTGGTCCTCGGGCATTATTAGCAGAAAAATACATTTTCAGGCACGTAACGGACAAGATTGCAGCATACAGCAAAGAAGAACGCAGCTGCAGCAAGAGCAATCTGGATCTCACAGTGCAAAAAGATTGACTTTAATTTTTCAAAGATGTGAAAGTTTAGGTATATGTTTTATTACATTATTATTGGGTTGTTCGGAAAGTAATTTCGTTTTTCACAAAGAGATGTCGTTAGTCGCGTTCCTCGATACTTAACCTTACTCTAAGCGGCAAATTCGTTTTATATTTTGACAACTGACATTTCAGACGTCATTTAGTATCTTATTGTGTTGCGATCTGTCAAGTAATTGTTTTTTGGCATCACATCAAACATGGAAAATCAAAGTGAGCATTTTCGTAATATTTTGCTTTTTTACTACCGAAAGGGTAAAAATGCAGTGCAAGCGAGAAAAAAATTGTGTGCCGTGTACGGAGAAGATGTATTGAGTGAACGTCAGTGTCAGAATTGGTTTTCGAAATTTCGTACTGGAAATTTCGATTTGAAAGATGCACCACGTTCAGGTCGGCCAATTAAAGCTGATGACGAGAAAATAAAGGCTCTGGTGGATGCAAACCGTCGCATAACAACACGCGAAATTGCTGAAAAGTTAAATTTATCGAATTCGACCGTTTACGATCATTTGAAACGCCTTGGATTCGTTTCAAAGCTCGATATTTGGGTTCCACACAATTTAAAGGAAATTGACTTGATTCGACGCATTACCATCTGCGATTCATTGTTGAAACGTGAAGAAAATGAACCATTTTTGAAGCGAATCATAACTGGAGATGAAAAATGGATTGTTTACAACAATGTTAAGCGAAAACGATCATGGTCCAGGCAAGATGAACCTGCTCAATCGACATCCAAGGCAGATATTCATCAAAAGAAGATCATGCTTTCTGTATGGTGGGATTGGAAGGGAATCGTATTTTTCGAGCTACTACCAAGCAACCAGACGATTGATTCGAAAGTGTATTGTCGTCAGCTGGATGAATTGGATGCTGCCATCAAGCAGAAGCGACCAGAATTGGCGAATAGGAAAGGTGTCGTATTCCATCACGACAATGCCAGACCACACACAAGTTTGGTCACTCGCCAGAAGCTTTTACAGCTTGGATGGGATGTGCTACCACACCACCATACTCTCCTGATCTGGCACCATCCGATTACCATTTGTTCCGGTCTCTACAAAATTCTTTGAACAATGTAAACTTCGATTCAAATGAAGGCGTCAAAAATCACTTGCTTCAATTTTTTGTCAATAAGGAGAAGGACTTCTATGAGCGTGGAATCTTAAAGTTGCCAGAAAGATGGCGAAAGGTAGTGGAACAAAATGGCCAATACATCACTGAATAAAATTTATTCTAAATATGAAAAAACCGCCTTTCATTTTTCCTTGAAAAACGAAATAACTTTCCGAACAACCCAATATAATAAATTTCCTTGATCTACGTAACTCTCCTGTAGCTGTATCCTGTATCATATATCGCAGTCTCTAAATCGCGTGTGCGGACCCATTTGCCGGCGATTTAGCCGCGGTAAATGCTCTTCGCGGAAGAGCAGCGGGGAGAGAGCGAAAGGGCGAGAGAGTCAGAGAGAGAGAAGCGTAAAAAGGGCCTGCCGAGATCGCAAAGGGCGGAAGGGAGCGCCCGCGGGTGCGGGTGTCATTGTTGATATACAACGCGGTAAGTACGCGATAAGTAGACCCCATAAATTCAGCCAATCAGACGAGAGCCGCCTCGCACGGTGCGGTCGGCCCTTTTCCTCCACGCACGTGGCAGCGGCGTTACTTATGTCCACACCCTCAGAAAGGATTTCCGATAACAAGACGAAAAATATTCTTGACTAATTTAATCGTATTACAAGTATAAAAAATATGAAAATAAAACAATTTTTATTTAAATCAGTAATTTCTATTCTTCTCTCTCGAATTAAATAAGATTGTCTTACTGTCTTCAGACAAGAGTAACATGTACACATTTATGCTTATATATTCTTCTATGTAGAATAATTTGATATTAGCGCCACTTTATAGTAGGCTTTGTCGATGTCGACGCATCATTTTCTCACGGTCGCTCGTCGACTCGGCGCTTCTGCGTCCTTTATTCGGATAAAACGGCCAATATTTATGTGTTGCAATCGAAAATCGGAAACGATTTACAATGAATAAGTGCAATACTCTACAAGAAATATTAAAAGATATGGAAATGTAAGTAAGTATATACAATATACTTACTTGAGAAATAAGATTCGAGATAAGATATTTCCATACCTTTTAATATTTCTTGTAGAGTATTGCACTTATTCATTGTAAATAACAGAAACACTTTCCCGATTTTCGATTGCAACACATAAATATTGCCGTTTTGTGCAGATTCTACAAATTCTCTTAGAAGAATAGAATAAGATGTCTTTTAGATCTCACAATATTCTTAAATCAAGAATATTTTGAACTTGCTACAAATTTGTATCTAAATCCTTCTGAGAAAATTAATGAGATAGCACCAAGATTTTAATTAGATTTTTAGAATTTTCTATTCGAGATTAAAATATGCTTCTTTTCAATAATAAATATGATTGTTATAGCGATTTATTTTATGATAGATTAAAGAGTAATAGCATTAAATCCAGAAATCTTTTCTGTGGGTGTAGCGAGAGGGTTGACAATCGTCGTGTACCAGTTATAAAAGACACTGGTCACGTAATCGCGTAAACTATGTCTAAACAAAACAGGAGGACAAAACAGTTTAATCAAACAAGCTTGGAGTTATGATCGATGCCAATGGTAAGTATGAAAATGGAAGGCCAAGTGATAATCAATGATTACATCGCGATTAATCCGTGCACCCTCAGAAAGGATTTCTGATAACAAGACGAAAAATATTCTTGACTAATTTAATCGTATTACAAGTATAAAAAATATGAAAATAAAACAATTTTTATTTAAATCAGTAATTTCTATTCTTCTCTCTCGAATTAAATAAGATTGTCTTACTGTCTTGAGACAAGAGTAAAATACACATTTATGCTTATATATTCTTGTATGTAGAATAATTTGATATTAGCGCCACTTTATAGTAGGCTTTGTCGATGTCGACGCATCATTTTCTCACAGTCGCTCGTCGACTCGGCGCTTCTGCGTCCTTTATTCGGATAAAACGGCCAATATTTATGTGTTGCAATCGAAAATCGGGAAAGTGTTTCTGTTATTTACAATGAATAAGTGCAATACTCTACAAGAATATTAAAAGATATGGAAATGTAAGTAAGTATGTACAATATACTTACTTGAGAAATAAGATTCGAGATAAGACATTTCCATACCTTTTAATATTTCTTGTAGAGTATTGCACTTATTCATTGTAAATAACAGAAACACTTTCCCGATTTTCGATTGCAACACATAAATATTGGCCGTTTTGTGCAGATTCTACAAATTCTCTTAGAAGAATAGAATAAGATGTCTTTTAGATCTCACAATATTCTTAAATCAAGAATATTTTGAACTTGCTAAAATTTGTATCTAAATCCTTCTGAGAAAATTAATGAGATAGCACCAAGATTATTTTAATCTAGATTTTAGAATTTTCTATTCAGATTAAAATATGCTTCTTTTCAATAATAAATATGATTGTCGCTATAGCGATCTTATTTTATGATAGATTAAAGAGTAATAGCATTAAGTCCAGAAATCTTTTCTGTGGGTGCAGGCAGCCGTGCACAGGTCGGTCAACATTACACGCACGCACGCACGTACTCCCACGCGATACGCGGGCCCGACGCGAAGGATTGTTTATCCGGGAATGTCGAGCGCGTTTCGATCGTTCCGGAATTCCGGCTCGCAGAAAAATCGCTCGGCAAACGCTGTGCAATCGCGTACAAAAGCGCGCGCGGGTTGTCGAAATTTACGGTATTGCGGAAACCGGGGAAAGAAGTTCGCGCATACGCCGGACTCCAACCTCGAAATTGGAGCAGAATAAACGGGGAATTTCGAATACGCGCAATACTCGAATGTTTAAGGGACATAACGGAACTGACTTTAAACAGCGGGCGGATATCGCGCGATATCGTGATGATGCTGATTGTTGGAGACTCGAGACGCTCGAAACACGTTTCTTAATGGGGGAGCCTGCTTTAGAACGCTGAAAATAAGGTATATTTTACGAATTGTTTTTGGAGAAACTATACAGCGGATCATTATAAAACTTTGATGCATTTATTAGTACATGTTTAAAGATAAAAAAATTATTTTTTCATTTGAATATATCGCCTGTAGAGGTCGTCCTGGAGGCATCTTAGTGCAGCCGGCATTGTAAATTGGTGAGCATTCTCCCGCCTCCAAATTTCATCCAAACTGAAAAATTGAAATATTTTCTCGTTATTTATGAATTCCCATCGTCGATGAACCTTTAATATTCATAAAAACATTAAGTTAAACAATTATTTTTGCATGAAAAAGTTCAAAACCTTTGCCTAAAAATCGTACTTTTGTGTTCTAAGCTCCACCATTTTGGCACTTTTCAACTTTTTTCTTCTCTCTTTGGTTCATCGACGATGGGAATTCATAAATAACGAGAACATATTTCAATTTTTCAGTTTAGACGAAATTTGGAGGCAGGAGAATGCTCACCAATTTGCAATGCCGGCGACGCGGCTGCACTAAGATTTCTCCAGGACGACCTCTACAGGCGATATATTCAAATAAAAAAATAATTTTTTTATCTTTAAACATGTACTAATAAATGCATCAAAGTTTTATAATGATCCGCTGTATAGTTTCTCCAAAACAATTCGTAAAATTATACCTTATTTTCAACGTTCTAAAGCAGGCTCCCCCCTTAATACACGCCGCAGAAAGCGTGCGATCGGCGCGCGGCGGAATTTCACGTTTCCAATTTGCGTGATAAATACATTCTCGCGCGCGAAATGAGTGCGGCGCGACCGCGCGATTACTCAGCGACGTTAATCCTGTCAGCACATTAGTAATCCTTGACTCACGTGACCCGGCCGCGCGGTATCTCCTCCCATTAATTGCAATTAGGTAAATCCCCCGCGTACCCTGCTACGTTGATCCATTATATCGCGCGTATCCCGCGGCGGTGCACTTTCGCCGCTCATCTTTGGTCACGACGGATCAGCGCGCGGGTACAAGGTGCGTCAGATACGTCGTCATTATACTCGCCTTAATTGCGAATAAATAAAAAAACGGTCCATGGTCGACAAGTCGCCGAGATAAACATGTAGTTTACCGCTGCAACGAGACAATTAAAATTCGCGATACGCAATTAACACACGCTCGAGCGTTTATGCGTGTAATATGAATTATAACGGAGATGTAAGCTGATGATTCCTTAAATTATTCAAATTAATAAGTTTGTGTCGCCATGAATCAATGAAATCAAAGTATTCCTTTTTTCTCGACCGAACTGGCAAAATTAATACATATTAATAAATTTGCCAGTTCGGTCGAGAAAAAAGGAATACTTTGATTTGATGACTCCTTAATCCGAAGCACGCCGTGTAACCCCTGGCGTATGCAAATGATTCTACGGAACGTTGACGTCACGTGCGACCGTGCGAGCTTTATCAACCGCGAGATTCTCCAGAGCTCGCGCGATTTTTATCGATTAAAATCATAAACGATCTGCAACGCGCACGACCGAGTGCCGATCGTTTCTCTGAACAAATACGGGTAGATAAATGAAAATGAAGGGGAGGCCAACGACACGCGGTGTGTCGAGAAATTTGCATTTCTCAATCCAGGTATATATTTGCGCATCGCCAGGTGTGCAAAAGTTCCGAGTCTGCGTTTGTTCTTCCCGCGGTGCACCGTGCCAGATCATCCATCGCATTTGACCTAAGCTGTATCGAAAACATTTACTCGCGATAGCACGCGTTGCTGGAAGTTCCTCTCTCTCTCTCTGCGATCTTGAGAAAATATTTATGGTCGAATCCCGTAAAACCGCTTCTTTGTAACCGCGAGAGCAGCCCCGAGGACAAGTATTTATTCGCACGCGCGCGTGTCCCGAGAATCTTCTCTCTCTCGATATAACCGCAAATAAAAATCAATATTCCGTACCGGCGAATCGATTTAATAAGCGAATAAACGGAACGGTTGCGGATCACGAAAAGTCTCGTACCCGCTAATTGCTCGCTCGGGGGCCCGAAATAACGCCCGCATGCCTCTCCTTGTCAATGACAGTGAAAAAGAGACGCTTTGCGGTGAGTTAAAACGCACTCGATCAGGATGCAAGCATTCGGCGAAGTGGAGCCTCCGAGCGGCTCGAAAAATAAATGCTGCGCGCGTCCGTTACAAGGCTTTAAGCGCCGCAATAATAAAATGCATGTAACCGTGCAAAACAGGGTTGACAAACGACCGTGAGGCAGCCGATAAGTCAGTAATAACACATTCATTATAACTTTATAGCTCTCATTCTGACTCTCTCTCTCTCACACACACATACACACACACGGACTATGCTGCGAGTGTTCAAAATATCAAACTATATTTAGCAGATTACACAAAACAGGATTATCCTGTAAGATAGTCGAGACTGACAGGTCGTATAGAGGATCGGAATGAAAACAAGTTGATCACAACATAGGAGTATTGGCCGTACAGCCTAAGACCTAGGCGTGTGAACCAGGGATCCCGGAGAGTTCGAGTTCAAATCTAAGGCAGTCTCCTAGTTATTTTTCGCCTCTTACAATTCAGAAGTGGGATAAAATCCGCTACCCCTCGGAGAGGAGGGAGTTGAGAAGCAGCTGGCCGGTAGTGAAGCCTGAACATGGAGGTCGGGACGGACTCAGAGGAGTGAACCAACATGGAGATTGGGAAGGACTCAGAGGAGTGAACCAACATGGAGGTTGGGAGGGACTCAGAGGAGTGAACCAGCATGGAGGTTGGGAGGGACTCAGAAGAGTGAACCAAAAATGGATGTTGGAAGGGACTCAGAAGAGTGAACCAAAAATGGAGGTTGGGAGGGACTCAAGTGGAGTGAACCGACGATTTGGAGACATTCGGGGACGAATGTAATGTCAGGCTGGCCGATCTGTAAGATCTGGAAAGATAGTCGAGACTGACAGGTCGTATAGAGGATCGGAATGAAAACAAGTTGATCACAACATAGGAGTATTGGCCGTACAGCCTAAGACCTAGGCGTGTGAACCAGGGATCCCGGAGAGTTCGAGTTCAAATCTAAGGCAGTCTCCTAGTTATTTTTCGCCTCTTACAATTCAGAAGTGGGATAAAATCCGCTACCCCTCGGAGAGGAGGGAGTTGAGAAGCAGCTGGCCGGTAGTGAAGCCTGAACATGGAGGTCGGGACGGACTCGGAGGAGTGAACCAACATGGAGATTGGGAAGGACTCAGAGGAGTGAACCAACATGGAGATTGGGAAGGACTCAGAGGAGTGAACCAACATGGAGATTGAGAAGGACTCAGAGGAGTGAACCAACATGGATGTTGGGAAGGACTCAGAAGAGTGAACCAAAAATGGAGGTTGGGAGGGACTCAAGTGGAGTGAACTGACGATTTGGAGACATTCGGGGACGAATGTAATGTCAGGCTGGCCGAGCTGTAAGATCTGGAAAGATAGTCGAGACTGACAGGTCGTATAGAGGATCGGAATGAAAACAAGTTGATCACAACAGTAGGAGTATTGGCCGTACAGCCTAAGACCTAGGCGTGTGAACCAGGGATCCCGGAGAGTTCGAGTTCAAATCTAAGGCAGTCTCCTAGTTATTTTTCGCCTCTTACAATTCAGAAGTGGGATAAAATCCGCTACCCCTCGGAGAGGAGGGAGTTGAGAAGCAGTTGGCCGGTAGTGAAGCCTGAACATGGAGGTCGGGACGGACTCAGAGGAGTGAACCAACATGGAGATTGGGAAGGACTCAGAGGAGTGAACCAACATGGAGATTGGGAAGGACTCAGAGGAGTGAACCAACATGGATGTTGGGAAGGACTCAGAAGAGTGAACCAAAAATGGAGGTTGGGAGGGACTCAAGTGGAGTGAACTGACGATTTGGAGACATTCGGGGACGAATGTAATGTCAGGCTGGCCGAGCTGTAAGATCTGGAAAGATAGTCGAGACTGACAGGTCGTATAGAGGATCGGAATGAAAACAAGTTGATCACAACATAGGAGTATTGGCCGTACAGCCTAAGACCTAGGTGTGTGAACCAGGGATCCCGGAGAGTTCGAGTTCAAATCTAAGGCAGTCTCCTAGTTATTTTTCGCCTTTTACAATCCTCTCAACAGGTTGCATCGTACTTAAAAATGGAGTCGCAAAACAGATTAAGCGCGAATCTTGCGTAACGCCTTCGGATTTACCGTTCGAGCGAGAGCAGCGAGATTTTTCGCCGCGGCCTATCGATCCCTCGCATACGGTATCGGGTGTCCCGATGGTCCTTCCCCGTATATACGTCGGAGTTGCGTGCAACGTGCGGTAATCTACGGGCCATTAGCAAGATTCCTACGTACATACGTACGAGCAACACACGCGATACGCGTTCCCGGTATCGAGTGTCCGACCGGAGAAGAACCGGAGCGACCGGAGGACACACGAGACACTTCCTCCCTGCGAACCTCTTCCTTTCATCGTTGCCTCCTTCGTTGTCATAGTGCGTCATACGGCGAGGGATCTTGCTCACTTGTACACAGTCAGTGACCGTCACGGGGGGTAAAAGAGGTGAGCCCGAAGCGGCGTGTAACAGCTGTGACACCGCGTCACGTGGCGCACGTGCAAGTGCGGCGGAAATAAGAGAAAGAGAGAGAGGGAAAAAAGGAGCGAGATCGCGGCAAGAGGATGCCCCCTTTAAGGCGAGAAAGCGGCGTCGGGATTAAGTCATTGCGAATTCCTTCGCATCGAGTTGATTCTTTATTTCTCTCTGTCTCTGTCCCACGCACGCGGGCGCCCCACCGCGAGTTATTATCGATGTAAAGTCTCGAACGTTCCTTTTATGATACCCTCCATCCTTCCGTGTGACAGGCAGTGAGTGTACGAACGCGCGATCTTTACCGACGAAATCGTGATCTCTTCCGCGACGCGGAACTTGCTTCGACGATCGATACAGCGTTCGGCATCGAGTTGAGAGAAATTTTATCATCCTACGCTTTGGACAGGGATACGCTTATGTTCCGTAATAGTTCAATATATCAAGCTTCAGATTCCCCCCAATCTTATCCCTTTCCTTCAGGTTTCGTGAACGGCTGAACGCCCTCTCTCAAAATCTCCCTTTTGTTCAGCCTGTTAGCGGTCTAGTATAGACGTCGGTGCCAGGATCAGCGCTGATATTTCGCGCCTCGCCCGGCAGCGAGATTCCGACACCACCCTTACCTGTCTCCCCCGGCGGAAATACATAAATTAACGCACTTACGTGGCGCCCGCGGGCCACGTTGTTGCCCCGCTACACCTGCGTTTCGGGGCGCTGAGCGCTGACAATTACCCGGCAATCGATGTATCGCCCCCGGGCGGAAGCGCAACGCCGAAAAGGCTCACGAAAACGAGATACGGGTGAGAGGGAGGACAAGAGGTACTGGCGTATACATATACATATATATACGGCAAATTGCAGGTAATTGCCGGCCATTTGTTTGCAAGAGCATACAGTGTTCTCCGAGCGCTTCGACCTCCCCAATCCTGCTCGCGAGCGTCCACAGGAAGCGGCAAGAGGGGGCTCTGCCGTAACTTCTCCCTCAAAATTGCACGTCTCTTCGGTCGTTGAGATAGCAGCGAGAAAATCGTATCATCCGCGACGTCCAGTTTATGCCCCGCAACGAAACGAAGGAGAAAATAAAACCGTATTTGCCCGCGCACATCTGTCGATCCTCGAGTCGATACTCGAGTTGATATCCGAAAAATCCGATACTCGAGTTGGCGAGTAGTTCCACATTGATTCGTACCATCTTGGTGGCGAAGTGCCTCCCTGCTCCTCGAGACACGCTGCTGCGCCCATGCTGTTCATCCCCTGCCACTCCCTTCATCATCCCCTCTTCTAGTCTCTGCTCTCCATACGCCCACGAAATTACACGGCACGTCACTCTCGCGAGCGAGCGCGCGCTCTAAAACTTCGAAGGCGAAAGTCGTGAACGCGTCCGCCGCGCACTCCATGGCACTCGGGGAACTCTCCACGGTTCTCTGGAGAGCCCGGTATTCGTACACGCACGAGCGATCGGCGAATTACTCGCGATTAGCCCCGCGGGCCCGTTGCACTGAAGATGCCAAGGTACCGTCGACGTTTTTAGAGAACACGGACGCATCCGATGTGGAGAAAGTAGCAGGGAGAGGGTAGATTTGCGTTCGACGGCTCGCCCGAGCGCTTTGCATCGTGATTAAGATAATTGCACGAATGAATATGCACGAGTAACGAGTATGCGCGAGCGACTCGAGCGACCGATAAAAATCATTGCGACTTTTTGCGAGGCCGTCGCAGCGCGAGCTTAAATTGTATAGCTTTCGTACCCGCGGCGGCGAACATTTGAATCTCACGTAATTGTTGGCTGTCGGTTTAGGGGACGCAAACTACACGGTATCGCGGTGAACGAATTCGTTTTTACGAAACGAAGGAGAGCACGGGGCCTCTTTTGCCTGCGAGTGTCCCAACGTTCGCGGAGGTTGGTTGACGAGGACCTCCTGAGTGCTTTTTACGTCTCGTAGCGGTCTCCTTTATCGGCAATGTAGAGATGTAAATGCGCCCGGTAAGGACGGAGGAGAGAGTCGCGAGCGGACTCGCATATCGAAGATCACGGCCGTGGCAAGTTTTCAGGCCTTATCCGAGGCAAAAGCGACAGGAACGAATCGACCGTGACTTTATTATCGCCGCGTGGGTGGAGCTGCGGTCATCTGGCGACCATTGACACGCTCGCGCGCGCACGGTAACGCGCGAGACTGGTCGTTCCCAAGCTTTAAGAAACGGTAATGAATTGTAAAATGTTTAATCATATCAAGAGAAGATGCGATACCTTCCAGAGGAAAGTATTTGTTCACGATACACACTTTAAAAAAAGTAGTACAATCAAACAATTGGGTTGGCCAAAAAGTAATTGCGTTTTTTTTTATAAAAATAAAAGGCGAATTTTTCATGGGAAACAAAAACTTTATTAAACAATATATTGTCCATTTTGTTTGATTATCTTTTGCCATTTTTCAGGCAACTTCATGATTCCGCGCTCAAAAAAGTTCTTATCTTTTTCAGCAAAAAACAATTCCAACAACGATTTGATATCCTCATCAGCAGTCAAGGTTTTACCATTCAAGGCGTTTTGCAAAGAACGAAACAAATGGTAATCTGATGGTGCCAGGTTTGGCGAATATGATGGATGTGGTAACACATCCCATCCAAGCTGCAACAATTTTTCACGAGTGACCAAACTTGTACGTGGTCTAGCGTTATCATGGTGAAACGCAACACCTTTGCGATTCACCAATTCTCGACGTTTCTGTTTGATGGCATCATTCAATTTATCCAGTTGACGACAGTATACGTCTGAATTAATGGTTTGATTCCTTGCAAGCAGCTCAAAATACACAATACCTTTAAAGTCCCACCAGACTGACAGCATAATCTTTCTTTGGTGAATATCTGCTTTTCAAGTGCTTTCAGCAGGTTCATCACGCTTGCTCCACGATCTTTTTCGTTTGACGTTGTTGTAGACGATCCATTTTTCTTCGCCTGTTATCATACGTTTCAAAAATCGATCATTTTCCTCACGTTTCAAAAGAGAATCGCAGATGTCAATACGCTCAGTGAGATGAATTTCTTTGAGCTCATGTGGTACCCAAATATCGAGCTTACTAATGTATCCAAGTCGTTTTAAATGGTTTTCAACACTCGATTTCGATATGTTAAGATTCTCAGCAATCTCTCGGGTCGTTAAACGCCGATTGGAATCGATCAGTGCCTTTATTTTGTCATCATCAATTTCGATTGGCCTTCCTGAGCGTGGTGCATCTTTCACATTAAAATCTGCAGATCGAAATTTAGTAAACCAATTTTGACACTGCCGCAGTTTTAAAGCATCTTCGCCATATATTGGGTTGGCCAAAAAGTAATTGCGTTTTTTTTATATAAATAAAAGGCGAATTTTTCATGGGAAAGAAAAACTTTATTAAACAATATATTGTCCATTTTGTTTGATTATCTTTTGCCATTTTTCAGGCAACTTCATGATTCCGCGCTCAAAAAAGTTCTTATCTTTTTCAGCAAAACACAATTCCAACAACGATTTGATATCCTCATCAGCAGTCAAGGTTTTACCATTCAAGGCGTTTTGCAAAGAACGAAACAAATGGTAATCTGATGGTGCCAGGTTTGGCGAATATGATGGATGTGGTAACACATCCCATCCAAGCTGCAACAATTTTTCACGAGTGACCAAACTTGTACGTGGTCTAGCGTTATCGTGGTGAAACACAACACCTTTGCGATTCACCAATTCTCGACGTTTCTGTTTGATGGCATCATTCAATTTATCCAGTTGACGACAGTATACGTCTGAATTAATGGTTTGATTCCTTGCAAGCAGCTCAAAATACACAATACCTTTAAAGTCCCACCAGACTGACAGCATAATCTTTCTTTGGTGAATATCTGCTTTTCAAGTGCTTCGAGCAGGTTCATCACGATCTTTTTCGTTTGACGTTGTTGTAGACGATCGATTTTTCGTCGCCTGTTATCATACGTTTCAAAAATCGATCATTTTCCTCACGTTTCAAAAGAGAATCGCAGACGTCAATACGCTCAGTGAGATGAATTTCTTTGAGCTCATGTCGTACCGAAATATCGAGCTTACTAATGTATCCAAGTCGTTTTAAATGGTTTTCAACACTCGATTTCGATATTTTAAGATTCTCAGCAATCTCTCGTGTCGTTAAACGCCGATTGGAATCGATCAGTGCCTTTATTTTGTCATCATCAATTTCGATTGGCCTTCCTGAGCGTGGTGCATCTTTTACATTAAAATCTGCAGATCGAAATTTAGTAAACCAATTTTGACACTGCCGCAGTTTTAAAGCATCTTCGCCATATATTGGGTTGGCCAAAAAGTAATTGCGTTTTTTTTATATAAATAAAAGGCGAATTTTTCATGGGAAAGAAAAACTTTATTAAACAATATATTGTCCATTTTGTTTGATTATCTTTTGCCATTTTTCAGGCAACTTCATGATTCCGCGCTCAAAAAAGTTCTTATCTTTTTCAGCAAAACACAATTCCAACAACGATTTGATATCCTCATCAGCAGTCAAGGTTTTACCATTCAAGGCGTTTTGCAAAGAACGAAACAAATGGTAATCTGATGGTGCCAGGTTTGGCGAATATGATGGATGTGGTAACACATCCCATCCAAGCTGCAACAATTTTTCACGAGTGACCAAACTTGTACGTGGTCTAGCGTTATCGTGGTGAAACACAACACCTTTGCGATTCACCAATTCTCGACGTTTCTGTTTGATGGCATCATTCAATTTATCCAGTTGACGACAGTATACGTCTGAATTAATGGTTTGATTCCTTGCAAGCAGCTCAAAATACACAATACCTTTAAAGTCCCACCAGACTGACAGCATAATCTTTCTTTGGTGAATATCTGCTTTTCAAGTGCTTCGAGCAGGTTCATCACGATCTTTTTCGTTTGACGTTGTTGTAGACGATCCATTTTTCATCGCCTGTTATCATAAGTTTCAAAAATCGATCATTTTCCTCACGTTTCAAAAGCGAATCGCAGATGTCAATACGCTCAGTGAGATGAATTTCTTTGAGCTCATGTCGTACCGAAATATCGAGCTTACTAATGTATCCAAGTCGTTTTAAATGGTTTTCAACACTCGATTTCGATATGTTAAGATTCTCAGCAATCTCTCGGGTCGTTAAACGCCGATTGGAATCGATCGGTGCCTTTATTTTGTCATCATCAATTTCGATTGGCCTTCCTGAGCGTGGTGCATCTTTCACATTAAAATCTCCAGATCGAAATTTAGTAAACCAATTTTGACATTGCCGCAGTTTTAAAGCATCTTCGCCATGTACATCACGTAACTTTTTATGAGCTTGCACAGCGTTTTTCCCTTTTCGGAAGTAATAAAACAAAATATGAGGAAAATGTTCTTTTTGATTTTCCATTTTGAAATCGACGGCAAACAAACAATTGTTAACGAAATCGTGTACTTTCTTTTTGTAAAACAAGCTTGAACTGTGAGTTGTTAACCTACGTAATGAATTTGCGGTTTAGAATGAAGTTAGTTACATTTCAAGACATGTATGTCCATCTATTGGAAAAAAACGCAATTACTTTTTGGCCAACCCAATATTTTATTTTTTTGCTAGAAGAGGAAAGAGAAAGAGGTACGATCCAAACGATGGAAATCGTGCCCTATTTTTATTATTGAAATAACAGATAGATATATTGAGCAGTGAAACATACATGAATTTAAAGAAATCCGTGCCTTTTATATTAAATGTCATCTCGACCAGTCTGGAGTTCATAAAAAGCGTAATTTGGCGCGTTTATTCTCGTGAAATATCACCGAACATAAAGGTGCGGATCGAGATTGGACGATAATACTTCCAGAGTGCGAAATGAAGTACAGAACTTATGGTGCACTTTCGTAAATATTCGTGGTTGAGCACTCGCGCTCCCGCGCGCGCGAGGACGAAAAGCCCTCCCTTGTCTCCGGCGGAGCCGGACCATTTACAAAGCTAGACGCGTGTCCTTTCGGCGTGGAAGAAGTCGGTTGACCGTGTGTGGATTCGGTCGCAGCAGCCCATTGGGCCGACCGGCACGCCGGTGCCCACGCAACGGGCATCCATCAAGGGCCCAAACGGCAAAGGACTTTGTCGAGTAATGGCGACTCCACAAAAAGTCCGAAGGCGTGGACGGGGTGGGGGCAAGGGAGCGCGCGGAGGCCGAGGGGGAGAGAGATGAACGGGCCCTGGGACCATTCTTAAGGGCCTCATAAAACCAGCAAAGTGCCACGCCGCCACCCACGTGCCTCCTTGGAGAAGCGAGAAAATACGTCCGAGGTGCAGCGAGACGAGGCAGCTGGTGTATCGGACGCGCCGTTTTTCGTTTTCTTCCTCTTTTTCCTTCGCTTCTTTAATTTCACCACGGCCGCGGCGAGTGGGGTTTTTTGCATGCGCATCACACCGCGTTCGCTGACGAAAGCGTGAATTATCCCGGGCTAATAATCCTAAGATGTGTATGCAGCTTCGAGGCTGGACGGCGAATCATTAAGATTATCGCGAGCGTTGCGCGAATCGCTTGATCCGTCCTACAAAGAGATACATGAGCAACGTTTGCTAAAGCACGTGATTTCTATTATTTCGCCAAAAGTGATCAAGACGTTATCGCGATGGCGATGCAGTTACATTTCGGGGGATGTATCTGCTATTCTGAATGTATCATATAGTATTTAAAAGGAAGAAAATATTTTTCTAGGTATTTGTGCACTGAGAAAAATGATTTGATTGTATCAACAAGACGTATCTGATAGAATGCATTTTGGTTAAACTAACCAAGAATTTCTAATTATCACGATAGGACTGGATATTTTATAACTAGAACGTTTGATAGACTGTACTATAAGAATTTGGTTAGTATTTTCCAGTTGGATCTAGAAAACTTCTAGTTATATTACACTAGACATAAGAACAAACGAAGATGCAATCAGAATTCTGGTTAATCGCAGGGCACTCCAGCGGCATTCTATTGTTTCGTGTCGTGCGTGTTGATCGGCACGGACGGCACGTTTTCCTCCTGTAGTGAAATGAAATTGGTTAGTGGAATGGCTGGTGAAGTGATGGCGGATGAAAAAACGTGTTCTCTTCTTATATTTTTTATACAGGGTGTCCCATAATAATCGCCTAACCTCTCGTATGCCAATAGAGCAGATCGAGATGAAGAGAAAAATCCCATACGATTTTGCGATATTGGCAATAATAATCCTATACCTCGAGCGGCTCGGCACTTGCCTCCGCGCGCTCTGGATTCGCTTGACTTTAATATGCAATATTTCGATTATTATTGCGAATATCGCAAAATGATATGGGACTTTTCTGTTCATCTCGATCTGCTCTATTGGCATGCGAGAGGTTAGGCGATTATTACGGGACATCCTGTATAAATATCAACATGATGTTTCATTTACAGCAATCCAAGAAGACTCACGGTAATGAAACAGAAAAACGTTTCTTTTCACTAAACAGTCATGTTAATTTAACTAAATACATTTAGTATTATTATCAAGAAAATCTGGTAAATTTAACAGGAAGGAATTAATCACGCTCATCTGGTAATTCCTAAAGGAATTCTGATTCGTCCATTTTCCAACAGACAAACTGGTTGAACCTACCAGATTTCTAATTAATGCAACCAGATTTTTTTTCAGTGTGGGCTGTCTCGAGAAGTTCGTTCAATAGCGAGTCCATTTAAAGAGTAGTCTTTCCTGCAACAAGTGACCCTCGAGGATTCTGCAAAAGCGCGCCGAGGCGAGTCAAATCTCGGCAAAATCGTGAATGAATTGCCACTACAAAGTCAGTGAGACCTTTTTACTTAGGGTCGCGCTGCTGAATTCCACGCGCGGTCCATTCATGATGTTCCTAGGAATCTTGAATGAAACGCAGCGCACTTTACAGCCTCAAGAGTTACTTTAAGTGCAAGCAAAGAGAGTGGGACAACAGGATGTCGGAGAAAACCGATTGGACGCGCGCAGATGGTAAATTCCTTTAACGGATTCATTGTTGGTAAGAAAATGTTGATAAAAAACGCACGTAGAATGAAATAAACGCTTGCAATACCAAAATACTCTCTCATTTTTCTTAATAATAAATTTCTAAGTAATAAATTAGTGTTAGAGAATAAATGTAACTTTTTTTTCTTATGCGAGAAAAATTGCATAAATTGTTAATTAAACTATTTAATCCCAAGACTTGTATTCCGAATAAGTGTACGATGATATACAGATGTACGAAATAGTGCGCTAATTTTAAATGTATTGTTATTATTGTATAGAATGAAAATGAAAAGAATATTTTCACGTCCACTCTCAAAAAGTTTTCTTAGCCTCACTCACACGTCTTCTCGATTTCCCAATAGCGCCGTAAAAGGATAGCAAACAGCAATAACCATCGCTCTTTCCCCGAAAAGCCGCAAAATACGCGACGCTCGGTCAGTGGATCGAACAATTACTTAGCCAATAATGGACAAAGTAGGCGATTCATTCCAAGTCGCTTCCTGACGGCCACCAGTCTATCGAATGCAGTGAGAACGCGTAACAAAGTAACTGCCTGCAGATGGACCATCTGTCAAAAATGGACTTCGAGCATCAATGAACTTGAAAACCGGGGGCACGACTTATCTTGAATGACTTTCATTGAGTCCCTTTAGCCTATTCGCAAGAGAGGGGTTCCCAACTGCGTATCTTAGGTAAACGTAACAATCTTTTATCAAACATTTTTCTGTACGCGTATCTGAATTTTATAATTTTTTATTACCATGATTACTATTCATTTGACATATTCTCTAAAAGACATTGTCATAAAAGAAAAATAACATTTGTAGCATTTTTATTATAATTTATGGAAATAAATTATGAAAAGTAATTGCGTTTTTTTTTATATAAATAAAAGGTGAATTTTTCATGGGAAACAAAAACTTTATTAAACAATATATTGTCCATTTTGTTTGATTATCTTTTGCCATTTTTCAGGCAACTTCATGATTCCGCGCTCAAAAAAGTTCTTATCTTTTTCAGCAAAAAACAATTCCAACAACGATTTGATATCCTCATCAGCAGTCAAGGTTTTACCATTCAAGGCGTTTTGCAAAGAACGAAACAAATAGTAATCTGATGGTGCCAGGTCTGGCGAATATGGTGGATGTAGTAACACATCCCATCCAAGCTGCAACAATTTTTCACGAGTGACCAAACTTGTACGTGGTCTAGCGTTATCATGGTGAAACACAACACCTTGCGATTCACCAATTCTCGACGTTTCTGTTTGATGGCGTCATTTAATTTATCCAGTTGACGACAGTGTACGTCTGAATTAATGGTTTGATTCCTTGCAAGCAGCTCAAAATACACAATACCTTTAAAGTCCCACCAGACTGACAGCATAATCTTTCTTTGGTGAATATCTGCTTTTCGAGTGCTTCGAGCAGGTTCATCACGCTTGCTCCACGATCTTTTTCGTTTGACGTTGTTGTAGACGATCCATTTTTCGTCGCCTGTTATCATACGTTTCAAAAATCGATCATTTTCCTCACGTTTCAAAAGAGAATCGCAGATGTCAATACGCTTAGTGAGATGAATTTCTTTGGCTCATGTGGTACCTAAAAAATCGAGCTTACTAATGTATCCAAGTCGTTTTAAATGGTTTTCAACACTCGATTCGATATTTTAAGATTCTCAGCAATCTCTCGGGTCGTTAAACGCCGATTGGAATCGATCGGTGCCTTTATTTTGTCATCATTAATTTCGATTAGCCTTCCTGAGCGTGGTGCATCTTTCACATTAAAATCTGCAGATCGAAATTTAGTAAACCAATTTTGACACTGCCGCAGTTTTAAAGCATCTTCGCCATATACATCACGTAACTTTGTATGAACTTGCACAGCGTTTTTCCCTTTTCGGAAGTAATAAACAATTGTTAACGAAATCGTGTACTTTCTTTTTGTAAAACAAGTTTGAACTGTGAGTTGTTAACCTACGTAATGAATTTGCGGTTTAGAATGAAGTTAGTTACATTTCAAGACATGTATGTCCATCTATTGGAAAAAAACGCAATTACTTTTTGGCTAACCCAATAGAATTATATACAGGGTGTCTGACATAAGGCGAAAAACTTCTCGCCCATAGGTAGATCTCGTCCAACTGAATTAAAAAGTCCTGTACCATTCTGCAAACAGACTTCCCTCTCTGCCAATCGCGTCCGCTAAATTAGCGAACTTTCTTTACTTAAGGGGAGAGCCTGCTTTAGAACGTTGAAAATAAGGTATAATTTTACGAATTTTTTTTGGAGAAACTATACAGCGGATCATTATAAAACTTTGATGCATTTATTAGTACATGTTTAAAGATAAAAAAAATTATTTTTTGATTTGAATATATCGACTGTAGAGGTCGTCCTGGAGGCATCTTAGTGCAGCCGGCATTGTAAATTGGTGAGCATTCTCCTGCCTCCAAATTTCATCCAAACTGAAAAATTGAAATAATTTCTTGTTATTTATGAATTCCCATCGTCGATGAACCTTTAATATTCATAAAAACATTAAGTTAAACAATTATTTTTGCATGAAAAAGTTCAAAAACTTTGCCTAAAAATCGTACTTTTGTGTTCTAAGCTCCACCATTTTGGCACTTTTCAACTTTTTTCTTCTCTCTTTGGTTCATCGACGATGGGCATTCATAAATAACGAGAACATATTTCAATTTTTCAGTTTAGACGAGATTTGGAGGCAGGAGAATGCTCACCAATTTGCAATGCCGGCGACGCGGCTGCACTAAGATTTCTCCAGGACGACCTCTACAAGCGATATATTCAAATCAAAAAATAATTTCTTTTATCTTTAAACATGTACTAATAAATGCATCAAAGTTTTATAATGATCCGCTGTATAGTTTTTCCAAAAACAATTCATAAAATATACCTTATTTTCAGCGTTCTAAAGCAGGCTCTCCCCTTAATTACTCGAAATTTTACGTGGTTGTTTGCAAAATGGTACAGGACTTTTTAATTCAGTTTGACGAGATCTACCTGTGGGCGAGAGGGTTTTTGCCTTGTATCAGACACCCTGTATATACTTGAATAAAATGAAATAAATTTATATAAATATCTGCAGATATTTCCTAGAACGAAAGGTGCGCAAAATGCAGACTCATCCGGATATTGGAATCTCAGAGTCGCAGTCTAGAGAACCGCTGTCATCGAAAGGTGCAAAAGACGAAGAATCAAAAGGTATAATGTCACCCAGAGCAGCGAGCAATTGGAACGCGCGACAATAGGAGGGTCCGCCGAAACGCCTTCCAAGGCTTTAGCTGAAATTCGAGTGCACTCAACTTCGAGTTTTCCGACAATACGTCGGCAATATGTCCCTGCTGAAATGGTCGTTTATTGGTGACGCGACAAAACGGGAGAGCGATCGCGGTGTAAACGCTCGGAAAATGATTGCTATGCAGCTTTGATCTTCCGATTCTCTCTTTTTCTCGTTTTTTCTTATCAGTATCTTACTATTCCCAGCGTTTAGCCGCTATCGACATAAGTAACGATTCTTCGGTACAATCAACCTAGCGTGATTTTTGTAGATAGGATCCCGACTGTATAATTGCATTTGCTCCTTCTCACGTAATGAATGATAGTTAACGCCGACCCTTTCGAGAAACAATGGCTGCGGCGAGAGAAGAAAGCGAAGGGAAAAGATATTTTTCCTTGTACGGCCGTTCCCTAACGGGGATGTTTGGCATATTTGTCACATTCGAGTAATTCCACGGTTGTGTGCGCACCTGCCGCGGCACGAGAAAAGCGAGAGGACACCAAGAGAGAGAGAGGAGGATTCATGGTGGACACGAAGAGAATAGGTAGCCGGACGCGCTTGTTCTTGTTTGTTTGTTTCGGGGACCCGTATCTCCGGGCCTAATCGGGCCGCGTGCGTACCAAAAACTCGCCGAATCTCGTTGGAATTTTTGGGGGCAGAAGCGGATCTAGATAAAAATCGTCCACGCTCCTCCGGCTCCTCCGCTTGCCGTGCACGCCAGAAACAGAGCGAGGGCTGATGTTGACAGATGAACGTCTCCCGATACAACCGTGAGAAACACTTCTAGACTTTCGGAGTCATCAATTACGGAATACCGTATCCCGTACGGTAATTCTTGGGGACATTTAACGGCATTGTGCTCTTTACGTCAAAAAAGGGTAATCACCGTCGACTGCGTTGAGAGACACGAGGAAATTCACGGTGATGAAGCGCGAACAGAACGATTTCTGCAAATGACTCTCTCGCGAAAGGAAACTCGACTCGGCTTGGACTCGCCAATGCGAAAGGAGAGATCCGCAGTAATCGCTAAACACTTAACTTAAGGACGGTTTTTCTGCCATAAAATCCGCGCTACTCGTGCTCCCTTCTGCCCGGCGGAATTTGCCACATCGCCATTTAAGTGCATCGATTACTTACGTCGCCTTAACAGCTCTTGACGTGCCCGGAGGTAAAAATAATTGCCGCGTGATGTATGTGCGGGAGACTACGCAGAATTCCAACTGCCTCTCACACTCTCTGAACTTGGCCACTGCATTAAACTTGTCGGCGTTTTATTGTCGCAAACGCCCTGCGAGTTTCCAGGTACCAAGATTCGAAAAGTTCGCCGACATCTTACAGACCGAAGTCGAAAAGATATTGGGTCGTCCGGAAAGTTCGTGCCGATTTTTAATAGATGGCGTTGGAACATGTTGAATATATCAATGTTATTGAAAACATACGATTTATATACATATGCTTAAAGGTGACGTTTCAACGCAGCTTTAGGAAAAAAGTTGTTTCAGATAAATTGATTCGTGTCAGTTTTGTACTCTTTTGAAGATGGAAGAAAACAAAGAACATTTTAGACACTTGATGCTTTTCTATTACCGGAAAGGCAAAAATGCCTCACAAGCAACAAATTCGATATGTTCTGTTTACGGAGAAGGCGCTTTAGCTGAAAGAACCGTACGTAAGTGGTTCGCTAAGTTAGAGCTGGTGATTTTAACCTTAAAGACCAAGAACGCTCGGGCAGACCCTCTACTACTGATGATGACCAAATCAAGACACTGATCGAGAATAACCCGCGCTACACGACACGTGAATTAGCAGAGATACTGAAAATATCGAAAACCACTGTCCACGATCATGTAGTGAAGCTTGGTTACGTAAGTCGCTATGATGTATGGGTTCCGCATAATTTGGCCGAAAAAATTTAATGGATCGCATTTCCATCTGCGACTCGCTGTACAAGCGCAACGAAAACGTACCATTTTTGAAGCAATTAGTGACGGGTGACGAAAAATGGATCATTTACAACAATGTAGAACGAAAAAGATCCTGGGGTAAGCGAAATGAACCAGCATTAACCACTCCGAAAGCCGGTTCATCCAAAAAAAGTCATGCTCTGTGTCTGGTGGGATTGGAAAGGAATCCTATATTATGAGCTCCTACCACACAACCAAACGATAAATGCAGATAAGTACTGCTCGCAACTGGACGAATTAAAGACAGCGATTCAGGAAAAACGTCCAGAATTAGCTAATAGGAAGGGCGTCGTGTTCCATCAGGACAATGCCAGACCTCATGTTTCTTTGACTACCCGACAAAAATTGTTGAGTTTGGCTGGGATGTGCCACCTCACCCACCGTATTCACCAGACATTGCACCTTCAGACTTTCACTTATTTAGGTCTTTGCAAAATTCTCTTAGCGGCAAGAACTTCAACTCTTTGATCGACATAAAAAACCACCTTGAGGAGTTTTTCGCCGAGAAACCTAAGAAGTTCTGGGAGAATGGAATCTTCCAGTTGCGTGAAAGATGGACAAAGGTTGTGAAACAAAACGGTGCATACATAAGTCAATAAATATTTATCGACATAAAAAATATTGCCTTTGAATTTTCCTTCAAAATCGGCACGAACTTTCCGGACGACCCAATACATATGCTTAAAGGTGACATTTCAACGCATCTTTAGGAAACAAGTTGTTTCAGATAAATTGACTCGTGTCAGTTTTGTACTCTTTTGAAGATGGAAGAAAACAAAGAACATTTTAGACACTTGATGCTTTTCTATTACCGGAAAGGCAAAAATGCCTCACAAGCAACAAATTCGATATGTTCTGTTTACGGAGAAGGCGTTTAGCTGAAAGAACCGTACGTAAGTGGTTCGCTAAGTTAGAGCTGGTGATTTTAACCTTAAAGACCAAGAACGCTCGGGCAGACCCTCTACTACTGATGATGACCAAATCAAGACACTGATCGAGAATAACCCGCGCTACACGACACGTGAATTAGCAGAGATACTGAAAATATCGAAAACCACTGTCCACGATCATGTAGTGAAGCTTGGTTACGTAAGTCGCTATGATGTATGGGTTCCGCATAATTTGGCCGAAAAAAATTTAACGGATCGCATTTCCATCTGCGACTCGCTGTACAAGCGCAACGAAAACGTACCATTTTTGAAGCAATTAGTGACGGGTGACGAAAAATGGATCATTTACAACAATGTAGAACGAAAAAGATCCTGGGGTAAGCGAAATGAACCAGCATTAACCACTCCGAAAGCTGGTTCATCCAAAAAAAGTCATGCTCTGTGTCTGGTGGGATTGGAAAGGAATCCTATATTATGAGCTCCTACCACACAACCAAACGATAAATGCAGATAAGTACTGCTCGCAACTGGACGAATTAAAGACAGCGATTCAGGAAAAACGTCCAGAATTAGCTGATAGGAAGGGCGTCGTGTTCCATCAGGACAATGCCAGACCTTATGTTTCTTTGACTACCCGACAAAAATTGTTGGAGTTTGGCTGGGATGTGCCACCTCACCCACCGTATTCACCAGACATTGCACCTTCAGACTTTCACTTATTTAGGTCTTTGCAAAATTCTCTTAGCGGCAAGAACTTCAACTCTTTGATCACATAAAAAACCACCTTGAGGAGTTTTTTGCCGAGAAACCTAAGAAGTTCTGGGAGAATGGAATCTTCCAGTTGCGTGAAAGATGGACAAGGTTGTGAAACAAAACGGTGCACACATAAGTCAATAAATATTTATCGACATAAAAAAATGTTGCCTTTGAATTTTCCTTCAAAATCGGCACGAACTTTCCGGACGACCCAATATAATTATTATCATAAATTTTTCTACAAGTTCTGTGAAGCGATGCTGCGAAACATTAGCAATCATACTAGAAAAATAATAGTCTACGAAATCTACGAAAGAAGCAAAAATTCTGCATCGCCTTCGGGCGCAAGTTTATGGTTTCACAGCGACAAATGCGTTCTAAAGTTCCCACGTCGGCGAACATGGAGTCACCCAGTATTATGTGGGACCTAAATCCCCGGCAACAAGCGGAGCAAATTATTCCCTGACCGAGATGCCCGCGAAGATATACACCTCGGTCCCGGCGCGCATTCGCTGCATTCGGGGCTGCACTCGGCCGAGCCGATAAATGCATTTGCAGTCGCATTGTGCGATAACGTACGACGCATACGTGATGTGGCAGAGCGCGGACGAAAAAAGAGCGCATGCGACTCGAGGCAGGAGAGGAATCGATATCGGGAGCGGAGAAAGTTTCATACATAATACGGCTTGCATCCAGCAGGAGTACCGCATTACTCGAAACGTGACGATAAATATGTAGCAGTCCCTGATAATTCCGGCGCGATTAATTTCGAAAACGTACATCGCTCGATGGGATATACGTTACGTAATGGACAAACTCCTATTCTTGTCGAATGACGTTTATCAAATTCTAATAGATACCCACGTGCACGTCATACGCGCAGCGTATTTCGAATTGCTCTTGACATTGCGCTAATGTTCGCCTGTGAACGTAAGTAGCATAGATGCACTGAAGAAAAATCTGGTTGCATTAATTAGAAATCTGGTAGGTTCAACCAGTTTGTCTGTTGGAAAATGGACGAATCAGAATTCCTTTAGGAATTACCAAATGAGCGTGATTAATTCCTTCCTGTTAAATTTACCAGATTTTCTTGATAATAATACTAAATGTATTTAGTTAAATTAACATGACTGTTTAGTGAAAAGAAACGTTTTTCTGTTTCATTACCGTGAGTCTTCTTGGATTGCTGTAAATGAAACATCATGTTGATATTTATACAGGATGTCCCGTAATAATCGCCTAACCTCTCGCATGCCAATAGAGCAGATCGAGATGAACAGAAAAGTCCCATATCATTTTGCGATATTCGCAATAATAATCGAAATATTGCATATTAAAGTCAAGCGAATCCAGAGCGCGCGGAGGCAGGTGCCGAGCCGCTCGAGGTATAGGATTATTATTGCCAATATCGCAAAATCGTATGGGACTTTTCTCTTCATCTCGATCTGCTCTATTGGCATACGAGAGGTTAGGCGATTATTACGGGACACCCTGTATAAAAAATATAAGAAGAGAACACGTTTTTTCATCCGCCATCACTTCACCAGCCATTCCACTAACTAATTTCATTTCACTACAGGAGGAAAACGTGCCGTCCGTGCCGATCAACACGCACGACACGAAACAATAGAATGCTGCTGGAGTGCCCTGCGATTAACCAGAATTCTGATTGCATCTTCGTTTGTTCTTATGTCTAGTGTAATATAACTAGAAGTTTTCTAGATCCAACTGGAAAATACTAACCAAATTCTTATAGTACAGTCTATCAAACGTTCTATTAGGTTGTTCATTAAGTTCTGCGGTTTTCTCGATAGATAGTGTTTGTCCATTGAAAAAGATAGCATGCATCGCCTGAACCGCGGATTGCCGCATACTCCGTGACAGGTTAGACAACGCTTGACATTTCGCCAGAGTCTTTGTTGTGTTTTGACGTGTTGTGTGTACGCGCTATTCATTGAAAATGGAGGATCAAAAGGTGCATTTTCGGCACATTTTGCTATTTTTCTTCCGCAAAGGAGTAAAAGCGACGGACGCACAACGTGAGATATGTGGTGTGTACGGGGACTCGGCCATAAGCGCTGACACTTGTCAGCGTTGTTTGCGCGCTTTCGTTCCGGAGATGTGAACGTCTCCGATGCTGCTCGCTCCGGTCGTCCATCCACCACTGACGACGACCAAATCGTGGCCGCAATCAAAGCAGACCGACACCTGACGACGCGGGAGATCGCGGAGCGCTTCGACATCGCCCATACAACGGTTGCGCAGCGATTAAAACGACTTGGGATGTCGAAAAAAGCAGATGTTTGGGTCCCTCACGAGCTCACCGAAAAGAACATTTTGGACCGCTCATGATCTGTGAATCCCTGCTGAAATGGAACTCGCTGGAGGCCTTTCTCAAACGGGTGGTCACGGGAGATGAAAAATGGGTGGTATATAACAACATTCGACGCAAGCGGTCATGGTGCGGTCCGGGTGAGTCGTCACAATCGGTTGCCAAAGCGGATTTGCATCCGAAGAAAGTGATGCTGAGTGTGTGGTGGGATTGGCGAGGCGTCCTGTACTTCGAGCTGCTTCCGCGCGGTCAGACCATCGACGCCGAGAAGCATTGCGCTCAGTTAGAAAAATTGAAGCAGGCAGTGGCGGAGAAGCGGCCGGAATTGGCGAACAGGAAGGGCGTTGTCTTCCACCACGACAACGCCAAACCACACACTGCTTTGGTGACCAAGAAGAAGTTGAAGTGCTTTGGCTGGGAAGTCATGCAGCACCCACCGTACTCCCCAGACCTTGCGCCGTCGGATTACCATCTGTTCCGGTCATTCCAAAACAATCTCGACGGGCAGCGCTTTAATTCAGTGGACGATATTCAAACGTACTTGGAGGACTTTTTCGCGCAGAAGTCGCGCGACTTCTACAAACGCGGCATTATGTCCCTTCCAGAACGTTGGCAGAAAGTGGTCGATCAAGATGGACAATACATTCTAGATTGAATAAATGTGTAAGTACAATAGATTTATGTTTTAATTTACGGCAAAAAAACCGCAGAACTTAATGAACAACCTAATAGTTATAAAATATCCAGTCCTATCGTGATAACTAGAAATTCTTGGTTAGTTTAACCAAAATGCATTCTATCAGATACGTCTTGTTGATACAATCAAATTATTTTTCTGTATGAGGAATGCTTGACAGGTACGTTTTTCTGACAATGAAAAATCTTTCGAGATTTCAGGTCTCTCCGACAGCTCCCCAGCTCCGCTAATTCACTTCGTGCAGTCCAACGCTTCTCGCGTTTGCTTATTCCCGAAGATGAATGGTTCTCCATGGAGATTGTTTTAGGACCGCGGAAACACCTGAGCGTTAAAGCAGAGAAAACCGTAACGTGATAGAGGATAATGACGAAGAGAGGGATGCGTGTGGATCTGTTGCTTCTTCTTTTCGTTCTTAGGCGACACCGCGCAAGATAATCGCGCGCATCCTCGCGCAATAATCACGGATAAAATGACGCGCTGTCGTATCACGCTCTCGGCAACTGTACACAATGAATACCGATCGATTCACGAGAATACGGAGCGCTCCCTTTATATTCCAAAGCGCCGCCGAGCGTGCAAGAACCACCGACACAGGCCGCCATTCTGCGTGTTCTGCAAACAGAATTTTGCCGATCACCGGGCACACCGGGCGTTTTCGTCGCTTTCCGAAAGCGTTGAAGCAAATACAAAACGACGCCGACGGCGCGACGAGGCTCGTCCCGGCTCGTTCACGGACGGTGGGTCTTTAATGACTTGTACAAATGAAGTTCCGATAAAAAGGAAGACGGCCGGCCATCGCGCCTCGCAAACGGCAGCCACTTATCGCGGACATGATGAAGAGAGTGCACGGTGGGTGCAGGCCGAAATGCAACCTCGACTCCGGTCTACGAGACTCCATTTCACGGTATAACGCCACGTTCTGCCTCGGTGAGATAAAAGCCGCAACTGCCTAACGAGACGGTATTGTTTATTTTCCCATTTAGACCATCGCTCCGCATAACCAGTCTTTATTGATACGGAGCAGATGCAGGAGCTGCGTTGCGATGACGGTTCGGATGCTGCGGATACGGTTCGATCGTGTGCAGATGCGCGTAGAACTTTCTGATCGAGAAGCGTACGCCTCGTTAAAACACCGTTGACTTAACAGTAAATGATATGCAGTGATGTGCAGAGTGCAAACGCCAAGAGAAATGTTCTCCATTTAAAAGCTGGACGTGCATTTCGCTTTGCAAATTGATGAGCACCTTTGTGTATAAATGTACGTGTAAGTAGACCCTCAGAAATATATTGTGTTTTCCTACTTTTTTTATTCATATGTATTGTTACATTGATAATACCCCACGTAGAAATTTCAAAACGGTCCAATACTGGGACTGTACCGTTTGCCATCGTGGCAGCATTGTGCCAGTACAGATTCGACACAGGAGTGTAACGCCATGCCGTACTTAATTGCCAGTACTGATCCGACACTGGCAATAATATATGGACCAGTATTGGGTAAATAACTGCACCAGCATTGGGCATAGAAGTGGACCAATTAATGTATTAATGTATAAATGTATTTTTTATATATATATAATATGTATTTTGTACTATTTGTATTTGTGACTTAAATATTACAAACAAAGACTAATGCAAACAACATTAGTAAAATCATTTTGTAAATGTCGCGTGAATTAATATCGCGTTTAAAAGAAAAAGATGTTAAATCGGTTTTCCGGATGGTTATTTATACGTGATAACGCAAATGTTTCTAGCGAGAACGTCACGCCTGATCTGGCCATCTATCGGTCGCTGGTGAATCAATATATTGTTATAATCCTATATTCTAAAAAAGGCGTGTTAACTTCGTAAAGTTCTTTTTTATCGAATATTGAGGCCTCTTTTCCGCGACGAATTTCGTGTGACTTGAACTTCGTGTTGTGAATGTCAGAATGTCATAGTGGCTGTCAGTGCGGTTATATTGACAATTGTATTTATTATATTATTTTTATTTTATTTCTTATTTTATTTATAGCGCGCATAGCGCGCGCCTGTGTTGCTAGTTATATATTATCGGCAATGTATGTAGTCCAATGACTGTCATGTTAAGTTATTCTAAATCAGTTTTTTGTTACGAATTTTGTTATTACCGAGTCCTCAGATAATCTGCCCTGGGCTATGCTCCTCGAAAAGAATTCTCCAACATCATCTTTAAAAAAATGCACACTTCGCCATTCAGTGAATATTGAAAAATAAAATAGCGCGCGTAGCGCGCGCCTGTGTTGCTAGTTATATATTATCGGCAATGTATGTAGTCGAATGCTGGGTCTGTGTCGGTCGCCGAAGCATGGCCTGTCTCGCAACCAGTACTGGTCCATGTCTGTATTTTGTAATGGCCCGTCACATGGCCCGGGTTTTAATAAGTACTGGGACAAGACTGTCTGCCAACTCTTTGCAGTACTGGCCGCCAGTATTGTGCCAGTACAGATCCGACACTGGCAATAATATATGGACCAGTATTCGGTAAACAACTGCACCAGCATTGGGCATAGAAGTGGACCAATTAATGTATTAATGTATAAATGTATTTTTTATATATATATAATATGTATTTTGTACTATTTGTATTTGTGACTTAAATATTATAAACAAAGACTAATGCAAACAACATTAGTAAAATCATTTTGTAAATGTCGCGTGAATTAATATCGCGTTTAAAAGAAAAAGATGTTAAATCGGTTTTCCGGACGGTTATTTATACGTGATAACGCAAATGTTTCTAGCGAGAACGTCACGCCTGATCTGGCCATCTATCGGTCGCTGGTGAATCAATATATTGTTATAATCCTATTCTAAAAAAGCCGTGTTAACTTCGTGAAGTTCTTTTTTATCGAATATTGAGGCCTCTTTTCCGCGACGAATTTCGTGTGACTTGAACTTCGTGTTGCGAATGTCAGAATGTCATAGTGGCTGTCAGTGCGGTTATATTGACAATTGTATTTATTATATTATTTTTATTTTATTTCTTATTTTATTTATAGCGCGCGTAGCGCGCGCCTGTGTTGCTAGTTATATATTATCGGCAATGTATGTAGTCCAATGACTGTCATGTTAAGTTATTCTAAATCAGTTTTTTGTTACGAATTTTGTTATTACCGAGTCCTCAGATAATCTGCCCTGGGCTATGCTCCTCGAAAAGAATTCTCCAACATCATCTTTAAAAAAATGCACACTTCGCCATTCAGTGAATATTGAAAAATAAAATAGCGCGCGTAGCGCGCGCCTGTGTTGCTAGTTATATATTATCGGCAATGTATGTAGTCGAATGCTGGGTCTGTGTCGGTCGCCGAAGCATGGCCTGTCTCGCAACCAGTACTGGTCCATGTCTGTATTTTGTAATGGCCCGTCACATGGCCCGATTTTTAATAAGTACTGGGACAAGACTGTCTGCCAACTCTTTGCAGTACTGGCCGCCAGTATTGTGCCAGTACAGATCCGACACTGGCAATAATATATGGACCAGTATTCGGTAAACAACTGCACCAGCATTGGGCATAGATGTGGACCAATTAATGTATTAATGTATAAATGTATTTTTTATATATCTATAATATGTATTTTGTACTATTTGTATTTGTGACTTAAATATTATAAACAAAGACTAATGCAAACAACATTAGTAAAATCATTTTGTAAATGTCGCGTGATTTAATATCGCGTTTAAAAGAAAAAGATGTTAAATCGGTTTTCCGGACGGTTATTTATACGTGATAACGCAAAGTTTCTAGCAGAACGTCACGCCTGATCTGGCCATCTATCGGTCGCTGGTGAATCAATATATGTTATAATCCTATATTCTAAAAAAGGCGTGTTAACTTCGTAAAGTTCTTTTTTATCGAATATTGAGGCCTCTTTTCCGCGACGAATTTCGTGTGACTTGAACTTCGTGTTGCGAATGTCAGAATGTCATAGTGGCTGTCGGTGCGTTATATTGACAATTGTATTTATTATATTATTTTATTTTATTTCTTATTTATTTACAGTGCGCGTAGCGCGCGCCTGTGTTGCTAGTTATATATTATCGGCAATGTATGTAGTCCAATGACTGTCATGTTAAGTTATTCTAAATCAGTTTTTGTTACGAATTTTGTTATTACGAGTCCTCAGATAATCTGCCCTGGCTATGCTCCTCGAAAAGAATCTCCAACATCATCTTTAAAAAAATGCACACTTCCCATTCATGAATATTGAAAAATAAAATACGCGCGTAGCGGCGCGCCTGGTTGCTAGTTATATATTATCGGCAATGTATGTAGTCGAATGCTGGGTCTGTGTCGATCGCCGAAGCATGGCCTGTCTCGCAACCATATGGTCCATGTCTGTATTTTGTAATGCCCGTCACATGGCCCGATTTTAATAAGTACTGGGACAAGACTGTCTGCCAACTCTTTGCAGTACTGGCCGCCAGTATTGTGCCAGTACAATCCGACACTGGAGTGTAACGCCGCTGCCGTACTCTGGCTACAATGACTAGCCAATGTTGGGCCAGTTAAAACAACCTCGGCAATTCTAGTGGGACTAGCCATACTTCGATTCTCATTTCTGATTTACATCTTTGTCGGAAGGCCGTTAAACTTCGCAAGAGCAGCAAAACAAGAAGCTCTCTCGAGGGTCCACACAACGGGAATGAGGAATACGGCGTTTTGCAAAAAAGCATGGAAGTCCATCGCGGTGACGTACATTCACGAGAGCCGGCGACGTCTTCATAGACTTCAGGCGTCTTTTTGGCGAATCGCTGCCACGCACGAAAAATCCACGGTTCCTTCTGCGCGTTAATCCAATACTAGTTTTTGCCGCGCGCCAACTTTCAACGACGTCGACGGTCGCTCATTGTAAATCGATAGTCTTCGCGAGCCGCTCGCAGCGGCAGCAAAAACCGAATCTCGACTTCTCTCCTGACCGTCGTCGGCGGCCGGCGGTTCTCCCGAGCCGGTCGAGTTCGCTCGACGAATAAAATATTCCTATCTCGGCTCCCGTCGGAGCCGGCATATCGCTGAATTCCGCGATATGGATCCCATATCGCGGAATTCAGCGAGCGGACAACCATCATTCAGGCAGGTGCTCGATCGCGAAATCGAGGCTAAGAACAAATTTCGCCGACTTATTCCGGCCGCCCGATTTAACGATTTCGCCGAATCGGGTCCATCCTTGTATGACGATTATCATCGAAGAAAGAAAAGATCGTTTTTGTCTCTTTATGCGAAACGCCGATTCTCGTAATCGTGCTCGGTCCGCTCTCGCTTTTGTCTTGACATCGTGTTAGTTTTAATCTTGGCGACACACGCACGTGGCTGCCTTCGCTCCACTTTGGTGATTCTTTGCTTCAACAGTGCTCCGATGATGTCATTTATATTCGCTGTGCTTCCAGTACACTTCATCATGATTGTTTACTGGCGAAGGGTTCGGGCGTCTTGTAAGCACCGAGGAGCCAAGAACGAGAATATAATGCACCCATCTTGACGGATGGAGGAGTGTGAGCCAGAACCACAAGCGAGCAATTCGTATACAAATGCGATACTTGAGTGGTGAACTCATAACAGGGCGATTCAGAAACTGGTCCACCCGAGCCAGCTCCCCTATTTTGTTTCACCCCGAGTAGCGTGTCACGCAACAATGAGGGATGAACGAGTCTTTTTGCCGCTAACAGCAAGTGTAACGGACGGGAGGGTGTTCGCGCAGTGGAAAATCATCGTCTCGTAAGAAACTGTCCCGTTTTTCTCAGCGATGCAACTCTGGAGTATCAAAGTATCTCCTACACTCGATCGATAAATCTCGAGAAACAAGAATATTTTGCGATTGCTTTATAAAATAGCGATCACAAAATTTTCTAATAATCAGATGACTTCCAACTCATAAAAATTCATTGAAGAATTCTTTTAGTTACAGAATGATAAATCACGTCCATGATCATTCCACGCTGAATCCCGTAATCAAGCTCGCGAGATTGCGGACGAGATACCGTTATTTTTACGCGCGCAACTCGCCGATAAAAGACATTATAGAGTAACCGCAATGTCTCGGCCGTCCCTTTCTCGGCTCGGCTCGGCTCGCTCAATCACTCTCGAAGAATCGTCACGTGTTCCCAAGCGCAAAACTACCCCACTCGAAGGACGAGTTCCGTCGCGGCAATTGCTCGCCTGATAAATGATCCGCGTATTCAAATAATTTCGAGGCGACCAGGGCCCTGTCCCCGATGTCTTTTTATTCTCGTCGAATTATAACGGACGCGCAAGCTGTCGTGTGCATGCGTAACGACTCGGCTCGATTTGGCAGTGCGAGTTGAGAGAAATTCCGCGGTCGGGTTCTCGGCTGATAAACAAACAGCGACGGCGAATTTCAGCCATTTAAGATCGCCGACGCGAGATGATAAAGCGCTTATCGCGTGCGGATCGCGGGCAACCGGGGTGTGCGCTCGTAGGGCGCCGCGCCGCGATACTCTCTCGTCCTCGCCGCGGCGAAACATTGAAAAATGACGACGCCCGACCGGCGTCATTAAGCTTCATTTACAATCCACACCTCATTATAATACAGTCGTATGCGCATCACCTCGCACCGAGGTGGGATACCCGTCGAGATTAGCCGGGAAAGAGTAACTAACGACTGGCGGCGTCGACGACACCGAAAAAAACTGCTTTGCAGCAGCGCGATGCAAGGCCCCGGAGATACCGCTCGGGCCCGGGCAATCGCTCATGATTTCGCTGCTTTTTGCTCATCAATTCAAGCCGTCGTCCCCCGTGCCTTTTCCCCCGCTGCACGCCGATGATAACTCGTACAAGAACGCCCGCGAGGTACCTGAATACCACCTCTACGACTTAGCGTCTTACGTGCGCGCGAGGATCTCTCTCGCCGCTTTCTCTAGATAATTTAATGCACACCTTCCCCGACAATCGGTATCAAGATATTGCGGCTGAATTTTTGCCGTGCTGCGTCGCAGATATTAACATCCTCTAGGCCGTTATACCAGAAAACGTGTGTAAGATCTGGAAGATAGTCGAGACTGACAGTCGTATAGAGGATCGGAATGAAACAAGTTGATCACAACAGTAGGAGTATTGGCCGTACAGCCTAAGCCCTAGGCGTGTGAACCAGGGATCCCGGAGAGTTCGAGTTCAAATCTAAGCAGTCTCCTAGTTATTTTTCGCCTCTTACAATTCAGAAGTGGGATAAAATCCGCTACCCCTCGGAGAGGAGGAGTTGAGAAGCAGCTGGCGTAGTGAAGCCTGAACATGAGGTCGGGACGACTCGGAGGAGTGAACCAACATGGAGATTGGGAAGGACTCGGAGGAGTGAACCAACATGGAGGTTGGAGGGACTCAGAAGAGTGAACCAAAAATGGATGTTGGAGGGACTCAGAAGAGTGAACCAAAATGGATGTTGGGAGGGACTCAAGTGGAGTGAACCGACGATTTGGAGACATTCGGGACGAATGTAATGTCAGGCTGCCAGCTGTAGATCTGGAAAGATAGTCGAGACTGACAGGTCGTATAGAGGATCGGAATGAAAACAAGGTGATCACAACAGTAGGAGTATTGGCCGTACAGCCTAAGCCTAGGCGTGTGAACCAGGGATCCCGGAGAGTTCGAGTTCAAATCTAAGGCAGTCTCCTAGTTATTTTTCGCTCTTACAATTCAGAAGTGGGATAAAATCCGCTACCCCTCGAAGACAGTTGAGATTCATCCGCTACCCTCGGAGAGGAGGGAGTTGAGAAGCAGCTGGCCGCTAGTGAAGCCTGAACATGGAGTCGGGACGGACTCAGAGGAGTGAACCAACATGGAGATTGGGAAGACTCGAGGAGTGAACCAACATGGAGTTGGGAGGACTCAGAAGAGTGAACCAAAAATGGATGTTGGGAGGGACTCAGAAGAGTGAACCAAAAATGGATGTTGGGAAGGACTCGGAGGAGTGAACCAACATGGAGGTTGGGAGGGACTCAGAAGAGTGAACCAAAAATGGATGTTGGAGGGACTCAGAAGAGTGAACCAAAATGGATGTTGGGAGGGACTCAAGTGGAGTGAACCGACGATTGGAGACATTCGGGGACGAATGTAATGTCAGGCTGCGAGCTGTAAATCTGGAAAGATAGTCAAGACTGACAGGTCGTATAGAGGATCGGAATGAAAACAAGTTGATCACAACAGTAGGAGTATTGGCCGTACAGCCTAAGACCTAGGCGTGTGAACAGGGATCCTGGAGAGTTCGAGTTCAAATCTAAGCAGTCTCCTAGTTATTTTTCGCCTCTTACAATTCAGAAGTGGGATAAAATCCGCTACCCCTCGAAGACAGTTGAGATTCATCCGCTACCCCTCGGAGAGGAGGAGTGAAAGCAGCTGGCCGCTAGTGAAGCCTGAACATGGAGGTCGGACGGACTCAGAGGAGTGAACCAACATGGAGGTTGGGAGGACTCAGAGAGTGAACCAAAAATGGATTTTGGGAGGGACAGAAGAGTGAACCAAAATGGATGTTGGGAGGACTCAAGTGGAGTGAACCGACGATTTGGAGACATTCGGGGACGAATGTAATGTCAGGCTGGCCGAGCTGTAAGATCTGGAAAGATAGTCGAGACTGACAGTCGTATAGAGGATCGGAATGAAAACAAGTTGATCACAACAGTAGGAGTATTGGCCGTACAGCCTAAGACCTAGGCGTGTGAACCAGGGATCCCGGAGAGTTCGAGTTCAAATCTAAGGCATCTCCTAGTTATTTTCGCCTCTTACACGTATTTGCATCTTTCGAAAAGAATCGAAACGAACGAAAACTCTGAGCGAACGCTGTGACAGTTTAGAAACAGCTAACGTGCAAGAATAATATTTTTTTTTTAGGAAAGATTATCCCCTGGATGAAGTCGTTACTACCCTTCGAGATTACGGCCGTCAGCGTTGACCGATCGTTACTCGATCGCGGTCCGGAGACGCGCAACCCTCCAGACTTGAATGGCGGGCAGTTTCACGTTAATCCCGTGGTATTGACGAGCACCTGACCGCACAAGCGACACTTTATTGCGCAGGGCAGCGTCGCGCGGGCACGTGGCATAACGAGACTCGAAGAAAACACCGGCAACAACCCCTCGGACTGTAACCTCAGGTGGTCGCCGCGATTGTCACGAGGGGCATTCACACTCCGCGAAAGGGTGTTCCCCCTTCGCCCCGTGCCATAGGTATTCATGTCGCTCGGCCGAGTCCTTTCTCACGACACGGCGCGGCGATTCACCCTTCTTCATCCCCTGCGATCGTCTCGAGTCGCCGCCGCCGCCTCGCTCACGTTGCATTCGCTGATTTCGTATTCAGATGTCCCGTCGACCCTCATTGCGCCGCTGCCGACCCCCCGTCGACTCGGATAAACCCGTTTAATTGAGATCATCCTTACCCGTCAAAGCGTCGCGTCGATCCTCGTCCCGATCGAGCAACGAGAGAACAGCGAGAGCGACCAAGATATTCAGATAAGAAAAGCTGTTCGGCAGACGAAAAAAAACACCCGATTGTTTATACCGATCGATCGCGAGTGAGAGTTTGCGCTTCATGAACATGTGTAGGGATTACCGGACCTGACCGAGGGAAAGGTCTGGACGCACGCGTATATATGTCGCTGGGTCGCCACCACGTGGTCAATGGGAGGCGAAGATAAGGAGGCGAAAATAAGAGGAGTCGAATGGATAAAAAGAAATTACATTCGATGAAACGGCGGATAGTTGAAGAAAGAAATAAGTTTCTGTTAAGCGTGCTGTTATAACTGTCGGAAATTATTAAAATTGCCCGTGCAGAAAATTGTTAGGGCCTAATATGAAAGTAAAGGCCCCTATAAGGAATAAATAGGGATGTCCTAAAAAGGGATGCCCTATCATTGCCACATCGTGGCCCGATTAGATATTATATTTTTTATTATTTCCTTATAAGGTCCCGAAAAAATATTTGTTACATACCATTCTAGGGCCATATTAATATTGAGGAAAATTAATTGGGTCCTACTTAGGACCCTATAAATTTTTTTACACGGGTGTGTGCGAGAGAGAAATATATATATTCTTATTATAAAATTCCCCAAAACATCGCTACAATATTTGTATTATCATCTAGATGTGAACCGGATTACTTAGTTAATGCTCTAATAAATTCCCAAGGATCTTTCATATTGTTTTTTTTTTTTTCTAACGGATCGGAGCTATTTGTACGTACGATGCACATGATAAGTTCCGCTGACAGTACGTATCAGTTCTTTAATTTCTACTGTAATCGTGCATCGTGATGTATATATATAAAGTTCCTCTTAGCTCATACACCATAAGTTCACCGCAAATGGCGACGTGTGCGCGCAACGTTACGTTTGGCTCTGCGCAAGACGTCACTCTGAAGACGTCATTCTGAACGACGTGACGAAATGCAGATGTCAAGCGCGTCTAGACGCTGTCTCGTCAAATCCGTACGTCGACACTTTATCCAATTGGGCGATAATAAGTGTCATTGCCGTGCCACGCGGTGGCGGAAATGCGTGTTAGCCTACAACAAACCTTCATACGTTAACCGTGACGAATGAGTCTCGGTCGATTACGGAGAGCCTCTTAGGAAGAGCGAGCCACGCAACAGATGATACCAGTGACATGAAGAAACGAAGGAGAATGACGTACACTGAAAAAAATCTGGTTGCATTAATTTAGAAATCTGGTAGGTTCAACCAGTTTGTCTGTTGGAAATGGACGAATCAGAATTCCTTTAGGAATTACCAGATGAGCGTGATTATTCCTTCCTGTTAAATTTACCAGATTTTCTTGATAATAATACTAAATGTATTTAGTTAAATTAACATGACTGTTTAGTGAAAAGAAACGTTTTTCTGTTTCATTACCGTGAGTCTTCTTGGATTGCGTAAATGAAATATCATGTTGATATTTATACAGGATGTCCCGTAATAATCGCCTAACCTCTCGCATGCCAATAGAGCAGATCGAGATGAACAGAAAGTCCCATATCATTTGCGATATTCGCAATAATAATCGAAATATTGCATATTAAAGTCAAGCGAATCCAGAGCGCGCAGGCAGGTGCCGAGCCGCTCGAGGTATAGGATTATTATTGCCAATATCGCAAAATCGTATGGGACTTTCTCTTCATCTCGATCTGCTCTATTGCATACAGAGTTAGCGATTATACGGGACACCCTGTATAAAAATATAAGAAGAGAACACGTTTTTTCATCCGCCATCACTTCACCAGCCATTCCACTAACTAATTTCATTCACTACAGGAGGAAACGTGCCGTCCGTGCCGATCAACACGCACGACACGAAACAATAGAAATGCTGCTGGAGTGCCCTGCGATTAACCAGAATTCTGATTGCATCTTCGTTTGTTCTTATGTCTAGTGTAATATAACTAGAAGTTTTCTAGATTCAACTGGAAAATACTAACCAAATTCTTATAGTACACTGAGGTGCATAAATGACTTCCTTTTTCGGTGTAAATGGTGTAGATAAGCGCGCCATCTGCGTGATCGAATGTATGCTTCGCTTATCTACACCTATCTACACCGAAAAAGAAGTCATTTATGCACCTCAGTGTACAGTCTATCAAACGTTCTAGTTATAAAATATCCAGTCCTATCGTGATGACTAGAAATTCTTGGTTAGTTTAACCAAATGCATTCTATCAGATACGTCTTGTTGATACAATCAAATCAGTTTTCTCACAAGTAACACTACCCAAGTGTCACACGCGATTTTGATAAGCTTTGAATATGTTGTTGTCTAGGTCAAAATATGAGATACATATTTTTTATATCGGCCCGTTTTGCCATTAAGGGGGTGAAACACCCTCTTGAAAAAAATCGGGTTTTATATTTCTTAGCGAATACCGTCGAAACAATAAAACATATAAGAAAAAGTTTCAAGTAAAAGTGTTATGGATGCTAATGTACTTTATAACAGTGCAATCAGATTTTCGAAAATGTCATATTTTTCGAAATTCCTTTCCCCCTCCACAATTTTTGAAAATTTTTAAATTTTCTTTCAGCAAAACTTCAAGCATATTTAACGACAATTCAACCATATATATAAGGTCATATTCTGAAAACGCATTTTCAAAATAAGCTAAAAGTACCTCTATATCGCTACATACGCGCCCCTCCGTATTCTCGTATTTAATACGCTAGTTACTCCTGGCAACAGTTTTTTCGCACAGAGATAACAATGAAGTCGGGGATTACTTTTAATTAACAAATAAGTCAGGTTCTCGCCCTCTGCCGGACCCAGAAATGGTCAACGTAGAGCTGACAAGAAAATTTTACTTTTTTATTTTTTTCAATATTTCTAAATTTGGTTTGTTTTTTTTCTCTATAATTGCATATATACTAACATTTCTTATAATCTGATTGCACTGTTATAAAGTGCATTAGAATCCATAAAACTTTTACTTGAAACTTTTTCTTATATGTTTTATTGTTTCGACGGTATTCGCTAAGAAATATAAAACCCGATTTTTTTCAAGAGGGTGTTTCACCCCCTTAATGGCAAAACGGGCCGATATAAAAAAATATGTATCTCATATTTTGACCTAGACAACAACATATTCAAAGCTTATCAAAATCGGCGTGTGACACTTGGGTAGTGTTACTTGTCAGTGTACTGTTCATCAAGCGTAACACGTAACTATCATTTCGCGATAGCTTCAGCGTTGATGCACCACAATTGTCCCTCTCGCCAAGTGCTTTTAGATACAAAGCATTCGAGCATTCTCCGGAGTAATTCAGGCTGAAAAAGTGACCCTACGAGCCCATTATCGTCTTCATTCTTGGAAGCGGGCTGGTATGAAAGGACATCACCTGTTGCGAGGACACTCTCATGATCGCCATAAACCGCCGTCTCGCGTGCACCGCCATGTCGTGGCCGAATACTGGACTTCGTTTAGGGTCAATAAAGTCAGCCAGATATCAGAATCAGAGTTGGCGTCCGGCGAGCGCATCATCTGAACTCACGTCCGGACTGGTATACTGCACCATAACGGTTTATGGTACATCGTGCGGGTTTATGCGCGCACACGCGCGCGGCTATTATGGACATGTCACAGTCGCGTATGGGCGTCGTTCGCAATAAACCTCTTGTAATATTATCGTCGTTGCGAGCATTTACCGGCCGCTACCATGTTGGTCCAGCGAGCGGAGCCGCGTTAAGCGTGGCCTACGCGTGACCACGCTCGGTTCCCTCGTAAAAAGATCGGAACCCATTGAAAATCGATGTCAATTTCGCTTCGATGGGATTTCTCGCCAGACATCTCACTTTGGGTGCAAAATTCGCGAGGCGAAAACAGCGAGAAAGAGAGAGCGTGTGCTTCTCTTGCTGGCTTAACATAAATTCGGTAATCCGGTAATTGCCGGGGAAATAATACGCGGTACGTTCGCGAAATTGCGGCGCGTGGTAAGTTTTTACGACATCCTTCGACGTGCGCCGGCTGGCGTTTCTCGGATGGCGATATTTCTCGCTTACGTTTCTACGATTCGCGCAGTGCGCTCCGCGAAAAAGGAAAAGGCACGAGACGACAACGCGCGGGGCGTACGGGCAAGAGTTACAGCATTGTAAAGGCCGCGTACAACGCGTCGTACGTTACGCGGCGCACAAAAACCCGACTGATTTATCTCGCCGGCGTGCTACGACGAAGGAGCACCGGGCGACTTTTCATGGCGGAGAATTACTTTCTCGTAAAGCCGCGCGCGCGCGGTATAATATACGCGCTTCTCGAACCGAGGAAAGGACGGCGAGGGAGGTCGGGAAGGACGATGGAGGATGGAGGAACGGGGAGGTTGCGCGCGGGACACCTCTCAGCTTGAGTTACAGGGTTCTAAAGACGTAGGCACCTGTCGTGATTTACAGTCGCGAAATTATGGTTACACGATCGGTAACGATACCGCTCGAACCGCGCGCGTTCCGCTCGGGCCCATTATCTGCGACCGGGTCCCCCACGAAACCGCGAGATATACGATCGGCGTAACTCGAGCGCGAATTACGGACGGCACGGGCAATACGTGGCGACCAATTATGGTTCTCTCGCTGGCGCGCGATCGTATTTTTTTTCGTCAACCAGCCCAAACTCGACCGATATAACGCTAATAACGCAGCATCCGTAACGCTGAACTTAAACGGAGCATTTCCGCTCGAAAATCATGAATCTCGATTGTCTCGAATGAACGCAAAAAATTCTTTTCCGCGACTTCATATACAGGGTGGCCCATTTTAATTTATACAGTCGATTTTTTAAAAAACTAAAAGAGATACGAAAAAATGTTTCAGACAGACATGTCACGATTTCGAGGGGGACATAAGATGATACCATTGGTTTGACCTTGAATAGTCGTTTGAAGGTCACGCGAAGATCACCTTCAATTTCTTAAATTGAAACCCCAACTTTTTATTGCAGATTCTTATTCTCCATCGAAAAGTAAGTAACTTTTGTCTGAAACATTTTTCCGAAAATGTCATCTTATGTCCTTAAAATGATCTTCAAGATGAGTTTTGAGGACATTTTAAGGACATAAGATGACATTTTTCGGAAAATGTTTCAGACAAAAGTTACTTACTTTTCGATGGAGAATAAGAATCTGCAATAAAAAGTTCGGGTTTCAATTTAAGAAATTGAAGGTGATCTTCGCGTGACCTTCAAACGACTATTCAAGGTCAAACCAATAGTATCATCTTATGTCCCCCTCGAAATCGTGACATGTCTGTCTGAAACATTTTTTCGTCTCTTAGCTTTTTAAAAAATCGACTGTATAAATTAAAATGGACCACCCTGTATTTAGCTGAGATTTACAGATAAGTAACAGCTGTCAAGATTTTTTAAATTCGAGCAGTTTATTGGAATTTTAATTTGACGTTTCGTTATAAAAATATTTAACGTCAACCCGATGGCAGGATACGTTTACACGGGCTCGCGCATTTTTTCGATGAAGATATAACCGAAAGAAAGGTACACGCGTAATATCGTGTAATACAAGTCGCAATAAGTAAGCTGACCGAGCCGAGCCGTCTTTACACGTGGCTTACCCACGGCCGATTGGAATTTTGCGGCGATTCGCCACGCATGTAACCCTTAAAAAACGGCCGCGAACGCCGATGTTATCAGGTCGCATGGGCCAGAGCTTCATTGAAACCTCCACCCTATTGCTCCCCCAATTTGTAATACAAGTCTTAATAAATAATCCACTCTCCTTCTCTCCCTCTTTCCCTGCCACAGCACTCGTGAGAAGATACAGCGAGATTAACAGAAGCGTCGAGGGAGGCGGCGAGCGGAGGAGACGGCCGACGAGAGAAATCCTGGTTCGCGAGGGGAGGTGGACGGTGAGGCCCCGGCGTGTAGCTCGGGGACGAAGATGGCAATGAGGAAGAGGAGAGAGCAAGGAGAACGGACCCGCAATCTACGTTTCCATCTCGCGGCGCGCGCGAGTGCGCGTGTCCGTCGGGACTCTCATCCGGAGCTGGACGCGGACGGGGGCCTTGTGAGACGGGCCCACCTGCCGGCCAAGTCAGAGCCCCTTCGCTCCTCGGCCCCCCGCCGCCGCCGACGCCGCGCGCACGAACACGGCCCCCAGAAGATGCACCCGGGGACCCAACCCCTTTCCAGAGGAGCGCACTCCTACGGCATTCTCGCGTTATGCTTCTCGACCCCGATGATCCTCGCGGATGATTATATAGTGGGCCTGCTGGCAGGACCGCAGCCTCGGGACCCAGTCAGCGAGAGGACTCGCGTGCATCGCGATGCATTGCGCTTTAATGATCGATCGGCGGGAACGTGCACGCCGTGTCCCGGGACCTAACGACGGCAAGTTAAGAAAGGATTTAGGCGAGCATTTATGTAATAGGGTAACTGCTGCAATATTTTGCGGATATGAACGCCACAAGCATTCGTCTATGCGAGAGATCTAAAGTCCTCGCGATTCTTGATTGCAACTTTAATCTTCTCGTGTTGTACTTGAAAACGAATCAGAGAATTTAGTTAGATGTGAAATAAATTTTTTGATGATGATTATGATATTACAGAATATTAATTATATTGTTTCCAGATTTGCACACACGCCGACACAGAGTCATGAATTTTGAGAAGAAAATGTTTACTTCCGATAGACTGCGAGGTTCACCTTGAAATCAGCAGTGCCGATCAATTCGTTAATATCTCGGAGAAAACCAGCGTGGCAAGATACGCGACCTCCTCGGCACACCGATTATAGTCCACGGTAATATCCTGATAATTTGTGCGAGTAATTTCGTGGCGGAGGTGATAATCTACCACGGAGGTAATACAGCGTACGTGACGCCGCTCATACGCTTCCTCCTTCGATCGTGCTTGTCTTTCCTCTGTAGCTTTCAAGGAGATGTAAAAATCGACAAACTCAAAATTGCGAACTCCCATATTTATGTCGCACGTAATATTATATTTATCTATTAGGAGTGTGATTTAGTTTTGAGGGTTTTGCAACAGATGGCTGTAGTGTCAGTTTGTTCCAATAGCTGTTTCCGATAACTGTTCTTTCTTACAGTGTTGACATTATCCATGACATTTAGTAGCATTATAGCAATAGATGCAATAAACAGTCGTGTTTATATCATCGTAAAAATGCAACTTCCGAAACAGCATTTTCGACATGCGTTGCTTTTGTTTTTTAATCAAAAGAAAACTGCGGCTCACGGTTATGGAATTCTTGTGGAAACTTATGGTGATTCTGCCCCATCAATTAAGACGTGTGAAGGACAAAGAACGCTCGGGACAACCAAGAAAGCTGAAAATGCAGATTTGCAAGCATTATTGGACGAACATCCAACACGATCCACTTCAGAACTTGCCAGAGCATTAAATGTTGATCGTACAACAGTTACGAAACATTTACATGAAATGGAAAAAATTCAGAAAGAAGGGAAATGGGTTCGACATTAATTATCGGAAAGTGCCATTTGAATATTTGCATTTCGTTGATCGCCAGGCAAAAAAAGGAGAGTCTTTTGTCTCGGATTGTTACTGGGGATGAAAAGTGGATCTATTTTGATAATCCGAAACGCGGAAAATCATCGGTGGATCCAGGCGAACCATCAACATCCACTCCGAGACGCAATATTCACGGTTCAAAAGTAACGCTCTGTATTTGGTGGGATAGTGTACTATGAGCTGTTAAATCCGCACGAGACTGTCACGGCTGATCGTTATCGACACCAATTGTACAAGTTGAAGCAAGCATTGGACCAAAAACGACCACCAATTGCGAGTAAACGACGGAAAGTGATTCTTCTTCGTGACAACGCTCGACCTCGCGTTGCGTTATCAGTGAAACAAACACTATTAGAGCTTGAATGGGAAGTCTTACCGCACCCCGCGTATTCTCCGGACATTGCTCCATGCGATTATTATTTGTTCCGGTGGATGCAACACGCTTTAGAGGATACACACTTTGATAATTTCGAAGAAGTGCGAAAATTCGTCGACGAATGGATCAACTGAAAAGAAGAGTCATTTTATCGTGTGGAATCGATCTCTTGCCAGAAAGATGGGAAAAAGTTATAGAAAACGAAGGAAAATATTTTGATTAAGGTATTCATTCATTATCATATTTAAATACATGCGTTTTTGAGCAAAACAACCCTCAAAACTAAATCACACCCCTAATAGTTTTGAGGGTTTTGCAACAGATGGCTGTAGTGTCAGTTTGTTCCAATAGCTGTTTCCGATAACTGTTGTTTCTTACAGTGTTGACATTATCCATGACATTTAGTAGCATTATAGCAATAGATGCAATAACAGTCGTGTTTATATCATCGTAAAAATGCAACTTCCGAAACAGCATTTTCGACATGCGTTGCTTTTGTTTTTTAATCAAAAGAAAACTGCGGCTGACGGTTATAGAATTCTTGTGGAAACTTATGGTGACGCAGAATCACCATCAATTAAGACGTGTGCAGGACAAAGAACGCTCGGGACAACCAAGAAAGCTTGAAAATGCAGATTTGCAAGCATTATTGCACGAAAATCCAACACGATCCACTTCAGAACTTGCCAGAGCATTAAATGTTGATCGTACAACAGTTACGAAACATTTACATGAAATGGGAAAAATTCAGAAAGAAGGGAAATGGGTTCGACATCAATTATCGGAAAGTGCCATTTGAACATTTGCATTTCGTTGATCGCCAGGCAAAAAAAGAAGAGTCTTTTGTCTCGGATTGTTACTGGGGATGAAAAGTGGATCTATTTTGATAATCCGAAACGCGGAAAATCATGGGTGGATCCAGGCGAACCATCAACATCCACTCCGAGACGCAATATTCACGGTTCAAAAGTAATGCTCTGTATTTGGTGGGATAGTGTACTATGAGCTGTTAAAATCCGCACGAGACTGTCACGGCTGATCGTTATCGACACCAATTGTACAAGTTGAAACAAGCATTGGACCAAAAACGACCACCAATTGCGAGTAAACGACGGAAAGTGATTCTTCTTCGTGACAACGCTCGACCTCGCGTTGCGTTATCAGTGAAACAAACACTATTAGAGCTCGAATGGGAAGTCTTACCGCACCCCGCGTATTCTCCGGACATTGCTCCATGCGATTATTATTTGTTCCGGTGGATGCAACACGCTTTAGAGGATACACACTTGATAATTTCGAAGAAGTGCGAAAATTCGTCGACGAATGGATCAACTGAAAAGAAGAGTCATTTTATCGGTGGTGGAATCGATCTCTTGCCAGAAAGATGGGAAAAGTGATAGAAAACGAAGGAAAATATTTTGAGTAAGGTATTCATTCATTATCATATTCAAATACATGCGTTTTTGAGCAAAAAAACTCTCAAAACTAAATCACACCCTTAATAGATTGAGATACATATTAAATAAGGATTTATTAAATATTTTTTATTTTTAGCTGTACAAATTATCAGGATATTGCGATAATGTGATTGATGTGTCAAGAAAATCATGTATTTTAAAATTAAATTTGCGTACGGAGGATAGCCTTTCCGCTTTTCTCGTTTAGCGTTTGTCTTCCCTTCTTCTGTTTTCTCCTTGCTTATATATTAAATATACAACGCGAATTGTGATACCACGGAAGATCTGTTTAAGAATGAGAAGAGTTCTGCGCACACACATATACACACATACACAAGAAGAGCGGAGGTATCCCTCTGGGGGGACCCCCGCTAGGGTGACCCCGGGTGCCCCAACGCAGTAAATCCCTCGGTGGTTCGAGAAACGCGAGACCCGTAAATTACGTACTTTGCTCATGCAGAAAGGATCGCGTTCAGGTGCAGAGGTCAGCAGAAATAATGACGGCGTGCCCGGGGAGATGATCTATCCCGTAATATCTCACGGCGTGCCTCGCGGCCGTCACGAGACGCTCAGGCCCGCGCTGTTTCTCGAGCGATTTTAAATGGGCTCCCTGTCTTTTGACAGACAACCGCGAGTAATCTCGTACCCCGTGCATAATCAAAAGGAGATTTCTTAATGCAGATACGAGGAGCAAGCGAGATACGGGGACTTGGACGCGCGATGTCACAGTAGTGCATTAAACTCTCGTAGCGCGAACTTTTTTTCCCTTGCAGAAGGAAGATTCGCTCGTCAAGCCGAGAAAACTTTTCTCACAAGCACACTGGGTCAAATTTTAGCATCCATGTTCCGAAAGAAAAAAACAAAAAGAAAGAAAGAGAGAATAAGGACAATAGGTAATAATCCTAGATTACAAAGAGAGAATCATGACACGAGTCATTCAATTCCTGCAACGACGAACATGAAGAGTTCCTGCGGTATTAAATGCCGAATATATGAGAGTCATGAAGCCCGACGAAGAGGACTGGCGCGCGTAAGCATGTCCGTCGCGATCGTATCGGAATTGCAGTCTTCCTCCCTGTGATTCGTCATTCTTCCGACAATCGGCGGCCTCCTTCTCAGATCCAAGCCGACACGGTTGTAATCGCGTCGTAAACGGGTGACAAAAGGAGCAACGCATCCGCCCGCGACCGGCTTCCCACGTCTCGGCATCCCGACGTTCCATAAATATTTACGCGATTTCATTCATTCGCATCGCGTAGTGGAGTGCCCGCGTGTGAATGCACTCATGTTATTCGCGGTGCATCGTGTGCAACGGACCCACGCGATGGGAAGTGATCGTGCGACGAAAAGCTACGAACTCACGCGCGCGCGATTTACTCTCGGCATCCTCCGCTTGCAAGTATTAGTGTGATTTAGTTTTGAGGGTTTGCAACAGATGGCTGTAGTGTCAGTTTGTTCCAATAGCTGTTTTCCGATAACTGTTGCTTCTTACAGTGTTGACATTATCCATGACATTTAGTAGCATTATGGCAATAACAGTCGTGGTTTATATCATCGTAAAAATGCAACTTCCGAAACAGCATTTTCGACATGCGTTGCTTTTGTTTTTTAATCAAAAAAAACTGCGGCTCACGGTTATAGAATTCTTTGTGGAAACTTATGGTGATTCTACCCCATCAATTAAGACGTGTGAAGGACAAAGAACGCTCGGGACAACCAAGAAAGCTTGAAAATGCAGATTTGCAAGCATTATTGGACGAACATCCAACACGATCCACTTCAGAACTTGCCAGAGCATTAAATGTTGATCGTACAACAGTTACCAAACATTTACATGAAATGGGAAAAATTCAGAAAGAAGGGAAATGGGTTCGACATCAATTATCGGAAAGTGCCATTTGAATATTTGCATTTCGTTGATCGCCAGGCAAAAAAAAGGAGTCTTTTTGTCTCGGATTGTTACTGGGGATGAAAAGTGGATCTATTTTGATAATCCGAAACGCGGAAAATCATGGGTGGATCCAGGCGAACCATCAACATCCACTCCGAGACGCAATATTCACGGTTCAAAAGTAATGCTCTGTATTTGGTGGGATAGTGTACTATGAGCTGTTAAATCCGCATGAGACTGTCACGGCTGATGGTTATCGACACCAATTGTACAAGTTGAAGCAAGCATTGGACGAAAAACGACCACCAATTGCGAGTAAACGACGGAAAGTGATTCTTCTTCGTGACAACGCTCGACCTCACGTTGCGTTGTCAGTGAAACAGACACTACTAGAGCTCGAATGGCAAGTCTTACCGCACCCCGCGTATTCTCCGGACATTGCTCCATGCGATTATTATTTGTTCCGGTGGATGCAACACGCTTTAGAGGATACACACTTTGATAATTTGGAAGAAGTGCGAAAATTCGTCGACGAATGGATCAACTGAAAAGAAGAGTCATTTTATCGTGGTGGAATCCATCTCTTGCCAGAGCATTAAATGTTGATCGTACAACAGTTACCAAACATTTACATGAAATGGGAAAAATTCAGAAAGAAGGGAAATGGGTTCGACATCAATTATCGGAAAGTGCCATTTAAACATTTGCATTTCGTTGATCGCCAGGCAAAAAAAGAAGGGTCTTTTGTCTCGGATTGTTACTGGGGATGAAAAGTGGATCTATTTTGATAATCCGAAACGCCGAAAATCATGGGTGGATCCAGGCGAACCATCAACATCCACTCCGAGACGCAATATTCACGGTTCAAAAGTAATGCTCTGTATTTGGTGGGATAGTGTACTATGAGCTGTTAAATCCGCATGAGACTGTCACGGCTGATCGTTATCGATACCAATTGTACAAGTTGAAGCAAGCATTGGACCAAAAACGACCACCAATTGCGAGTAAATGACGGAAAGTGATTCTTCTTCGTGACAACGCTCGACCTCGCGTTGCGTTATTAGTGAAACAAACACTATTAGAGCTCGAATGGCAAGTCTTACCGCACCCCGCGTATTCTCCGGACATTGCTCCATGCGATTATTATTTGTTCCGGTCGATGCAACACGCTTTAGAGGATACACACTTTGATAATTTCGAAGAAGTGCGAAAATTCGTCGACGAATGGATCAACTGAAAAGAAGAGTCATTTTATCGTGGTGGAATCCATCTCTTGCCAGAAAGATGGGAAAAAGTTATAGAAAACGAAGGAAAATATTTTGATTAAGGTATTCATTCATTATCATATTTAAATACATGCGTTTTTGAGCAAAAAAACCCTCAAAACTAAATCACACCCCTAATAGTTTTGAGGGTTTTGCAACAGATGGCTGTAGTGTCAGTTTGTTCCAATAGCTGTTTCCGATAACTGTTGTTTCTTACAGTGTTGACATCATCCATGACATTTAGTAGCATTATAGCAATAGATGCAATAACAGTCGTGTTTATATCATCGTAAAAATGCAACTTCCGAAACAGCATTTTCGACATGCGTTGCTTTTGTTTTTTAATCAAAAGAAAACTGCGGCTCACGGTTATGGAATTCTTGTGGAAACTTATGGTGATTCTGCCCCATCAATTAAGACTGCGTGAAGGACAAAGAACGCTCGGGACAACCAAGAAAGTTTGAAAATGCAGATTTGCAAGCATTATTGCACGAAAATCCAAGACGATCCACTTCAGAACTTGCCAGAGCATTAAATGTTGATCGTACAACAGTTACCAAAACATTTACATGAAATGGGAAAAATTCAGAAAGAAGGGAATGGGTTCGACATCAATTATCGGAAAGTGCCATTTGAATATTTGCATTTCGTTGATCGCCAGGCAAAAAAAAGGAGAGTCTTTTGTCTCGGATTGTTACTGGGGATGAAAAGTGGATCTATTTTGATAATCCGAAACGCAGAAAATCATGGGTGGATCCAGGCGAACCATCAACATCCACTCCGAGACGCAATATTCACGGTTCAAAAGTAATGCTCTGTATTTGGTGGGATAGTGTACTATGAGCTGTTAAATCCGCACGAGACTGTCACGGCTGATCGTTATCGACACCAATTGTACAAGTTGAAGCAAGCATTGGACCAAAAACGACCACCAATTGCGAGTAAACGACGGAAAGTGATTCTTCTTCGTGACAACGCTCGACCTCACGTTGCGTTATCAGTGAAACAAACACTATTAGAGCTTGAATGGAAGTCTTACCGCACCCGCGTATTCTCCGGACATTGCTCCATGCGATTATTATTTGTTCCGGTCGATGCAACACGCTTTAGAGGATACACACTTTGATAATTTCGAAGAAGTGCGAAAATTCGTCGACGAATGGATCAACTGAAAAGAAGAGTCATTTTATCGTGGTGGAATCCATCTCTTGCCAGAGCATTAAATGTTGATCGTACAACAGTTACCAAACATTTACATGAAATGGGAAAAATTCAGAAAGAAGGGAAATGGGTTCGACATCAATTATCGGAAAGTGCCATTTGAACATTTGCATTTCGTTGATCGCCAGGCAAAAAAAGAAGAGTCTTTTGTCTCGGATTGTTACTGGGGATGAAAAGTGGATCTATTTTGATAATCCGAAACGCAGAAAATCATGGGTGGATCCAGGCGAACCATCAACATCCACTCCGAGACGCAATATTCACGGTTCAAAAGTAATGCTCTGTATTTGGTGGGATAGTGTACTATGAGCTGTTAAATCCGCATGAGACTGTCACGGCTGATCGTTATCGACACCAATTGTACAAGTTGAAGCAAGCATTGGACCAAAAACGACCACCAATTGCGAGTAAACGACGGAAAGTGATTCTTCTTCGTGACAACGCTCGACCTCGCGTTGCGTTATCAGTGAAACAAACACTATTAGAGCTTGAATGGCAAGTCTTACCGCACCCCGCGTATTCTCCGGACATTGCTCCATGCGATTATTATTTGTTCCGGTGATGCAACACGCTTTAGAGGATACACACTTTGATAATTTCGAAGAAGTGCGAAAATTCGTCGACGAATGGATCAACTGAAAAGAAGAGTCATTTTATCGTGGTGGAATCCATCTCTTGCCAGAAAGATGGGAAAAAGTTATAGAAAACGAAGGAAAATATTTTGATTAAGGTATTCATTCATTATCATATTTAAATACATGCGTTTTTGAGCAAAAAAACCCTCAAAACTAAATCACACCCCTAATAGCGCGAGCATTAAGATCACCGCTCGTCCAGACAAGCTCCATTGAACTGATTTCCGAAGAAATCCTGCTGGATTTAACACACGTTCTCCACCGAATGCTCAGCAAAGAAATCGAGCGCGTAACGCGCGATCTCTCGCAAAAAGCCTAACGACGATGTTACATTAGCGCGCGAGAAGAACGAAGATGAAACGCTCGCGAAGAGAAGAACCGCGCGATGCCGGCGCGCGGCCAGCCGAGAGAAAATGCCTGTGACAAGAAGAATGGTCCATCATCGGCCGCGTGTCACGCTAGTGTTTTCTACTGTCTCGCGGACTGCCACTTTGTGACCGCCGAGAAAAAGAGACGAGACGAGCAGTTTGAGGTCAAGTTATTTTTCACAGCAAAATCGCTCCGGCCGCTGCGTGCAAGCTGTAAATTCTGCTTCTCTCTCTCTCTTTCCCTCTTACACGCGAACTTTTTCTCCGATCATCTTGTCTCGTGCCTCATCTGATAACGTGACATCACGATTACATGGGAACGAACGCCACCGCCGGCGATCGTGAAGACCACCGGCAGACGTCGAAGTTACAAACTGTGTTCAGGGACGCATTCTACGCGAATGGGATGCACGTCGAAATATCGATTTTACATCAATGATTAGTAAGAAATTTTTATAAAAAATTATTCGCATTCGATGTCTTTGAATTATCTTTGAATTATCTTTGAGAATAATAATCATGCTCTCCCTGTTTTTCCATGCAATAACAGAGAGAATCATCAGCTGTTTAAAATTATTAAAATATGATTATTGATATTTAATAATCATCTCGCCAAACAATTTAAAATATTACAACAACAGCTGTTGATTCCGATATTCTTCGCATTACAATACATAACTAATAAATCTCTTCTTTTTTTCAAGTTAGCTTAAGGGGGGAGCCTGCTTTAGAACGCTGAAAATAAGGTATATTTTACGAATTGTTTTTGGAGAAACTATACAGCGGATCATTATAAAACTTTGATGCATTTATTAGTACATGTTTAAAGATAAAAAAATTATTTTTTTATTTGAATATATCGCCTGTAGAGGTCGTCCTGGAGAAATCTTAGTGCAGCCGCGTCGCCGGCATTGCAAATTGGTCAGCATTCTCCTGCCTCCAAATTTCGTCTAAACTGAAAAATTGAAATATCTTCTCGTTATTTATGAATTCCCATCGTCGATGAACCAAAGAGAGAAGAAAAAAGTTGAAAAGTGCCAAAATGGTGGAGCTTAGAACACAAAAGTACGATTTTTAGGCAGTTTTTGAACTTTTTCATGCAAAAATAATTGTTCAACTTAATGTTTTTATGACTATTAAAGGTTCATCGACGATGGGAATTCATAAATAACGAGAACATATTTCAATTTTTCAGTTTGGATGAAATTTGGAGGCGGGAGAATGCTCACCAATTTACAATGCCGGCTGCACTAAGATGCCTCCAGGACGACCTCTACAGGCGATATATTCAAATCAAAAAATAATTTTGTTTATCTTTAAACATGTACTAATAAATGCATCAAAATTTTATAATGATCCGCTGTATAGTTTCTCCAAAAAAATTCGTAAAATTATACCTTATTTTCAACGTTCTAAAGCAGCTCCCCCCTTAAGGGGTATTCTAGTGTAGCATGTCAGAAAAATCGAATTTTTTTTTGGCATATTTTGCAAGTATATGGTATGGAAAATATGTCTGCGAGAAGATTTAGCCCGATTCGCAAAATTAACAAAGTAATAGCACCTAATAGAAAATAACCTCTGGCGCGCGCTCGGCGGTTGGACCGCGCGGCACACAACAAGCATTGTGTTAGTATTTTAGGTAGGATCGGAAGATCGTTATTCTTTGAAGGTCGTACATTTGAATTGGAGCCTTTGTATAGTACAGGTTATATAGTACAATGAATCTCTAAATTCATTGATTTGGACTTTTGCTCCAAAACATCTCCATGCTGGCGTGAAAGTTGTTGAAACAGCAACATTCTTGGCAGTTATAATTTTCAATAAAGGATTTATGCCAATTTTCAAACTTATGAACGTGATGGGAGTTAGTATTGGTCAGCAAGCGGTGATGTACGCAAACTCCCGGAACGAAGCTCGTATCACCCGCTCGGAGCGGCGCTCCACTAACTTCTCTCGAGATCAGAGAATGAATCGCAGGGAAGAGAGATCAGCTCTGCAGGACTTCTACGAACAAGAGGAATGTCCCCTGTATGGCCCTGGACTAGCCGATTGATCGTAAGTAACATTATCTCTATGTAATCAGTATGAAAAACTTTAAACGTGTTTTTCTCGAAACCACGTTTTTCAAATTGGTTCCCATGATATCTCAAAAACCAGTTAATCAATTGACTCAGGCTTTTGCACACATCTTCAGTATATGTGTGGCTATAGCCCCTACCACAATCAAGTCGAAATATTGTTTTTTGGAATTTCTACAGCCCTTCAATGGTGAAAAAAATGGCACAAATCGAAACTTAATTTTCTCAATGAAGTCATGTTTTAAATTTTCAACATTTTTTTTTCATTCTGGTACCTGCTATAGCCACACTCATACTAATTAAGAATCTCTTGGTTTTTTTGTTTCAGATGAGCAGAACAGCTGAAATCATGGGAACCATGGACCAACTTTTTTTTCATGTTCTTATTTAATATCATGTGCAGCGCTTATTTATAGTTATTGTCTACTACAAAAATTTGGAAACATACACCAAATATGTATGAATAAGCAGGGAAAACCCTGCCTCAAAAAACCTTATACTTTTTTCAAAAAAAATTCACCAAAATAGCATACAAATTCCGCTTTTACACTAGAATACCCCCTTAACTGAACGGAGTTGAGATAAATGAGCGTCTGGATATGTCTGAAATATAAACTCGGAATTATGATCGTCCCTGATGCTAGCAGCCGCAAGAAGTGCTATCGATTTCGAGGTGGATTAATCGAGAAATTCGCAGTGGTCGCTAACGCTGCATACCGCGATATGGATCAAGGAGGAAGAGCGAGAGAGCCGAAGATCATTTTACACGCCCGTTAATATTCTCGTAACGGAATGTTTTTTGGGTGCAGACGTGCATCGCTGATACGCCGTACAAGCGCAGCAAGTTAAAAGATAAATTGCATTCGCGGGTAGCACGTAATTACTTTCTCTTGTTTGCAGCGAAGATACGTTTTCTGCACTATTCCGTCGCCACTTTATTTTAATAATAAAAGCGAGATGGACGACGATCTATCCGATGACTCTTGTGCTAGAGGCCACACAATGGATTCACGCTATTGTGTGAACTTTTTTCCTGTCGTGACGTTCAAGGAATAGTCGCCAATCGAAAGGGCGACGTGGGTATGTAAATCCTCACTCGAAAAAAGGGAGGAACTAGAATCTCCATCGCTGACTGATCGGCGTATGCAAATTCCGTAATGAGCGGATCAGTCGGAGCGCCGTGACGCGTGACGTCATGCTGCGCCGAGTAGGTATCAAAATGATTTTGATAAATTCGTGCGTTAGATGCCCTCCGCGCACAGCGAGAAGGTAACGTCTCATCCATCAGTATTATGCCAGAGCCGTGGGAAGAAACGACCGGGATGACTCCCTAATCGATTCGAATCAACGCCAGGATGCGTCTTAACTCGAAGACTATTCGCGCCGAAAGTTCCGAACGGCGACAACAAAAAGGTAAATTCTTTGCGAACTAGCTTGCAGTTTAATGGAGAACTCTAATCCTGCTTGAATGGCAACTGAATCAAAAATCCAAAAATGCATCTTAAGGGGGCATATACGTTTGGAGCCCCAAAAAAGGCATTTTTCATGAATTTTTTGCAGAGCCAAGACACAAACTATAAAAATGGGACTTGTTGCATAATAAAGTACACCTTTTGTACTTCTTATACAAATTTTATTGAAATAACAGTGTTACAAAATCCCCCCCTTCCACCGTCGTGTAGTTAACCGTGCACGCGATTCGTCATTCCGCGGTTACAATAATATCTCCGTGCCCGTTCATCTGAAACACAAAATTCAAACGGCATCTTAAAGAAGAGTAAATTTCCTTGTCGTTGTCGTATCCGATTTTTAAAATTCGAATTTTCAACAAAATGGCGGACCTTTAAAGTTAGAGTGCCGATTTTCGGCACAAAATTTCAGTTTTGTTTGTTTAAAAAAAAATAGAAAGAATTGGAATTTTTAAATCCGATACGACAACGACAAGCGATTTTTATAAGCTTTCAATAAAAAAAAAAGGTAGATCGGTTGATCCGCCTTCAAGTTATCATTGTAACCGACTTTAAAAACATGGTTTTGAGAAAAACGCGTTTGAAGTTTTGGAACAAGTTTACTCTATTGTAAAACTAAATTTATTCAACTTACACGTCATCGTCAATTCCTGGGCCATACAGGGAACCCTCCTGCACAAGGTTTGCCTCCATTTGTTGGTTTTTAGCGAGGCGACGGCTTATTCGGGCCTCCCGCATCGCATGCTGTGCCGGACGTCCGCTTGGATACACCGTTTGCCACCTATTGGGCGGCATTTTTCGCTTGCGCGTAAAACTTTTTCGAAATTTGTTCACTCCTGCGACTCTCGGGAACTTTTACACCTATTTCATCGTGACGTGTACTCCACAAACAACGAGAATCGTCCGTATCACGCAACCGACGCCAACTAAATGAATAATCGGCTTGAAAACAGCTTAGAGCACTGCTTACAGCGTCATCATCTATTAGAAAATACCTATACTTCAATCTCAAAAGTAAGTTTTATTGTAAAGGGACAAAAGAAACCGTTGCATGAGGGTCCGACCCTTCTACCTGCGCGCCGCTTCAGAAACGGCAGGCGCACGCCTGTGCGCTGCCCGACAAAACGCGTTGTAACTTCTTTACTTATTCGAATTTCAAAAAACGGCTTTAGGACAACACTCTTGAAGGTTCAAACTGTCGCAAAAGGGAAAGAAAAAAAATCAATTTTTTGAAACCGACGAACGTACATGCCCCCTTAAGACTCATAAAATAATTTTTAGATTTAAAAGACGGTGACGATTGCTCCAACGCAGTCAACGAGGGGAGTTACAAAGCAACACTGCCATGCTTGGCGACGACACGTGCTCATAGATATCTTTCGCGATGGATGCTCCCCATCCGGAGAGAAGCGTCGATCGTGAAACATCGGGATGTTCCAGGAACCATCGGCTAGGTGACATTGATTTACATTTGAATAGGATACCTGGGCCGAGGGCCTCGCTGCACCAGGAGCGGACGAGAGAGAGAGGAAGAGAGAAAAGAACGAGAGAGTGGGACGAAGAATAGGGGACCCTCGAAGAAACGAGAGATAGAGCGGAGAGAGTAAGCCGGTCGCCGGTCGGTTCGGAGTCATCGCAAACTAATAGACGTCTGATTGCGGTTGGCCGCGAGTTTTGACTCGTCAGTACAAATATTTATCTTCATCCCCGCGTGCATTCACGCACAGCATGCGGCGCATTAAGGCGCCGATCGCGCTATCGGTGCGTATAGATGCATTAATCTTGATCGGCGCGCGGAACATATTCATGCCGGGCGAGAGCGTACGCGCGGGGGGTTGAATCAATATTTAACTTATAGCGAACGTGGCCGCGTCGCTGATTAATGGACTGGCTCGATTCTAGGATGAAAAAGCTGAATTTTTGCGGCACCGAGGCGCGCGATACCATCGCGGGGAGAGACCAGGGATTTCAGTGGGCGAGATCGCAGCGGACGCGTGCGAAAAGCGATGCGGACGCGATGCTAATCTAGAAAGGCTCTTCACATCACAGAATATATTAAAAAGTATTGCAATGGGCGAGATCGAATTTTCCGTCTCGAATAAGTCGCGCTACGTGTAGGCCACACAGCTTTGCGGCGCAAACTCGTTTTTATTTTTTAACGTACCGTAACGTAATTCAATACGCGGTACGCGTACCCACGCATCATGCACGGTCCGTGATAGGTAGCCGGATCCATGTCCGGGTCAACGTTGCGTACCCGTAGGATGCACGTCGATGCACGTATACACCGTTAAAACTTGTGCGTCCATATGTTAAAATTTTCTTGTGTTGCCATGTTTTGATTACCACTTCAATGTAAAATTAACATACAACTGATATGTTATTATTTTTATAACAATTTTATATGTTAACTTCATAACTTAACATTTTGTGTATGTCTCTTAGAAATGGAATATTATTTCAAATGCTTTTAACACAATAATTTTAAACAATCAACATGTCACAAAGTCAGTTTAACATTCTAAAAGAAGTTAAAGTAAATCTTCAAATAATCATGAACTTTGATATATAAAATAATCAAATTTACTAAAATTAAATGTTTCTATCAAAAATAATTTAAGTTGAAATAATTACTATCGTGTGTTAATATAACACAAAAAGTAAATGTTCATATTGTACGAACGAAAATGTTCTATCAACTTTTCCGATGAGTTATTGTAACTTCTCTTCCATGTAGTTTTCAATTACTTTGTATGTTATTTTTACATCACACTTAAAGTTACAATAAGAAAAATAAATGTAAAGTATTGTGTTAATTACTTAACATTTCTAGTTTGTCAAGAAGTAACATATGACGAATGAGTTACTTTAACTTAAAATTTAGAGTGGACTTTCTGGGACATGCAAAAAATGTTAAAATTAACATTTTATTTTTTACTGTGTAAAAGGCAAGGCATATGAGACGTGGCACATTTCAATACACCGTTAAAAATTGTGCGTCCATATGTTAAAATTTTCTTGTGTTGCCATGTTTTGATTACTACTTCAATGTAAAATTAACATACAACTGATATGTTATTATTTTTATAACAATTTTATATGTTAACTTCATAACTTAACATTTTGTGTATGTCTCTTAGAAATGGAATATTATTTCAAATGCTTTTAACACAATAATTTTAAACAATCAACATGTCACAAAGTCAGTTTAACATTCTAAAAGAAGTTAAAGTAAATCTTCAAATAATCATGAACTTTGACATATAAAATAATCAAATTTACTAAAATTAAATGTTTCCATCAAAAATAATTTAAGTTGAAATAATTACTATCGTGTGTTAATATAACACAAAAAGTAAATGTTCATATTGTACGAACGAAAATGTTCTATCAACTTTTCCGAGAGTTATTGTAACTCTCTCCATTAGTTTTCAATTACTTTGTATGTTATTTTTACATCACACTTAAAGTTACAATAAGAAAATAAATGTAAAGTATTGTGTTAATTACTTAACATTTCTAGTTTGTCAGAAGTAACCATGACGATGAGTTACTTTAACTTAAAATTTAGAGTGACTTCTGGACATGCAAAAAATGTTAAATAACATTTATTTTTACTGTGTAAAAGGCAAGGAATGAGACGTGACATTTCAATACACCGTTAAAATTGTGCGTCATATGTTAAAATTTCTTGTGTGCCATGTTTTGATTACACTTCAATGTAAAATTAACATACAACTGATATGTTATTATTTTATAACAATTTTATATGTTAACTTCATAACTTAACATTTTGTGTATGTCTCTTAGAAATGGAATATTATTTCAAATGCTTTTAACACATATTTAAACAATCAACATGTCACAAAGTCAGTTTAACATTCTAAAAGAAGTTAAAGTAAATCTTCAAATAATCATGAACTTTGACATATAAAATAATCAAATTTACTAAAATTAAATGTTTCATCAAAAATAATTTAAGTTGAAATAATTACTATCGTGTGTTAATATAACACAAAAAGTAAATGTTCATATTGTACGAACGAAAATGTTCTATCAACTTTTCCGATGATTATTGTAACTTCTCTTCCATGTAGTTTTCAATTACTTTGTATGTTATTTTTACATCACACTTAAAGTTACAATAAGAAAAATAAATGTAAAGTATTGTGTTAATTACTTAACATTTCTAGTTTGTCAAGAAGTAACATATGACGAATGAGTTACTTTAACTTAAAATTTAGAGTGGACTTTCTGGGACATGCAAAAAATGTTAAAATTAACATTTATTTTTTACTGTGTAAAAGGCAAGGCATATGAGACGTGGCACATTTCAATACACCGTTAAAAATTGTGCGTTCATATGTTAAAATTTTCTTGTGTTGCCATGTTTTGATTACTACTTCAATGTAAAATTAACATACAACTGATATGTTATTATTTTTATAACAATTTTATATGTTAACTTCATAACTTAACATTTTGTGTATGTCTCTTAGAAATGGAATATTATTTCAAATGCTTTTAACACAATAATTTTAAACAATCAACATGTCACAAAGTCAGTTTAACATTCTAAACGAAGTTAAAGTAAATCTTCAAATAATCATGAACTTTGACATATAAAATAATCAAATTTACTAAAATTAAATGTTTCCATCAAAAATAATTTAAGTTGAAATAATTACTATCGTGTGTTAATATAACACAAAAAGTAAATGTTCATATTGTACGAACGAAAATGTTCTATCAACTTTTCCGATGAATTATTGTAACTTCTCTTCCATGTAGTTTTCAATTACTTTGTATGTTATTTTTACATCACACTTAAAGTTACAATAAGAAAAATAAATGTAAAGTATTGTGTTAATTACTTAACATTTCTAGTTTGTCAAGAAGTAACATATGACGAATGAGTTACTTTAACTTAAAATTTAGAGTGGACTTTCTGGGACATGCAAAAAATGTTAAAATTAACATTTTATTTTTTACTGTGTAAAAGGCAAGGCATATGAGACGTGACACATTTCAATACACCGTTAAAAATTGTGCGTTCATATGTTAAAATTTTCTTGTGTGCCATGTTTTGATTACACTTCAATGTAAAAATTAACATACAACTGATATGTTATTATTTTTATAACAATTTTATATGTTAACTTCATAACTTAACATTTTGTGTATGTCTCTTAGAAATGGAATATTATTTCAAATGCTTTTAACACAATAATTTTAAACAATCAACATGTCACAAAGTCAGTTTAACATTCTAAAAGAAGTTAAAGTAAATCTTCAAATAATCATGAACTTTGAATATAAAATAATCAAATTTACTAAAATTAAATGTTTCCATCAAAAATAATTTAAGTTGAAATAATTACTATCGTGTGTTAATATAAACAAAAAGTAAATGTTCATATGTACGAACGAAAATGTTCTATCAACTTTTCCGATGAGTTATGTAACTTCTCTTCCATGTAGTTTTCAATTACTTTGTATGTTATTTTTACATCACACTTAAAGTTACAATAAGAAAAATAAATGTAAAGTATTGTGTAATTACTTAACATTTCTAGTTTGTCAAGAAGTAACATATGACGAATGAGTTACTTTAACTTAAAATTTAGAGTGGACTTTCTGGGACATGCAAAAAATGTTAAAATTAACATTTTATTTTTACTGTGTATGCACCGGCAGTTCGCCCTCGCGCGTCTTGCACGCCGAAGCAAGAACTGCCGGGGAACGAGCGACTGCACGTGCGCGAGTCCGATGAACGACAATGAAATTGTCGTACCGCAAGTACCATCGATGTCCCCTTAAGCACGCCTTGTTGAACGCGCGCGTAAAGGTGATCGTGCATCCCCGCGATCGCGATCGAACGAAACATCACGATAATCCGTCGCGGCGAAGGAGAGATCGCCGCAACGAGATCCCGGACCCTCGCGTATCGATAGTATCGACGTCCCACGGATACGAGGCGAATCCGGCCGGATTTTTTCAAGAGCCACGATACGCTCGGAGATCGATCCAACATCCCAGTCGACGCACAGTGGGGCCAAATCCCGAAAGCTGGTCAAAATATGAAAGCATTGTTCAATTTGCACGAAAACTTTGTATCTAAGGGTTTTAGAGGTCGCTGATTACGAATCCGAAGTCAAAAGTGCAATAATATGATGGCTCCAATATGGCCGACGTATATTTCAAAAATTGTTTAGAACTTAAAAAGTACTGTTAAACTTAGAACAATATAAACAATGCTCTACCGTTATATTTCGATATATATAACATTAATATATATTCTTCTTTCATAATATGCTTCGATATATATTATAACTAAAAAACCTTAGGTAACCAAAGGTAAAAAAAGTACGCCAAGTACATAAAAAGTCCCACCTTTTACGCAACAAACAGTTTAAAAAAACTATTTATAAAAATCAAAACTAAATATGAAATCAATAGTTAACTAATCAAGTACCTCGAAGCAATTCAGTTTGAGTATTTTACCCAAACGTTTTCTATGCATACTCTCTTATCGCATGACGACATTGAAGTACTTGGCGTGCCAGGGTCATGTATTCTTATAAATTTGTACAGTATCTTGATAAGGTTCTGTATTTTGTATCTTGATGATTTTCAATAATGACTCGCAAATGATTGTACGTCTCTTATAGGTAGAACAGTACGTTTTAATGCGATTCTTATTACAAAAACGTGCGCGAAACCCAGAGTGGCACTGGTGGCAGCTGGTTTTTGTTTTTCTTATTACATAATAGTATAAACTATAATCTCAAATAAGTTTCGTTGCAGAACTCTGCGGAACTCATACCTTTTTCTTTACATTTAAAAAATTTTTACATACAATTTTACATTCAATTTCACTACAAATATTTGTAAATTGTTATTTGTATATTGATTGTGTAATAGATGTTACTATTCTACTTACTACTAACAAAAGATTCCATTTTGCAGATTTAAAATTGGTTACTTTTACGAATTTTGACGTCCTCCTAAACAGATCAGTATTTGTGCGCGCTAGATGTTGTTTGTGCAAAGGTCGACTTAGTAGTGGATCATATACGGTCGACTCCTCTTAACTGTGCTATTTGACATTTGACTTATCAGTCTATCGAACCTAAAACTTTAAATTCCCGAAATAGAAACTTTATTTTTCGACTTTTGGCCAGCTTTTCGGGATTTGGCCCCACTGTGCGACGTCCCGGGGCACAGAGCGTCGACGTGCAACAACGACGGACAACGCGCGTGCGGAAGGAGAGCGAAACAACGGAGGAGGGTAGGAAAGGCCGGACGCATTGTCAACGCGCTGGAACCCTGTGCTTCGGCCTGTCAATCGTAACAAATTGTAACTCCGGTAGCCGGACGCGGCGTCGCGGCCACGGTCCGCGTGATTAATTGTAACGTCGCCGCCGCATGTCCGGACGATTTTTTCCACGAATTATTTGCATGTCAAGGCGGATTGATGGAAGCGCGGCCCGAGCCGAAGCGAAGGGCTCGACACGACGGACGCGTCTGAATGCAGCGCGTGGTACGTGCAAGCGCGAGGCCTGGACAACGTCGTCGTCGCGGCGCGCTGTTGAATTCCCAAGGCGGGAATTTAACTTTCAAATGCACACATCGAGCGCCGCTCTCCTTCGCGAGCGCATAATTCCCGCATGCAATGCGAATTTCCGCGATGCGCCATCTTCCCGAGAGATTCCTTCCCGGTGAAGCATCGGCGTTTTCCCTTCCTAATGCCGCGGCAGGTTCCTTCTGCAACGTATCATGTATCGTATACCCTCCAGAACAATAACTCTGAGGTATCATTCAGATCATCACGCCTCCGTTCGCGAGTAACGTATGATATTAAGGGGTATTCTAGTGTAGCATGTCAGAAAAATCGAATTTTTTTTTTTGGCATATTTTGTAAGTATATGGTATGGAAAATATGTCTGCGAGAAGATTTAGCCCGATTCGCAAAATTAACAAAGTAATAGCACCTAATAGAAAATAACCTCTGGCGCGCGCTCGCGGTTGGACCGCGCGGCACACAACAAAGCATTGTGTTAGTATTTTAGATAGGATCGGAAGATCGTTATTCTTTGAAGGTCGTACATTTGAATTGGAGCCTTTGTATAGTACAGGTTATATAGTACAATGAATCTCTAAATTCATGATTTGGACTTTGCTCCAAAACATCTCCATGCTGGCGTGAAAGTTGTTGAAATAGCAACATTCTTGGCAGTTATAATTTTCAATAAAGGATTTATGCCAATTTTCAAACTTATGAACGTGATGGGAGTTAGTATTGGTCAGCAAGCGGTGATGTACGCAAACTCCCGGAACGAAGCTCGTATCACCCGCTCGGAGCGGCGCTCCACCAACTTCTCTCGAGATCAGAGAATGAATCGCAGGGAAGAGAGATCGGCTCTGCAGGACTTCTACGAACAAGAGGAATGTCCCCTGTATGGCCCTGGACTAGCCGATTGATCGTAAGTAACATTATCTCTATGTAATCAGTATGAAAAACTTTAAACGTGTTTTTCTCGAAACCATGTTTTTCAAATTGGTTCCCATGATATCTCAAAACCAGTTAATCAATTGACTCAGGCTTTGCACACATCTTCAGTATATGTGTGGCTATAGCCCCTACCACAATCAAGTCGAAATATTGTTTTTTGGAATTTCTACAGCCCTTCAATGGTGAAAAAATGGCACAAATCGAAACTTAATTTTCTCAATGAAGTCATGTTTTAAATTTTCAACATTTTTTTTTCATTCTGGTACCTGCTATAGCCACACTCATACTAATTAAGAATCTCTTTGGTTTTTTTGTTTCAGATGAACAGAACAGCTGAAATCATGGGAACCATGGACCAACTTCTTTTTTCATGTTCTTATTTAATATCATGTGCAGCGCTTATTTATAGTTATTGTCTACTACAAAAATTTGGAAACATACACCAAATATGTATGAATAAGCAGGGAAAACCCTGCCTCAAAAAACCTTATACTTTTTTCAAAAAAAATTCACCAAAATAGCATACAAATTCCGCTTTTACACTAGAATACCCCCTTAAATGCTATTTGGAGTTTGTCTTCTGCGAGAGGCTGACTGATAACTTTGTACACGTCACACTGAAAAAAAATCTGGTTGCATTAATTAGAAATCTGGTAGGTTCAACCAGTTTGTCTGTTGGAAAATGGACGAATCAGAATTCCTTTAGGAATTACCAGATGAGCGTGATTAATTCCTTCCTGTTAAATTTACCAGATTTTCTTGATAATAATACTAAATGTATTTAGTTAAATTAACATGACTGTTTAGTGAAAAGAAACGTTTTTCTGTTTCATTACCGTGAGTTTTCTTGGATTGCTGTAAATGAAATATCATGTTGATATTTATACAGGATGTCCCGTAATAATCGCCTAACCTCTCGCATGCCAATAGAGCAGATCGAGATGAACAGAAAAGTCCCATATCATTTTGCGATATTCGCAATAATAATCGAAATATTGCATATTAAAGTCAAGCGAATCCAGAGCGCGCGGAGGCAAGTGCCGAGCCGCTCGAGGTATAGGATTATTATTGCCAATATCGCAAAATCGTATGGGACTTTTCTCTTCATCTCGATCTGCTCTATTGGCATACGAGAGGTTAGGCGATTATTACGGGACACCCTGTATAAAAATATAAGAAGAGAACACGTTTTTTCATCCGCCATCACTTCACCAGCCATTCACTAACCAATTTCATTTCACTACAGGAGGAAAACGTGCCGTCCGTGCCGATCAACACGCACGACACGAAACAATAGAATGCTGCTGGAGTGCCCTGCGATTAACCAGAATTCTGATTGCATCTTCGTTTGTTCTTATGTCTAGTGTAATATAACTAGAAGTTTTTAGATCCAACTGGAAAATACTAACCAAATTCTTATAGTACAGTCTATCAAACGTTCTAGTTATAAAATATCCAGTCCTATCGTGATAACTAGAAATTCTTGGTTAGTTTAACCAAAATGCATTCTATCAGATACGTCTTGTTGATACAATCAAATCATTTTTCTCAGTGTAGTATTAGCTTCCTACGTGCAAAGTGACGGTACTTCGTATCATCTACATGTATCACAATGAGATGACGCGTCAAATCTTCTTGAGCACTATACATAATGGAATAAGTAGAGGTAAAAGAAAGAATCCTCGTAAGAATACGCAAAAATGACAAAAGCGAGCGAGGGGTGGAGGGTGGTGCATGCGGATGACCTAGCTCGAGTCGTACTCGGCGAGCAGGACGCTCTCGCGAATAAAGAAAGATATATACGGCCGCCCTTCGATTTCTTGCGCTATTGGCGCACGCTGGAAGATTCGGGACCCATAAAGAACGGCCGGAAGACAATGCCACGACGAAACTCGCGATGAGACAAAGCCTCCAACTGGCGGTCGGCCACGAAGATGATATCACATGCTTTACGAGCATGCGGAGGATACTTTATACCCCACTCCGTTCGCAAAGGTTCGACGTGCGTACGTTTATCTCGCCCAGTCCGGCGATATAAAAGTATGCGGACGTCATACCGCTGAAATATCTCTTTCTTGCTCTCTTTGCACTTTCACCCTTGTATTGCGTGAGATTTCAAGGAGCAAGTAGAATATTTAATTCAATCTTACTTTGCGGCGTAACAATTGTAATGTAGTGAGTCGAAATCTTTACGACTGAATTACGGAGTGTCATTTGTCTGATCGCGTATTTATTGCTAAATATTGGGTTGGCCAAAAAGTAATTGCGTTTTTTTTATATAAATAAAAGGCGAATTTTCATGGGAAACAAAAACTTTATTAAACATATATTGTCCATTTTGTTTGATTATCTTTTGCCATTTTTCAGGCAACTTCATGATTCCGCGCTCAAAAAAGTTCTTATCTTTTTCAGCAAAAAACAATTCCAAGAATGATTTCATATCCTCATCAGCAGTAAAGGTTTTACCATTCAAGGCGTTTTGCAAAGAACGAAACAAATGGTAATCTGATGGTGCCAGGTCTGGCGAATATGGTGGATGTGGTAACACATCCCATCCACGCTGCAACAATTTTTGATGAGTGACCAAACTTGTATGTGGTCTAGCGTTATCATGGTGAAACACAACACCTTTGCGATTCACCAATTCTCGACGTTTCTGTTTGATGGCATCATTTAATTTATCCAGTTCACGACAGTATACGTCTAAATTAATGATTTGATTCCTTGCAAGCAGCTCAAAATACACAATACCTTTAAAGTCCCACCAGACTGACAGCATAATCTTTCTTTGGTGAATATCTGCTTTTCAAGTGCTTTCAGCAGGTCCATCACGATCTTTTTCGTTTGACGTTGTTGTAGACGATCCATTTTTCGTCGCCTGTTATCATCCGTTTCAAAAATCGATCATTTTCCTCACGTTTCAAAAGAGAATCGCAGATGTCAATACACTCAGTGAGATGAATTTCTTTGAGCTCATGTGGTACCCAAATATCGAGCTTACTAATGTATCCAAGTCGTTTTAAATGGTTTTCAACACTCGATTTCGATATGTTAAGATTCTCAGCAATCTCTCGGGTCGTTAAACGCCGATTAGAATCGATCAGTGCCTTTATTTTGTCATCATCAATTTCGATTGGCCTTCCTGAGCGTGGTGCATCTTTCACATTAAAATCTCCAGATTGAAATTTAGTAACCCAATTTTGACACTGCCGCAGTTTTAAAGCATCTTCGCCATATATTGGGTTGGCCAAAAAGTAATTGCGTTTTTTTTTATATAAATAAAAGGCGAATTTTTCATGGGAAACAAAAACTTTATTAAACAATATATTGTCCATTTTGTTTGATTATCTTTTGCCATTTTTCAGGCAACTTCATGATTCCGCGCTCAAAAAAGTTCTTATCTTTTTCAGCAAAAAACAATTCCAACAACGATTTGATATCCTCATCAGCAGTAAAGGTTTTACCATTCAAGGCGTTTTGCAAAGAACGAAACGAATGGTAATCTGATGGTGCCAGGTCTGGCGAATATGGTGGATGTGGTAACACATCCCATCCAAGCTGCAACAATTTTTCACGAGTGACCAAACTTGTACGTGGTCTAGCGTTATCATGGTGAAACACAACACCTTTGCGATTCACCAATTCTCGACGTTTCTGTTTGATGGCATCATTAATTTATCCAGTTGACGACAGTATACGTCTGAATTAATGGTTTGATTCCTTGCAAGCAGCTCAAAATACACAATACCTTTAAAGTCCCACCAGACTGACAGCATAATCTTTTTTGGTGAATATCTGCTTTTCAAGTGCTTTCAGCAGGTTCATCACGCTTGCTCCACGATCTTTTTCGTTTGACGTTGTTGCAGACGATCCATTTTTCGTCGCCTGTTATCATCCGTTTCAAAAATCGATCATTTACCTCACGTTTCAAAAGAGAATCGCAGATGTCAATACGCTCAGTGAGATGAATTTCTTTGAGCTCATGTGTACCCAAATATCGAGCTTACTAATGTATCCAAGTCGTTTTAAATGGTTTTCAACACTCGATTTCGATATGTTAAGATTCTCAGCAATCCCTCGTGTCGTTAAACGCCGATTGAATCGATCAGTGCCTTTATTTTGTCATCATCAATTTCGATTGGCCTTCCTGAGCGTGGTGCATCTTTCACATTAAAATCTGCAGATCGAAATTTAGTAACCCAATTTTGACACTGCCGCAGTTTTAAAGCATCTTCGCCATATATTGGGTTGGCCAAAAAGTAATTGCGTTTTTTTTTATATAAATAAAAGGCGAATTTTTCATGGGAAACAAAAACTTTATTAAACAATATATTGTCCATTTTGTTTGATTATCTTTTGCCATTTTTCAGGCAACTTCATGATTCCGCGCTCAAAAAAGTTCTTATCTTTTTCAGCAAAAAACAATTCCAACAACGATTTCATATCCTCATCAGCAGTAAAGGTTTTACCATTCAAGGCGTTTTGCAAAGAACGAAACGAATGGTAATCTGATGGTGCCAGGTCTGGCGAATATGGTGGATGTGGTAACATCATGGTAACACATCCCATCCAAGCTGCAACAATTTTTCACGAGTGACCAAACTTGTACGTGGTCTAGCGTTATCATGGTGAAACACAACACCTTTGCGATTCACCAATTCTCGACGTTTCTGTTTGATGGCAATCCAGTTGACGACAGTATACGTCTGAATTAATGGTTTGATTCCTTGCAAGCAGCTCGAAATACACAATACCTTTAAAGTCCCACCAGACTGACAGCATAATCTTTCTTTGGTGAATATCTGCTTTTCAAGTGCTTTCAGCAGGTTCATCACGCTTGCTCCACGATCTTTTTCGTTTGACGTTGTTGCAGACGATCCATTTTTCGTCGCCTGTTATCATCCGTTTCAAAAATCGATCATTTTCCTCACGTTTCAAAAGAGAATCGCAGATGTCAATACGCTTAGTGAGATGAATTTCTTTGAGCTCATGTCGTACCCAAATATCGAGCTTACTAATGTATCCAAGTCGTTTTAAATGGTTTTCAACACTCGATTTCGATATGTTAAGATTCTCAGCAATCCCTCGTGTCGTTAAACGCCGATTGGAATCGATCGGTGCCTTTATTTTGTCATCATCAATTTCGATTGGCCTTCCTGAGCGTGGTGCATCTTTCACATTAAAATCTGCAGATCGAAATTTAGTAACCCAATTTTGACACTGCCGCAGTTTTAAAGCATCTTCGCCATATATTGGGTTGGCCAAAAAGTAATTGCGTTTTTTTTTATATAAATAAAAGGCGAATTTTTCATGGGAAACAAAAACTTTATTAAACAATATATTGTCCATTTTGTTTGATTATCTTTTGCCATTTTTCAGGCAACTTCATGATTCCGCGCTCAAAAAAGTTCTTATCTTTTTCAGCAAAAAACAATTCCAACAACGATTTCATATCCTCATCAGCAGTAAAGGTTTTACCATTCAAGGCGTTTTGCAAAGAACGAAACGAATGGTAATCTGATGGTGCCAGGTCTGGCGAATATGGTGGATGTGGTAACATCATGGTAACACATCCCATCCAAGCTGCAACAATTTTTCACGAGTGACCAAACTTGTACGTGGTCTAGCGTTATCATGGTGAAACACAACACCTTTGCGATTCACCAATTCTCGACGTTTCTGTTTGATGGCAATCCAGTTGACGACAGTATACGTCTGAATTAATGGTTTGATTCCTTGCAAGCAGCTCGAAATACACAATACCTTTAAAGTCCCACCAGACTGACAGCATAATCTTTCTTTGGTGAATATCTGCTTTTCAAGTGCTTTCAGCAGGTTCATCACGCTTGCTCCACGATCTTTTTCGTTTGACGTTGTTGTAGACGATCCATTTTTCGTCGCCTGTTGTCATACGTTTCAAAAATGGATCATTTTCCTCACGTTTCAAAAGAGAATCGCAGATGTCAATACGCTTAGTGAGATGAATTTCTTTGAGCTCATGTCGTACCCAAATATCGAGCTTACTAATGTATCCAAGTCGTTTTAAATGGTTTTCAACACTCGATTTCGATACGTTAAGATTCTCAGCAATCTCTCGTGTCGTTAAACGCCGATTGGAATCGATCAGTGCCTTTATTTTGTCATCGTCAATTTCGATTGGCCTTCCTGAGCGTGGTGCATCTTTCACATTAAAATCTGCAGATCGAAATTTAGTAAACGAATTTTGACACTGCCGCAGTTTAAAGCATCTTCGCCATATATTGGGTTGGCCAAAAAGTAATTGCGTTTTTTTTTTATATAAATAAAAGGCGAATTTTTCATGGGAAACAAAAACTTTATTAAACAATATATTGTCCATTTTGTTTGATTATCTTTTGCCATTTTTCAGGCAACTTCATGATTCCGCGCTCAAAAAAGTTCTTATCTTTTTCAGCAAAAAACAATTCCAACAACGATTTCATATCCTCATCAGCAGTAAAGGTTTTACCATTCAAGGCGTTTTGCAAAGAACGAAACGAATGGTAATCTGATGGTGCCAGGTCTGGCGAATATGGTGGATGTGGTAACATCATGGTAACACATCCCATCCAAGCTGCAACAATTTTTCACGAGTGACCAAACTTGTACGTGGTCTAGCGTTATCATGGTGAAACACAACACCTTTGCGATTCACCAATTCTCGACGTTTCTGTTTGATGGCAATCCAGTTGACGACAGTATACGTCTGAATTAATGGTTTGATTCCTTGCAAGCAGCTCGAAATACACAATACCTTTAAAGTCCCACCAGACTGACAGCATAATCTTTCTTTGGTGAATATCTGCTTTTCAAGTGCTTTCAGCAGGTTCATCACGCTTGCTCCACCATCTTTTTCGTTTGACGTTGTTGTAGACGATCCATTTTTCGTCGCCTGTTGTCATACGTTTCAAAAATGGATCATTTTCCTCACGTTTCAAAAGAGAATCGCAGATGTCAATACGCTTAGTGAGATGAATTTCTTTGAGCTCATGTCGTACCCAAATATCGAGCTTACTAATGTATCCAAGTCGTTTTAAATGGTTTCAACACTCGATTTCGATACGTTAAGATTCTCAGCAATCTCTCGTGTCGTTAAACGCCGATTGGAATCGATCAGTGCCTTTATTTTGTCATCGTCAATTTCGATTGGCCTTCCTGAACGTGGTGCATCTTTCACATTAAAATCTGCAGATCGAAATTTAGTAAACGAATTTTGACACTGCCGCGGTTTTAAAGCATCTTCGCCATATACATCAGATAACTTTTGATGAGCTTGCACAGCGTTTTTCCCTTTTCGGAAGTAATAAAAGAAAATATGACGAAAATGTTCTTTTTGATTTTCCAATTTGAAATCGACGGCAAACAATTGTTAACAAATCGTGTACTTTCTTTTTGTAAAACAAGCTTGAACTGTGAGTTGTTAACCTACATAATGAATTTGCGGTTTAGAATGAAGTTAGTTACATTTCAAGACATTATGTCCATCTATTGGAAAAAAACGCAATTACTTTTTGGCCAACCCAATAGAACACATGGATCTTTTATGAAAAGTTTAAAAACCACTTAATGTATTAAGATTAACATGCCAACTTGTATGTATAATAACGCATAAGTTTATTTTATTTTAATCTTAGGGTTTGGAGGTAATAGAAAAATTTATATACATATATAATTAATATAAAAATGCTTTCAATCCTATGTGTATTAAAATTATTATAATAATAAACATTTTTGAATACTTACTCTAATTGTAAGTGACACACAAACACACAATAAAAGTACATGTTATTTTCACAATATTTTACAATGTTGCTGTAACGTGTTTAACCTATATTGCAAATTCATGACTATACAATATTTCTGCAACATTGCACTGCAATGTGCAATATTGCAATATTGCAGCAATGTTGCTGCAAACTTTTGTGCTGTATGGGTGTAGTAGATGCACATATTGTACTGTCCACCATGCATTCGAACATGATGATATTCCAGTACCCAATAGGAAGACTTCTTTTATAGGAACACTTTTATAGGGAATGTTGTTAACCAAGGTTCCTAGGAGGTACAGCTTTCCTATTGGAGATCCAAGTGTTTTAATTGCCGCGCAATGTCAGTTCTTTATAGCATGGTCTCTCTTTAATGTTACTTCTTATCTTACCTAAAAATGTAGTTAATGGTCTGTCTGCAATAGCGGATTTGTTAATGTAAAACATTGATACGAGCATCTGGATCTAGAAATGTAAGGAATTTGTTTTATTATACAAATTATACATGATAATATGCATATCACTTTTCTAGAATGTATCATGGCTGCGTTCGCGCAACGTAGTTTTGCGTTAGCATCAGTCTATCTTTGTTCTATTGAATGAGTAATAAAGATAGCCTGATGATGATAGCGCTAATAGCGTGTTCCTCGAATCCAGCCCAAGTTTTTCCTTAAAATTATTAAACGTTATATAAAGTATTTTATTAAATCATGAAAATACTAATTACGATTAATAAATAATATCAAATAAATAAACAGAAATCAATATTTATAATATATGTGACTAAATGTAATTGTAAATAATATAGCATTTAATAAAATACTCTCTTTTAATAAATGTCTGCTATGAGGAAAATTTAACTTATCGAAAATATATGCACGTTATTAACGTAAAGAACAAATTTACCTTATTAATTAAAATATGTATTTGCAAAGTAGATTAATAAACAAAGTCGCGCAATTTATTCATAAATTAATATCTTATGAAAAGAATTTCTGTTTTATTGCAGTTTATGTTAAGTATAATATATATTTCATGTACATTATGTAAGAGCGCATCTTTACATTTGCTTCATATATAGTACTTCGGTTATAAAAAATGTGTTTAATTATATAATAAGTAAATATAGTAAACTTTAATAATAAAACAAATTCATTGCAGTTATTCAAAGCTCCTGCCGGATGATAATAGCTTTACGAATAACAAAGCAACAGCGGCACGTCTATTTATGTATTATTTGAAACGTGAAAGTCATCTATAATCATTTATTACTGCCAAATTCGATCATTTCAATTTTGCAACTGCATATGCCGCTTTTAATTAATATACATAACTTTTATTATGTTATTACATAATTTTCATCCATCTTGCGAGTTTCTAATTTATGAAATTTATTCTAACAGTTGTAGCGGTGCAAATGTTATAACTTAGATGAAGTTTATATGTATATGAACAAATAAATAAATATATTTATCTGTTTATTTATTCATATATTTTTAAGTCATCACGATGCCTAGCGTATGAAGTTTATTTGCAGAAATGTGTGTGGCTGTCAATTTTTAGCGCCTTGGTCTCGGTGCTCGCGAGTTTGCTGGTTTGTTATGACGCATGTTCTCGCATTTGGGAATGTGCCGGTCCGCGGCGGCTCGATTGAACTTCCTTCCACAATGTGGACACTGTATGTAATCGCTGGTGTCGCTGGGAGGAGGTGGCGATATATCATTCGGATTTCCACCCGCCGCCACGTGCGCCTGCACTTGCTTGGCATAACGAATCGTGGTAATGAAGTCCTCATGCTTACGCCGCCAATCCGATTTCACTTCCGGTTTCTTAGTCTTCGACTGCAACAGTGATAATATATGAGCGGTTTTGCTTTTTTAGAATATTAGTTTCATTCTGTCTTGAATAGAATTTTGAAAAAGAGATTGTAACAATCTGTCCAATATTTATTTAATATTTATTTTATATTACGAGCAAACATTATCAACTTCAATAAAAGTTTTTAATTGTTGATAGCTCGTGCGTAAATATATTTTTAATATTTTCAATATTTTTTATCGAAAGAGAATCTTCAAGGATATAGGATACAGACCTCTTGTTTTTTATCGAAGCCTTCCTTGGCGAAAGGTTCGATTTCGGTTCCTCTGATTCGGAATATTTTTGTGTTAAACTGTTTCCTTTTCTTGCTCGTCGTTTTTGCACAAATGGTTTCATGGTAGCTGATACGATCTTGCGCGAAGTTACGTTTGCAAATGCTACAGGTTACTAAGTTATCCCTGTAATTAACCATTAATCATTGATGTAGTAATGATTTCTAGGAACTTTTATGATTAATTTTAACAAATATTAAAAATCTCTTTACTGTAAAAATGGTTAAGAATTGTTACACATATGACGAAATGTTATTTATTAGTTAATAAAGATTTATCAATGAAAAAGATCTATTAAAAATTAACAGAAAAAGAAATATCTTATGAATATTTTTCGTAAAGTTAGCTAAAGTTCTATGTGCAACTTTTTTTATAACCTATTATGCTATAATTTATAATCGAGAAAATCTTTATCTTGCTTCAAAATTTGATGTTGCAATTTTTGGTATAAAATATTATGTAAAGTAAAAGTTACAAAATACTATATAAATAAAGTTTCAAAAAGAAGCTAAATATAAAAATATAAATAACATGCAATATAAACTTTTATAATGTAATTTGTTGAGAGAAGAACTCACGTGTTGCTTCCTGAGCTTTTTGCTGGAAATGTTTTCTTTGTTTGTGGTCCAGAGGAATTAGACGTTTTCGTTGCCATTTTAGCCTTCGTACTAGAAGCTTGACTTTGAGATGAATTAGCACTAGAACTCGATGACGAGATTGGTCGACCGGATCCACGGGAAGTTGTCTGCTGCTTTTAAACATAAATTGACAAATAAAATATACATATGTATTATGTATATTGTTTACAAAATGTACATTTTGAAGTGCATTTGCAGCTGAAAAATTAATTTTTTATAATGATGTAAAAATTTGGGTTATTAAGATTATTAGATATAATTCTACTTTATATAACGCGTAATATAAACGTATCAATTGTCTTCATTAGTGCTATCTTTTCATCAAATTTTTAAAATAACATTACGCGCGAGCTTTCTTGATTTTCGGAGTAAAATTACATTTGCAAATGGACTCTAATTGCTGAATTGTTTGCGAAGTGAATTACATAGCCGTGAAAGGACTGCAGCAATATGATTCAGTTTTGTATCAAATACCTGACTGGCGTTCACTGATTGATTTTTGTGTATGCACAATATGAATTTCAATTTGGGATAGAGACAGAAAATCCATGCACGATTAACTAGTCGTCGGGATTTGCGTCATGAGAAAGGCGACATTTTATTTTGGCGCTGCATTTCAGAGAGCGTTATTCTTGCACTGTCTTTTTTCACTGCTGACACGTTACGATTGGATCGAATAAATATAAATTTATTTCAATTTTATAACGGCAATGATATTAAAATAAACTGTTTATTAATAATAAAACTCTCTAAAATTAAACCCTCAAATTGTAAGATAATTGATGTACATATTGATACGCAGCGTTATTATAACGATAGTCGAAATAAATGTAGCAAAAACATTACGAAAGAAACACATTTGATATTGAATTTTACTTTGTGTAAAAAGTAATATAATAACTGTCAACAATTTTTTACAATCAAGAAAACACTTAGTGATTTTGCTACATTGTGCAGATTTAATTTCAATTTCAGGATTCTGACTTGGATTTTATAGTTTGATATATGTAAAATGCGCAATATTTCACATTTTATTCATTGCATCTGTAACGGTCAGTTCCAGGTGACGCGAAGCCCATAAAATGGATCTTCACTGTCCGCCCAGCATCCCGCTTGGACCACGCAACAAAAACAGCTTGAAATAATGCTCGGACTGGATTTCAGTAAAAAGAATCAGTCTTACATCGCTAGAAGGTTTTCTCACTGGCAGCTTTTTCGACGGCACCGTGTCACTTTCTTTCGGCGGTTGATCGTCGAAGTCGATTACAAAGGCGTCGGATTTCTTTGTCTGGGATTCGTGGAGCGAACCATTTTGGAGAACGACACCATCGGCTACATCGACCGCTGCGGTTGCGGCCGCCTTACTTCCGATCGAATCTGCGCCCTTTGCGACCACTGACTTCCTCGAAGGCTTCGTTTCTTGATTCTTCGAATCGGTGAGTGCACGTTAACAGAACAAACGAAAATTACATTTTAGAATTACGCTCCAAAGTACATTATCTCCGTCATCACGTCATATCTAATTATTTATTAATATTACACTATTATAACAAATGGAGATAAGATGTCCGTAAATATTATAAACGGAATGGAAGATAAATAACTAATTGTACAGACACAGTTTATTGCTTCTGCTCACTCGCAAGCAATCTCTCGATTATACAGGGTGTCCCGGGTTTTAACCGACAAACTGCGGGAGCATATTCTACTAGTGGAAATAAGAAAAAATTCTTATATCGAGTTTGCTTAGAAATGCTTTATTACAAAGTTATAAACCAATATTGAAAAGAAATATGAGATAAGTAACAACGGATTTTTTCACAAAACTAAAAATTATCTACGCAATGATTTAGTGACGCATTTCAAAATGTTGTCCTTGCGCATCGATACAAGCTAGACATCGACGTAGAACAGAATTTGTTACAGTACGACATTCCTGAAAATTTGGTTGCATCTCAGTGACTGAATTAGTAATTCGTTGCTTTAAATCTATCTGGTACTCTCCTGTTAGGAAATCTACGTTGATACTCTCGTACGGCAGCTCGTGCATTTCCGTCACAGAATCCGTACACGAAATGAATATCGGTGTATTCCTCGTTTGAAAACACTTTTGGTATTCTGATAGTAATTGCTAGTTGACACGACGATTGAAATCTAACAGCTACTGTTGCGAAAGTAACAATCATACTGAATCGTTTCAACATAGTGAACACGAATACACGTGAATACACGTAACATAAACATCTTCGACCTTGCAAATTCTACACTATGTTCCGTTGTTACTTATCTCATATTTCTTTTCAATATTGGTTTATAATATTCATATTAATTAATCATTATGTATATATATACAGGGTGTCCCGGGTTTTAACCGACAAACTGCGGGAGCATATTCTACTAGTGGAAATAAGAAAAAATTCTTATCTCGAGTTTGCTTAGAAATGCTTTATTACAAAGTTATAAACCAATATTGAAAAGAAATATGAGATAAGTAACAACGGATTTTTTCACAAAAATAAAAATTATCTACGCAATGATATAGTGACGCATTTCAAACTGTTGTCCTTGCGCATCGATACAAGCTAGACATCGACGTAGAACAGAATTTGTTACAGTACGACATTCCTGAAAATTTGGTTGCATCTCAGTGACTGAATTAGTAATTCGTTGCTTTAAATCTATCTGGTACTCTCCTGTTGGGAAATCTGCGTTGATACTCTCGTACGGCAGCTCGTGCATTTCCGTCACAGAATCCGTACACGAAATGAATATCGGTGTATTCCTCATTTGAAAACACTTTTGGCATTCTGATAGTAATTGCTAGTTGACACGACGATTGAAATCTAACAGCTACTGTTGCGAAAGTAACAATCATACTGAATCGTTTCAACATAGTGAACACGAATACACGTGAATACACGTAACATAAACATCTTCGACCTTGCAAATTCTACACTATGTTCCGTTGTTACTTATCTCATATTTCTTTTCAATATTGGTTTATAATATTCATATTAATTAATCATTATGTGTATATATACAGGGTGTCCCGGGTTTTAACCGACAAACTGCGGGAGCATATTCTACTAGTGGAAATAAGAAAAAATTCTTATATCGAGTTTGCTTAGAAATGCTTTATTACAAAGTTATAAACCAATATTGAAAAGAAATATGAGACAAGTAACAACGGATTTTGTCACAAAACTAAAAAATATCTACGCAATGATTTAGTGACGCATTTCAAAATGTTGTCCTTGCGCATCGATACAAGCTAGACATCGACGTAGAACAGAATTTGTTACAGTACGACATTCCTGAAAATTTGGTTGCATCTCAGTAACTGAATTAGTAATTCGTTGCTTTAAATCTATCTGGTACTCTCCTGTTAGGAAATCTACGTTGATACTCTCGTACGGCAGCTCGTGCATTTCCGTCACAGAATCCGTACACGAAATGAATATCGGTGTATTCCTCATTTGAAAACACTTTTGGCATTCTGATAGTAATTGCTAGTTGACACGACGATTGAAATCTAACAGCTACTGTTGCGAAAGTAACAATCATACTGAATCGTTTCAACATAGTGAACACGAATACACGTGAATACACGTAACATAAACATCTTCGACTTTGCAAATTCTACACTATGTTCCGTTGTTACTTATCTCATATTTCTTTTCAATATTGGTTTATAATATTCATATTAATTAATCATTATGTATATATATACAGGGTGTCCCGGGTTTTAACCGACAAACTGCGGGAGCATATTCTACTAGTGGAAATAAGAAAAAATTCTTATCTCGAGTTTGCTTAGAAATGCTTTATTACAAAGTTATAAACCAATATTGAAAAGAAATATGAGATAAGTAACAACGGATTTTTTCACAAAAATAAAAATTATCTACGCAATGATATAGTGACGCATTTCAAAATGTTGTCCTTGCGCATCGATACAAGCTAGACATCGACGTAGAACAGAATTTGTTACAGTACGACATTCCTGAAAATTTGGTTGCATCTCAGTAACTGAATTAGTAATTCGTTGCTTTAAATCTATCTGGTACTCTCCTGTTAGGAAATCTACGTTGATACTCTCGTACGGCAGCTCGTGCATTTCCGTCACAGAATCCGTACACGAAATGAATATCGGTGTATTCCTCATTTGAAAACACTTTTGGCATTCTGATAGTAATTGCTAGTTGACACGACGATTGAAATCTAACAGCTACTGTTGCGAAAGTAACAATCATACTGAATCGTTTCAACATAGTGAACACGAATACACGTGAATACACGTAACATAAACATCTTCGACCTTGCAAATTCTACACTATGTTCCGTTGTTACTTATCTCATATTTCTTTTCAATATTGGTTTATAACTTTGTAATGAAGCATTTCTAAGGAAACTCGATATAAGAATTTTTTCTTACTTCCACTAGTAGAATATGCTCCCGCAGTTTGTCGGTTAAAACCCGGGACACCCTGTATAGCATATAATTTTTCAATTACACTTACCCTGGAAGCGATATCAGGACTTTTGGAGGGTGACGATGGAAAGTTTCCTCTAGTCGTTCGCGTTGCGTTCGTTTCGTGCTGCTTCCTCGCAGCTACGTCGGGGCTCGGGCTCTTCGTGATCCTGGATACACGGGATTTAACTTTAGTCAACCTGGCGGGACCGCCTCCGGAAAATACGTTTCTGGCTGCATCGGTCGCGGAGATTGATCCCTTCGCATCAATACCTTCTCGCGAGGCTGAACGCCGATTTGCAATTGCTGACCTCGACTCTTTCACTGCGGTTAATCTACTTTGCTCGTATTTACTTTTACGAATCGATTTTCGAATATCCTCAATGGATCGTAGCGGTTGCACGTAAAAGCCTGACGTCTCCTCCAACCTCCTCGATCTTTTCGCGACCTCACGATCAAGAGTTTTGGGAGACCTGGTCTTTGAAAGCGCTTTGTTTCCACGAAATGCAACATTTACGAGGGAGGGGTAATTCTCTTTCTTACGCGCTTTTGCATGACTCGATTGTAGTTGGTCTTCTGGAATCACGATTTCCATATCAGACCGAAATAATTGGCGCCTACACGTTGGCGTTGATCTCTGTCTGCTTTCGATCAAGCTTCTGGGTTTTGCTGGCCTTTTAGAAGAGTAAATCTCTCTTCCGGGAAGCTTTAAATCACTTTTACGCTCAATATTCTTAACTTTCAGGGCTTTAGCGATTGCACTTTTGGGAGCAGATTTTAATGTATCCTTCGTTACTTCACGAGAATCCACTATCGTTGATTCTTGAGAAGTGTTTGGTCCCTTAGCAGAGATTTCCACTTTCACGTTCCTCGTCTGCAATGAAATCTCTGGAGACGCCCGAAAACTTACCGGGCTTGAACGTTCGAATTCCGCGCCTATCGAGTCGAATCGTTTCAATGCCGACTCCACGGAGTCCATTCTTCCAAAATCACTTTCGGATTTGTCCTCTCGTTGCACTAGCGCTTTTGGAATTTCCTTCGCGGTATCGTCCGACTTTTCGATTCTACGATCTACATTCGTTTTATCGCTCGATCCTACCGTTTCTAGAACGCCTTTTGGTTTATGGTGTTTGACAGAGTGCGTCAAGAATTTGGGCGAAGAACTTCGATCCCCTTTCGATACGACTCTCTGGGATACTGAAATCTGTAAGATACCAGTACCGCGGGAAATTTTTGGAGTTTGTATCGGAGATAAAACTCGCGATGAAGCGCTAGACTTTATATCGTGCTGCCTGCCACATTCTTTCCTCGGCGGAATTGTTTTCTTTGGAGGAATCGACTTCGTTGAAGCTCGCGCTCCTTTTCGAGGGAAAACGTCTTTACTCCTGATGCTATCAGCAGGACTTGAGCCAAGAATTTTGCGACGATCTTTCATCTTCTTATTTAAGGCAGTTTCGACTATTGTTTGATATTTCGCGTCGACTTCATCAACCGCCCTATTTTCTTGCTTATCTTCTGACTGTCGTTTCGATTCTCGTTCGTCGATTGCGGATGGAGATAAGTCTTTGAGTTTTAGCGTACCTTGCATAGACTGCGATCTTCGCGATTGGTCAAACTCTGCACGTATTCCCATGCTTTGGTTCTCGCACGAAATCGGCGAGACAGCGGAATGTTGTTCTCTTTTAAGAGAAGACGTTGTCTTCGAACTTTGAAGTCCATTTTCTGTAGGTCGATACCGCATCAGATTTGGGGATCGAGAACTCACACGCTGTCGATCTTCATCGTGTTTCTTAGACTGAACTCCAATGTATTCAGTTCGATTTTTTAATGGTTGGTTCCACGTTTGCTTCCGTGTTTTAGATATCTTAGCGTCGCTCTCTCGAGCTCTATCTTCCTTAGCTCGAGCTATGACATGCTGAGAAGTTTTGCTCACAGGACTACAGTTATCGAGCCTGCTCAAGCTGATAGCACTTCCCTCGCTATCTCGATGGCGTCGGAGATCCTTACTTCCTCCAGAAGAGCTCTCCTTCCTAAAAACACTTGATCCCAAGACGGACGCTCTCTGTCTATGCGTTCTGCGAACAGGATAGGTGACAGAAGTTTTGAATTTCGTTTTGTTGCCGAGTGATCTCGTGAATGTTCCGTTAATTTGTCGTTTTGATATCGGACTCACAACATTTTGTTGCCTGTTGCAATCGATACGGTGATCGGTCATAGTGATCTCTTGAATTTCCATGTCGACTTCTGTTGGAGTGATACTCTTGCGCGGAGATTCCGGCGTAGTTCTCCTCTGATCTTCAATTTCTACTTTCGATGGCGATCTCGTCTTTCGGGAAAGCAGCGAAGTTTTATATCGATTCCGCGATTGAATATCTTTTGTAGTTGGAGCGTTCACATTCTTGATATTGCGTTTCGGAAGCGATTGACGGACCTGCCGCTGTTCTCCCTTCTGGGATTTCATAAACTTACGAACAAGTTCTGCCGATTGAAAAATGTTATCAAATTCCAAGCCGTATTTCAGATTTACGATGGAACTGGCTGATGTTGCGGAGGTTTCCGAGGCCTTGGATGATCTACGAGTTTCTGCGATGGAAATTTCGTCTTCCTTTAAATTTCTCTTCCTTTCGCGTTTAGTAGTCAAAGGGCTCGAGATGTATCTACTTTGTGTAGAATTCATTTTCCTTTTAATTGATGGCAAACATTTTGTGGATTGCTTGTAAGTGAGAGTTGGATAATTACGCTGCTTCAATATGCCTTTGGCATATGAATCCGATGTGCTCGATCTCGGTTCGATCAACATCGTTGTAGCAGAGTTTTTAGTCTCTTTGCAAAAAAATTGCGGACTTGTGGTGCGCTTGTTGCGTATACTTCCAGTTAGTTTTGATTTGTCATATTCTTGACCAATGTCTGTAGTCATTGCATATTGTTGTCCAGACTTTCTGTTAAAATATTGTGGACTTTCTTTTATCAATATTCTCCGATCATATGACGGCGATTTAGATTCGCTTCTTGCGCGATCAATTGCCATAGTTGTTCCTGAACGCTCGGATTCTTTGCAAAAGAATTGCGGACTTGAACTTCGCCTTGTTATTATTTCTCGATCATATGACGGCGATCTAGATTCGTTTCTTGCGCGATCAATTGCCATAGTTGTTCCTGAACGCTCGGATTCTTTGCAAAAGAATTGCGGACTTGAACTTCGCCTTGTTATTATTTCTCGATCATATGACGGCGATTTAGATTCGCTTCTTGCGCGATCAATTGCCATAGTTGTCCCAGAACGCTCGGATTCTTTGCAAAAGAATTGCGGACTTGAACTTCGCCTTGTTATTATTTCTCGATCATATGACGGCGATTTAGATTCGCTTCTTGCGCGATCAATTGCCATAGTTGTTCCTGAACGCTCGGATTCTTTGCAAAAGAATTGCGGACTTGAACTTCGCCTTGTTATTATTTCTCGATCATATGACGGCGATCTAGATTCGCTTCTTGCGCGATCAATTGCCATAGTTGTTCCTGAACGCTCGGATTCTTTGCAAAAGAATTGCGGACTTGAACTTCGCCTTGTTATTATTTCTCGATCATATGACGGCGATTTAGATTCGCTTCTTGCGCGATCAATTGCCATAGTTGTCCCAGAACGCTCGGATTCTTTGCAAAAGAATTGCGGACTTGAACTTCGCCTTGTTATTATTTCTCGATCATATGACGGCGATCTAGATTCGCTTCTTGCGCGATCAATTGCCATAGTTGTCCCAGAACGCTCGGATTCTTTGCAAAAGAATTGCGGACTTGAACTTCGCCTTGTTATTATTTCTCGATCATATGACGGCGATCTAGATTCGCTTCTTGCGCGATCAATTGCCATAGTTGTCCCAGAACGCTCGGATTCTTTGCAAAAGAATTGCGGACTTGAACTTCGCCTTGTTATTATTTCTCGATCATATGACGGCGATCTAGATTCGCTTCTTGCGCGATCAATGGCCATAGTTGTCCCAGAACGCTCGGATTCTTTGCAAAAGAATTGCGGACTTGAACTTCGCCTTGTTATTATTTCTCGATCATATGACGGCGATCTAGATTCGCTTCTTGCGCGATCAATGGCCATAGTTGTCCAGAACGCTCGGATTCTTTGCAAAAGAATTGCGGACTTGAACTTCGCCTTGTTATTATTTCTCGATCATATGACGGCGATCTAGATTCGCTTCTTGCGCGATCAATTGCCATAGTTGTTCCTGAACGCTCGGATTCTTTGCAAAAGAATTGCGGACTTGAACTTCGCCTTGTTATTATTTCTCGATCATATGACGGCGATCTAGATTCGCTTCTTGCGCGATCAATTGCCATAGTTGTCCCAGAACGCTCGGATTCTTTGCAAAAGAATTGCGGACTTGAACTTCGCCTTGTTATTATTTCTCGATCATATGACGGCGATCTAGATTCGCTTCTTGCGCGATCAATTGCCATAGTTGTCCCAGAACGCTCGGATTCTTTGCAAAAGAATTGCGGACTTGAACTTCGCCTTGTTATTATTTCTCGATCATATGACGGCGATCTAGATTCGCTTCTTGCGCGATCAATTGCCATAGTTGTTCCTGAACGCTCGGATTCTTTGCAAAAGAATTGCGGACTTGAACTTCGCCTTGTTATTATTTCTCGATCATATGACGGCGATCTAGATTCGCTTCTTGCGCGATCAATTGCCATAGTTGTTCCTGAACGCTCGGATTCTTTGCAAAAGAATTGCGGACTTGAACTTCGCCTTGTTATTATTTCTCGATCATATGACGGCGATTTAGATTCGCTTCTTGCGCGATCAATTGCCATAGTTGTTCCTGAACGCTCGGATTCTTTGCAAAAGAATTGCGGACTTGAACTTCGCCTTGTTATTATTTCTCGATCATATGACGGCGATCTAGATTCGCTTCTTGCGCGATCAATTGCCATAGTTGTTCCTGAACGCTCGGATTCTTTGCAAAAGAATTGCGGACTTGAACTTCGCCTTGTTATTATTTCTCGATCATATGACGGCGATTTAGATTCGCTTCTTGCGCGATCAATTGCCATAGTTGTTCCTGAACGCTCGGATTCTTTGCAAAAGAATTGCGGACTTGAACTTCGCCTTTTTAATATATCCTCTTCATATGATACTGATTTAGTTGGAGTCTTTCGATCAAGAGTCTTTCGCTGCAAAGTTTCTTTACTCCATATTGGTGAATTAGACTTATGTTTACGAGATTGCTCAAATTTGAGAAAAAAGGGCGGATTCACGCTTCGTTTTGTCTCTCGATAAAATAATGGCGATTCTGACAAATTAGACTTTCGATCAGTACTCGTACTTGTCTCGGATCTTTCGTAGTGTTTCGAAGCATATTGTGGTATTGCTTCTGATTTTGCAAATACTTTTCTGTCCCAATTTGGTGATTCAAGTCTAGTTGTGCTTCCATCAGTACTCATGGCCGTGGCGGATCGTTCAGATTCTCGCGAAAAGAATGGGCTTGCGCTTCTTTTCGAGCTTCTCGTATCCCATTCTGGTGATTTAGCCCCATTGACTTTTCTAGCGACACTTCTTGGATTTTGTCGAGACACTACGTCAAGATATCGCGGACTTATGCTCCGCTTTCCGTATACTTCGCTATCCCACTCTGATGACTTAGATCCACTAGTTGCTCGATCAATGCTCATGGTTGTAGCCGATCGCTCATTTTTTTTAGAAAAGAACCGCGGACTCGCGCTTCGTTTCATCCGATCAGGTGATGCTAATCTAGAATCGGTGCTTCTCCGATCAATGCTCATGGTCGTGCCAGATCTCTCAGGTTCTGCACAATAGAATTGTGGACTCGGGCTACGTCTTATAAATATTTTCCCATCAGACGTCAGTGATTTAAACTCATTCTTTCTAGGATAAGTTCTCACTTTCGTGAATTCTCTCGAGGAGATTTCTGAACCGTCTTTTCGGCTGAACGTCTCTACGTCTGAACTCCTCCTTCGCTCCTTGCTCATTCCGTCAAACATACGAGTTTCAGCCAGTAGAGGATTCTTCATATTCGCGAGAATCCTTTGACTGCGCTCTGATGTCCAGCTTCCGCTTCTCGCGCTCGTTGGGGAAGTCCCAGCGATCTTGTTCCCTCTGAGAACGCACAGTCGGGAAAGCAAATATAGAAATACGGTTTTGAAGCAAACTCACTAAGAAATGCATGTATGTTGTAGTTTTTCTTACAGCGGTCGACCTCATCTCGGTTCAGCGCCCAAGCTGATTAGCGTTTTTGATGTTGCGCTAGTTACTCCTGTCGCAACCCGGTGTTACATCTCGCGTAAATTAATCTCGGTTAAATGGACGCATATGTACAGAAATAATTAAGCTTGGATGGTTTGGCACATCTTCAAATTGGAACCGTTTGCGTTCCTTGCACATTGGATTAATTGAATTAATCATCTTCTGAATGCTCATTTATTTAATATTCGCGGCTCTGCGAATTAGTCATCCACCGTCTGTCCTTTTCTTTTTGAAATATTTGCTTTAATTTACAGTGATGAGGCAGGGTTAGGTGAACGTATATTAGAACAAAGACAATCGTGTGATATATTAACTCGTCTTGAAATCCACTTGTCTTTTCGGATTCCTTATGATGCACATTGTTAGCGCAGTATATTTATAATAGTCGAGGATAGCTATATTGCAACTACGTGGCGTGAAATTAATTCTGGCAAGCAACGGCGAATTGTTAGCGATTGTTGTCGATTTAGAGACCCGCAATTATTTGCAGCTACATAAATAACGAACTGAATTTCGGTTTCCGATATCGACACACACACAATAAAGTGTCCTATTAATTTAATCGAAACTTAATGGATCCATCGAAACTTGTAATATATTGTTCTCTATAAACTATTTTATCTATAGTACAATTATCTTAAAAGCGATTAACAGACAATTATATTAAAAGCGATAATTGAATGTAATTGCAGAAAAAGAAATCAATTCCCAATTTTGCATTTTATTTTAATTTCAACGTAGATTTCACTGTGGCTCCTAATGGATTCAATTTGTGCAGTACGTCATGTAAATCAATTACCAAAAGTTAATTATGACGTGTTAGAAAACAATTTATATTTAGTTCAGCATTATTACAGAGAACGTATTTTATTTTATTTAATACTCTTCCTGAATAGTCTGTGTCGTAAAAAAATATATTTTGAAGAATTGATTTCTTTCTGCGTAATTATATGTTCGATATTAAAGGAAAGCGATACCAAATATCAGATCTTGAAATTTTAACATTCGGAATATCGTCCAATTGAAAATTCGGTTTACTTACTGGGAATTCGATCTTGCAGACTCCATTTGCTTCCTTATCACATTGCTGCTCGAAATCGGTTGTTTCGGCATGTTGTTCTTGGCAATCGTATTTTTGAATCGTTCAAGTCGCGCTTGAGCTTGAGACAATTTCTTTGTGATATTTTTCTTCGGGAGCTTATCGGGGACATCCACCATGAGATACTCTGGAAACTCTTCGCTCTCCAAGTCGTTCCTTACGCGGTGCTTCAAGGTTTCATCGAATCCCATCAGATGAATCTTCGCCATCATGCGATTTCTTTCTATTGCCTCTTGATCTAACGCTTCGTCTTGCTGTATATATTCAAAATATTAAACTATCTTATATCTTGACTATGACAGGTGCTGATGAAGAAACAATCAATATAATGTGTCTTTGCTAATAATATTAAACCATTAAAACGCAATGTCAATTAAATAATTAAATAAAACATTATGTAACCAACCTCATTGTCAACTTCATGACGATGATGTCCATTGGCGAATGCAGCCATGCGATTCTCAATGCCAAACTCGTCTTCATCATCGTGGCGACGTACATACGGTCCAAATGACTCGCGAGTGATTTCTTCGTGATAAGAAACGACGGGTTTACCGCCGTTAACGTTGCTGTTGACGTCCGCGCGCGCCATGCGCTTCATGCTGACGGATTGTCGATTCACCGCCAAATTACCGTTCCTCTGCGTTGCCGTCACACCGTTCGCGTTCGTCTGCTTCCGCAGCTTGTTCTCGAGCGGCTCGAGCGGATAACTCCTGTCGATCCCCTTCACGGTAGTTTGCCGTCTCTCGTCGAACATTTGTCTCACCTTGCGACAATCAACGACAGAAACTTGAGTTTGAAATCACATTCTTAGAACTAATTCGAAAATATGCCTGCCATTTCTTCTTTCTGGTAGACTGTATAATGAGATTCAGTCATCCAATTTATCGCTCTTGATACAATTTTTATACAAAATACTAGCTAGACATTGTATATCTATTGGGTTGAGTAAAAAATAATTTCGTATTTTTTGGTCAAAGACAAAATTTTGATATTAAAAAGTAACTTTATTAAACAATGTATGCACCATTTTTTTCAATAACATTTCGCCATCTTTCAGGTAATTTAAGAATTCCATCCTCCCAAAACTTCCCAGTGTTCTGAGTGAAAAATTCCTCAAGGTGTTGTTTGCAAGCTTCCAAAGAAGTGAAAGTTTTTCCATTAAGCGAATTCTGTAACGATCTGAATAAGTGGAATCTGATGGTGCCAGGTCAGGCGAATATGGCGGATGAGGCAAGACGTCCCACCCAAGCTGCAGTAATTTTTGACGGGTTGCCAAAGATACGCGCGGTCTAATGTTGTCTTTATGGAAGATGACACCATAACGATTGCTCAATTCTAGTCGCTTCTCGTCGATTGCTGCCTTCAACTGGTGCAGTTGGGAACAGTACTCCTTCGAATCAAGTGTTTGATTTTGTGGAAGCAGTTCATAATATATTGGGTCATTAAGTATGAAACTTTACAAATAGAACATAAACTTTTGCATTTTTTGGCACATGGACATGATTTATTTTCAATCGAAGTATGCGCCCATGTTATCTACACACTTCTGCCATTTTAGTGGTAGTTGGTCTATGCCTCTACTATAGAAGCCAGGAGTACGGGAATCGATGAAGTCGCGGAAGGCTGTTTCGACTGCCTGTTGAGAATTGAACAATTTTCCCACCAACAAATTGTCCAAATTCCGGAAGAAGTGATAGTCGGTAGGTGATAGATCTGGTGAATATGGTGGGTGACGGAGAGTTTCCAATTCCAACTCCCGTAGCTTTGCCACGGTCAGTCGTGCAGTGTGCGGTCGAGCATTATCATGCAACGGGATTGGCATTGACCGATTGACCAATTTCGGTTGTTTAATAGCAAGTTGTTGCATCATTTCGTCCAGTTGCTTGCAATATACTTCAGCCGTTATCGACGTACCAGGTTTCATAAAGTTGTAGTAGATAACACCTGACCTGGACCACCAAACAGTCACCATAAGCTTCTTCTGTGTAATGTTGGGTTTCGCGTGATGTCTCGGTGGTTCATCAGCGTTCAACCACTGATGTGAGCGTTTACGATTGTCGTAGAGTATCCACTTTTCATCGCAGGTGACAATTCGATTAAAAAAAGATTCATTTTTGTGACGGGAAAGCAAAGAAAGGGAAGCCTCTAGACGTTGCGCCTGCTGCGCATCGGTCGATTCGTGCGGGACCCATTTGTCCAACTTCTTTATCTTACCAATTGCAGCTAAATGAACCAATATGGTGGGTATGGAAACATTGAATATCGATGCCAATTCACGTGTACTTTGAGATGGATCGGACTCTACTACGGCTCTCAAGTGATCATTATCCACCTTCGTCTTTGGTCTTCCACGTGGCTCATTAGCGAGGCTGAAATCTCCATCTCTGAAGTTTTTGAACCAATTGCCCACCGTTGCTTTAGTAGTTGAACCTTCACCAAATACAGCGTTGATATTACGAGCTGTCTCCGACCCTGTGGTTCCACGGCGGAACTCATATTCATAAATCACACGAATTTTGCACTTTTCCATAGTTCTATAAAAAAGAATCCACCAATAAAACTAATGAAGATATTTGAACAAACAAATATGACATTTGAAGAGCGAACATACATCTATCACACTAACCTAACCTGATACTGACGTCTGGCGCCAAATTTGAGGTAACAAATGTTAAAGATGGCGCTTTTACATCTGTAAAGTTTCATACTTAATGACCCAATATGATTCCTTTCCAATCCCACCAAATACACAATATGACTCTTTTTGTGTGTATGTTTTGCTTTGGTGTGGTTTGCCGCGTTCATCTCGCTCCCCCCACGATCTTTTGCGCTCAACATTCTTGTATACAATCCACTTTTCGTCGCCCGTTACTATTCGTTTTAAAAATGGATTGTTTTCGTTGCGCTTGAGCAATGAATCGCAGATGGAGATGCGGTCCATTAAATTATTTTCAGTCAAATTATGAGGTACCCAAACATCGAACCGAGACACGTAGCCAAGTGTGTCCGAGCGGTTCACAACGGTCTTCTGAGATACGCTGACAATTTGTGCGATATCTCGTGTCGTATAATGTGGATTATTTTCAATCACCGTCTTGATTTGATCATCATCTGCAACCAATGGCCTACCTGAGCGCTTTCCATCTTCACATGTCGTACCACTAGCACGAAATTCCGCAAACCGGTTTTGGCACACACGTTCGCTTACGGCATCCTCCCCATACACGGCACATATCTTTTCTTTAGTTTGCGTTGCGTTTTTCCCTTTGTGAAAATAAAAAAGCATCAAATACCGAAAATACTGCTTGTTTTGCTCCATGTTTACAATGCCACTAAATACAAACTACTGAATCGATTTTGATGAATGATGACTTTGTACACACAGGGAAACATAACCTTTCGAAAAACAATGGTAATGTCACATCTTGAGTGAAGTTAGCTGCCAATATTTTTTCTTAATGACATCTACCCAAAATACGAAATTACTTTTTACTCAACCCAATAGTTTATTATTATTATTATCACATTTTATTATAAACGCTTCTAAAATACTCTGCGCTGCCATGTCGCTCCTACTTAGAACTTCTACCTAGAAGGTAGTCGGAACAGTAGAAGACATGTTGGTACCCTGCCAGCGTTCATATCAAGCTCGCGAAGGAACTTGAAGTCATCTTATCGATCTATTCTACTGCTACTGCTTTCACGGGGAGGGAGGCATGTACTTTGTCGCAGTAGCGTCATCGCGATAATCGCGCTCTTGGAATCACTTTAGAGGACGATGATTATAGAACGCGCGGTGAAACGATGCGACGAAGCGCGACTCGATCTGTCACGTAAGACGATACGTGTACCTTGCCACTGACATTTCTCTTTCCGTACGCTTCCGGGCACGTTTCCACTCACCTTACCGCCCTGCGAGGTCGAGGTCGAGTGAGTCGTCGCTCGGACCGAGGAGGATCCGTGATTGGAGGTGTTGGAACCCGCGCTACCCCGTTGCACCACCTGGTAAGCCCTCTGCTGCTGCTGGTCGTACAGCTGCAGCAGCTTCTGCTCCTTTTCCTGCAGCTGCTTCTGCTGGAAGCGGGCCTGCGTCGTCAGATAATTCGCTTTCAGTTTCAGCATGTCGCCGCGCAGAAATGCGGGCCGACGTTTGCGCGGTCGGAACGTCGGTTCGCATGCGAGTTGCACGGAATCGCGCGAGCCTTTACTGCGGCCTATAGCCGCACGACGATGCACATTTACACACCCTGTGCGCCGCCTCATCGATTCTCTTGTAACCTACATGCGAGGGGGTTAGTAAACTCGTTATTATGCTAAAGCGGATCGTTCGTCCCTTAACCTGCGCCGCTCGCTGTTTCGGCTCTTTGCGCCCCAAGCGCGAAGTTGCTATCCCCCTAGAGGTTGCAGAAGTAACGAAATTCGATTATGATTCGGCGTACCAAAGAAAACCAAGTCACGATCGTACTTGGGAGAGAAATTAGTAAAAAGTTACAGCACACTTCTCTGTGCTTTGCTAGAAAGTAATGCAAGAAAAAGTAATTTATGATAAACAAATTTCTCTTCAAAACTTTGGTAAATTAATTAATTAAAACGTCCGTTTTTCATATTATACTTTCTTTTATTGGGTCGTCCGGAAAGTTCGTGCCGATTTTGAAGGAAAATTCAAAGGCAACATTTTTTTATGTCGATAAATATTTATTGACTTATGTATGCACCGTTTTGTTTCACAACCTTTGTCCATCTTTCACGCAACTGGAAGATTCCATTCTCCCAGAACTTCTTAGGTTTCTCGGCGAAAAACTCCTCAAGGTGGTTTTTTATGTCGATCAAAGAGTCGAAGTTCTTGCCGCTAAGAGAATTTTGCAAAGACCTAAATAAGTGAAAGTCTGAAGGTGCAATGTCTGGTGAATACGTGGGTGAGGCAGCACATCCCAGCCAAACTCCAACAATTTTTGTCGGGTAGTCAAAGAAACATGAGGTCTGGCATTGTCCTGATGGAACACGACGCCCTTCCTATTAGCTAATTCTGGACGTTTTTCCTGAATCGCTGTCTTTAATTCGTCCAGTTTCGAGCAGTACTTATCTGCATTTATCGTTTGGTTGTGTGGTAGGAGCCCATAATATAGGATTCTTTTCCAATCCCACCAGACACGGAGCATGACTTTTTTTGGATGAAGGCCGGCTTTCGGAGTGGTTAATGCTGGTTCATTTCGCTTACCCCAGGATCTTTTTCGTTCTATTGGGTCGTCCGGAAAGTCCGTGCCGATTTTGAAGGAAAATTCAAAGGCAACATTTTTTTATGTCGATAAATATTTATTGACTTATGTATGCACCGTTTTGTTTCACAACCTTTGTCCATCTTTCACGCAACTGGAAGATTCCATTCTCCCAGAACTTCTTAGGTTTCTCGGCGAAAAACTCCTCCAGGTGGTTTTTTATGTCGATCAAAGAGTTGAAGTTTTTGCCGCTAAGAGAATTTCGCACAGACCTAAATAAGTGAAAGTCTGAAGGTGCAATGTCTGGTGAATACGGTGGGTGAGGTAGCACATCCCAGCCAAACTCCAACAATTTTTGTCGGGTAGTCAAAGAAACATGAGGTCTGGCATTGTCCTGATGGAACACGACGCCCTTCCTATTAGCTAATTCTGGACGTTTTTCCTGAATCGCTGTCTTTAATTCGTCCAGTTGCGAGCAGTACTTATCTGCATTTATCGTTTGGTTGTGTGGTAGGAGCTCATAATATAGGATTCCTTTCCAATCCCACCAGACACGGAGCATGACTTTTTTTGGATGAAGGCCGGCTTTCGGAGTGGTTAATGCTGGTTCATTTCGCTTACCCCAGGATCTTTTTCGTTCTACATTGTTGTAAATGATCCATTTTTCGTCACCCGTCACTAATTGCTTCAAAAATGGTACGTTTGCGTTGCGCTTGTACAGCGAGTCGCAGATGGAAATGCGATCCATTAAATTTTTTCGGCCAAATTATGCGGAACCCATACATCATAGCGACTTACGTAACCAAGCTTCACTACATGATCGTGGACAGTGGTTTTCGATATTTTCAGTATCTCTGCTAATTCACGTGTCGTGTAGCGCGGGTTATTCTCGATCAGTGTCTTGATTTGGTCATCATCAGTAGTAGAGGGTCTGCCCGAGCGTTCTTGGTCTTTAAGGTTAAAATCACCAGCTCTAAACTTAGCGAACCACTTACGTACGGTTCTTTCAGCTAAAGCGCCTTCTCCGTAAACAGAACATATCGAATTTGTTGCTTGTGAGGCATTTTTGCCTTTCCGGTAATAGAAAAGCATCAAGTGTCTAAAATGTTCTTTGTTTTCTTCCATCTTCAAAAGAGTACAAAACTGACACGAATTAATTTATCTGAAACAACTTTTTTCCTAAAGATGCGTTGAAATGTCACCTTTAAGCACATGTATATAAATCGTATGTTTTCAATAACATTGATATATTCAGACATGTTCCAACGCCATGTATTAAAAATCGGCACGAACTTTCCGGGCGACCCAATAGAATGAATAAATTTATTGGTACATAATAATATCATTTTGAAAATTGTATTGCTTTTTCGATAATTAAATTCGTTTTTATTATTTAGGCATTGTTGTATATTTATATTTCTAAGGGCTGCAATTTTATATGATTATTTTAATGAGAATATAAGGAAGATCAATTACAATTTAATAACCATGCGTAGTAGTTCCTAATTGTATCTCTTCGATTGTATCTGCAATGAAGTACGGCACTAATTGATTCATTCCTAATGAACCCGCCATATTGGACACTTCATCTCTGTATGCTGATTGATCACAAGCGTAAACTTGAGATCTAGTGAGAGGGTAATTGATAATGATAACGAAGGATTAATTCATTACATCAATGATCGCAGCTGGCAGAATGTACCAAGAAATTTCTAAAACTGCACAAATACTTAAAACTGCGTATTCAACGATTCGCGAGACTCCGGCGATATGCGATACAATTATATCTTTTATCTTGCATTTTAGCAAGATATTTGTATCTTATTATTGAATTATAACTCAATGTAGCTTTTTTAACAAATGTTCATCAATTGCGCGGAACTAATTATAACTAATTATACGTTTAATATATAATAGTAAGTGAAAAGGGGGAAAACAAAATCTAGATTAGCACTTATTGTTAGATCAAGCTTAATATAATAACGGAAGTAGGGTGCTGGAGATCGATTGACACGTGAATTGCGGTCGTGTTTTAAAAGCACAAGTGATAAAAAGGGTCGCAAGTCGGGTGCTCGTTTAAATCGTGTAAGAGTACTCTCGAGATTCGAGAAGTCGACGACTCTGACATACATGACCATATATAGAGGAAACAGCATTCTCGTTTCTCCCGCACGTAGCGCGGTTTCTCCTTTTCCGTTTCAAGTTACCGCCGATAAGCGCACAATATTTCTTACGAAATGTCTGACATCGACCCACTTTGACGATACGGTCGTCTACTTGCATCGTGATTACTTAATTACTGCACGATTACTGCAAGATAAGCTCCAGTGTAAAATTTCATTAGGATACATTCCATTCGAAATTAATTAAAGAATACAATTTTGTCATCTATGTTCTTTCCTGAAACTTAGTTCGTTGGAAACCTCGTTTTTAGTTAATTTAATTTGTTTTTACTTTTAAGTTAATAGCTTGGAAGATATAGCTTTCCTCGGTATCTTCCTTGAGGAGAATTGAACTAAAAAGTCTGCAGCGCAAAGAGCATTCGACAACTCTACAAAAGTTTCTGGAAATTCTGTTAATAAAGATGAAAAATTAAATGATTAAAATATTTGGATCAAAATTAGGATTAGAATAAAAAATTTGAAGTAATAAAAATATCTAATAAAACTTCTACACAATTAAAAGTATCTAATTACTTTCTTGAGTAATAATATCAAAGAAACAAAACATTTTATTCTAAATTGGATTCCGATATGATGGTCTTGTGATGATCTCTTTAATGATCTCATCGAGGGATCATCATTACAGTGATCAGTAATTGCAGTAAAATCACAAATCGCGTTCCACTTATTTTATAGAGTATCGTATAATATAATATATTTAGTTTATTTTTCTCTGGTGTCTGTACCATGCTTTCCAAATTAGTGAATGTGGAGTCATGTTCCTGAGCCGCCCATGTTGTTTTCATGTCCATGGAGACTCCGCGCCCAGCGCCCAGCTGTTGCGACCGGATATGCATTTCTTATTCGCTTCTCAATCAATTTTCTGCCTGGGCGTCATCGGTTCTGTATTGATCTTTAGGATCCTCACATGAATCCTCTCAGGTTGAAAATTTAGACAGATGTTTGAAGCACAAATCACTGACATTTCTCAGTACGTATTGAAAAATATTTCAGTTCTCCTCGTAAATTCATAGACTCACAATTCCGTTGTCACACATTCTTGGATTATTTTTCATGTTATACAGTTCACTGTTTTTAAGCGTTTAAGTGTTATAAGTCATTAATTAAATGTGTCTCTTAGAAAACGCAAGAAAAGTTCCGAAAAAAACAGAAAATGTAGCCAAAATTTATACACAATGTAGAATATATATAAAATAATTGAGTGTCTGGAAACAAATGCATACGAAGGAGCTTTATTAAAAATAAAGTCGGTGATTACGTCCACGACGGCGTAAAAGTGTGACGCGATATGTCAAGTTCACAGTCTGTTATCTTCAAACTTTTCGAGGACTCACACGTGTTCAACAGGCTGGTTAGAAGTTATTAAAGAATGCCACATTAACTTCACTTGTCAAGTTTTAGTTATGACTCGCGTGCATTGCCACGATATGCATGCCTCTTAAGTACTTTGCCGATATTATCTTCACGAAACATCTTCGCGCGTAACTCTCCCGTGTCAGTTTGCATTATCATTTTTTGCATTTAATAAATCTCCCTTCTTGAATTGTTTTGCAAATCTTCTGCAGTAGATGCGTCTGCGCACGCTTTCGTCTGCACGATAATTTACTCGAGTTTAACTGCTCGCGCGCAATGACAATCCGTAATTTGTTATTCCGAAAGTTTGATAATCTCCGAAGTTTGCGTACACTTGTTCGCAGATCCGTTGGCGAGTACATTAAGAGCGATCCTCGTTAAATTGATACGATTGAGTTAAAACGTGAAAACAAATGTTCAGAAAGTATCGATTTTATGACGCTTAAAGTAAATAGCGTTTATTCCAGGACGGACGCATCGCTGTTATCCAGCGATACGGGTTTTCTGTGTTAAACTTCCACCTGACACTCACACGCAATCATAGTTTGTGCAAAATACGTGTACAGTGTAAACATCGGTTTCACGGACGATCACGTGGTTAATCGCGAAGCAATTAATCCCGAAAGTTATGGAATACAATTAGCCGGGCGGATGATTTAATAATCGTCTAACGCGCACATTGCATCGCCGATGGAACTGCGGCACTGTGAGTGTTACCATCACAACTGCGTTGTTAGCAACTACAGCATGCTAACAACGAGTAATGCGCATGTCCGTCTAGCTTCTACCCTTATCTGCGATGACAGTGGTGGAGTGAATGAGATGGTGAACGATCGAAAAGAAGCTCATATACACGTGACTAAGTTTCCGAGTGTCATCGATTCGCTTTAATACTTAAATAGGTAGAACTTCAATAATTCTTTTTCTTCCCACTTTCACTACTATGATGACGTAAGGTTCTGACTAGGACTAGGCGACTAGAAGTACTAAACATACACATACCGGTGCATACAGTTTTGTTTATATAAGTAGAGGAAAGTCCCCGATTATGAGATACCATATCGATTTTGCCGAATGTAAGGAAATCTATAGGCAGAATTTTAAAATGTAATACGTTATCTTGAAGAGAATTTAATAAGCTTTAGGTTGGTCAAATGAAAAATCTAACTTAAATATTATTTTTCCTGAAAATTAAACAAATTTGAAAAAAGAGCTTTACGCAGGATCGAGAAAGTGTGCTCCTAATATAAGATACCTTGAGAAATCGGTGTTAAAAGTGCAAAATACATCAGTATTGCAAGTAAAAAACTTTATTAGATAGTTTTATAAAAATACTTCCACAGCCTTCGCCAAATCTTCACGATTCCACTGTCGACGCTTCCTCGTATCTCTAACCTCCATAGTCAGATTCTATAAAAATTAAATACACAAAAATTCGTAATATAAATTCGTATTAACTTTTCTTTAACCTTAAGTAGTATTTTCTTTCTTTTTATTACACTACATACTCTTCATATTCGAGCAATAATTATCTCATATTAAGAGTACCCTGAATATCTCATTATACGAGCCACACGCCCAGCGGTTCCGCGATCATGAAATCTAACCTCTATAATTAAGCAATTCAACAAATCGCGTATTTTCCTGTTACTACGATTCTACTCTATCATTGCATACTGAATTTATTGCCAACCATTTCTTTATTATGTAATAAACAAGGTTTAAAGACTTACCTTAAGTTCCTTTGACATGTTCACAATTTCACAAACCTTTTCTTGCAAAAGCTAAACGCAATAACGAACAATGAATTTTTCACTAAATACATTTTACACCAAGAGTAATAAGGTTATGGTGGAATTAACAGATGGTGCTCACTAGTTTAGCAGAAACCCCATTATCTCATATTAGGAGCATATCTCATAATAGGGGATTCTCCTCTAAGTTAATAAAAATTATATATGTATATAGCTTGTGAAAATGTTATATATATTCCCCACATATGTAATTTTGGAGTACTACAGTTTTATTATATTTTATTTACATAAAAAGAGTTTATTAAATAATCGATTTGACAGTTCGATTAGTTAAACTTCTTTTATGCGAATGGAATATTAAATTATTTCTCTTTCATTGATCAACACAGGAGTAATTTTGAATCTTTCTCTTTCAATCAATTTTATAAATTAATTTAATTCTACAAACTCGTGAGATCAATTACTCGTACGCATAAGATTGTAAAATTATCTGAAATGATTGTAGAATTAATGAGTCAATCAATCAGCGGTATTTACGTTACACAATCATTCATCTAATAATAAATATAAAAGTATTGAAAATTAAAATGCACGAAATGTCTATCAATATAACGAAAAAAGAAAGCATTCTTTCGAATATTTGACATTTGCATTACATGGTGATAGGAAGATAATTTTATCAAATCCTTTATAGCTAGATTATATTTAATCGCCAGAGCTTATCGTTCGTTAAAGAATCCGAAATTCGAAGCAATGGATGTTGCGTGAAAATTTCATTGAAGTTCAAGGTTAAAAAGAGTAATAGAAGTAAGTTTAAGAATTGATATAAACGAGTCGTATGTTTGGCAGTTGGTTATCAAGATTTATTACTTCCTTGTCGCTTTCATCTTCGTTCGCCAACGCGGAAAATCTGCCGTTTCGACGAGTTAATGTCAATTTGCGTCAATAAGGAGAATTTTATCGCAAAAACTGAGGCTATTTGCCGGGAAGAAATCGAACGCTTTATTAAAAATTCTAATTACATCCGATATCGGACATTAGTTTTGCTTTACGCGGCTCAGAAGTTTACGATCGTTTATGTGGAAGACATCTGCAGTTATTGCATATTTTTATATACCATTTCAACATCCTATTTTGACGTTAACAGTCACGCTTTGTTCGCAGCGTCAAGAATATAATTCTAAGAGAAAAGTCATAGAAATGCTTCTCGAAAAGTTTGCGTGCCACCTATCAAGTTCATAATATTACTGCATCATATTACAATACAAATAAAAAGAAAAATCATTTTGTTCATTCTACTTTGATTTTCCCACTGAATTCCGTTTTCCGCGTAAAATTGCATTTTCGCCGGAAAATGCCACAAGCTGCCGCGGAAATTAGTTGTCTTCGCAGGAACGCGAGAGAAATGCGCGTGCTTTTCCCTCAAAAGTGTCTGTATAACCCATAGAAAGAGATGTATAATAAGAAACGTAGTTCTTTAGTGAGAATTTTCTCAGATGGCACTTTCAGATAACGTTGGATGCTGACTAATTTAGTTACATATCTATGAAATACGAATTTCATCTCAAATGAAGAGAGAGAGAATATTTATTTTGCAAATTATTAAAAATTTCGAACGGAGGAAATTCCTAATAAATAAAGTACTTAAGAATACTTTCGTTTGAGGTAATTCAATAATGCTTGAAAGACATGTTAATCCTGATGGATTAACGTCACATACACCCCATGCTTTTTGTAAAATAAACTTTGCAACTGGGTCTCGATAATCGAATTCTCTTTTTGTTTCCCTCGTTTCATTCTCTATTCCTTCGTAAATATAATGTCGGTCGACGGAATACGATCAAGTGACTCGTGTGTATCCGATTGCCTTTTGCGTTACACTCCGCGAAATACACGTCGTCGTTATTTGGAAATGATCTATTTATACGCCTTCCACCTACTTACTCAGCCCTCGGATGGCTCGCGAAATATCGATCCTCACGAGTTGTCCGCTCTCGGCGATAGTCACGCTCGAAAATGAGGCTACGATCTATTCACAATTTATTGTTTGTCGGTGGAAAGCGCAACGGGAAGTCGCGGAAATGTTGGGCGCAGGTATCTCCGCGATTACGATGCCCGGCAGACCGAGAATCAATCATCTCGCACGACCGACAGCGCTCTCGAGGAACCTTGAACCCTTGCATTTTCTGTTGACGAAGGAATTCAATTCCTTTCACGTGTAATTTACGTGACAAATTTTTCGTCAATTCTGTGTTACGCGAGCGTGTTACCAAATCGATTTTAAACCCGTTATTACGAGGAAAACAGCGATTTTCTCTGCGTGTTATTATCACTATTATTACGAGAGAAACAGTAATCTTTCAACGCATTATCTACTGATATTCGATAGTCGGTTTCAATTCCTGCTTCGAAGTGCCCCATTTACGGTAACATAAGTCAGAGTAAAGGAAATATTAGGAGTGTGATTTAGTTTTGAGGGTTTTGCAACAGATGGCTGTAGTGTCAGTTTGTTCCAATAGCTGTTTCCGATAACTGTTCTTTCTTAAAGTGTTGACATTATCCATGACATTTAGTAGCATTATAGCAATAGATGCGATAACAGTCCTGTTTGTATCATCGTAAAAATGCAACTTCCGAAAGAGCATTTTCGACATGCGTTGCTTTTGTTTTTTAATCAAAAGAAAACTGCGGCTGACGGTTATAGAATTCTTGTGGAAACTTATGGTGATTCTGCCCCATCAATTAAGACGTGTGAATACTGGTTTAGACGCTTTAAAAGTGGTGATACTGATGTGAAGGACAAAGAACGCTCGGGACAACCAAGAAAGCTTGAAAATGCAGATTTGCAAGCATTATTGCACGAAAATCCAACACGATCCACTTCAGAACTTGCCAGAGCATTAAATGTTGATCGTACAACAGTTACGAAACATTTACATGAAATGGGAAAAATTCAGAAAGAAGGGAAATGGCTTCGACATGAATTATCGGAAAGTGCCATTGCGAACCGGTTGAACATTTGCATTTCGTTGATCGCCAGGCAAAAAAAGAAGAGTCTTTTGTCTCGGATTGTTACTGGGGATGAAAAGTGGATCTATTTTGATAATCCGAAACGCAGAAAATCATGGGTGGATCCAGGCGAACCATCAACATCCACTCCGAGACGCAATATTCACGGTTCAAAAGTAATGCTCTGTATTTAGTGGGATAGTATACTATGAGCTGTTAAATCCGCACGAGACTGTCACGGCTGATCGTTATCGACACCAATTGTACAAGTTGAAGCAAGCATTGGACCAAAAACGACCACCAATTGCGAGTAAACGACGGAAAGTGATTCTTCTTCGTGACAAGGCTCGACCTCACGTTGCGTTATCAGTGAAAGAAACACTATTAGAGCTCGAATGGGAAGTCTTACCGCACCCCGCGTACTCTCCGGACATTGCTCCATGCGATTATTATTTGTTCCGGTGGATGCAACGCGCTTTAGAGGATACACACTTTGATAATTTGGAAGAAGTGCGAAAATCCGTCGACGAATGGATCAACTGAAAAGAAGAGTGATTTTATCGTGGTGGAATCCATCTCTTGCCAGAGCATTAAATGTTGATCGTACAACAGTTACGAAACATTTACATGAAATGGGAAAAATTCAGAAAGAAGGGAAATGGGTTCAACATGAATTATCGGAAAGTGCCATTGCGAACCGGTTGAACATTTGCATTTCGTTGATCGCCAGGCAAAAAAAGAAGAGTCTTTTGTCTCGGATTGTTACTGGGGATGAAAAGTGCATCTATTTTGATAATCCGAAACGCAGAAAATCATGGGTGGATCCAGGCGAACCATCAACATCCACTCCGAGACGCAATATTGATGGTTCAAAAGTAATGCTCTGTATTTAGTGGGATAGTGTACTATGAGCTGTTAAATCCGCACGAGACTGTCACGGCTGATCGTTATCGACACCAATTGTACAAGTTGAAGCGACCATTCGACCAAAAACGACCACCAATTGCGAGTAACGACGGAAAGTGATTTTTCTTCGTGACAACGCTCGACCTCACGTTGCGTTATCAGTGAAAGAAACACTATTAGAGCTCGAATGGGAAGTCTTACCGCACCCCGCGTACTCTCCGGACATTGCTCCATGCGATTATTATTTGTTCCGGTGGATGCAACACGCTTTAGAGGATACACACTTTGATAATTTGGAAGAAGTGCGAAAATTCGTCGACGAATGGATCAACTGAAAAGAAGAGTGATTTTATCGCGGTGGAATCCATCTCTTGCCAGAAAGATGGGAAAAAGTAATAGAAAACGAAGGAAAATATTTGGATTAAGGTATTCATTCATTATCATATTTAAATACATGCGTTTTTGAGCAAAAACACCCCTCAAAACTAAATCACACCCCTAATAGAAGCAGAAATAAAAATGAGGATACTGGACGAGGAGCTTTGAGATTGCAACGACGCAGTCGCATCTCGTTGTCTACCGTGGATCGTGCACATGTCCCGATAACGAAACCTGCCCATAATTACTTTGCTTAACTGGGCATGCACCTCGCGAAATTACAATTACAAATCGGTGGCAGGCGAAGCTGCATCGTACTCCATCTCTCATCAATTATTTATGAGCTAACCGTTACCGTTTCCCGCGGTCCTCTCCTTGCTCCAAATCCAAGTTTCAGATTTGTCCGAGCAGGAGCAGGTCTCGCGCGTTCCGTGCCGCATGCGATTTTTTTGCTTTTTTTCGCACCTGTTTCTCTCGCGTTTGTCGAAAGATTAATTCGGAGTGCCAGGGAATTTGCAGCACGAGTGAGATACATCACACGGGGATGAGATTCCGGGATACTTATAAATGCAGATCGTTCTCTTGCAATGTCTAAAAATAGCCGAGCGCTCCAATTACTTTCCGCTCCAGTTAGTCCAGTGAGATGAAATAGTTTTCTACAGTCATTTTTCAAATAATGCTCGCTCTACATCGTTTGGTTTAGAGTTAGAAGTGTTTGCGCCCGTCAGACTCGTACGCAGTTTATTAATTTTGAGAAATCTCAGTTATTTTTAGTCCATCGTGATGAGGTGACATCGGTGTAAAGTATTTACGAAAAGTAAGTAAGTATACTTACTTACTTTTCACTGTCGAATCCAATGTCGGAGTCTTCGCGAGATAATGACGTAATGCATTTGTCACCGTTCGAGATCCTTTTATTTGACTCATACCTTCTTTCGATGCAGGAAGGAAGGTCAAGCGTGGGCAGCGAAAAGTACATGCGTCGTTCACTCGGTTGTTTAATCATTTTTGCGCGTTAACACCAGAAATACCTAAGAACGAATTGTATAATGCATTGCGCACACTAGTTCTGCTTGCATTAATATTCTTCATCTTTCTTGGATACTAGACGTATCCATTTTTTATCTGCTACGTCTTGTAAAACATGTAAGATTTTTAATAACGTTCGAAACATTTAATTTTCTAAAAATACGATTTTATTCTTGAAAAACTTTAATTGTTTTAATTACTTTAATTATTATAACGAGTTGATTTTCACTCGATTATTTAATAATTATAAAATTAAATATGACAATTTTAAACGCGAGCGTGACACAACTGTTAAAAATTACTGTTCAAATCGCAAAATAAATGAAGAAAACTAAATTATTTTTGTAACCATTGATTTATCTCGTATTATCTCGTATGGTTTCAATCCGATATGACTTTTGTTACACGATACAATAATTAGCTATATTTCTACAATAAATTTAATGTAATCGACTTCAATTTATGTTCATATAGTGGCAATATAAATTCGATTGGTCAAATATCAGTAAAACACATTATGCGGGAACAGTATATAATATATTTAATGAATCTCCTGCTTCAATTCACAATACACGGACTACATTTCGGATATTATTAATTTATTCTCGATTCAAATGTAGTTATGACTTTTTGGTCAAACTGTTTATTCTCTTAACATTTGAACATTAAAATTTGTGGAGAAAAAGTTATTCTTTTCTGTATTTGCTCACGCAAAACGGACATGCGAAATGATTCACCGCGTTAATGTAAAACTTGCGTAACGACATAATGTGAGGACAGTAAAACTGTCTATTTAAATTATCTTATATGACTTCCGCTTATCACCTTTAAAGCAGATAACATCTGTAATATGCGAATGCAAAGATTAGTCGAGGATATTATTATTACGAATAAACAAGCTGTCCGTGAGAAAATAGTGGATATGCAGCATATGCAAGGATTATTGAGATTTAAAGCAGATTGTCGAGCATTTTTCCCTCCGAGAGCGCGATTTTTACAGAAATTTCGTTTTATTTTAGACGATTCACAATTCTAAATTTGGAAAAAATTTTGGATATAACATATCGTATAATACATAGGAAATTTATGTGTACATTTACAATTTCAAAAATAAAACACGCGTTTTATTTTTATAGACAGAAAGTGCGTGACAACTATAAAAGTGCGTGAAAATAATGCGTCTGAGAAGTCTGTAGATGCGTCTCGATGCAAAGGAAGTGACGTCACAGTGTTATGGTTACAAGTCTCAGTAGTTTGTCATGGTTGACAAACCATGCGTCCATTTTTCTTGTCCTCTTCAAGTCTCGCCGTTCTTGCCTCGTTCTTGCTTGCTCTCTGGCTTGCTTTCTTCCAGGGATTGCCCTTGGAAGTACGTCGTGTGGAACGTTAGAATGAATGAGAAACTCGGGATGCGAAGAAAGCAAGTACATTCCTTAAATGTTATTTCGCTAAGCGCAAATCTGCTACTTTATACTTTTTCACGTATTGTTGCAGTGTAAAAATATTTTAAAGTATATTATTGTAATAATATCAATTGCATTAATTTCACATAGATGTATATCATTGATATATATGTTTATTTAACGTTAAATTTATAACTTTTATCATGTTCAATGACAAATTATTATCTTTATATCTTTTTATAAGACTAAGCGCATAAATGTTTATAGAAATTTTTTTAATGTTTTTGCACGTTGAAATCACATCCAAAATTATTCCGTGTTGTGAAACACATCACATAAGAGTAGGCGCAAAAGAGGTCTGAGTGTGTATCTGTCTAAATATCAGTTGTCCATCGGATTTGGATATATCGATACGTGGGTCGATCGTTGCGCGTACGTTGCCTGAACAAGATGCCATATATGCGTTTGCTTGGTATACTGAAACGATACGTGGGCCAAAAGAACGCGTCAGCTGTCTTAACCGGTCTACCTTAGCAGAGAGTATTTCAAGATTACAAGAGAGAGAAAAAGAGAGAAGGAAAAGGAGAACTTTAGTAACAGGTCGATATGCAAACAGCCGATATCGCAATTTATTAGGTTCTCACAAAAAGAACTTCAATTCATCACGCTTATATCTTACACAAGCCTTCATAGATCTTTTCTCGAAAAGAAATTGTAAAAGTTAAAAGATTTGTAAACATTTATAATTTATAATATTTTAATTGCATTATTTTAATATATTATAGTATTTCCTTATGCATTGTTTTCTTCATTATTCTTTTTTATATTATTAATTATGTTTATTTAAAATGTCACATACTTGCTAATGATTATGAAGAAGACATCGTTAAACAACCCTACTAATTTGTCTCCTGGTGGAGAAATTTATCTTTTCTAATGCTGCCACTTGTAAAGACAGCAAAATTGATTACCTTACCTGCAGCATCTCGAGACGCGATGACGCCTGTGGTGCTGCCATATTTCAGAAATTATTTATTACTCTGCAATCACTCAACGGGGGACGTTCTGAAAAATAATAAAAGTCTTTTCATTGTTGGAGCAATAAATGAGTACTGAATAATACAATATGTTTGGGATATTCGATAAAACTAGTAATAATAATTTTATTCTTATAACATTGTGTTAGTATTAAGTTTTATATCAAATGAGTAGTTATTTTTGTGTAAAATTTTGTAGAATTACGAGAATAGATTTATAAGAGCCATTAGAGATCATTTTCAATCCGCAGACAAGAGAGCATATAAACGAGACTGAATTATCCTTTCTCATAAATACGCATGGCTTTAGAACGATGAAGATCAGAGATTTAATGACACGCGCGTTGGCTTTCCCTTTTATTGCATCTGCCGTATTACCGAGCGGTAATTTACACGGAGCTCGCAAACGCACGTGTAAAGAAATGAATTCAAACTGCGAGCGAAGCGCCGCGCGAACTTGACTATTGTTATTCTTTCGAGCAGTTCATCCTTTCTATAAAGATCGAGCGCGTTTAATCGTGGGTGAATCAGCCATGTGTGGGCGCATTTGATATCACGTTTCATGCTCCAATCGTTTCTGCACGCTCCTCATTCGTAGCTCTCATTCGTGCACGATTGACGTTAGAATAGTGAGGCACTTGTAACGAGTACCTAATCTTTCTGGATCTATTACCGCCTACACAGTAAAAAATAAAATGTTAATTTTAACATTTTTCGCATGTCCCAGAAAGTCCACTCTAAATTTTAAGTTAAAGTAACTCATTCGTCATATGTTACTTCTTGACAAACTAGAAATGTTAAGTAATTAACACAATATTTTACATTTGTTTTTGTTATTGTAACTTTAAGTGTGATGTAAAAATAACATACAAAGTAATTGAAAACTACACAGTAAAAAATAAAATGTTAATTTTAACATTTTTTGCATGTCCCAGAAAGTCCACTCTAAATTTTAAGTTAAAGTAACTCATTCGTCATATGTTACTTCTTGACAAACTAGAAATGTTAAGTAATTAATACAATATTTTACATTTATTTTTGTTATTGTGACTTTAAGTGTGATGTAAAAATAACATACGAAGTAATTGAAAACTACACAGTAAAAAATAAAATGTTAATTTTAACATTTTTTGCATGTCCCAGAAAGTCCACTCTCAATTTTAAGTTAAAGTAACTCATTCGTCATATGTTACTTCTTGACAAACTAGAAATGTTAAGTAATTAACACAATATTTTACATTTGTTTTTGTTATTGTAACTTTAAGTGTGATGTAAAAATAACATACAAAGTAATTGAAAACTACACAGTAAAAAATAAAATGTTAATTTTAACATTTTTTGCATGTCCCAGAAAGTCCACTCTAAATTTTAAGTTAAAGTAACTCATTCGTCATATGTTACTTCTTGACAAACTAGAAATGTTAAGTAATTAATACAATATTTTACATTTATTTTTGTTATTGTGACTTTAAGTGTGATGTAAAAATAACATACGAAGTAATTGAAAACTACACAGTAAAAAATAAAATGTTAATTTTAACATTTTTTGCATGTCCCAGAAAGTCCACTCTCAATTTTAAGTTAAAGTAACTCATTCGTCATATGTTACTTCTTGACAAACTAGAAATGTTAAGTAATTAACACAATATTTTACATTTGTTTTTGTTATTGTAACTTTAAGTGTGATGTAAAAATAACATACAAAGTAATTGAAAACTACACAGTAAAAAATAAAATGTTAATTTTAACATTTTTTCATGTCCCAGAAAGTCCACTCTAAATTTTAAGTTAAAGTAACTCATTCGTCATATGTTACTTCTTGACAAACTAGAAATGTTAAGTAATTAACACAATACTTTACATTTATTTTTGTTATTGTAACTTTAAGTGTGATGTAAAAATAACATACAAAGTAATTGAAAACTACACAGTAAAAAATAAAATGTTAATTTTAACAGTTTTTGCATGTCCCAGAAAGTCACTCTAAATTTTAAGTTAAAGTAACTCATTCGTCATATGTTACTTCTTGACAAACTAGAAATGTTAAGTAATTAACACAATACTTTACATTTATTTTTGTTATTGTAACTTTAAGTGTGATGTAAAAATAACATACAAAGTAATTGAAAACTACACAGTAAAAAATAAAATGTTAATTTTAACAGTTTTTGCATGTCCCAGAAAGTCACTCTAAATTTTAAGTTAAAGTAACTCATTCGTCATATGTTACTTCTTGACAAACTAGAAATGTTAAGTAATTAACACAATATTTTACATTTGTTTTTGTTATTGTAACTTTAAGTGTGATGTAAAAATAACATACAAAGTAATTGAAAACTACACAGTAAAAAATAAAATGTTAATTTTAACATTTTTTGCATGTCCCAGAAAGTCCACTCTAAATTTTAAGTTAAAGTAACTCATTCGTCATATGTTACTTCTTGACAAACTAGAAATGTTAAGTAATTAATACAATATTTTACATTTATTTTTGTTATTGTGACTTTAAGTGTGATGTAAAAATAACATACGAAGTAATTGAAAACTACACAGTAAAAAATAAAATGTTAATTTTAACATTTTTTGCATGTCCCAGAAAGTCCACTCTCAATTTTAAGTTAAAGTAACTCATTCGTCATATGTTACTTCTTGACAAACTAGAAATGTTAAGTAATTAACACAATATTTTACATTTGTTTTTGTTATTGTAACTTTAAGTGTGATGTAAAAATAACATACAAAGTAATTGAAAACTACACAGTAAAAAATAAAATGTTAATTTTAACATTTTTTCATGTCCCAGAAAGTCCACTCTAAATTTTAAGTTAAAGTAACTCATTCGTCATATGTTACTTCTTGACAAACTAGAAATGTTAAGTAATTAACACAATACTTTACATTTATTTTTGTTATTGTAACTTTAAGTGTGATGTAAAAATAACATACAAAGTAATTGAAAACTACACAGTAAAAAATAAAATGTTAATTTTAACAGTTTTTGCATGTCCCAGAAAGTCACTCTAAATTTTAAGTTAAAGTAACTCATTCGTCATATGTTACTTCTTGACAAACTAGAAATGTTAAGTAATTAACACAATATTTTACATTTGTTTTTGTTATTGTAACTTTAAGTGTGATGTAAAAATAACATACAAAGTAATTGAAAACTACATGGAAGAGAAGTTACAATAACGCATCAGAAAAGTTGATAGAACATTTTCGTTCATACAATATGAACATTTACTTTTTATGTTATATTAACACATGATAGTAATTGTTTCAACTTAAATTATTTTTGATAGAAACATTTAATGTTAGTAAATTTGATTATTTTATATGTCAAAGTTCATGATTATTTGAAGATTTACTTTAACTTCTTTTAGAATGTTAAACTGACTTTGTGACATGTTGATTGTTTACAATTATTGTGTTAAAAGCATTTGAAATAATATTCCATTTCTAAGAGACATACACAAAATGTTAAGTTATGAAGTTAACATTAATGTAACATATAAAATTGTTATAAAAATAATAACACATCAGTTGTATGTTAATTTTACATTGAAGTAGTAATCAAAACATGGCGACACAAAAAAATTTTAACATATGGACGCACAATTTTTAACGGTGTATAAGTAGAAGCTAATAATAATAATAATAATAAGCTAAGAATTATTGAAAATTTCAATGTATAAGATGGAACATGCGTAGCAAGCTGAAATAAGTGGGGTAAAGTCGTTTTACCTTTCACATATCGGGTAGAAAACGCGAATGCGAGAAATGTTACGTAATCAAATCGATTTAAGGTAATGACTCTATGTCTGGAACGTTGAATCTAAAAACCGCAGATTCGTCGATCCTTGATCGGTCGCGAGAGATCAGAGGCAGAAGGTCGATTCTTTTCAAACAGCGGTGCATTCCTGACGTGATACATTTTTAATTGAAATTTCTGTAATTGTCTTTGTTTTGTGGATCTGTGTTCAGGATAGTATTGATCATAAAGCTGGGACTCGTTGTGGTAAATAGTGTTTTTAGGCCAGCAGGCATCGTGACTCACGACCCGTGACGTAATTGCGAGACTTTTATGGTTAAGAACCAAGAGACATAGCGCCTCACAACTCGTTTGCAATTTTCTCTGAACACGAAGACGCATTTTGCATTAGCGTGGCAGAAATAGTCCAACAACATCGAATTTAATTAAAAAGGCACTGTTAAGGTTACGCTAATTATACTTTCCGCATACACACGTACGTACTTACAATTAAGATCTAGTTGCAATTAATGCCTTATATAAAAAAAACTGTTTGTCGGGAAATAAGTTTAAACAGGTGGAAAGTATACTTTAATTCAATTAAATACGTTCATTATAATTAGCAATTAACTTAATTATTAAAAATTTTCACAATGTTAATAATTATCTATTATATTATAATTAATATTATATTTCGATTATTTTGTCTCTTTTAGTGTTAGGTTACATTTAATTCATTTCCATTGACAAGATATTTCAATAATATTTTGATATTTAAAATTGCATTATTCATTTATTAAAAGCACAAGCCATATTTTTACATTTTTCCGTGCTCGTTAAAATATGACGATTAAATCTGATAATTAAGATTAACACAAAAACAATGTAAAGGATTTTATTAAATATTGGCAAAATTTACATATTTTGGAATATATTTTATTTTTTTTAATAGTTGCATGCAAAAACCTGTTTTTAAAACCATCGAAAGGAAAATAAAAATGCATCGTAATTACGATATATTATCTTATTTACTATTCTCACATCAATCTAAAAAACAATGACGTCACACAAACTGTACAAAAAAAGTAAATTATTCACTAAAACTTATTTCCATTTACCTTAACGCTTTGATCCTTTTTACATATACGCAGGTATTAAATTAATTTAACGAGTTTTGAATAGTAAAATGGGTCCATTTAATCGATCTTTATTTATAATCGCCGCAATAATGCAGGTCTGTCGAGTTCGATGGTGCATGCATAAGTGAACGAAAACGTCCGGTGACCTAGGTATTCGACTCTTGTGTGTGTGCGTGCTCTTATTGCGTGGATTATTTATAGTTTTACTAAAAACGTACTTTTCGCCAGGATTACCATAGGCTACTCCTATACGTATAGTCACCTCCAGGTACACGGCATTTCTATAATTAAACTGTGCGCGCGCGGTCATTTACGGTAAAGTTCGTGAAATGGCACACCTATGTCGATAAATCGCGCGAAATAACGGAAATAGGGCGAGCAACGCGGAATGAAGTTAGACCGGGTGGAATCGTGTAAACTATATTTAAAAGAAGAACGCACAAAGATGCGCTTTATTTTTCGAGTAATTAACCAGCGACTTTTCTGTAGAGCTTTTACCAAAACTTTTTAAGTAGCAATTTATTTATGGAATTTTAGTTCGCGCTTTAAATGAAGTGCACTTTATGAAACAACGAATTTACTTTTTTAATTAATTACCAGAGTGTCCAATGTTGAAAATTTTTAACTTGTAATATAAAGGTATATTTGACGATGAAACATTCGCATTTGCAAGAGAATCCGCGTCAAGAGAAATCGTGCATGGAGTTGCTGCAAGAATTTTTACGGATTTTTCTGTTTTTTTTTATATGTTTCATAACTAAATATTTGCGTTATCTTTTCGTTTCAATATTAATTGTATATTTTATGTGAAATAGATTAGTTTCAATTATGCACGTGCACTTAAGATCACTTATACACGTACACTCAATCTTTCAGACATTAAGTATGATATCCTAGTTTTATAATAAAAGGTCCGCATAAAGAGTTCGTGCAGCAATTCTATATTATGCAAATTATGACATCAGCATTTTCGATGTTATTCGCGCGTGCATGTACGAAGTACGAACGGCTGGCAAGCGCGAGTCGCGTGCATGTACGTGCACAATTAGGTTTTCGCACATGGCATGCGCGTGCTCAATTCAAAGACGAGGAGAAAAGGCGTGAGCATTCTTGCAGTGACTGCGTTTGATAATCATATCAAAATCGTGATACAGCGTAATGCGTAATGCGTCGATTGCTTAGCAACATCGCTCTTTATGACTCTTGATGGTTTCGTGATTGGCAGTCGTATGTTCATCTATTTGAATATTAATTTCCTAATTTCTACTAATTTCACAGATGAGTGTAATGCATATTATTAAAAATATAGCCAAGAGTTTTCAATAAGCAGCCAAAAATGACTTAAAATGAGATCGAAATGATTTGAATTATTATTCAATTAATTATTATAATTAGCATATTTGGCATGATTATTTCCAAACTCTTTTCTGGTGCTGTTGATACCACAATATGTTATATTTTTATAATTACAGAAAGAATATCGTGGAATTACAATTGCAAAATACGCGCATCATGTTTATCACCCTCTTTAGTTGAAAATTTATTTAATTAAACACGCAATTAACTTAATCATGCAAAATTACAAATTCTGTTTAACCAAATAATAAACATATTATTAGGTGCAAACAATATTTGACACAGCTCTTCAAGTGAATTATTTCTGCAGCGATCATTGCTCCAACGGTTTTTAATAGCGTCTTGGAGAACCGATGATACGGAGGAAAAGCGGTGTGTGCAATAATTTAACGGGCTGTGCGTAACGATGCAATTAGGTAGCCACGTCTCAAGAACCGTCTGGCCAGTCCGCTCTCACATTTGTATAATCTTTTATCTTGACTCTTCTGACTGACCAGACGTATGGCAGACGCGATTTCTTTCCCCCGTCGAGTAATCGTCGGTAATTATCATGAATGTAACGCAGAAGAATCGGCGTAAAACGGGACTTGAGAATTATTCGCATCGCTTATTCACACATATATCTTTTACTTTGTAATTACAGCAGACTTTAAGCGTTTGTGACAACTTATATAACTTCGTTTACTGAAACGACAAATATTGTATGAACAAAAGAAAACTTTTATTTAACGTTTCTTTTTATAATTGTGTGGTTGTAAAATAGATTGTAATAATTATTAATTAAACTTTTTTGTAAAACTGGAAAAGATATTTTGCAGTAAATGGAAGACATATTTTAATTATAATTTCAATTTTTAATTGAGTTTGCTAATTGATTTATCTAAACAAATTATCTTGCGATCGTCACAGAATTTAATGCTTATATGTTTATACATGTATACTATATTATATTTAGAGGAGAATCCCCTATTATGAGATATGCTCCTAATATGAGATAATGGAGTTTCTGCTAAACTAGTGAGCACTATCTGTTAATTCCACCATAAACTTATTACTCTTGGTGTAAAATGTATTTAGTGAAAAATTCATTGTTCGTTATTGCGTTTAGCCTTTGCAAGAAAAGGTTTGTGAAATTGTGATCATGTCAAAGGAACTTGAGGTACGTCTTTAAACCTTGTTTATTACATAATAAAGAAATGGTTGGCAATAAATTCAGTATGCAATGATAGAGTAGAATCGTAGTAACAGGAAAATACGCGATTTGTTGAATTGCTTAATTGTAGAGGTTAGATTTCATGATCGCGGAACCGCTGGGCGTGTGGCTCGTATAATGAGACATTCAGGGTACTCTTAATATGAGATAATTATTGCTCGAATATGAAGAGTATGTAGTGTAATAAAAAGAAAGAAAATACTACGTTAAGGTTAAAGCAAAGTTAATACGAATTTATATTACGAATTTTTGTGTATTTAATTTTTATAGAATCTGACTATGGAGATTAGAGATACGAGGAAGCGTCGACAGTGGAATCGTGAAGATTTGGCGAAGGCTGTGGCAGCAGTATTTTTATAAAAATATCTAATAAAGTTTTTTACTTGCAATACTGATGTATTTTGCACTTTTAACACCGATTTCTTGAGGTATCTTATATTAGGAGCACACTTTCTCGATCCTGCGTAAAGCTCTTTTTTCAAATTTTTTTAATTTTCAGAAAAAATAATATTTAAGTTAGATTTTTCATTTGACCAACCTAAAGCTTATTAAATTCTCTTCAAGATAACGTGTTACATTTTAAAATTCTGCCTATAGATTTCCTTACATTCGGCAAAATCGATATGGTATCTCACAATCGGGGACTTTCCTCTAATAATATATTGGAGATTAAATTCTTAAAAAAGCGTTTGCATTTTGTCACGCGCGTAATTAGCATTTGTTCAAATTATTAATTTAATAATGCTTTAATAATTTATTTAATAAAACAAGGATTTATCTAATAATATTGCAATTTAATTTGGGAAGGGAAAACACATAAATAATTCTCATCAATCTGTTATAATAAACGAATGTGGATAATAAAATAAAAATTTCAAACATATTTTTGCAATTATGTTTGAAACATTTAAATTAATTTAAAACTATTTGAGAACTACAAAGTGCAGTTCTGTTATTCAGTGTTTTTAGGAAATTTATCAACTTGCCAAAAAATATCTTACATTAAATCATGAATATATATAAAACTTGTAAAAATTATAGCTATTTTTATGAAAAAACCAAAATTTACTGCGGATAGATCGAAGAATCCGTAACAATATCTCGGCAACATCCTGCATGAAGAACGAAGAAAATAAAATTTTTCCAATTTGATCTTCTTTGGAACATAACTCGGCACTATTTCGCTCAATGGCTTATATTTATATTCATTCTTTATATTAAGGCTGCACGATAAGGCAGAATGTATAATACTTAGCACAGCACTCGATGGCGCGGCGGATGAAATGTACGAGCAGTCGCGATGCTGCAGCGAAACGTGCAAGAGAGTGCACTCACCGTTGTCGAGGAAAAGGACTCCCGGCGAGAGGTAATCGCTGATGATCCGTGGTCCGTCCTTACGCAAGGAGGACCGATGCAGCACTGACAGTTCCACCGTCCCTGTCTGATTCATCCTACGACTCCCTCTCCATCCTTCTCCCACTCGGTTGGAGTGAAGAGCAAGAGAGCGACGAAGAGTAGACGAGAAAGGGTTTGTGAACCCAAGAGAGAACGTTGGGGAGGCAGTGTCAGATGAACGCGATGTCCTGCTGGAAATATGATGACCTTCGGGCATCACGCGGGTCATATGGTACCTCCGTCGGGTGATGTCCTTGAAGGAGCTTTAGAAACGTAATAAAGTTTCTTCATGGAAACTGATTTATCGCGATGATAGATTGCACGAGGTTGATGGACTAGTTGGCCACGCTTGATAAATCGAAGCCTTTAAGAGATATTTCGCAGCGTGTATCAGAAGGCGAGATCAATCGGCGTGGAGATGATAGAGGAGCTTGTGTGTACAATAAATCATGTGCGTAAACGTTTTCTGTGTTGCATGTTGCACACGTGACAGATACGTGCTACCTTTATTGCAATTTCTTCTTATCGCGCATATACAGGAAAGTCCCCGATTATGAGATACCATATCGATTTTGCCGAATGTAAGGAAATCTATAGGCAGAATTTTAAAATGTAACACGTTATCTTGAATTCTCTTTATTTAATAAGCTTTAGGTTGGTGAAATGAAAAATCTAATTTAAATATTATTTTTTCTGAAAATTAAAAAAATTTGAAAAAAGAGCTTTACGCAGGATCGAGAAAGTGTGCTCCTAATATAAGATACCTCAAGAAATCGGTATTAAAAGTGCAAAATACATCAGTATTGCAAGTAAAAAACTTTATTAGATAGTTTTATAAAAATACTGCTGCCACAGCCTTCGCCAAATCTTCACGATTCCACTGTCGACGCTTCCTCGTTTCTCTAACCTCCATAGTCAGATTCTATAAAAATTAAATACACAAAAATTCGTAATATAAATTCGTATTAACTTTTCTTTAACCTTAAGGGGGGAGCCTGCTTTATAACGTTGAAAATAAGGTATAATTTTACGAATTTTTTTGGAGAAACTATACAGCGAATCATTATAGAACTTTGATGCATTTATTAGTACATGTTTAAAGATAAAAAAAATTATTTTTTTATTTGAATATATCGCCTGTAGAGGTCGTCCTGGAGGCATCTTAGTGCAGCCGGCATTGTAAATTGGTGAGCATTCTCCTGCCTCCAAATTTCATCCAAACTGAAAAATTGAAATATTTTCTCGTTATTTATGAATTCCCATCGTCGATGAACCTTTAATATTCATAAAAACATTAAGTTGAACAATTACTTTTGCATGAAAAAGTTCAAAAACTTTGCCTAAAAATCGTACTTTTGTGTTCTAAGCTCCACCATTTTGGCACTTTTCAACTTTTTTCTTCTCTCTTTGGTTCATCGACGATGGGAATTCATAAATAACGAGAACATATTTCAACTTTTCAGTCTAGACGAAATTTGGAGGCAGGAGAATGCTCACCAATTTGCAATGCCGGCGACGCGGCTGCACTAAGATTTCTCCAGGACGACCTCTACAAGCGATATATTCAAATAAAAAAATAATTTTTTTATCTTTAAACATGTACTAATAAATACATCAAAGTTCTATAATGATCCGCTGTATAGTTTCTCCAAAAACAATTCGTAAAATATACCTTATTTTCAGCGTTCTAAAGCAGGCTCCCCCCTTAAGTAGTATTTTCTTTCTTTTTATTACACTACATAATCTTCATATTCGAGCAATAATTATCTCATATTAAGAGTACCCTGAATATCTCATTATACGAGCCACACGCCTAGCGGTTCCGCGATCATGAAATCTAACCTCTACAATTAAGCAATTCAACAAATCGCGTATTTTCCCGTTACTACGATTCTACTCTGTCATTGCATACTGAATTTATTGCCAACCATTTCTTTATTATGTAATAAACAAGGTTTAAAGACGTACCTCAAGTTCCTTTGACATGTTCACAATTTCACAAACCTTTTCTTGCAAAGGCTAAACGCAATAACGAACAATGAATTTTTCACTAAATACATTTTACACCAAGAGTAATAAGATCATGGTGGAACTAACAGATGGTGCTCAATAGTTTAGCAGAAACCCCATTATCTCATATTAGGAGCATATCTCATAATAGGGGATTCTCCTCTATATATAAAATAATTATTACATATGATAAAGAGAAGAAGATCTTATATTTTGTTGATAATATGGGGTCCTAATGACAAGAAAAACAGTTGCACAATATTGGGTATCAATATCATTGCACATGTATTTTTATCCTTATATACATATCATATTTTATACCTTTTAAATACATTCGTCTAATGGCACTGAAAATTTTCTACCAATGTAGAATAGCCTGTGACTAAAGAAAGCACGTGATACAGTCAGAAATCAGTCGAGTGTGTTGGAATGTGTAAAGCGCAGCCAATCATACAGCGTACTCATGCGTGCGCGTATGTACCATGTAACCAGCCAATAGTGGCTACTAGGAACAGCAAACCCACTATAAGACGTTTTGTCGAATTGTTGCAACTGAAAGTCACTGTATTTTAAAAGCACACGGTTGGCAGACTTACATTTATTAGGATTTCTTTCTTTATTTCGAGATACAAAGCTCTCTCTCTTTCTCTCTCGTAATTTTTGTGGTGTCGTTGTAGACCCCACCCTTGTATAACGAAGTCATCAATCTTACACTTATTGTGACAATACATCGCTTCCAGAATAAAAACATTCTTTTTTTTCGTCTTCCTTTCAGATGTCACTGATAAATTAAAAAATAATTATTTATTATTGAATGATAAAACATCTTTCTCAAGATAATTCTCAAGATTCTTAATAACACATTATCTCTATGTCAATGCTGAGACGAGACATTATCTTTATGTTTTTACGAGATGTATCTCTGCATGCAATTTATTATTCCGCGGGACTACCCTTCATGACAATTATCCAATGCAACATTTATCAATTTCCAATATAATATTTGCAATTTTCCATTTAAATTAATAAAACCTTTTTATTAATTCCACAGAAAGAGGATTTGATCATGTAGCGAATCAGTTCGACTACATTCATTGTTGTTCCGAGGGTCGTAATCGATTTTGTGCAATCTACAGGCCAACGATGTAGCTCGCACTCCTACATGCAAGTTATTAACGAGTGCGTCTGATCGCTTATGATAATGGCGTTTCAATATTCAGTAGGTGAGTAAGCGGCCGAGTCATCGAGCAGCATCTAATTCTAATTCCGTGTTCGTACACCAACCTTCCCCGTACCTGGGGGCCAATATCGCACGGGAACAATAATATCATTGCTTTCGTCTCCCAATCGTGCGTGTCGCCTAGGCGTGTTAATGAGTCTGGCCGATAAAGTCATTTGCATCGGGTTCATTCGATATCGCGATATTGCGAGGATGATACGAGCCGAGCATATAACGCGCACATCCGCACCGGATCTCCGTACACGACCGGATCCAAGAGATCTGCATGTGTCGTGGCATCTCGATTCTGCTTAAATGGCGACTTCAACTATCGTACGCTTCTGTTGGGGGAAAGGGGGCGAAGTTAATTTGGCGCCCTTTAATTAACAGCTCCACGCTATGCCAGCTTGGAGACTCTCCCGAGGACGCCGCGCGAGTAGTTCCACTATTGCGCCATGTCTGCGCGACTGTTCGCTATGATGCTTCCGCATTATGCAATAATCGGTGGCACTTGGTTTCGCATCTCTACGATGAATAGATTAACAAAGAAGGAAATTGTTAATTCGTCTCTTTCTATCTTGGATCGATATATCTTGCAGATCTCCTGTTGCCTCATTCCGCCTCTGTCCTACGTGATGAATGTTATTAGTTTTATGTTCGAAGTTCGTTTGTTACGCGTCCGCAACATGCATTGTCGCGCTCTTAGACAATTTACATTTGTTGGATATTGTTAATATGATTATCATCATGTAACGCATGTTGCAATAATACAATATGCAGTTTAGGCACACATACACACATAATAGTCGTGTAGGATGTACATTTACATACAATAATAAAATCGAGGAAATAAAAAGAATAATTTAGACAAAAATAAGTTCATTTATACGAACTGCGTGTAACAGCTAGTCATTGCCTGCACTGTTGAAGTTTAAAACAGTCGTTGTGCAGAGAACGAGAAAGAAAAGATCTGTAACTCGTCGAAGAAAACTGCTGGTTTTTCTGTAGGCAGATCACAAATGAATGACGTTTAAGTACATATTAGTTCTAGGACTGTTGGTCTTCCAGTAGTTGCTCTCAGCGGTTAAATTAACAATTCTGCCCAATGAAGTCCAGTTCACTTCTCTCATCAAAGAAAGGAATAAATTTCAACTAATGCAGAATCAAGGGAAATGAACCATCTCATGATTACGACATTTTTGCTTTCGAGACTGCTCGTTTGCTTTTTGTTCAAATACGCTTTGTGTGACTGAACTTTCTCGCAAAGCAAACCGCTCGGATCGAGATGAGGGACAAAGCCACGGCAAAGTTCTCACAAAAAAGGTTTAACTTCTTCGTGAGTGCATGAACAAATGCACGAACTGTCGACGGAGTGTGGAAGCTGGACGAATTTGTTTTAAAGCAAACCTCAAACTCAATTTCATGGACAATGTTATGCGAAATTTTAGTATGACTTATGTGTTAATTATTCTGCAAATCAGTTATGCGTTTGTTTTTGTACAGGAAATGTGAGTTTCATTCGCTGGCGCGAATCACAGCTATTTTCATCAATTCCTCGTTTGTTCCACAAATACTATTGGCTTGGCCAAAAAGTAATTGCGTTTTTTTCCAATAGATGGACATAATGTCTTGAAATGTAACTAACTTCATTCTAAACCGCAAATTCATTATGTAGGTTAACAACTCACAGTTCAAGCTTGTTTTACAAAAAGAAAGTACACGATTTTGTTAACAATTGTTTGCCGTCGATTTCAAATTGGAAAATCAAAAAGAACATTTTCCTCATATTTTGTTTTATTACTTCCGAAAAGGGAAAAACGCTGTGCAAGCTCATCAAAAGTTATCTGATGTATATGGCGAAGATGCTTTAAAACTGCGGCAGTGTCAAAATTCGTTTACTAAATTTCGATCTGCAGATTTTAATGTGAAAGATGCACCACGCTCAGGAAGGCCAATCGAAATTGATGATGACAAAATAAAGGCACTGATCGATTCCAATCGGCGTTTAACGACACGAGAGATTGCTGAGAATCTTAACGTATCGAAATCGAGTGTTGAGAACCATTTAAAACGACTTGGATACATTAGTAAGCTCGATATTTGGGTACCACATGAGCTCAAAGAAATTCATCTCACTAAGCGTATTGACATCTGCGATTCTCTTTTGAAACGTGAGGAAAATGATCGATTTTTGAAACGTATGACAACAGGCGACGAAAAATGGATCGTCTACAACAACGTCAAACGAAAAAGATCGTGGAGCAAGCGTGATGAACCTGCTCAAAGCACTTGAAAAGCAAATATTCATCAAAGAAAGATTATGCTGTCAGTCTGGTGGGACTTTAAAGGTATTGTGTATTTCGAGCTGCTTGCAAGGAATCAAACCATTAATTCAGACGTATACTGTCGTCAACTGGATTGCCATGAAACAGAAACGTCGAGAATTGGTGAATCGCAAAGGTGTTGTGTTTCACCATGATAACGCTAGACCACGTACAAGTTTGGTCACTCGTGAAAAATTGTTGCAGCTTAGATGGGATGTGTTACCACATCCACCATATTCGCCAAACCTGGCACCATCAGATTACCATTCGTTTCGTTCTTTGCAAAACGCCTTGAATGGTAAAACCTTGACTGCTGATGAGGATATCAAATCGTTATTGGAATTGTTTTTTGCTGAAAAAGATAAGAACTTTTTTGAGCGCGGAATCATGAAGTTGCCTGAAAAATGGCAAAAGATAATCAAACAAAATGGACAATATATTGTTTAATAAAGTTTTTGTTTCTCATGAAAAATTCGCCTTTTATTTATATAAAAAAAAACGCAATTACTTTTTGGCCAACCCAATATATTGATGTCTTTTGTGGGTGGCAAGAAACGCGTGACTCATTTCTTTTTGTACAACGGGTATTACATAAATGTTACATCATCGTTCCTTCGAGTATGAGATTGATCTTTTTGTGTCCCGATTGGTGCGATGTATTGATGAAAATGGTGCTATTGTGATAACATAAGAAATATAAAAATAAATATTTGTTGCAAGTACAAGAGGAGGGAGAGAGATAGAAATGTGCAACATAATATAATAAAGAAAAATGTTTATTTTTTATCAAATCTATTTTTTTAATTCTATTAGCATTTCAGTTAATTTTCTATGCACATATATCCTGCTTTGTTTTTAAATTTAAAACTCTTTTTACAGAGAAAGGGTCTCACTAAAAGATGTATGTTATTAATTAACTGATAGTTTAGTATTAATTTCTTGATTTATTTAATTTATAACAATTGATGAGCGAGAGATTAAGTAACGCAAATAATTTTCGACTAACGAAAATACATAAATTTCGTCGAGGATCTTTCAGTTGCGGCATCCGAATTGATTCGATATCTCCGAATTACCCATTCGGTGTGCCAATAATGGCTCGGGAATGGCCCAGTTTCGGCAATTTCGACTGCCGGCCCAAGCGGAGTCGATCGACAAAGGTTCCAGGATTCCGTGCCTCGACTTCGTTTGGCCGAGATCGAATAACGGGCGACGTGACTGCCAAGATTGCTTCCTCGCGAGATGAAAACTGGAGAAATAGGGATAAGCGCGTGTCGCTCGTGCGAATAAAATCGCAAAGGCGTAAAGGAATTCAAATCGCTTTTGTCGCCGATATCATACAGCACGAAATGCCTAACGCGAAGCGATTCTCGTACGTGCCAGTTTCAAGAGTGCAGAACGTGACGCGATGGAGAGCATCTCTATTCCGAAATGTTTATCTCTGAAATAATATGGTTAACATTCGTTGGCAGATATGTGTAAATCTATGTAATTTCCATTTTTTTATTTTGGCTTAAATTATTATTTAAATAATATTGGAGATATTTCTGTAAATTATTTGATCTTCATTCCACACTTCTCATTGACAGTTTTATAAAAATGTCAGTTTAATTCCTCTTTATAATGCTGTATTGTATGTACTACAATGATTTGTACAAAAAATGTTATTTATTTTATATACAGGGTGTCCCGGGTTTTAACCGACAAACTGCGGGAGCATATTCTACTAGTGGAAATAAGAAAAAAATTCTTATATCGAGTTTGCTTAGAAATGCTTTATTACAAAGTTATAAACCAATATTGAAAAGAAATATGAGATAAGTAACAACGGATTTTTTCACAAAAATAAAAATTATCTACGCAATGATTTAGTGACGCATTTCAAAATGTTGTCCTTGCGCATCGATACAAGCTAGACATTGACGTAGTACAGAATTTGTTACGGTACGACATTCCTGAAAATTTGGTTGCATCTCAGTGACTGAATTAGTAATTCGTTGCTTTAAATCTATCTGGTACTCTCCTGTTAGGAAATCTACGTTGATACTCTCGTACGGCAGCTCGTGCATTTCCGTCACAGAATCCGTACACGAAATGAATATCGGTGTATTCCTCATTTGAAAACACTTTTGGCATTCTGATAGTAATTGCTAGTTGACACGACGATTGAAATCTAACAGCTACTGTTGCGAAAGTAACAATCATACTGAATCGTTTCAACATAGTGAACACGAATACACGTGAATACACGTAACATAAACATCTTCGACCTTGCAAATTCTACACTATGTTCCGTTGTCACTTATTTCATATTTCTTGTCAATATTGGTTTATAATATTCATATTAATTAATCATTATGTATATATATACAGGGTGTCCCGGGTTTTAACCGACAAACTGCGGGAGCATATTCTACTAGTAGAAATAAGAAAAAATTCTTATATCGAGTTTACTTAGAAATGCTTTATTACAAAGTTATAAACCAATATTGAAAAGAAATATGAGATAAGTAACAACGGATTTTTTCACAAAAATAAAAATTATCTACGCAATGATTTAGTGACGCATTTCAAAATGTTGTCCTTGCGCATCGATACAAGCTAGACATCGACGTAGTACAGAATTTGTTACGGTACGACATTCCTGAAAATTTGGTTGCATCTCAGTGACTGAATTAGTAATTCGTTGCTTTAAATCTATCTGGTACTCTCCTGTTAGGAAATCTGCGTTGATACTCTCGTACGGCAGCTCGTGCATTTCCGTCACAGAATCCGTACACGAAATGAATATCGGTGTATTCCTCATTTGAAAACACTTTTGGCATTCTGATAGTAATTGCTAGTTGACACGACGATTGAAATCTAACAGCTACTGTTGTGCAAGTAACAATCATACTGAATCGTTTCAACATAGTGAACACGAATACACGTGAATACACGTAACATAAACATCTTCGACCTTGCAAATTCTACACTGTTCCGTTGTCACTTATCTCATATTTCTTGTCAATATTGGTTTATAATATTCATATTAATTAATCATTATGTATATATATACAGGGTGTCCCGGGTTTTAACCGACAAACTGCGGGAGCATATTCTACTAGTAGAAATAAGAAAAAATTCTTATATCGAGTTTGCTTAGAAATGCTTTATTACAAAGTTATAAACCAATATTGAAAAGAAATATGAGATAAGTAACAACGGATTTTTTCACAAAAATAAAATTATCTAGGCAATGATTTAGTGACGCATTTCAAAATGTTGTCCTTGCGCATCGATACAAGCTAGACATCGACGTAGTACAGAATTTGTTACGGTACGACATTCCTGAAAATTTGGTTGCATCTCAGTGACTGAATTAGTAATTCGTTGCTTTAAATCTATCTGGTACTCTCCTGTTAGGAAATCTGCGTTGATACTCTCGTACGGCAGCTCGTGCATTTCCGTCACAGAATCCGTACACGAAATGAATATCGGTGTATTCCTCATTTGAAAACACTTTTGGCATTCTGATAGTAATTGCTAGTTGACACGACGATTGAAATCTAACAGCTACTGTTGTGCAAGTAACAATCATACTGAATCGTTTCAACATAGTGAACACGAATACACGTGAATACACGTAACATAAACATCTTCGACCTTGCAAATTCTACACTGTTCCGTTGTCACTTATCTCATATTTCTTGTCAATATTGGTTTATAATATTCATATTAATTAATCATTATGTATATATATACAGGGTGTCCCGGGTTTTAACCGACAAACTGCGGGAGCATATTCTACTAGTGGAAATAAGAAAAAATTCTTATATCGAGTTTGCTTAGAAATGCTTTATTACAAAGTTATAAACCAATATTGAAAAGAAATATGAGATAAGTAACAACGGATTTTTTCACAAAAATATAAATTATCTACGCAATGATTTAGTGACGCATTTCAAAATGTTGTCCTTGCACATCGATACAAGCTAGACATCGACGTAGTACAGAATTTGTTACGGTACGACATTCCTGAAAATTTGGTTGCATCTCAGTGACTGAATTAGTAATTCGTTGCTTTAAATCTATCTGGTACTCTCCTGTTAGGAAATCTGCGTTGATACTCTCGTACGGCAGCTCGTGCATTTCCGTCACAGAATCCGTACACGAAATGAATATCGGTGTATTCCTCATTTGAAAACACTTTTGGCATTCTGATAGTAATTGCTAGTTGACACGACGATTGAAATCTAACAGCTACTGTTGTGCAAGTAACAATCATACTGAATCGTTTCAACATAGTGAACATGAATACATGTGAATACACGTAACATAAACATCTTCGACCTTGCAAATTCTACACTATGTTCCGTTGTTACTTATCTCATATTTCTTTTCAATATTGGTTTATAACTTTGTAATGAAGCATTTCTAAGGAAACTCGATATAAGAATTTTTTCTTACTTCCACTAGTAGAATATGCTCCCGCAGTTTGTCGGTTAAAACCCGGGACACCCTGTATATAAACCAGTATAATTTTATACATGTAAGATACTTCTTGCGGTTGTTCACGGTTCTTCATGATGAGTTCAGATGGCAGTAGCTGGCGATGTCTGATCGTATACGTTCCTATGCTACTTTGTGATTAATATAATATCTTCTACTCTTCTCTGTGATAAACGTTGCAAAGAAATAGTCATTAACAATAAAATGGTACCTTTTATTATTTTTATTACAACTGGTGCACAAATGTATCAGTTTATACATTTGTACATGTAACTAATATTGAACTAACTGAAGATGCAAATGACATATTCATTTTAGAAATTGAGGTCAGCACGCGAGAATGGAGGCAGCATAACGGATTGCTCTTTTATCAGATTCTAGATTCAGATTTCTGTCGTCACGACGACATCGTACGTGATCATCGAAACAGGTCGGGAATTACGGTTTCCATTACCACGCGGCTCAGCGACAGATAAAAATGAACAGGTCCTGTCGCAGAGATGTAAACGTAAATTAACCAATTATACGGCCGTGATCGATTGCATTCTGAAGATTCAGGAAAAATGGTTTTAAGCACGTTTCTCATTTTTTTTCCCCCTAATAATTACTAGCTTTCGATGAAGAAAACTTGCATTTTATGTTCATTATAAATTCGATAATAAGATTGACTTTTAAGTTGTTTATCCCATTAAAAAAATTTTTTGAATTGACCTTTTTTCTATAATGTATATGTAACAAGAATCTTGCAGGATTTATGTATCTTGAATAAATTGCACATTAAAATGATATTAAATATGAAAGAAAATTTATCGTAAACTTTGTAACGAAATTTTTATAAGTACTGGAGCAAGAAATATAAGCTAATATAATTAATTATAAGTATAATTGAGTAATGTTTACTGCAACGTCGTGAACCCTAATAAATAATAGTATGGCATTATAATTAAATTTTCTCTAGCAGTATTTTTTTCAATAGTAACATTAGTTATTAATAATATAATATTAGAACTAAAATTGCTTAATTATCATTTATTATTTATTTTAAAACATGCGGAATATTAATCAGATCGAGTATTAATCACATACATAATGAGATTTCTAGAATCCTTTTTTATTTAATAATATATTATAACATATTAAAAGTATTTCCAATTTCTGAATGCGAAGTATTAATTTAAGATTTAGAAGTATTAAAAATATTAATTAATTTTCTTGTCATAGGCATACTTAATTTTAATCTCTAATTTTACTTATCACCATACATTTTATGATAGCACATTAGATATATTCGGTAATGTAGTTATCTTAATTAAAATTTGTTGCGCAGATTGAGATGCCTGACGTACAAGTTTTGTGCTACGCGCGGAATTCGGAAACTTTTCGCGGGAAAGTGGTGCGCGTCTATTTCGGTTTCCTCTGTAAATTCTATCTCTCTCTGTGCTATTCCCTCTTTTCTCGACAGTCACTTTGCTCCTCTGTTGCTATTTCTCCATCTCCCCCGTCCCGCTAGTTTTCGCTCTTTCAACCATGATTCTTTTCTTCCTCATTTCAATTTGCACTGCCTTTTAGCAATTCTACCACTTTTCTGCCATCTCCCGTTTATGCCATTGTGAGAGTTCGAGTTCGAAGAGGATCGAGGCTGACCGTTTTAATTTTGTTCGTTCTAAGAGAGAAGGAGAGAAATAATTAATGCGAATAAGGTAGGATCTTTTCCCAAGATAATCTTTCTAATTATCCGGCAGCCTTTCCGAGTCTACATTTATCGCAACCCGCTTTTCGGTAGATGCTTATCGTTTCTCGATCTCCCTAGTGTTCGCCCTTCTCGTCTTACACGTAGAAAATAGTGAAGCTATAACGGGTGAGACCGTTAATCTTACAAACGTTGATGGAACTCGTTGATGGAACTGAAAGATCGATACATCCTTAGATTATCAATTTCCGCTTTATTTATTTAAGATGATCTGTTCTCTGCTTTAAATAGCATCAAATGGATATTTAAACGGAAAGTAAAACTGAGATTGTATTAGTCAGCTATAATAGATTGCGCATATCCCTATGTGAATTGAATACAAGGTATTCCTTGATAATTGTTATTTGTTAGTTGAGAGCTTTATATTGTTAATTACGATTGATCGTAAATTCCATTTTAAGTCAAAAGAAGATCATGAATAGTGTTCTGCTGCAGGAAATTACCTCGAAATACATGAACAGTCTTTGTGCTATTGTAATATCGTTCGAATGGCTTGTAACTAGACGAGTACATTACATTGCTTACATTGGTAGATTGCATTCTGGCCAAGGACGGAGGAATGTATTAAAGGTAGAGGGATGTGATAAGGAAATGAGCAGGATTCATCGCCGCTGCGGTGAATCTAGTTAATTCGATACTCAGGTGTGCATGCCTTCTACGTTTTTTCGTTGCAAATATTTGCGAAACGCAAACTGCGCAAAACGGGTTTTCCGGAAGAGAAAATTGCACTTGTTTGGTAACTAGCATGCTGTGGAAGCCTTTGTGTGCACGCGTCGTAATTTGACTCCATCACGATTACATTCTTGCGCCTATGTAACGCATTGTTTCCCGAAAATTACCAATTACAGACACCAAGTGGAAGATTACAGCCACTGGCCTGCGCAGAAATCACTCGTTCGAAAGACTCGACGTCGCTATTTTGCAATTAATTAAAATTTTCTACCTGTCAAACGTGCCGCATACGTCTAACAAAAACCGAGACAATAATATATAAAATAAATTTAAATTTACAGTAGAAATAAATATAAAACTCTTGATGAATCAAGAGTTCCCCTCGATTTATTATTACAAGAATTACGACAAGAGAATATTACTTTGAATTGTCAGGAAATAATAAATTCAGATAATATATTGCATATTATGTAGAAATAATAAATTTAGACAATATATTGCAATTGTGTATATGACATCTTTACTTCGCATGTTGATAATTTAAAGATAAAACTATCGCATATTGCATATAAATCACGAATAATCTGATGTTGTAAGCAAATCGCGCAGTAACGCTGTAACATTGTCGTTACATTATCTAAACTTGCCTTTATCGGCTCCAAACGGACTTTTTGGAGCGTCATTGCGATACCGGTGACAACGTTTATAGCAAACCGACCGTTTATCGCGCATATCTGCTCACCGCTTCGGTGCACCCAAATACGTTCAAATTACAGACAGCGGGTCGGGGTTCTTCTCGAGCTTTCAGCCGAGAAAATTACAGCCTACGAAACATCGTGCAGCTTTTTGTATCCGCGTTGCGATATTTCGTTTCATCGCGTCCGCTCTTCAGCATGAGCTCTCGCCACCCTTGTTCGTGGCGTGTTTGCACCCGGGCTCGAATACCTACAACAGAATTATTCGCGGAAAATGCGTGGCTTATTTAATATCAATCATGAAAAGCGAGCTGGACTGCAACATTAGTTCTGCGCCAGCTCAATGTTGCAAATTACGTCATCTTTCTCACGAGAGTTTTATTAAAAGTGTTGGAGCTAATTTGTTACACGAGATGTTCTCTCCTGCCTCTCTATAAGAAATTGTATAGAATATGACACTTCTCTGTGGATTTGCTCCGTACTATGTCACTTGCGTTCGATATGGATTATGTATTATTGTCTCTTAGAAGGCAGAATGCGGAAATGCGTTGATGGGACCACGAATTTGAACGCGACTCCACCCACGCCCACTCGAAATAGTTTGATCTATTCAGAACGGTCCAAAGGAGACTCAAATAGGGCGGGCCAGTTCTCTATTCAGAAGTCAGAACTATTGGAAAACTGCTCAAACCTAATTGAGAGTATTCGGTTTGGTCTCCGATCGACAAATCGGCAGTTCGCGTTTGCAAACGCGCAGCACCGTGCATACCTGCCATCGATTAATCGAGTTATTAACTTCACCCGAGGGAAGAAATGACGATGCATTGCGCAAAGATTCCGAAGCTCTCCCTGTACACGGTGTACATAGCCATTGAATTTAGCTAAAGAATTAATAGCGTTTCAACTATTACTTCTTTAATCGATTCGGAATCGATCGTTTCTGAAGAGTCACTCACAGATTTGAAATAATTAATGATTCGAAATAAAAGCTTGACTTTGTTAATTAAAAAGCGATGTTTTAAAATAACATAAATCAATTTTAATAGAACTTTGAACTCTTTCTTAATACATTCGCTACCGCCGTGTGAGTAGGAAACCATAAACTATCTAAAATGTTTTAAAATTTTGATATTGATAAGATAACTTTTATTTATATTTATGGAAGTAAAATGAGACAAAATATCGCTGTCATACATGCATGGATTTTTACAAGAAATCAGTGTGTGACATCACACTATCACACGAGTGACATGTGGTAGCAAATGTGTTAAAAATAAAAGGTATGCAACAAGATAGAATAAAAGATATTTAAATTAAAACAAGAATATTTAGGGTAGATAAAAATAGTAGGAAATTTAATAATTTAATTAAAAACGGAATTATACAGACACACATCTAAAGTAATAAAATAGTCAGATATATGCCGAAACGCGTATATTCAGGCATAGAATCATTTTCACTCAATAATTAAAACAAGATTGTCTTCATTTAATTTAAAATATTATATTCATCGTCAATCTTTGCGAGAGTAATATTAATTATGATTTTATAAATATACATATCAAGAACTGATTAAACGGTGATATATTCGCGAAAATTCAAATATCTTAAATCAGTCTTTTACAATGCAGATAATAGAACTATATAGAAAGGTATATATAACCATGAGAAAGATATTGAAATAATATATCATCTCAGAAGAGCATATTTTATACTATGAATTATACAACCACGTTCTTAGAATTACCCAACAACTTTATACAAGCTTTGGATCTATCTAAAATTTACTTCTCTGCTAAAAAGTTTTAGACTATCGAAAATAGCAGCTTCAAATATATTAATTTTCATCAATTTTTATCCGGTGTTGCTTGTGAAATGTATTTCAATATTCTCAAATCCAGGCATTGACAATATAAACATTGACAGGACGAAGAGACGAAAGGTTATAGATCTGGTTACATTCATTTCAAAGCATGGCAGCTCGATATGTACAGATATATACTTTTATCTTACTAAACTACGGTAAAGCGTTTAATAGATCAAAAGTTACATGCGAATTTCTGGGGCGCTATCGTGACTCCAACCATCCGCGTTACGTATGCACGTGAATATCGTATTTAGTATTTAGTTTATCAACTTTACGTTGCACAATTCATTAGAATCTTCTTTATTTCTACTGCTACTCTATTCTTCATTTTAACATTCATCGCGTCGCGAATAATTTATTTCGCTGACAAGCAATCCATATGACACTTCAACAGCAGCTATTTGCGCGTCTTATTATCCTGACATTTATCTGCTCGTATCTCGAGCGAATTAATTTTCAGCTGCACAGAGGCAAAGCACATTACTCCGACTATCGTGTTCGCATTCGGTACGGTTATCTTTAATGAGAAACGCGAGAGAAATCATAGGATAAAGGAGCTGCTTTCCCGTCGCAGTTCTCTCCGAACTCGATTTAGTGCGTTTCGAGATAATGCTCGGGTTTCCAATAAACAAGAATAATAACGGTGCTGAAGCGAGAAACCAATACTGACAGTGGAGTGGACGACGAACTTCAGCGAAGGTATAGAGCGGATGGGTTATACGACGACTCCACTTAACTTTTTACTTTTCAGCCACGGCGGTGCCGCGGGCGAAAAGCGGAAATGGGAAATTCGTGCCGAAAACGAAACCGATGCCTGAGGAAGCTACAGTCAATCTAGAAAGCTCTTGCAGCTTCCTGCGGAAGATGCATATTATTAGGAGTGTAATTTAGTTTTGAGGGTTTTGCAACAGATGGCTGTAGTGTCAGTTTGTTCCAATAGCTGTTTCCGATAACTGTTCTTTCTTACAGTCTTGACATTATCCATAACATTTAGTAGCATTGTAGCAATAGATGCAATAACAGTCGTGTTTGTATCATCGTAAAAATGGAGCTTCCGAAAGAGCATTTTCGACATGCGTTGCTTTTGTTTTTTAATCAAAAGAAAACTGCCGCTGACGGTTATAGAATTCTTGTGGAAACTTATGGTGATTCTGCCCCATCAATTAAGACGTGTGAATACTGGTTTAGACGCTTTAAGAGTGGTGATACTGATGTGAAGGACAAAGAACGCTCGGGACAACCAAGAAAGCTTGAAAATGCAGATTTCAAAGCATTATTGCACGAAAATCCAACACGATCCACTTCAGAACTTGCCAGAGCATTAAATGTTGATCGTACAACAGTTACCAAACATTTACATGAAATGGGAAAAATTCGGAAAGAAGGGAAATGGGTTCGACATGAATTATCGGAAAGTGCCATTGCGAACCATTTCGTTGATCGCCAGGCAAAAAAAGAAGAGTCTTTTGTCTCGGATTGTTACTGGGGATGAAAATGGATCTATTTTGATAATCCGAAACGCAGAAAATCATGGGTGGATCCAGGCGAACCATCAACATCCACTCCGAGACGCGATATTCACGGTTCAAAAGTAATGCTCTGTATTTGGTGGGATAGTGTACTATGAGCTGTTAAATCCGCATGAGACTGTCACGGCTGATCGTTATCGACACCAATTGTACAAGTTGAAGCAAGCATTGGACCAAGAACGACCACCAATTGCGAGTAAACGACGGAAAGTGATTCTTCGTGACAACGCTCGACCTCACGTTGCGTTATCAGTGAAAGAAACACCATTAGAGCTCGAATGGGAAGTCTTACCGCACCCCGTGTACTCTCCGGACATTGCTCCATGCGATTATTATTTGTTCCGGTGGATGCAACACGCTTTAGAGGATACACACTTTGATAATTTGGAAGAAGTGCGAAAATTCGTCGACGAATGGATCAACTGAAAAGAAGAGTGATTTTATCGTGGTGGAATCGATCTCTTGCCAGAAAGATGGGAAAAAGTAATAGAAAACGAAGGAAAATATTTGGATTAAGGTATTCATTCATTATCATATTTAAATACATGCGTTTTTGAGCAAAAAAACCCTCAAAACTAAATCACACCCCTAATATCATCGTAAAAATGCAACTTCCGAAAGAGCATTTTCGCCATGCGTTGCTTTTGTTTTTTAATCAAAAGAAAACTGCGGCTGATGGTTATAGAATTCTTGTGGAGACTTATGGTGATTCTGCCCCATCAATTAAGACGTGTGAATACTGGTTTAGACGCTTTAAGAGTGGTGATACTGATGTGAAGGACAAAGAACGCTCGGGACAACCAAGAAAGCTTGAAAATGCAGATTTGCAAGCATTATTGCACGAAAATCCAACACGATCCACTTCAGAACTTGCCAGAGCATTAAATGTTGATCGTACAACAGTTACGAAACATTTACATGAAATGGGAAAAATTCAGAAAGAAGGGAAATTGGTTCGACATGAATTATCGGAAAGTGCCATTGCGAACCATTTCGTTGATCGCCAGGCAAAAAAAGAAGAGTCTTTTGTCTCGGATTGTTACTGGGGATGAAAAGTGGATCTATTTTGATAATCCGAAACGCAGAAAATCATGGGTGGATCCAGGCGAACCATCAACATCCACTCCGAGACGCAATATTGACGGTTCAAAAGTAATGCTCTGTATTTGGTGGGATAGTGTACTATGAGCTGTTAAATCCGCATGAGACTGTCACGGCTGATCGTTATCGACACCAATTGCACAAGTTGAAGCAAGCATTGGACCAAAAAAGACCACCAATTGCGAGTAAACGACGGAAAGTGATTCTTCTTTATGACAAGGCTCGACCTCACGTTGCGTTATCAGTGAAAGAAACACTATTAGAGCTCGAATGGGAAGTCTTACTGCACCCCGCGTACTCTCCGGACATTGCTCCATGCGATTATTATTTGTTCCGGTGGATGCAACACGCTTTAGAGGATACACACTTTGATAATTTGGAAGAAGTGCGAAAATTCGTCGACGAATGGATCAACTGAAAAGAAGAGTGATTTTATCGTGGTGGAATCCATCTCTTGCCAGAAAGATGGGAAACAGTTATAGAAAACGAAGGAAAATATTTGGATTAAGGTATTCATTCATTATCATATTTAAATACATGCGTTTTTGAGCAAAAAAAACCCTCAAAACTAAATCACACCCCTAATATTATTATACATACGTTCTCACATTGTATATCGGTGCATGAAATGCACTTAGGGTGCAGTCGAGTCCTTTGTAATACTTAATTCTTTTACACTACTACAGTTGTATCTTTTTAGTAATTAATGTACACTATGCGCGCCATATATTTTTAAAAATTATTTGATAAATTATAGATAATTAATGTTATTATTAAAAATATATTACTAATGTGTGCACGTTAAATCATGATTATTTTTGTAGTTGCAATTCAAATTCAACATGTTTCTGTAAAAATTGCTTTACAATATTTCTCGAAAGCAATTCTGTGAGTTTGAGATTAAATCTTTGCGATGCCTTTGCAAATTTAAAAAAAATTTTTCACACAATAACCGTCTCTTTTACAATTATGCTTAATTTAGTTTCTAAATAGATTTACTTAACTGTTTCAGTGTGATTTACAAACTACGTTACTGAATACTATTGTTACTGAACTTCGCAAGCGTTAAAATTAAGCACTCATCAGTGTATGATGAAATCCCTTAGTCCATCGTGATCCGTCATAATCCACCAACCAAATCGACTGCCTGAAATCTCTCGCATTAGGAATCACGTGTAGCTTCGATACGTTGCACTTCCCTCGTGTTGATAGCATTTCCCTACTAATCGTGTTTCCTTTTTCATGTGTATTCCTCATCAATTACTATACGTACACTGTACATGCTTTATATAGACATATACTTACACTCGCGTTACGATATTCTTTTCTTATCAAATTTTTTTAGTGTTAATAATAAAGCGTTCTTTAATATTAACGGCAAGCGGAATTTACGAATTCGTTTAACGATTATTTCTAACGAAACAATAAATCTCGGCATTGCATTTTCCTCCATTTCACATTTTGCTTTGCCACATATTGTTACACTGCTCTTTACCTTTCACGCAACACGCGAAAAAATGAGAAACCATAAACCATGTACATGTGCAGCACTGACAACACATTGACAGTGCATTGACAAAAAAGTTGACTACGGTCGATCGATTTCCTGAAACAATTAAAAAATTGAAAGGCTTTGTTCGCCGAACGGTTTTCAGCGCACTGCATAACGTCGCGTCTCGCTACGAGGAGCGCCGAAAAAAAATCCCGTTTGGGAATAACATTTTTATTCGGCGAAGTGCGACGCAGAGGGTTCGGAGTGAGATCGACGCGGAACAATTCGAGCGAAAAAAGTCGCGTTTCGATTTAAACCGGGCGCAAGCAAGACTCGGTGAAAAAAGGACCGCGTGAACTAGAGCACCCTGTATCCGCGTGGGCAGGTAGGTAAATGGACACGAGGCTGTCGACGGTGATATCACACGAGGGATATTGCGGATTATACAGGTGCACGTGCGATACTCACGGTTTCCGGCTGCTCGCCCCCAAAGTAATGTACACACACTCAACACACACGGGGATGCGCGCGTGAGCGTACTGCAGCGCGATATTACGTCGCTTTTCGATACTGCGAGAGGGTTCCTTTTCAATGTGCACATACTACGCTTCACGTTCGTGTGAACTATCTCGTTGCGATTATTTCACCTCTCGCCTTGAAGGGAAACGATATTCCGTGATATATTAGTACCCGGACGTTTATTTTCCAGCGCCGCTGGGAATTATGTATTGTGCACGATATGCGAAGGCGAAAAAGCAAAGACGTAATTCCGAGATTTTAGTTTTCGATTCCACACCTCCTCTCCCCTCCTACCGTTCTTCTAGGATGTCGCGTCAATCATGTGAAGTAGGAAATTGGAGGAATGATTTATGAGGGCTCAAGTACTGTTATTTGATAAGGCATCTCTCTCTTGCATTATTTAAATTGCGGCCGTCGAGCACGTCGGTTGTGACCACTTACACGCGGCTTTTAGCGAGGCCTTTAATCTCGCGTGTCCGTTTTGTAGGATTGTTAACAACAATGCAGGAGATATCCATTATCTCAGCGATATCGCGGTCGCTTCATTGCGAGTGCTGCGCGAAAACAGGATGAATCGATGATTGCGCTGCAGGCTCCAAGACGCTCCGAGTTTCTTGTAAAGACAACAATGTATTAGGAGTGTGATTTAGTTTTGAGGGTTTTGCAACAGATGGCTGTAGTGTCAGTTTGTTCCAATAGCTGTTTCCGATAACTGTTCTTTCTTACAGTCTTGACATTATCCATGACATTTAGTAGCATTATAGCAATAGATGCGATAACAGTCCTGTTTGTATCATCTTAAAATGCAACTTCCGAAAGAGCATTTTCGACATGCGTTGCTTTTGTTTTTTAATCAAAAGAAAACTGCGGCTGACGGTTATAGAATTCTTGTGGAAACTTATGGTGATTCTGCCCCATCAATTAAGACGTGTGAATACTGGTTTAGACGCTTTAAGAGTGGTGATACTGATGTGAAGGACAAAGAACGCTCGGGACAACCAAGAAAGCTTGAAAATGCAGATTTGCAAGCATTATTGCACGAAAATCCAACACGATCCACTTCAGAACTTGCCAGAGCATTAAATGTTGATCGTACAACAGTTACGAAACATTTACATGAAATGGGAAAAATTCGGAAAGAAGGGAAATGGGTTCGACATGAATTATCGGAAAGTGCCATTGCGAACCATTTCGTTGATCGCCAGGCAAAAAAAGAAGAGTCTTTTGTCTCGGATTGTTACTGGGGATGAAAAGTGGATCTATTTTGATAATCCGAAACGCAGAAAATCATGGGTGGATCCAGGCGAACCATCAACATCCACTCCGAGACGCAATATTGACGGTTCAAAAGTAATGCTCTGTATTTGGTGGGATAGTGTACTATGAGCTGTTAAATCCGCATGAGACTGTCACGGCTGATCGTTATCGACACCAATTGCACAAGTTGAAGCAAGCATTGGACCAAAAAAGACCACCAATTGCGAGTAAACGACGGAAAGTGATTCTTCTTCATGACAAGGCTCGACCTCACGTTGCGTTATCAGTGAAAGAAACACTATTAGAGCTCGAATGGGAAGTCTTACCACACCCCGCGTATTCTCCGGACATTGCTCCATGCGATTATTATTTGTTCCGGTGGATGCAACACTCTTTAGAGGATACACACTTTGATAATTTGGAAGAAGTGCGAAGATTCGTCGACGAATGGATCAACTGAAAAGAAGAGTGATTTTATCGTGGTGGAATCCATCTCTTGCCAGAAAGATGGGAAAAAGTAATAGAAAACGAAGGAAAATATTTGGATTAAGGTATTCAGTCATTATCATATTTAAATACATGCGTTTTTGAGCAAAAAAAACCCTCAAAACTAAATCACACCCCTAATATCATCGTAAAAATGGAGCTTCCGAAAGAGCATTTTCGACATGCGTTGCTTTTGTTTTTTAATCAAAAGAAAACTGCGGCTGACGGTTATAGAATTCTTGTGGAAACTTATGGTGATTCTGCCCCATCGATTAAGACGTGTGAATACTGGTTTAGACGCTTTAAGAGTGGTGATACTGATGTGAAGGACAAAGAACGCTCGGGACAACCAAGAAAGCTTGAAAATGCAGATTTCCAAGCATTATTGCACGAAAATCTAACACGATCCACTTCAGAACTTGCCAGAGCATTAAATGTTGATCGTACAACAGTTACGAAACATTTACATGAAATGGGAAAAATTCAGAAAGAAGGGAAATGGGTTCGACATGAATTATCGGAAAGTGCCATTGCGAACCATTTCGTTGATCGCCAGGCAAAAAAAGAAGAGTCTTTTGTCTCGGATTGTTACTGGGGATGAAAAGTGGATCTATTTTGATAATCCGAAACGCAGAAAATCATGGGTGGATCCAGGCGAACCATCAACATCCACTCCGAGACGCAATATTGACGGTTCAAAAGTAATGCTCTGTATTTGGTGGGATAGTGTACTATGAGCTGTTAAATCCGCATGAGACTGTCACGGCTGATCGTTATCGACACCAATTGTACAAGTTGAAGCGACCATTCGACCACAAAACGACCACCAATTGCGAGTAACGACGGAAAGTGATTCTTCTTCGTGACAAGGCTCGACCTCACGTTACGTTATCAGTGAAAGAAACACTATTAGAGCTCGAATGGGACGTCTTACCACACCCCGCGTATTCTCCGGACACTGCTCCATGCGATTATTATTTGTTCCGGTGGATGCAACACTCTTTAGAGGATACACACTTTGATAATTTGGAAGAAGTGCGAAGATTCGTCGACGAATGGATCAACTGAAAAGAAGAGTGATTTTATCGTGGTGGAATCCATCTCTTGCCAGAAAGATGGGAAAAAGTAATAGAAAACGAAGGAAAATATTTGGATTAAGGTATTCATTCATTATCATATTTAAATACATGCGTTTTTGAGCAAAAAAAACCCTCAAAACTAAATCACACCCCTAATATCATCGTAAAAATGGAGCTTCCGAAAGAGCATTTTCGACATGCGTTGCTTTTGTTTTTTAATCAAAAGAAAACTGCGGCTGACGGTTATAGAATTCTTGTGGAAACTTATGGTGATTCTGCCCCATCGATTAAGACGTGTGAATACTGGTTTAGACGCTTTAAGAGTGGTGATACTGATGTGAAGGACAAAGAACGCTCGGGACAACCAAGAAAGCTTGAAAATGCAGATTTCCAAGCATTATTGCACGAAAATCTAACACGATCCACTTCAGAACTTGCCAGAGCATTAAATGTTGATCGTACAACAGTTACGAAACATTTACATGAAATGGGAAAAATTCAGAAAGAAGGGAAATGGGTTCGACATGAATTATCGGAATGTGCCATTGCGAACCATTTCGTTGATCGCCAGGCAAAAAAAGAAGAGTCTTTTGTCTCGGATTGTTACTGGGGATGAAAAGTGGATCTATTTTGATAATCCGAAACGCAGAAAATCATGGGTGGATCCAGGCGAACCATCAACATCCACTCCGAGACGCAATATTGACGGTTCAAAAGTAATGCTCTGTATTTGGTGGGATAGTGTACTATGAGCTGTTAAATCCGCATGAGACTGTCACGGCTGATCGTTATCGACACCAATTGTACAAGTTGAAGCGACCATTCGACCAAAAACGACCACCAATTGCGAGTAACGACGGAAAGTGATTCTTCTTCGTGACAAGGCTCGACCTCACGTTACGTTATCAGTGAAAGAAACACTATTAGAGCTCGAATGGGACGTCTTACCACACCCCGCGTATTCTCCGGACACTGCTCCATGCGATTATTATTTGTTCCGGTGGATGCAACACTCTTTAGAGGATACACACTTTGATAATTTGGAAGAAGTGCGAAGATTCGTCGACGAATGGATCAACTGAAAAGAAGAGTGATTTTATCGTGGTGGAATCCATCTCTTGCCAGAAAGATGGGAAAAAGTTATAGAAAACGAAGGAAAATATTTGGATTAAGGTATTCATTCATTATCATATTTAAATACATGCGTTTTTGAGCAAAAACACCCCTCAAAACTAAATCACACCCCTAATAGCTATTAATCCAATTAGATTTTTAATTGTGTGTTAACGTGACTAAACTTTCCTGCTCGCGGCGCCCAAGTAAATTTAATGTAAATTTAACAGCGATTGGAATTTTGCGCGATCCAGGCGGAGCCTGTCGAATCAACGCATCTTCATCAAAAGAGTCTTCCGAGCCCTGCGAGCGATGCTGAAGGGCGCAATCGATACGCGCGGATATCTATCGCGCGTGTATCGTTCGCCGCATTTAACGGGCAACGAACTCGTGCAAGTGTCTTTATTGATGGATGGTGCTCGCGATAACGAAGACAAATCTGCGAGCATTATGAAAAGGTAATGCGTAGGTGTTAGATCGAAACGGAGATGCTGATGCAGGAATTCAGGATTGTGTTACGTGGCGATCGGACGTCCCGATGGAGCCGCGTGCTTGCACGTGCTTCCATTCTGCTGCCCTGTATCGGGTTGCATCGGATTGCGCATTGAAAATTGAGATTGCGATGGAATCGCGCGTGGAAAATTAGGACTCGATCGAGAGAGATAAAACGGACGAAAATTGAGATTCCTCTTCTTTTCCTCTCTACTTTCTCAGCGTGAGTGTCTGCCTCTTCTGAGGCGCAGTTACCACTCGCAGTTGCTCACTCTTTTCGTTCGCCTTTTTTTCCTCTTGCTCCTTTTTCTTTTCCTTCTTCTTCATATGAATATCCATCCTTTTCTTTCGTGACAGTCACAATTCGCTTCTTTTTCTTTCCTACTTCTATTTTTTCTCTTTTTCCTTTTGATCTCGTTGCTAGCGAACATAAGTTTTATTAAGATGTAGGCATTTGGTTTCTTTCTTTCTCTCTCTCTCTCTGTTAGTCGCAGAATATCATACGTCCATGTGCAAATGTGATAGTAGCAGAGTTGATATAGCCGAAAGAATTGAGGAATTAGTTCAGGTATAACATGGTATAACATGGTTCAATCGAGCGATATAAAAGTGGAGTAACGGAATGTTCTTTTTTTATCACGCGATCGAAGCTCCCGAAATGAGCGATACGAGTATTTCATGCGATTCCGGAGTTGGCCGCGCACGATAGACAGACCTGCAATTACCCATCTTGGCTAAAAAATTCATGACTACCTGGAGGCGACGTAAAGAGGCATAATCGATACCGATGCGATCGGAACAGACGGAAATTTGCAGAGGGATATTTCGATTTAACTCAAGAATGAATTCTATTTTTCAGAGGAATATGTTTATATATATATATATATATACTTTGAACAATTTAGATAATAGCGTTCTTCTTCAAATCTTTCTCGGTAATTTAGAAGCTTCCTCTTTATTTAAAAGCTTTCTCCCAAATAAGAAACAATCATAAAAAAATTAAAAATAGTGCTAACACTGGATTACATTATTGGTCGCGCTTAAGTTCGTTTTACGGCAATTTCTCGCGTAAAATTTTGTTATATTTTAATTCTGACGCGACGCGAAACGGATTAATATTTATTGCGGAAGCGGGAAAGCAAGAAATGTTAAGGCCGTTTCGCATGCATAATTTTATTACTATTTGATCATACATATCTTGTGGATATTTCGCTGGTCGTAATTATGCGGAGCACTACGTAAGGGCATATTACACTGTCGGGATCGCAAAGTCTATTTACGCTCGTTTTACAGGTGTGTTTACACGGATATCCGTGTGCCTCGACGTTAATGATATACGGAGCTTTATTGCGTCTGTAGAGATTTTCGCCGTGCGGGATTTATTCGTGACACTAGTATAATTTGCTGGCAAAATATGCAACGAAAATTTATATTTTGTCATTACCACGTTGCACTAACACGGCGTTCATATGTATATGTATTCCGATAAAACATGATAATGTAATACAACTAAAGTGTCAAAAATATTAAAAGAGAGTCGTTCACTTTTTCCTCTGAAAACATGTTTGTCTCTTGTTTTTTCATTATCTTTCCCAGACATCTAGTCTCGCCGATATCGATTTGATTGCTCTAGTCTAAACATTTAGAAAATTTACCGTGCATGTAAAAGACTTTAACAAATAAGGCAGACTACATAAAAGATCCTAAGAAAAACTGAAACTGAACAGAAGCTGTTTTTATTATTGAAGATTAATTTTCAATGTTTCAGATGAAAGTTTCAAGACGGAGCTTCAAGGTATCATCAACGCAGCTTTTTCCGAGTGCGTACACGTTGCGCTACATCACGCTACGGCAAACAGTTTTTTCCACGTAAGTACATAATTTTGCACCGTTTCGTAATGTGACGGAAAATGCGCGAGGAGACACGTAGCAAGAAAACCGGATGCCGCACTGGAATAAAAGCCCAGTATCATGCTTTGATTAACATCTTCAGCATTGCTTTTTGTCGCGACGATAATTCACGTTATCTTATTTCGGTCCGAGTATTTATACGAGAGACGTACCTCGCGTTTCTTCAACGCGAACAGCTCTTCCTGAGCTCGGAGCTACAGGAGCGGCAAATTCTTTGTTATGTAAGAGGCGAAAAATAACTAGGAGACTGCCTTAGATTTGAACTCGAACTCTCCGGGATCCCTGGTTCACACGCCTTGGTCTTAGGCTGTACGGCCAATACTCCTACTGTTGTGATCAACTTGTTTTCATTCCGATCCTCGTATACGACCTGTCAGTCTCGACTATCTTTCCAGATCTTACAGCTCGGCCAGCCTGACATTACATTCGTCCCCGAATGTCTCCAAATCGTCGGTTCACTCCACTTGAGTCCCTCCCAACATCCATTTTTGGTACACTCTTCTAAGTCCCTCCCAACCTCCATGTTGGTTCACTCCTCTGAGTCCTTCCCAATCTCCATGTTGGTTCACTCCTCTGAGTCCTTCCCAATCTCCATGTTGGTTCACTCCTCTGAGTCCGTCCCGACCTCCATGTTCAGGCTTCACTACCGGCCAGCTGCTTCTCAACTCCCTCCTCTCCGAGGGGTAGCGGATGAATCTCTACTGTCTTCGAGGGGTAGCGGATTTTATCCCACTTCTGAATTGTAAGAGGCTAAAAATAACTAGGAGGCTGCCTTAGATTTGAACTCGAACTCTCCGGGATCCCTGGTTCACACGCCTAGGTCTTAGGCTGTACGGCCAATACTCCTACTGTTGTGATCAACTTGTTTTCATTCCGATCCTCGTATACGACCTGTCAGTCTCGACTATCTTTCCAGATCTTACAGCTCGGCCAGCCTGACATTACATTCGTCCCCGAATGTCTCCAAATCGTCGGTTCACTCCACTTGAGTCCCTCCCAACATCCATTTTTGGTACACTCTTCTAAGTCCCTCCCAACCTCCATGTTGGTTCACTCCTCTGAGTCCTTCCCAATCTCCATGTTGGTTCACTCCTCTGAGTCCTTCCCAATCTCCATGTTGGTTCACTCCTCTGAGTCCGTCCCGACCTCCATGTTCAGGCTTCACTACCGGCCAGCTGCTTCTCAACTCCCTCCTCTCCGAGGGGTAGCGGATGAATCTCTACTGTCTTCGAGGGGTAGCGGATTTTATCCCACTTCTGAATTGTAAGAGGCTAAAAATAACTAGGAGGCTGCCTTAGATTTGAACTCGAACTCTCCGGGATCCCTGGTTCACACGCCTAGGTCTTAGGCTGTACGGCCAATACTCCTACTGTTGTGATCAACTTGTTTTCATTCCGATCCTCGTATACGACCTGTCAGTCTCGACTATCTTTCCAGATCTTACAGCTCGGCCAGCCTGACATTACATTCGTCCCCGAATGTCTCCAAATCGTCGGTTCACTCCACTTGAGTCCCTCCCAACATCCATTTTTGGTTCACTCTTCTGAGTCCCTCCCAACATCCATTTTTGGTACACTCTTCTAAGTCCCTCCCAACCTTCATGTTGGTTCACTCCTCTGAGTCCTTCCCAATCTCCATGTTGGTTCACTCCTCTGAGTCCTTCCCAATCTCCATGTTGGTTCACTCCTCTGAGTCCGTCCCGACCTCCATGTTCAGGCTTCACTACCGGCCAGCTGCTTCTCAACTCCCTCCTCTCCGAGGGGTAGCGGATGAATCTCTACTGTCTTCGAGGGGTAGCGGATTTTATCCCACTTCTGAATTGTAAGAGGCTAAAAATAACTAGGAGGCTGCCTTAGATTTGAACTCGAACTCTCCGGGATCCCTGGTTCACACGCCTAGGTCTTTAGGCTGTACGGCCAATACTCCTACTGTTGTGATCAACTTGTTTTCATTCCGATCCTCGTATACGACCTGTCAGTCTCGACTATCTTTCCAGATCTTACAGTTACGATTTTCGTTGCATCCTCCGCTCTTGTTCTCCTTTTCGCGGCCAGTTTTTAAATTGATAACAAGCGACCATCAGGCTCCAGCCTCCAAGGTGAGGGTGGCTCCGACAGAGTTCGATCCTCGAACAGTAGCTGCAGTTTCAATTGAATTACGCAGTTTGAGGGCCCGGTCGATCGGTACGCGAAAAGTTTCGCGTGCGGACTGAATGTTCGTGCGGATGCGGTCGGGGGTTTAACAACCCCCCCGTGGATGTTACAATGGTTAACTAGCGGTGGAAGCGACCGTGAATGCACCGAATTGCCTTCGCAATAGGTTCCATCGTACGAGAGCAGAGCGGCTCTCGCGAGAGAGGGAAACGTTGTTCGTTTCGGGTTTCCGATTTCTTTGCGCTCCCTTTGTGTGTGCCCTCGTTTTCTCTAACCCTCAGCGGATACCATAAATTTTGTCAAGCTTTTAGTACCGCGGCTCTAATAATCCCATCTAAAAAGATTCATTGAAATTAAGAGATTTATGAGAGAGAATAAATCGTGTCACTTTATACGCGCGTATAATCTTACTTTATGTGTATTTTACTATTAATTACAAGAATGTGTGTGTTTTTCGAAAATAAAGTTTCAGAGCTCCCACAACGACTATTGATCTGCTAAAGATTAATCTCTTGGAAGTAATCGTTTGTGCACGTGATTGAAATATCGATTATTCTCGCGCATAATGTTAGAGCTTAATTAAATCGTCTCCCTTGAACTGAATTATAATCGAAGAGTATGTGGTCCATCGAAAAAAAAGACGACTTAAAAGAATATTTCCATCATATATTCAATAAATATATTGGGTTGGCCAAAAAGTAATTGCGTTTTTTTTTATATAAATAAAAGGCGAATTTTTCATGGGAAACAAAAACTTTATTAAACAATATATTGTCCATTTTGTTTGATTATCTTTTGCCATTTTTCAGGCAACTTCAAGATTCCGCGCTCAAAAAAGTTCTTATCTTTTTCAGCAAAAAACAATTCCAACAACGATTTGATATCCTCATCAGCAGTAAAGGTTTTACCATTCAAGGCGTTTCGCAAAGAACGAAACGAATGGTAATCTGATGGTGCCAGGTCTGGCGAATATGGTGGATGTGGTAACATCATGGTAACACATCCCATCCAAGCTGCAACAATTTTTCACGAGTGACCAAACTTGTACGTGGTCTAGCGTTATCATGGTGAAACACAACACCTTTGCGATTCACCAATTCTCGACGTTTCTGTTTGATGGCAATCCAGTTGACGACAGTATACGTCTGAATTAATGGTTTGATTCCTTGCAAGCAGCTCGAAATACACAATACCTTTAAAGTCCCACCAGACTGACAGCATAATCTTTCTTTGGTGAATATCTGCTTTTCAAGTGCTTTCAGCAGGTTCATCACGCTTGCTCCACGATCTTTTTCGTTTGACGTTGTTGTAGACGATCCATTTTTCGTCGCCTGTTATCATACGTTTCAAAAATCGATCATTTTCCTCACGTTTCAAAAGAGAATCGCAGATGTCAATACGCTTAGTGAGATGAATTTCTTTGAGCTCATGTGGTACCCAAATATCGAGCTTACTAATGTATCCAAGTCGTTTTAAATGGTTTTCAACACTCGATTTCGATACGTTAAGATCCTCAGCAATCTCTCGTGTCATTAAACGCCGATTGGAATCGATCAGTGCCTTTATTTTGTCATCATCAATTTCGATTGGCCTTCCTGAGCGTGGTGCATCTTTCACATTAAAATCTCCAGATCGAAATTTAGTAAACGAATTTTGACACTGCCGCAGTTTTAAAGCATCTTCGCCATATACATCAGATAACTTTTGATGAGCTTGCACAGCGTTTTTCCCTTTTCGGAAGTAATAAAAGAAAATATGAGGAAAATGTTCTTTTTGATTTTCCATTTTGAAATGGACGGCAAACAAACAATTGTTTAACGAAATCGTGTACTTTCTTTTTGTAAAACAAGCTTGAACTGTGAGTTGTTAACCTACACAATGAATTTGCGGTTTAGAATGAAGTTAGTTACATTTCAAGACATTATGTCCATCTATTGGAAAAAAACGCAATTACTTTTTGGCCAACCCAATATATTCACATATATTATATGTGTATATATATATTTAATGTCGCATATATATATTTAATGTCGCGCCATTGTTCTTGTACGCAGTCGGTATCGTATACCGATAATTAAAATGTGAAGTAAAATATTAATTAAACGCGAAGTGGCGCGGGACGATCCGGCAAACAAACGCGGTCAACGAACAAACTAACCCCGTCGCCTGCGCCGTCTGCATTATATTTTCTAATAGCGTTGCACGCGGCTGTAATTGCTGGCGTGCACGTCTCGGATCACGACCCAGTTCTCGTTGTAAGGGGCGCCGCGAAATACACCCTCGCTTAATTTCAAGCCACGCTGACCGAGTGTGTCGCACGCTCGACGCTACAATGGGAACCGGAAGAATCGAATCGATGGAACTTTATGGGGGTTTCGACTGTATAAACGACTGCGGGATTGGGTGGTCACTATAGAGAATCCGCAGTATATACCACCGGCGGAGCCGCGGTGTGAGGATAGGTGAGAAGAAGATCACGACGAAAGATGCGCCGAGATTTAAACGCGACTTCAAAGTGTAAAAAAGACTGCACTTTTCTTTTTCTTAAAATAATACCGTGAACTATCTTCTTTTTTGAAAATGTTTTAAATCTCTCTCTCTGTCATCAATTAAAAACGCACCATATTTCATAGTAGTCATGAATTTCTCTCACATACTCTTGTTGGTATCATATTTATGCAACGATTATTCTGTATAATAAGTAACATGATTATTACTGTAAATTATAACTTACCGAGACAACAATGTAGCGAATTTCCGGTGTATTATGGTAAAAACACTTCAGGGAATTTAGACTCGGGAGGATCGAGTCATAATTGCGCTTAAATGACTGAATTATTATAGTTACCATTTATGTGAGCCGATTATTGCCGGCTGTTCGATTTATGATAGAATACCGAAAATAATGGATCGCAAGATAAACGTGGCGATCTGCCGTGTCTTTGTCTTACGGAGGGATTTAGATTGAATCGTTACACGTGGGGAGGTGTGATTTACACGCGTTGCTTTCAGCCATTTAAACAACTCGCTCAAGCCGTTAACTAGCGTGCCACGTCTATCGACAATCTCCTACATCATCATTACTCAGGGAATCTTGTTTAAATCTTTCCCCCGCTGCAGGTCCCGTAAACAAATCAACGTCGTCGTCGCCGTCGTCGTCTGCTTTTCATTCTAGACTAGTAATTACCGGTAAATGGTGGAATGGTGGAAACTTGGGCCGTCGTTTTTATGATCCATTCTCTACGCAATCCTCACGCAATTCGTGTTACGATAGTCACCAACAAAAGATCTCCCGATGTTTTAATGCAATCTCGAGTGTATTAAAGTTTTGCAATTTTTTATCGCTACTTGTGAATGCAATGAAAAACGCTATACAATTAACAGCGCAACGACTGCAAGAATTCTCAGCGCGTTCATTGCCGATGTAATTTTAATTTGCAGTATCATTGTACCTACTTATTTGCGTAATTTACGATACTAAAACAATTTGCGTTTGCAAATTACATTCACAGCCATTCAAAAAATAAAACTTTATCGTAAAAGCATGCATGAAAGATCGAAAGCGAAAAATTGAAGAAACGATTGCACAATTTAAAATATTCTGCGTTACGCTATTTATAATAGATGCAATTGCAATTGTTTCACGACATGTGCGCAACACAATCGTTTTTAAGATGCTGCAGATCTTTGCCTCATTTCACGGTTCATCAGATCGTAAGATACCTTAGTCGGCGTTTCACATTCTGCGGTCGCTGCACATGTTTTTTTTCTCCCGACTTATTGAAAACTAACAAATTCTCGTATGATTGCTCGCATCTGCATTTATGCTTGCTCGACGAGCGAATCGCAATTATTGCGCTCCATTGACCGCAGCTGACTTTCAGCATCGCGAAACTTTGCGAGATTGACGTTCCCATTTCATGCTGCATTGCTGCATTGTATTGAAAATGTACAGGATGTTACCGAAATGCTTGCACTAATAGAGGAAAGTCCCCGATTATGAGATACCATATCGATTTTGCCGAATGTAAGGAAATCTATGGGCAGAATTTTAAAATGTAATACGTTATCTTGAAGAGAATTTAATAAGCTTTAGGTTGGTCAAATGAAAAATCTAATTAAATATTTCGTTTTTTGAAAATTAAACAAATTTGAAAAAGAGCTTTACGCAGGATCGAGAAAGTGTGCTCCTAATATAAGATACCTCGAGAAATCGGTGTTAAAAGTGCAAAATACATCAGTATTGCAAGTAAAAAACTTTATTAGATATTTTTATAAAAATACTGCTGCCACAGCCTTCGCCAAATCTTCACGATTCCACTGTCGACGCTTCCTCGTATCTCTAACCTCCATAGTCAGATTCTATAAAAATTAAATACACAAAAATTCGTAATATAAATTCGTATTAACTTTTCTTTAACCTTAAGTAGTATTTTCTTTCTTTTTATTACACTACATAATCTTCATATTCGAGCAATAATTATCTCATATTAAGAGTACGCTGAATATCTCATTATACGAGCCACACGCCCAGCGGTTCCGCGATCATGAAATCTAACCTCTACAATTAAGCAATTCAACAAATCGCGTATTTTCCCGTTACTACGATTCTACTCTGTCATTGCATACTGAATTTATTGCCAACCATTTCTTTATTATATAATAAACAAGGTTTAAAGACTAACCTCAAGTTCCTTTGACATGTTCACAATTTCACAAACCTTTTCTTGCAAAGGCTAAACGCAATAACGAACAATGAATTTTTCACTAAATACATTTTACACCAAGAGTAATAAGTTCATGGTGGAACTAACAGATGGTGCTCACTAGTTTAGCAGAAACCCCATTATCTCATATTAGGAGCACATCTCATAATAGGGGATTCTCCTCTATTTTAAGCACGTCGTTAAATATTAACGTAGTGATGGTAGTTTGTAGTTTATCTTCGTCAAAAGCGAAAGTATTATAATGATCATTAGAAAAAGTGTCACGGTGTAATTCGAGTTGAATGGCGAGAAATAAATGGAAGCGATGCAGTGGGGCGATAGATCTAGAGTGCGGACGTAAAGGCGGAAAGGAGGGTAGGGTGGAAATCGGGAAATAGTTCCTGTCGAGACCACGCGACAGAAACGCATATCATTGACCCGTCCTTTCAATTTCTCATTTTCTCGGCATCGTGAAAGAAATCGATGACTGCCGATAATGCTGTGTCGCCTCCTCTTATGTGCGTGTCATGGCACAAAACAAATTTCGTAAGTATCGCCGATGCATATGTCTCTTTCTGCGGCCCGTTCTTTTTTTTCCGAGACAAATATTTGGTGGAATTGATAAGAAATTTATTTTAAAATTTTGTAAATAACTATAGTAGGTAGTGTTGTAAATGATACATTTTATATCTGAATCGTGTGCCTCATTGTTGTCAAAAACATAAAGCGATTTTACGATTGTAAATCGGTTGGTACTGCAACACCGATTTTCTGTTCGAAATATTGCGTGTGCACGCGCGACAGTTTATTTTTGTATTATTTGTTTTATTTTCCCGAAATATCGTTCTCTCTGTTAATCTCGCCACCACATAAACTTCATCCGCATTGTAAGATTAAACGTGCGGGAGAAACTCGTCAATTTAAATAATAATGTAAAAACGGTGAGAGCTGACGATTTTTACATCAGATTGATGATATTCCGGTAAGTTCTGGGATTTCGATGCAACTTTTTTGTTTTCCTACTTCTATACGTATATATTGTCTGTGCTATCTGTAATGCTAAAAATAATTCCTACAAAACAGACTCGTACACGCGATAGCTGCGATATGTGTGCAGATAATACGCGCGCGCAATATGCAGCTCACTCGGAAATCCGAAAAAATGTGTCTACAGCCGCGTTCAATCATAGATTAAAAGCAGATAAGAGTACGTCCTACTTTCTTCCCCGTTCTTCCATTATTTCCGCGTAAAAATCGCGCGAAACAAGCGATCCATCGGAGCGAATGACAATTAATTAAATCTGATTTAATTAATAACAGTGATTCATCGTAACACATTCCGCAAGAATAGCGAGAGAGATCGTAGTTTCTCTGTCAATATTAATTAATTCCTGTGCTAATATATTAATTATTATATCGATCCATTGGCCTGTAGATAAATTCGCCGAGACCGTTGTCCGTAAATGTAGACGCGGTACAAAACGTAATCACACATCCAAATACAATTATAATAATTACATGATGGTCTGTGAAAATAATAAAACTCAAAGTACTAAATGCATTTTCGAGGAAGTGTACAATTTAATGTTTCGCTTTGCAAATTAACTCTAGATTAAAAACATACATGGGTATTATTCTTATACGTTTAAAGAATTTCAAATCTTGTTTCTTACTTAATGTTTTCCCTTTTGTTCCACGATATTTGAAATAAGAATAAATATGTAAGAAAAACTGCTTTAATATCAACTACCGATTTAAGCTGCAAGAATTTTTAGAGCTTGCATCTTATTCTACAATATTTTAATATGTCACAAATTGATTAGATTCTCATTATTAGAGGAAAGTCCCCGATTATGAGATACCATATCGATTTTGCCGAATGGAAGGAAATCTATAGGCAGAATTTAAAAATGTAACACGTTATCTTGAAGAGAATTTAATAAGCTTTAGGTTGGTCAAATGAAAAATCTAATTTAAATATTTCTTTTTTTGAAAATTAAACAAATTTGAAAAAGAGCTTTACGCAGGATCGAGAAAGTGTGCTCCTAATATAAGATACCTCGAGAAATCGGTGTTAAAAGTGCAAAATACATCAGTATTGCAAGTAAAAAACTTTATTAGATAGTTTTATAAAAATACTGCTGCCACAGCCTTCGCCAAATCTTCACGATTCCACTGTCGACGCTTCCTCGTATCTCTAACCTCCATAGTCAGATTCTATAAAAATTAAATACACAAAAATTCGTAATATAAATTCGTATTAACTTTTCTTTAACCTTAACGTAGTATTTTCTTTCTTTTTATTACACTACATACTCTTCATATTCGAGCAATAATTATCTCATATTAAGAGTACGCTGAATATCTCATTATACGAGCCACACGCCCAGCGGTTCCGCGATCATGAAATCTAACCTCTACAATTAAGCAATTCAACAAATCGCGTATTTTCCCGTTACTACGATTCTACTCTGTCATTGCATACTGAATTTATTGCCAACCATTTCCTTATTATATAATAAACAAGGTTTAAAGACGTACCTCAAGTTCCTTTGACATGTTCACAATTTCACAAACCTTTTCTTGCAAAGGCTAAACGCAATAACGAACAATGAATTTTTCACTAAATACATTTTACACCAAGAGTAATAAGATCATGGTGGAACTAACAGATGGTGCTCACTAGTTTAGCAGAAACCCCATTATCTCATATTAGGAGCATATCTCATAATAGGGGATTCTCCTCTAATAATAGCACTCTGAGATCACATCTTGGAAAAATCAGGAAATAAATAAATAACATTTCTAGAGCAGTCCTGATGAAGCTTTCCGGAGCATTTAGAGCATCTGGCACTCCTGTTAGATCGCCGAAGATTGTTCCGTGCGTCTTCCAAGCGCAAGCTACTCTCTGGGCTATTGGTATTTAAATTTCTTCCATTTCGCGAGAGCAGTGTTGTTGGTTGTGGGTTAATTACACACCTATGCGGTGTCGCGTGGGACTTGCAATTATATTGTCGCCGAGGGCGAGCGACTTCGAATGGCGAAGATAATAATGGGGCCCTTGGCTCGATATTTCGCGAATAAGAAGAATTGCTTGCTTATTCGTGAAAAGATCGCGAAGCGATAAAATTAGATTGATTCGGTTATTAGGTCTATTGTATGGTTTCTATCGCGTAGATGATCAGTTGCGACCTAGAGGAGGAATTATTCGGTAGTATAGGAATTATAATTTTGAAGAAAAATTTCATCGTATAAAATCAAAATCAAATTCTGGTCTTGAATATTTCGATAATTTTGATTATTAATCATTTATTTATGCGATCGTATTTATATAACTGAATATAGATGCGAGTATTACATAAATAAGTATAAATTTAAGCTAAACAAAATTAACTTTACATTAAAATTTGACAAGAGAAGTCTGTTAGTGTCAGATGCATGAGATGCTGAGTGAAGAATTAGAACCATCTTCGTTGTAGCTCCTCGTGTTATGATAGTCGTTCCAGATATAAAGCTGTCGAGATTCCTGGCGTAAATTTTCTTTCGTGCATATTTACTGACGAAGAGATGCGACATTTTTAAAGCAGGAAAGATCGGTACATGCGTATATCATGTTTCCATTATCCTTCGCGTTTTCATTCAACAGAAACTTTTAATAATTGCGTAGTACGGAATCATATTATATTCATGAATTTTTATAAAATTGTAAATTTATCAATTAAAAATTATACAACATAAAACTTGCTGTTAAATCTCGAAGAAAGATTTTTATCAAATAAAACTGCTGCATTTAAATATCAATCTCGATAATGATTGTTTTTACATAAAATAATATTTTGTATTCATAATAATTTCGTAAAAACAGTATATCCAATTTACCAAACTGTTTTCTGCATTTCGCCCAAACATCTGCAAATTTCTTTCGGAAAAATTCTTGAGAGATACAAATTGCAACACGCGAATGTATCATTAAAAACGTGCGTTTCTTCTGCGTAGAATGTTTCTATGTCAAAAAGAGAAATATTTGCAGGAGAATCGATAGCGTTCATTTTCGTGAAACGATATCTCGACAGAGTACGTGCTGACGGTATCCGGTGCGAAAACACACATTACGAGATTAAAGCAAATGGCCGGCGCTAGATAAAAACGCTCGTGTGCTCTTTATTTCGCCTAGCAAACAAATTGCGCGGTATTGCTCCTGTTCCGACAATGCAGATTGCTGAAGAAAAAAAAATGATATCGACTTTCGCGACAGGATTCGTTGCACAGCTTGGCGTACAGCTCGGGAAGATTCCTCCGTCGTTCCTTGGCTGCAGATCTTTTTTTGAAATTTTTCTATCTCTGGGCCGAGAATGGGTCAGGTCGATATTTGTTGGGAGCGCGCGGGGACGTTCCTCGCATATTGTCCTGCGTTATTGTTGAAGTTCCTCGGCGTTTCCCGCGCGCGAACACGGATAGCATATACAGGGTGTTTCTGGAAAGCTTGTAGCTCACGTAACGCGAAATGGAATATTTGTTTGACAGCAAATCGATGAAAAATGAGAGATGTTCGGCCCTCGTTCTACAAAGTATCCAAGCCGTAACCGAAACAGATGATCAAACTTTAAGAGCGCTGCCTCAAAGATCTGCTGTACATGCATGCAAGCAGTGCGCCTTGTTGGGCAAATTCGCGTTCTCCGTCCAGCTACATCCGGTATGAGCGTGGCATACGAGGCTCTGGAGTCACAATCGGGACATACTTTCCGATGCGAGGTCGGTTTGGGGATGTCGTACATTCGGCGAAAAGTTTTGCAGCTCGAGCGCGAGCGTTTTCTGTCTTGCAGCGTTTTCCAAATACGGCGCGCCGTCGGGTAAACACATCCGTCGGATCGACCTACTTGCTAGGATTTAGAGGATGGTTTATAGCATCAATAGTGATCCATCAATACGGTGGACACTGTCCGCCGGGCAAACGGGTTAACGAGTTATCGAAGAACGAAAACCTGTAAAACAATAATTTAATTCCTTCGATCTGTTTGTTATCTGCGATCCTGATTTTTTATTTGGCCGAATTAGTCTCGTTGGGAAAAATCCGAAATTGATAAGTTGCCGCAGCTAGTTATTCAGAATTCAGGCACTTTTTTTATTTTATTTTTTTATTAGCGCGAATAATAAATGGCAATAAACGTGTTGTCCGACACTTCCTCTCCATTGGTAGATGCGGTATTAGTATACAATACTGATTAATACTTCGAATCCGAACAAGCATTTAATACCGCGGTGGGATTTGTAGTGCACCCACCGGACTCCAAGTGTTAATTATACCGAACGACATGGACTAATGGGAGCTATTATCGCGAGGCATGCGAGCATTAAATTATCGTTAATAATAATCAATATTGTCACGCACGAGGTGCACGATCTGTTTTCCCCCGGTCTGCTGCCCGACACAAGACAGCAATCTCGCGAACGTCGAAACGAGTAAGCTCGGACACAAGCGGGTTAATCGTGTACTTGCGGAAATCGCGAGGGTAAAATCGCCGAGTCGGCATCTTTAAAGCTCTTGACGGCTTTTTGAATTTCTGACCAGGCGAAATCACCGTTCACCATCCCTTCGTTCGTGTTGTATCGTCCTCGCGGATCGCCGCTTTTCGCGCACGGCCACCATGCTTCCTCAGCGTCGAGTCGCGACGCGCGCTTAGGGGTTTTCACCCCTTGCAGACACCTAACATCTATCCTTCCGCCACTTGGCGCGGGGAACCACCTTTGTGCGGTACTTTTGTGCAGCGCCTCACCTCGTCTCGCTTTTCTTGTTCGGCCACTTCAGTTTCTTGCTCGCACCGCCACCCATCCTCTGTTTTCACCCCCATCACTTTCCACTACCCTTACCTTTCCCCGTTTTAGTGGTGAGTTAATGACGCAAATTAGAGATTAGCATGCGCTTTTCTGGTCGATAACTTTGTATCACAGTTACGAAAATTGATGTTAGATGTTCCTTTTAAAATTCTTTAAAAAAGATGATTTTTAAATTAAAATATTCGTGTACTTTATACAATTTATTCTCAAAGAACGGTGTCAGATAAATTTAATGATGCACCACACAGAATTTTTATTAAAATTCTACAATTATTAAGATTATTATATTACAGTACGGAATAATAATAAAAACAGTGATATTTAAATAGCAACGATAAACAGTTTCTATTACAATACTGAAAGAAATAATTTTTCTCAATTGAATTAATAATTTATATTACCCATTCAAAACGATGTATATCTCAGCAATTATGCACATGCAATTATGCGCTATTAGGCTATAATAAACTATTCCGATTGTATTTAAAGATATCTCTTTGCGTGCAGTTGTAATACGTTTACGCATATTTTCTAGGGCAGTCGATACTTTGAAATTACATCGTGCTTTGCAAACAGTCGCACGGAGAAAGCAACAAGAGAAAAATAAAGCAATTATATTCGATAGTTTAGACAAAAAATATGCGTGTTAATTAGATTTCTTACGTAATTTAATGACAATATTCGACAGTCAGCAATATTTATGTTAGTTGGACGCATATGATGTACCCCATTGCTGGAAAAGATTAATATTATTTATAAGTTTAACAGGATTAGGGTTGTAGAAATGACAAAACTACGAAATAATTAACAGAATGCAATCTCATCCTTTTTGATAAAATGTTATACATAATTAAATATAATAATTGCTTTCCAATTGCGTTGTTCCACTTGCATATTTGATTTTTGCTCGCTTGATTTGACTCACATAGTATGAATTTTAACGTAATAAATATTGAAAATTTACGTTTATTTTGTTCATTTATTCTTTCTGTATTTTAAATATTGATTTAAACAAGTGGAAATTAAATACTGAAAAATTCGACTTTGTTACGTCATTTATTTTTGGCTGTCACGATCGTAGATTAAAATTTAACTTGTAATGGTCTCAATCAATTTTAATTAACTGTTTCGTCATTTAATGTACATTTTTATTTAGGTCTGATTTTAATTAATTTAATTGTTATTTCTTAAGGATTTTTTGTTTTAATTACATTAAAATAGAAAATAGAATGAAATTTGCGCAACGCGAAATTTAATTTTCTTTTTACCATTACATTATATATATTTCAGAATTGTTATATTTTATGCTTTTTATATACAGGCAACACTTGCCTGTATGGCTGTATTATATACAGGATAGTTGCAATAATTTAAATAATGTTAAGAAATTTACATATACAGGGTGTTTCCTCTAACTGTAGCACTTGGAATATCTCTGCTTCCTTTGATGATATGAAAAAAGTCGGAATATCGCGATAAACTTCATTTGCACGGAACATACTCAACGAATCATTTCCTGATCGCTGGATTGGACGTGGTGGAAAAATTTCTTGGCCGGCTCGATCACCAGATCTTACGCCTCTTGATTTTTTTCTTTGGGGACACCTAAAAAATGAAGCTTATCGCGATATTCCGACAACACCTGAAGATATGCGAGAAAGAATTCAGCGTGCGTGCACCGCAATTACTCCGGAATCTCTCAAAAACGTAAAACAATCGTTTATTCATCGAATTCGAAAGTGTATCGAAGTAAACGGTGATCATTTGGAACATCTGTAAAAAAAGGTATATCTTTGTAGTTATACATACAATAAATAGAGTTTCTTTTCCTAAACGTGATTTTTGTGGTTCAAAGTCATTTGAAGGTCAACATATTCTGTATGGTTGAATTTGTTTTTTTACAAGCTACATCATTTCGTTAAGGAAAATATACCATCTCATTTAAAAAAATGTTCATGACCTTGATATCTTGTGAAAGGTGACATTAAAAGAAATAATTTTCTTACCAGAGTACTAGTCTCTTTGAATCGAACAATTTTCGTCCTTTGACGTTTTTCATATCATCAAAGGAAGCAGAGATATTCTAAGTGCTACAGTTGGAGGAAACACCCTGTATAGGACACTTTAGACATACAATAAAAATTGCTATCATTGATTAATCACACAAATAAGCCTTCGATTTTGCCGAATGCTATTTCTCCATCAATTCCAATAGAATTGGTTTCGTGATAAATTTTAGCATTGATCAACAATCTACAAGGTCGCTCGCAAATTCGCAAAACGTTCGTGTACGTGCTTCTCAGATGAATCAATGAAGTCGGAGAGCATACGCATTTCGTTCAAGAGTCTTCCATTCTTCGATCGTGGGACTCGCCCAACAATTTTTCAACGCTTCTCGTCGCTAGCGTTTGCACCGTAGGAGCACCCCGAGCGCAACCCCCGACTACGCACCAACACGTCCATTCCTCTACCCGTCTACTCTCACCTGGTCCTGATGCTGTGCGATGGACGGACAGACAGACAGGCACCGACACACGAAGAACCACCCTCTCGCTCCGCCACGTTTCCCTCCTCCCTCCTCCCTGCGGACCTTTCCTCCCGACGCGCGACTGCGCAGAGGAACGGCGCGAGGCGTCGGCGTCGACGTCGTCGTCGGCGTCGGCGTCATGCCGGGGGCGTCGCACCATCGTCGTCGGCAGCGAGCGTCTCGACCGAGCGTCCTCGTCTCGCCAGGCCAGTGACAAGCCGGGAGCCGTCGAGAAGGTCGATCCACCTCCGGGAAGCGGTGAACCGAGCACGACCAAGTTCCTCGACGAGGACGGCGAGCAGGATTTTACGTGTGGTTCGCGCGTATTCGTCGCGTACGCTCCGGTCCCGCCGGAGAGTCTTCGGGTGGCGAGAGAGAGAGGAAGAAAAATGGAGCGCGCGGCCGGATCGATCGCGATATGAACGGACGGCCGACTACTCGTGAGTGAACCGTGAGCGAGTGCCAGTTCCCCCTGACGAGGGTGAAACGAGCGATTCTCGTGCCGTGCCGGCGCCATTGAACGTCACCACGAGCTCGCCACGGGGACGGCGTCGTCGCGAACGTGCCGCGCCGTGCGATCATCCCGGTCTCCCCGCGATTCTGCGTCCCGACGCCGGGACAGAGGGAGGGACAGGGAGCTGTGTGTGCGGTGAAAGTGCTCATCGCGTGATTAGGTCGAGGTCGTGTCGTCGCTGGGACCGCTCTCCATCCGGTGACCTTCATGCCGGAGATGAAGCTCGAGGGTAGGTGACGTCCCTCGCGATTCGGACTGACTTGCTCGCGCAAGCCGCTCGTACCCGCTTCCCGAGACGTATTCCGCTGAGGGAAAGCCGCGGTGAAAGTGTGTCATCGACGCGACGCAACGCGACGCGTCACAGAGCGACTCGAGGGGGTTGAATCGCTAGGCACCCTCCGTTCGAAACGATGCGAAAGGGCTCCCTTGGCGTGGCAACTGTTAACGTGGATTCTTACGCGCAGTCAGTCTGGGGATTATCCGGGAGACGGGAGATTCAAGGGGGAAGCAACTGGAAGTGCTATTGACGATCCTCTGCAGTCCTTGAGTCTTCAACGTGCTTGCCTCCACGACAGGAGTTGCGGTTAGACTCTCGATTGGATGACCGAAAGACTCGTGCAGTGAATACGCATATTCGTGGATTGGTTCGTACAAATTCTTGAGGAGAGTTTTCGGTAGTCGTGTTGCCAGTCGTCTTTTCAGCGGGATGAGTTCGACGAGATAATCAGTCGTCTTCTGGGAATTCAAGGTTCGAAGGAAGCGAGAAGTACTCGCCGTGTGCCGCGACGGATTGTAAAGGAAGGAAGCTTGCTTTGTGAAATGTCCGACTAGAACGCTGGCATTTCTCCTGCTGTTGGAAGTATATTAACGTGTCTGTGACCAGAGTTAATGATCCTCGTAACGACATGCTATTAGTACATGGAAATCGCACTGTACTAGTCGATCAATCCATCAGAAAAATTAATTGATACGGTTGAAAGCAGTGCTATCCTATAGTCCTCCAATTCGTTTGAATCTACACTTGAATCTATGCAAAAGCACTAAAGTGACATAGTAAACATCTATTTAAGGCGTTCCTTCTTTGGCAAATCCCACTGTCAATTAGTCAACCTATTGGCGTAGTTCAAAAAGCATAAGCATCTTAGGGGAAGAAAGTGCTGTGGATTCTCATCGCATTTCCAATACCAATACTCCAGAGTATACTTTGGAGGCAGACATCCATGAATTTTGACGCATCCAGCAAATTGACTGAACTTGAAATTGAAGACATATCCAGAAATATCGATTTTTATTGAGCCAATTAATGAATTTTACGTTAATTGGAGTAATACTATACAAGATAAAGTATACAAGTATTATACTCTACGAGTAATTCTTATCAAAGTACATTATTTCCTAAACATCTGTCACCAAATTTTCCCAAACGAGGATTCTGGGGTGTTTCAACAAAGATAAGTTACAAACGAGCGGAATCTGATTGAAAACAGCAGAACTACCCTCCTCGTAGATCCGTCGAGTTCTCCAGACGGTGTCGGGAAACGGTTGATTTGCACCGCGAGTTTTCCCCAGTGACAAAGTCGCGAAGGCTCAAAGAGCGTTCCGTCGATCGGCGGTACTTGGATATTCGCGCGGCGAGAGGCGCACGTACGAGCCAACGCGTACGCAAAACGCCGAACCCCATATCGCACACTCTCGACACGCGATCCGCGCGCGTGCGTGCTCACGTGCTACGGATGCAGCCGGGTGGCACAACGTGGCCAGCTCTACGCACCCACCCCTCGAGCGTCTCCTTCGCGGGATGCGTGTGAACGCGTGACGTTCACGCGCGCACACGAGAGCCCACGAGTGCGGACGGGCGAATGAACAGGACCCAGCCAGTCCAAGAGCGAATCATGCATCGCGCTCCGCTTCCGTTGACGCCGCTCTTGCTGGCGGTGTTGCTCGCCTGCCAGGTGGCACGCTCCTTCGTGCTGGAGGGCTCCGCGACCAGCTACGCGCAGTTCCGCAAATGGAACGCTGGCCTAAACGGCACCCTGGAGTTCGAGTTCAAGACCGAGCAGGGTAACGGACTGCTGCTCTACACGGATGACGGCGGCACTTACGACTTCTTCGAGGTGAAACTGGTCGAGAGCGCTCTCAGGCTGAGGTACAACCTCGGCGGCGGCGCGCAGATTGTCACGGTCGGCCACGACCTCGGCGATGGCCACTGGCACAAGGTGCAGATCACCAGATGCAACGAGAACACCACCCTGACCGTGGATGGCGTCAGCGCGGTCTCCACGTCGCGCGGCAAGGAGTTCGAGTTTGGCAAACTCGCCGGGAACTCGGACGTCTACGTCGGCGGTATGCCGAGCTGGTACAACAGCAAGCTTACGCTGCTGGCGCTACCCAGCGTGATATTCGAGCCCAGATTCAATGGATTTATTAGGAATCTCGTGTACGCGGATGGGGAGAACACCGTGCCTAGGAGACAGGAGATGAAGAGTCGGGACGCCAAGGTATGTGACCAGTTTCCTCATTTCCGCTCTCATAGGTTTCAACCCTATATAGTTATATCGCTTTGATTAATTTTAAATGAACTTAATTCTTGTTTATAAGGTGCCGTAATATTTTGAGAAAGTGTGTCGCAAATTACATGAGAAGTCTTAAGCACAGTGACAATAAAAGTAATAATAATGAAATTGCAAGAGTTACAATAGGTTTTGCTGATTTCTTAAGAATCAAAGCTTGTAATCTAGCACACGATCTAATTTTTTCGAATGTATTTTATCGAGAGAGGGCATTTCCGTAACACGCGTTGCCGAAATAAGGGAGAGAGTCGTTTGCTCCAAGATCGAGGGTCGCCAGCAAATTGGAAGGGCGCCAATCACGAGTTATCTGACAGTTCGATTTCGCTAACGGCTACAAATCTTGTCGGTGAAAAGCAAAAATGCTTAACTTGGGACTGATGATTTGGGACAAATGCTTCAATCTGATATTTTTGAATCACAACTGGATTTGAGAGATATAAAACGTATTACTATTGATCATATGTGACTAGTAAAATATTTATTACACATTGCAATTTTAACATTATTTTACGATATAACAAATTCAGACATTGTCATTATCACTATTAATTTTTAATAATTTCTAGAACTAGCAAGGGACAATAATTATAAATATGTTCATATGCTGACCAGAAACTTGTATAAATAGCGCTTTAGTTAATTATTACAAAACAGTTTGCAATTAATTATTCCAAAAAATTATTGTTTCACATCTGATGTACAAGTTAACATGATAAAATAGACGTATAAACATTATATCCGAGATACCTTTGTTTCCCTCAAAGATTTTGATTATTTAAACAAATTTGTTATACATTTCCTTCCTTCAGTCATGTTGTACGACTAGTTCTCATAATATTATAATTTAATCGACATTCTTAATCCTTGTATTAATATAAACCACGAGTCACATGATAATTGCATCTCAAAGAATCGATATACGTGGTCAGAGCAGTTGGCAGTGTCATTGGCCCTGTGCAACACCACGCGACCGATAGCTGAGTCAGGTTCATCGAGAAATTTCTCCCGATGTGATACGAAAAGCGTGTGCACCCCGTCAGCAGAAAATCGAGACTTTCCCTACCACGAATCGTTGTGTACATAAGAAACTAAAAATAAAGCTCTCCCATTTAGGAGGCTGCTACCCCTGCTGTTTTATCGTCCACTTCCGGCGATCGATACTCCCTTCACTCTTGAGAGGGAACATCTTCAGGATAACAGCGCCTTTTCTCTCTTGACTTTTGCGTGCAATAATTAGCGGACGGATAATCTACTTTCTTTCTTTCTCTTTTTATTTCGAGCAAAAGTTTTACCTTCCACAGATCCCTTTTCTTTAAGATCTTTGTAAAAGGTTCTATATGCAGAGATATTATTAACTGCAGAATGCATTGTTCAGCAATCGAAAACCTGCCATCTAGTTTGTCCGTAATAATGAGAACGATAAAGTACATTCTTTTTTGTATATAAAAAGGGAAAATAAATTTATTGAAATTATAACAAGAGAGGAAAAAGAGAAAGAGAGAGAACTGATAAATGATATTAAATATTGAAATAAGGCAGACGTGGATAAATAAAGACGATTTTCCCCCTTTTTACATTATAATGTGTTCCACTTCGATGCGTTTTTCTGCTGACACCCCATGACGGACTTTACTAGGTGTTAGCATGGAACCAAGCTGAGTTTATATTTCTTCCAATGGCAGTCTGCCAGGAATTTCTCTATCTATTCTTCGGGTACGTTTCTTGCTTTATCCAAGTATCCTCGGAATCTTGTATCTCATTCCGAGAGCAATCTTGTCGCATTTAGCAGATAGCAGGCGGACGTACCTGTTATTTGTGATGATATCTAGTGTCTTCATGTTGGCAATACAGAATCTTCAAGCTTCAACATGTCTAAGCTGACATTCTCCTCAAATAAATAATATGTATAGAAATTAGGAGATCCATTAAGAATATATAAGAAACAATAATTTAAAAATCTTGAAGATAAATTCAAAGCAACATAAAAAGTATGTTTCATATGTCACGCGCGCCTCTTCTTGATACATGATCACATGCAGAGATGTACGCGTTTCTTCGCGGAACTACAGAAATCTGAATTTGGAATTAACCTTCCTCAAATTAAAAACACTAGATCAGGCGAGTGTGGAATATTTTTCTACAACCAAGTAAAGCAATTTTAATCTCGTGAATAGGGTGCGTTTCACGCGTCGCGCACTTGTAGGGTATCACAGGTTGAGTAGAATGTCGCGTCCGTAAATTTAGTCACCTTGCTGCTCGATTGGCCACACGCGGTTACGATGCGCGTGTCTGCTTACGATTAGATAAGGCGACAAATCGGGAATATCCGTCAGGAGGATCGCCGCGCGATTGTCGGTGTAACGATGTAACCCGGTCGACGTTATCGTCCAACGTACATCCATACGTGACATCGTGGCAACGTAGATAGGTAGCCCGCATTCATCAACTCCGGCCACGAGAATTGCGGACGGTACATCGTTATTTAATTATCCTTTCTCCGATTCGATCGAATTCGGCCTTTGTTTTCTCATTAAACGCAATGCTCGCGTTTCACCTCGCTTTGCCTTTGCGCTATTCGAATACGAGAGGTAAGCTTCAAAGCCTCGAAAATCGCCGCATTCAACTTTACTGAACCGATCGCCCAACGTATTAATATTATTTTTCTGCCGTTGTAATGTGCCCGCGACACGGAAAGCGATGATCAAACAGGCGGAGAATAAACGCGGTCAGTGGACCAGTACAAATGGATGTCGTGGAAAAAGCGGCAATTACTCGCTTGGAAGGAATTATTTCATACCTGTTACACTTTCGCCGTGACTGCATCGCGTATGAAATGAATTGCATAAACAGCTATTGGGTGGAGAAGTGGAGAGAATGAAGGAAGGATGCTATTTATTGCGCCGCCCGTGACGTCAGATCTCGAGCGACGTCGTTAATGTTGAACTTTAGAAAAGTTATAACGTGACTTTTATGAAAGAAGACAAAGAGAGTTTTTGTTAATGAGCAACGCGCGCTACCCGTGTCGCTTACAAAAGATTACGTATTAATCACGTGCATCTGCAATTTTGAAATTAGTTTAAAAATGAGCATTTAAATACGCCAAAATACATTTTAATAATGGAACGAATACATCTCTATCTTTAATTCAGGTGTATCCGTAAAGTTAAAGTTGCGAAAGGATAAGCAAGATAGTTGCAATTCTTGTTGCCACTTAAGTAATTAAACAAGCTTAATGTGGATTAAATGAGAAGATAAATTCAAGCTTATAAACAGATAAAATAGCAACTGTAATTAAAATTGCATTCGCATCTGTAAAAGATAGATGAGTTTTTATTTATCTTTCTTGTTTGATATACTTGCTGGATATTAAATATCTCTCGTGTATACTTTTATAATTTACGGATTTAATTGTAACCTGTTTGAAGATAGAGGGACGGAGAATTTACAGCAATATGAGCATTAATATCGTCGTTACTTTTATGTTTACACGATATGAAAATGCGTACTCATCTTGATGAAAGTTCTAAAGTAGTGTACTAACGCTGCTGATATAAACGATTAATAACTCGAAACGATGGTCGTAGCTTCGATATTGCTCGTTTCATATTTTACAAGTTTCTCGCTGCAGTGTGAACTTTACAATAGCTGAGTATACAACTTTGTTTGCATCTAAAAATTCGATATAATAATAATCAATGCCCATCTAGTGCGAGAGTTAAGCGTCAAGGAAGCTTTTAATATAAAAATTGCAGTTTCTCATAATGTTTTATTAAAAAAATATTTTTTTATGTCAGAGCCATACGTCCCAATAAGATTCAATAAAAACCTGAAACATGTAATTCATAATATATAAATAGAGGCATTTTTCCTAATTTTTTTCTAGATAAATAAATATTATTAAAAAATAATAATTTCTGCATCTCTTTATATCAACAATTCATTTAATAATTTTAATTTTAGTAGAATGTAATATAAATATTTCGTTTCGTGAGAATTTTTCGTTTAATGTCTGGCATGGCACTACTGCAGTAGGGGCTGCAAAATTTGTTTCGCGGTAATGTTGTCTCGTTTCAAAGAATGCGCGTACTTCAAGCATGTGCAGGTGACCTTAATAGCTGCATTTCAAGGAACAGTAAATAATCAAGATCGATCTTTATCGGATAATAACGTGAACGGACAAGTTCCACGTATAATATAAATTACAGGGGGTAGACATGTTAAAGTGCAGAACCGTACTCGAGAGTCAAACAAAAATAGCATAACGAGCGTGCATGACAAACGCAAGGTGTGAACGGAGCCTACACATAGTTGGAAATATATGAATGGCATGCGCATCATTGACGATCAAAAATACCGCTTATGCATTTCCAATATTTAATTATAGGTGATTGCAAAAATTTGATTTAATTTTTAATAAAAGCAACTGGTCTTCGTTAAATATTATTTAAAAAATTTATGCATTTCATATTATGCTGGAAAAATGATTTAATTAGGATTTAAATAAAAAATTACTTCATCTCGATCTAAAATATTAGATGGAATAATTTAAAAAAATGACTGTAGACAAGTCGCATTTATATATGTTCCATATTATATTAATATTTCTATTACAAGATCATTTCGGTTCTTCGTATAATTAATTATAGATAGTAGTCATAAAATATATCATAAAGAGAACGCAATAATGAGCATCAACACTTGGAAAACAACTTGCAAACTTTAGCCATAGAAATAAATTCGAGATTTTTCACGAATTACACATTGATCGTACAGTTTGGATTAATACTGATATTTGTAATTTATCGAACTCGATGCTCGAATATTGATTCGGAATGTATTCGCATATCGAACATGGATAATTCGAGCATTCTGGTCCATTAATCATTTCGCGTACAAGCGAAATGCTTGATTTTTTATGGAAGATCAAACCGAAGTTTTGCACTCATCCAGTAAATAAATGAACAAGTAAAATAACAACTACTTATTTAAACTTTAAGATTATTAATTCATTTTAATTATTTTACATATTATTACATACGTTATCATTAAAATAATGCATTAATTTTTCTATTAATTATATAAGAAATACATAATTGAGAATATGTTATAAATATATTAATTAATATAACACATTAAATCTAATTATCTAAATAGGAACTTTTATCATTTATCGAAAAAATAATCGATTACGATGACGATTAATCCATAACGATCAATCAATGTCACCGGGAAAACTTGTTCTAACAGCAGTGCTATCCCTCTAGCTCTATTAATCATGCTTATCTGTTTTCTTTTCGTTTTCCGATCTAGCATCCTCGAAGCTGCAGCGCGAGTCGAAAGACATTAAAGCATCGGGGAATATTGCGTTTAATTAATTATGCTTGCTCGGGCCTTTTTGCTGGACTATATTTCTTCGCACGTAATCATGCGTTGAATGATGTAAATTGCTACATAGCGTTTATTACACGGTAGGCTGTCACGGTTTATGAATCCACGGATTTTCAACTAATGAGACATGATATCACATTCCGCCGAATCGCCAAACGCAATTTCTGACTGAAATATGCGCGTACCGTTGTTGGTGTACTTACATTATGCATATCGCAGTAAATAACCATGATGCAAGCGCAGCTAATAAACAATATACGAAAATCAAGTTTTATATTCGAGCATTGGATATGTAAGGTGCTCGGTGCAATTACGATGCAGCTCTGGGGAACGCGTAACTCGTCGTGAATAAATAATTTTTAAATGTAAGATAAATTTTCTTTCCTGGATCGTTTTATTTGATTTGATTTTAAAGAGAATTTTAAATATAAAATGTAGTTCGATTCGCGTCTGGTTACCAATTAGAACGCGGTACTTTGATCGCCACGATGGAGATATTTCGATTCGTCATGTAACCACCAAGCGCGAATGTACATATATAAAAAAAACTATCGGAAACTCAAGCTTCAGGCATCCAATCAAGCCGATACGTTAAAACTTGTTGACGGTTATATTTCCTGGTCCTTTGGTGGACTGAAAGTTAAAGTAATTTCCGGCCGCAATGATATTCGGCTCAAACGTATGGGCGAGCTGAAATGCGCCGCGATAATTAATCGAGAAACTTGTTAATGAAGGCGGCTGAACGAAAATTCGCGTTTCGAGGTAAATTTCGCACATATGTTCTCGCAAATAACGAATGCGTGTCTCGAACGATGTTAACGAGCAGGCATGCACGTATATACTACATATGGATAAGCACCCATGCTCTCCCATCGCGAAACTCCAGGATGGAGTTGTCTAGTGTAAAAGTTGCTGCTTCTGTAATGATCTCCGCTTAATTAATTTTTATCGCATGTTTGTCTCGGGTTATTGGTCCGAGGATTCCAATAAACGGCTTTTACATATTTATCAATTTTGTTATTGCATCGATTGTAGCTTACGTATGTGTAAAGAAATTTAAACAGAAATTTAAGAGAAATTAAAAATATCAATTATTTCATATTTGAAGAAAGTAATGCAAAACTTGAGGATGCATGAAAAATTCATGTAATTATCCTGTGACTCCGATAAAACGTCCTATAAATAAATAATAATACTTTCAGACATTGTTAGTTTTTACAAATATAAAATTGTTCTATTTATTACTTTATCACAGATCCGAGAACAAAAATTGTTTAATAATGATTTAATAGCTTTAATTGCAAGATGCATTCGTAAACTCTGGAGCGATAATATCGAGAGTGCTTGACATCGTTCGTGTTCACGTATTAAAAGTAACGCAATAATGTTACATTCATTATGATGGACGTGCAATTTGTAATGACAAAATTTTCAGGTTTGTAAATCAGGCTGTAATAAACTCTCGCGTCTGAGCCCTTGTATAATTTGTTCTTCTAATTGTAAAACGTAATTTCCGTCCTTTTTTTAGCATGCATTACTGTCCATCCTGGATAGCATAGTCGGGGTTCATTAAAACGGGCAGTTTGGAACACGCAGCGGTTGAAGTAGAAGCGCAAATGTAAGGGGAGTGGTTGTAAAACTAAATTAATTTCTGTTGAACGGAATAACGCCCGGCCGTTCGTGTCACCCGGCAAAAATGGAAATCCACACTGTCACGAGCCACCCTGATGATTTACAGTCAGCGAAGTTCTGTCAATCGCGAGTAAGCATTTTACGACGATGCTATTCGCGTTAAGGGGATCCTGGAGTCGTCTGTATTACCGGCGGAATTGGTCGATCTTACTGTACTAATTACTCTTTAATGATTGTACAGAATGAAAAATCCTTCTCCACGATTAAAGTACACAAAGAAATATACCGAGCGAAACTCGACTTTATGTTAAAAACGACAAAAAAATTTACAGTTTTATTATCGGCTTATTGTGACGTCACCTCGTACATTAATGTTCTTAATATAAATGTTTTGCAGTTTGTGTGGCCAAAATTCGATAATCGCAAGGACGGGACAAAATGAAAGAATATGGGGAAGCTTTTAGAAATGAGTTTAGAAGCCTAGTGTAAAAGTAATTAGTGCAGAAAGATTCGTGATCATTTCGTGCCTACGTATGCCTGTGAAATCGTGGCTGCATCAAAAATTGTGATTTTTTTCCGTTTGGAAAGTTAAGTCCTGCTTTTCACACTACATTATTGTGTGTATTTTCATCGTGGAAAAGGATTTTTCATTCTGTGAATTCAATAAAAAGACAATGCAAGAAAATCACCGATTCCGCCGGTAATTCAGACGCCGCGACGGAGTTCACTGGCCACTCCAGGATCCCCTTAATCGGGCGCGCTCTAAATTACTTACGGTTTGCGCAAGCAGTTTTATATTCAGATTTGCATCATGACGTTTACATTATTATTCAGAGCATTATTACGCGGGAGCTATACACGAACCGGTCGACATTCCGGTTAAAAATGAATCGAGACGCGCGAACTAGCAACGACAGCTTTTAAAAAACCTGGGAATGCGATGTCAATGTCCTGATCTGTTGGGAATTCCCGGTGAAAGAAGTGTCAGCAATTGGCGTCCCGTCCCGTCAGAGTGTCGACTGGAAATCGATTTGAGGAATCGCTCCGACGCACGTCATAATCCCAGCTCACAGAATACCTGACTCGGTATTGCGGCCAGTTATTACTATTGCGCGAATAAACGTTTCGCGTATTATTTGCGCGCGCTATTTGAGAAATCGTGTCATGTTGAGAATCCTGCACTCGTGACAGATATCGTCTATTCCGAGTGATCTTATCGTCGCGCGGCGATGCTGAAATAGACTTCTTCAATTTTTAAACCGCGAGTTAAGATAAGAACTGAAAGTCTTTGTCCGATTCGATTCTTATTTTAAATCGGTGCAGTACAACTCGATTGACGATTTCGTACAATGGAGCGAGTTGCTCCACGTTTTTCTCGACGCATCTTCTCCATATCTATGACGTTGCTTGAAGGAAAAAATAGTGCCGTGCGAGCCGGGTCGGTCGTGGCCTCGGATGCACGGGATAATAAAGAACCGCGCGACAAAAGACAAAGAGAGCGACAAGAAATAGCGTTTCGTCGGCGGCGGGAGCGGACGAAGACGTATCGATTATCCGGCTCGACTTTGCGCAAACGAGACCGCATCGCGGCAAGAAGCGTGATCGAAGATAAAACCATGCTTCGGTCCTAGACGGAAAGAGGGAGTTGGTCTTCCCCGTGGTACTTTTTTCTGCCCTTCGAGGATAAAACTCTCGGGACGGCTTAATCATCGCGAGGCGTGGATCGAGCGAGCGAATAAAGTGCTGTCCTACCTCCTCTTAGCAACCACGGATCTTTTGCGGGGGGTTGATAGGAAGAACGATAAAGGATCAGATTGCCGTGCAATCTGCGCAATTTCGGAAGCAAAAATTAATTGAGTAATGATAATACGAGAACCATTCAGCGGAAATTAACGATTTATTCACAATCCGTCAATATATCGCGGCTTCGCTGAATCATTTCCGTTGAAAATAATCACTGTATGTACTTGTACACGAATGTTTGCAATAATCGAGCGATGAATAAAGAATGTTCCGCGTCAATGTAAGATTATAAATGTATAATTAATTTAATAAAATTAATACATAAGTATATGTGTATGCGTGAAGCATATGGGCACTCTCAAAATTCAATAGTATCTATCCATTTTTCGAAAAAATTCTGAAAATCTTCTAAGAAAGTAAAATTCTGCATACTGCATACTGGAAATTATCAATTTCACTCTTTCAGAAACATATACGTATATAATTTTGCAGTTAAAGAATCGAAAAGGGTTAAACAGAATTTTCAATGGAAAAAAATCGTTGCACCCCTGCGAAGTCAGCAGCGTTTGCGCGATGAAAACCGCCCGATTCCACTCGGTTGTCCGCGCATTAAACTCGTCGCGTGCACGCATAGAAATTGTGGGCGAGAATTCGCCATTTTTATGTGTGCATCCGTTGCGATAAAATAATAAGCCGCATTTGCGGTAGACGTATGTATACTGCGGTCGTGGTTGCGTGGGCCTCCCACGCGTTCCGAAATGACGCTCGTTTCGTCGCGGGTTTTCCGCCCGCGTAACGAGCGGGTGGAAAAGCCCGAGCGGTTTCCTTCCATCGTCAAACCGTATGCTGTAATAAACAGGCGAGCCGAGTGAGGGCACCAAATTATTGCAATGATGGCGGGCTTGCCGGGGACGTTTTATACAGATAGCATTTCGAGTATCGGTTTATGTGCCCCCATTGTTTAAGAGTACACTAATGCAGTTATCTTGAGGATAATATGGATCAATAACGGGGGTTTGATTTGGCAAAATTATGAAATCATCTTTTTCAATCCGTGGAATGTTTTATGTACTATATCTCATTATGTAGATAACAAATTTATTTGTTTAAATCACCATATGTAATTTTAATATTTCAATTACATTATATTTTTTTATTTATTTGTATTTTATTAAGTACAATTTTATTGTATTATATTTCTGCTGTAACTCTAAGTAATTTGTTTGTAAGCCTTTCACGATAATATTCCCCAGAACCATATGCACTTTTATATTTGTAATGTAAGAGTTAACAACGCGCGCGTCATGATGTATAGTTTCCATGTAACTCCAGAGTCTCTTGATACATACATGATTTTATAATGCAACCGTATGTAAAAACATCTTTCTGATAAGACGTTCCAGCGTTTACACTGGATGTTGCGAAGACCGTCGCGTCGTACGAGATACATTTTATACTGTGCCATGCACCGTTTATTATGTCATAAAGCCAATCTGTATCGCCCATCAGGGCTCTGATGTTACGCGCATAAAAATATTTTCCAGCGCACTAGTCACATGGTTAGTAGTTAATGCAAAAATCTTGGTCCGTAGAGATCTTTCAGTCTTTTCGCCATTAATCTCGTCTCGTTAATGATGGTACAGCGCTTCAAACGTTTTCAATTCATATGAAAAAGAAAATATGATTCATGCACTTACTGCATTGTGTATTTCTGCATACAATGTAATAAATTGATGCATGTATATGTTTCAGTGCGGTGGTTTCTCATGTGTCGAGAGCGCCAATAAACGCAAGTCGCCAAGGGTGAGTAATGCAGTTTCCTCAACAAATTTAGAATATAACATTAACTTACCGCAAAATGTTCGTCATTGTTCCATTAATTTTTTAACTAACTCGTGGTTCCGTAGAAATTACGGATTTTTAAATAAAAAGCAGAGTGAAAAGTTTTCCGGATAAAAAAGTTTATTGAAGCCAATTATATATATGACTGATTTGATTAATAAAAAAAATACCTCAAAACTCCACAACGCCATTCCAACTTTATTTGATAACACAATGAGTTTTTTTGCACTAAAACTAATATAATATAACAAACACGCTCTCTGTTCTTCTTTCTAATCAAAAGCTCGTTAACGCAACATGAATTACCAAGAGTGCTGTGTGCTATATTTTACAAACATTATAAAGGTATTGATAATTGTTATTTACCTAAGAATAAGTCATCAAGTGGACATTCAAAATTGATTATTTCCAAACATGCAATCTAATTTTTTATCGTAAGATACATACATAAAATGCATATTTATTTAAATATGGATATGTCAAGTACGCATACAACAAAAGAAAGACAATTTCAAGATAAACTAATTCTATCTATGTATAAAAAAAATGCAGTGTCGTAAATTAATACACGTTTGATAATATCACAATTGCAAAACTACGTTTGTGCGTGACAGCGACAATTGTCGCAGCAGAAAGAGAATTATTTTGCGTGCGCCGGGCATTTTTGATTCCCCAAAAGGTTGTGCCATAAAACTATGCGAGTCATGAAATAAAATGGCGAACAGATTTCGTGCACGGGCGAACACGGTCTTATGCCATTCGCGTCGATATATCGACTTTTCGTCGGTTGACCGGCCGATGTAGAACAATTTTTGTTATTTTGTGGTACGGAGTCGGAGCTCCATTACACGATACCGGGCTTAATATCTGGTAAGACACCGTGCATACGCTGCGTACGCGCCATGTTACGTTCAATCAGACCCGAATTCGAATTGTCAGTGGTAAACAACGCACGGTTTCTATGTACACGCATCGAATTGCACAGTTAAATACGCGGAACGTGGATGTACAGGGTTGAGCAAGTCAAGTCGCTCCAACCGCTACCGAATCGATGAGCTATTAACGGGATTCAGTTAATTTGATTACACAACGAAGACGTCGCGAAGGCGTTCTCGCTTATCGAGCAACTTGAAACGAAGATGGAGAAAGTTCAAGTTTCCTCAAAAATCTAATAACCGATTCTTATCTACCGGCGTGTAATTTGAGAACTGTTCGTCACAAGCTAAACTTTGCTCTTTTTAATAGTTTTTATTTATAGTACAATATGCATCTTTCGTTCGTGCATATAAAATGTACTAAGGAAGCAGATGAACATGTTATATAATGTACATGTGCAATGCATGATAGCGAACTCTTTTAATCGCCATTTTAAAAAATATCAGCTTCGGCGACAATTGTAAATGCTGCTTTTTGTAAATGCCACAGTTATTATCATCGAGGTTATTATTATCATATTTAATGATCATTTGATATTCAGTTATGATCGTTCGCATTTTTGTCATAGTTATAAACTGTTTATTACTTGATAATTTATTCAAATATTGAAATATTAAACACATCTTTTCGCTGTACAACTCAATATTGTAATTTAGGAGAAAAGCAGGTTAATGTTTTTTAAACAAGATTCTTTATTAACATGATAACTTGATAAAACGTTTTATAAAGCTTTGCTGAAATCGAGGAACAAATGTCGGTAATAATCGTCCAACTTCCGTATTTTATTCTCGATTTTGAGACTTCTTTTTTGCGCCTATCGGAAATCGGAAAAGTCATCGAAAAAGTCATCGCATCGATGAAACAAATAAGCGATGCGAAGCGACATTATTAGCCAACACCAAATCAGGGTGGCGCAAAGTTGGTGAAACGGAGTATCGTTATTTCTTCCCTAATGCGTGCATTGTGAGTCGCATAACGCAGTTTCGTACAATATTGCGCTGTAGTATGCAAGTGGTACCAAGCTACCCTCTCTGTTATTCCTCTCTTCTCCTATCGTATATTTCATTCCTTGTCACCACTCGTGGAGAAGTCGAGTCTCTCTTAATCACGCACATAGCAGTACATGTACATCCCCAGAAGTTTACTTATTACAAACGCTGCAATTGAAGTGCAATGGCAACGGCAGACCTCGTAGAAAGAACGAGGTAAAAATAACAAAGAAGAAAGAAAAAGAAAATACATAAAACAAAGCTTGCACAGTGCAGCTTATGCTATCGTAACAAATTTCGTTAGCTATTACAATAAAAAATTGGAGGCTTTTGCGCTGTTTTTATCATTTCGCTTCAGTTTCAGACTATTTTATATACTTTTCTTCCTGATGAAATAAACTAAAATGTTCACGAAACGTTGGAGCCAAAGTGACAAAAAATGTAGCTCCAATCTGGAAGGCAAATCAGATTACATATAATACGTATAATTCTAATTGTTATTCATGAGACTTTATACAGTGTAAAGTTGTTAGAAAAAATCGATAAAATATTTAATAAGAAATCTTAAATATTTCGTTATCTGTTTAATTTTTCATGAAACATGTATCATACAAGAAGAAACGGAAAGGTATTTCAGACTCATCGTCTATACATATATCTTTTTCTCGAACGAGGAATTTTCACGCGTCGGAGAATCTAATTTATTAACGTACATGGGTCAATCGCTTCTGCGGAATCGGTATCGGTCATCCCTGATATTGCATCTGAGATCGGAGGCCATTATACGCGTTTTCCAGCTCATTCCTAATCGCGTTACAAGATTCCTCGGAGTCATAACATTAATGCGATCGATCCTGCCGAGTGAAACGCTCGTTCTCGGATAGGGATACGAATTATTCCGTCGCCAGCGGGGCGCGGGAAGGGTCGAATCGTTAGGAGAAATGAAAATAAATTGCCTGGCTAGGCGGGTTCAGGAATAGGCCGTAGGTAGAGTGCGATTTGAGAAATGGCGCGCGATTTTATAATAAACGGGTTTCGAGATATGGAACTCCATTCTGAGCGTCTCACGTTGATATGCTCTCGAGGTGAGACTCGGGTAACGATTACGAGCACGAGCCTGAGTTGCAAATCGTTGCAAAGTGAAATTGCAGTCTCGATTTGCACACGAGCATAGAAAGCAGAGAAGATTCAAAATACTCGATATCCCCTTTCGTTAAAATTTCGTCGAATTTTAAAGTCAAAAATGAAAGAAGGAATCTCTCTCCCTTCGCGCAATTCAAGGAGACAGGCGTCTCCTTGAATGCCCATCCGAGGAAAGTTGGAAAGTAGATCATCGATACCCAAGATATCGAAGAGGATATCTGGAGATTATGCTTCACATCTGCAAGACAATGTGGTCAACGAGCTTCTTTATTTCGTAACTAAGTTCATATTGGATCAACTCTCCGCCCCTTGTATATAATTCAATCTTTCAAGATAAAATTTGATTCCTTTTCTTCTGCAGAAACTGGAGATCGAAAAAACGTACTTCTATCTGATCTTAATATATCTTCTTATAGCATATTTGCATTTTAAAATATCGACATTGATAATAATGAATCTTTAAGATATTTTATTACAGATAACTTTTTTAACAAATGTTGTTCAAAACTTGTTTTTAAGGATGCTGCAGCTTGTAAGAGCTCATAGAAGTATCGAGATAACGAGGCTTATTGAAAAGTCTGAGTGCATCGAAGTAATAAGCTATTTTCTATTACGAACTTTTCAATAATAAGGAAGTCTTTGCTGCCGGTTACCTTCTCTCTTTAAATATTCATCCATGCTGGATACATTCCTCGGGGAAAGAACCTCTTGGTAATTTAGCAGATCGATTTAATTCCCATCTCCGCTCGAAGATGAATAATGTCGTGAGATTATTGTTCGTTCGATAGCTCTTTCAAATTGTCAAATATTAAACTTAATCCTCACATAATACGAGATTTTCTCGTAAAATTCTCAACTGAATATCCCATCCAGATCTCGTGGGACGAATCAAAACTTATTAAATAATATGATAATATCCAAACGTAAATTTTATGGCTGTAACGTTCGCATTGTAACGTTTCTTACTTTGTACATTGCTTATCTACACAGTAAAAAATAAAATGTTAATTTTAACATTTTTTGCATGTCCCAGAAAGTCCACTCTCAATTTTAAGTTAAAGTAACTCATTCGTCATATGTTACTTCTTGACAAACTAGAAATGTTAAGTAATTAACACAATATTTTACATTTATTTTTGTTATTGTAACTTTAAGTGTGATGTAAAAATAACATACAAAGTAATTGAAAACTACATGGAAGAGAAGTTACAATGACTCATCAGAAAAGTTGATAGAACATTTTCGTTCATACAATATGAACATTTACTTTTTATGTTATATTAACACATGATAGTAATTGTTTCAACTTAAATTATTTTTGATAGAAACATTTAATTTTAGTAAATTTGATTATTTTATATGTCAAAGTTCATGATTATTTGAAGATTTACTTTAACTTCTTTTAGAATGTTAAACTGACTTTGTGACATGTTGATTGTTTAAAATTATTGTGTTAAAAGCATTTCAAATAATATTCCATTTCTAAGAGACATACACAAAATGTTAAGTTATAAAGTTAACATTAATGTAACATATAAAATTGTTATAAAAATAATAACATATCAGTTGTATGTTAACTTTACGTTGAAGTAGTAATCAAAACATGGCAACGCAAGAAAATTTTAACATATGGACGCACAATTTTTAACGGTGTATCCACTGGGACAAATTGTGAAATAAAGATTACTGCACGAAGTTATTTTACCGATTGATCGACATAAGTTTTCTTGTATCGTCTAACATTCATTCGCGATCGATCGTAGAATTTAATGGAAGCACCGAAATCACGAGCTTGTCTTTTCTGTCGTTTCTTTTTCGCTTTTAGCTTACAAAAGCATGCCACAGAGAGAAGGATATTGTGCCGGTTGAGAAAATCGAATATCGATATATGTAATTTTCCACTCTTTAGGCTTGCACTGTTGCTGTGTCGTGCGATTTTATCTATTTTATCCTGAAGTATAGTTGGATTAAGCTTTTTACGATGAACTGTAATGGACCTAAAGAATAATGCAACGCAATGAGAGCTTCGTAGCGTTAACAATTATCTCATTCTTGTATAAATCACGCGGTCTCTTACATATCCAAAGCTGTGAAACTGCGATTAAAATCATTATCTACGTGTTTCTTTATTGCGTTGATATTGTGTGCGATATGTGATACAATATCTTGAAAGCATTTAAAGCGACAATGCAAGTATAAACGGAAATCTTACAAAGCGGAAAGAAAGAACTGACTACAAAAAATACCTGTGTATTAGCATGAAAAGATTAATTAATACGCTACATAGATTCTAAATGGGACAGGCGGCAAAGATAGTAGATCTCATATATTTCACACTTACGTTTTACAAATTTGGATCAATCTGTGGCTGAGGCGACCCAATTTCACGATTAAAATAACTGAATTCTACGTACTATGCACGCGAGAGTTTAGAAAACGGCAGACTAAAGGAGACACATCGGATGATTCATAAATCATTTACGGCTCTCGGCCCGTTTCATTTTGTCACCGATGCGATCGGACCTCGTTCACTCTATATTGAGATGAATCTTAAGGCAGCGCAAATTAAATTCGCGCTTCATTATTCATCGTAGACGGGTGGTGTGGCTCCATTAAAAACGTATTAGAGCTGGTCTGCGCGTACGAGCGTCCGTAAAAGATCTCTCCGAGCAGATCTCTTAGAGAAAGTGACAAATTTATTAGCACGCCACCTTCGCCGGTCTTTAATATTTTACTCGCTAAAAACGTCGCGTTTATCGTGCCTTCCGTCTCGATAAATCTTTGTTACACTGAATGGCAAAATAATAGTAAATGATACTCGAGATTATACGTGTTGGATTGTACTAATGAATGTTCCTTTTGCTTCGATTTCGATCTGCGCCAACTTGTACAAATCAACGAGAGAATAAAAAACGTAAAAAAAATGAGAAGAAGAGAAACAGAATAGAAAGCCGCGAGCAGCGCACAACCGTAATTTGCGAAATTGAAGCAAATTACTCAACTGATTGTGCTTGGCGTTTCTTTAACTCCAGCTGTTACACTGCGGAAAATACAGACGCAATTTTTCGCGATCAGAATCATAATTAAGATACAGTTTGCAATCATCTTGGCTCACGAGAGACCGCAAAATATTACGTACAAGGCAGAAATATCAAGGCGAGATGAAATTTTCTATTGTTCGAAGCGCCAATAGCAATCGGCACCACATTTTTCAATATAAATTTGAGAAGCTCCTGCGCATTTAACATTTTCTACGTGAGCTCTTCAACGTTCTTTCTTCAAAGAACAGTCTTATTGAGTTCAGTTCTGCTTACAAAAACTTAAACAACGAAATTGCAGGTATTCGCGACCGCGAACGGACACTACGATCCAGTTAACGCAATTAACTCGCGAGCGAGAGAATATCGAACTACTTATGAAACTCAAGTGCTTGCCGGCGAGAGTAATTCCGACATAATACGCAGTTACAAGACGCGCGGAATGACCAATTAATTAACGGCAGCAAATTTCTGTGGCGTTGAGATCCGCGAAGACCCACAAATCCGCTCTTGCTGCGCGCGAGCTTAAGCGCCGTTAGACACGAATTAATTGGTCGGAAAAACTGGTCATGCGCTGAAAGAGCCGGCTTACCTCGAGATGGAGAATGGTATGCGAAACGGAATCCCCTGTCGGACACAATGGCTATTGTATGGCTGGTTTTATGCGTTCTCGCCTTGTGGATTTGTCTTTTCAAATGTTTCGCTTAACAATATTCAATGTCACATGTCCTCCTTTATTACTCATTATTGCGAATTGAAGGGTGAATGGCAAAGTGACGTACGCCAGTCTTTGGGAGAAAAATCAAGTACTTTTAAGGGGGGAGCCTGCTTTAGAACGCTGAAAATAAGGTATATTTTACGAATTGTTTTTGGAGAAACTATACAGCGGATCATTATAAAACTTTTATGCATTTATTAGTACATGTTTGAAGGTAAAAAAATTATTTTTTGATTTGAATATATCGCTTGTAGACGTCGTCCTGGAGAAATCTTAGTGCAGCCGCGTCGCCGGCATTGCAAATTGGTGAGCATTCTCCTGCCTCCAAATTTCGTCTAAACTGAAAAATTGAAATACGTTCTCGTTATTTATGAATTCCCATCGTCGATGAACCAAAGAGAGAAGAAAAAAGTTGAAAAGTGCCAAAATGGTGGAGCTTAGAACACAAAAGTACGATTTTTAGGCAAAGTTGTTGAACTTTTTCATGCAAAAGTAATTGTTTAACTTAATGTTTTTATGAATATTAAAGGTTCATCGACGATGGGAATTCATAAATAACGAGAAAATATTTCAATTTTTCAGTTTGGATGAAATTTGGAGGCAGGAGAATGCTCACCAATTTACAATGCCTCCAGGACGACCTCTACAGGCGATATATTCAAATCAAAAAATAATTTTTTTATCTTTAAACATGTATTGGGTCGTCCGGAAAGTTCGTGCCGATTTTTAATAGATGGCGTTGGAACATGTCTGAATATATCAATGTTATTGAAAACATACGATTTATATACATATGCTTAAAGGTGACATTTCAACGCATCTTTAGGAAAAAAGTTGTTTCAGATAAATTAATTCGTGTCAGTTTTGTACTCTTTTGAAGATGGAAGAAAACAAAGAACATTTTAGACACTTGATGCTTTTCTATTACCGGAAAGGCAAAAATGCCTCACAAGCAACAAATTCGATATGTTCTGTTTACGGAGAAGGCGCTTTAGCTGAAAGAACCGTACGTAAGTGGTTCGCTAAGTTTAGAGCTGGCGATTTTAACCTTAAAGACCAAGAACGCTCGGGCAGACCTCTACTACTGATGATGACCAAATCAAGACACTGATCGAGAATAACCCGCGCTACACGACACGTGAATTAGCAGAGATACTGAAAATATCGAAAACCACTGTCCAGGATCATGTAGTGAAGCTTGGTTACGTAAGTCGCTATGATGTATGGGTTCCGCATAATTTGGCCGAAAAAATTTAATGGATCGCATTTCCATCTGCGACTCGCTGTACAAGCGCAACGAAAACGTACCATTTTTGAAGCAATTAGTGACGGGTGACGAAAAATGGATCATTTACAACAATGTAGAACGAAAAAGATCCTGGGGTAAGCAAAATGTACCAGCATTAACCACTCCGAAAGCCGGCCTTCATCCAAAAAAAGTCATGCTCTGTGTCTGGTGGGATTGGAAAGGAATCCTATATTATGAGCTCCTACCACACAACCAAACGATAAATGCAGATAAGTACTGCTCGCAACTGGACGAATTAAAGACAGCGATTCAGGAAAAACGTCCAGAATTAGCCAATAGGAAGGGCGTCGTGTTCCATCAGGACAATGCCAGACCTCATGTTTCTTTGACTACCCGACAAAAATTGTTGGAGTTTGGCTGGGATGTGTTACCTCACCCACCGTATTCACCAGACATTGCACCTTCAGACTTTCACTTATTTAGGTCTGTGCGAAATTCTCTTAGCGGCAAGAACTTCAATTCTTTGATAGACATTAAAAACCACCTTGAGGAGTTTTTCGCCGAGAAACCTAAGAAGTTCTGGGAGAATGGAATCTTCCAGTTGCGTGAAAGATGGACAAAGGTTGTGAAACAAAACGGTGCATACATAAGTGAATAAATATTTATCGACATAAAAAAATGTTGCCTTTGAATTTTCCTTCAAAAACGGCACGAACTTTCCGGACGACCCAATACTAATAAATGCATCAAAGTTTTATAATGATCCGCTGTATAGTTTCTCCAAAAAAATTCGTAAAATTATACCTTATTTTCAACGTTCTAAAGCAGGCTCCCCCCTTAATACATGATTAGGTATCTGTATCCTTCAAGCTGATAGCGGACGTTAATAAATGCGCGCAACTACAAGTTGTACCGAGAGTTGTGTAAATGCAAGCAATAATTCTAGCGGAACGAGGTAAGACGTGCGCACATCACGTGTGCAAATGCGACTACGAGTTCACAGAGGCTGCGAGAGAGAATCAAGGCTGATTCTACAGGCATTCGCTCTATTTCAACAGCCGCTAACCGCTATTTCATTAGCGTGCATTCGGCAATATAGGCATGCGTTTGCGAGCCTGGAGGGAACGTATTAATTAAGACACACGGGGAACTTAAACGCATCCGAAGCCCAATCAGTCGAAATTATGCATTTCCATTAATAAGGAGCTGAAATTTCAGGGACTGTAATTACGAATGCGTGAAATAGACGTGTGATCGTTAAACGCAGCATCGTCTTTGATATTTGATTCTCGGTAATTAGACAAATTAAAAACTAAGTGAATGTGTTGTTCAAAAACTAACACTGTGCTTTACAAGATAGCAAAGATAAGGTCAACGTACAGGATGTTTCAATTCTATCTTTTCATTTTGGCAATATTAGATATTGTGAAAAACTAAATATGTAATTCGGCGAAAGAAAAGGATGGAACCGGAAATGTGATTCAAAAATTATAAACGTACTTTCCAATTTAGACGTGAAAAAAATAAGCATCTTTTTTAAGACGGTAAAATATTTTAAATTATGCATTGAGATTCGTCTTGTTTCTCACAAACATTGGACTGAAATTAATTTGTTTTTTTGCAATCCGTGGCATTTCATTATGTACTTTACTTATTTATACATAGTTTACTATTCTTTATTCTTTCTTGTATTGTATAACTATTTCTTGTCAGCGATTTGTCTGAATTCCATTCTTAGCATGTTACAAGCAGAATGCTATCACCAGCTTTATGCAAACCACCGGATCTCAGCATAACGTGCCTTATAAGCCTGTCTACGGTTGTCTTACCTCTCATAGAAAACGATGGCTAGACATTGTATTTGTTCTCTGTTGCGAGATAGACATTTCTTGCATTTCCAACGTTATAATCTCAAAGGCACCACCGTGTTCCTCGGATTATCGTGCTCGAGCTCTCCCACGAATGATCACGAGCAGTTGTAAACGCAATGTCTTATTGTGTCAAGCTGTGTAAGTGGAAATGGTGCGAATCGTATACAAAATGAGCATAGACAAAGATATCTTGCCTTCGATTATCATTTCTATACAGAATTTTTTATTTTGAAAATTAGAAATTGACGTTTTCCATGTCAATTATTTTAAACCGATAGATAATGTTTAAAATTTATTATATATACAGGGTGTCCCGGGTTTTAACCGACAAACTGCGGGAGCATATTCTACTAGTGGAAATAAGAAAAAATTCTTATATCGAGTTTGCTTAGAAATGCTTTATTACAAAGTTATAAACCAATATTGAAAAGAAATATGAGATAAGTAACAACGGATTTTTTCACAAAAATAAAAATTATCTACGCAATGATTTAGTGACGCATTTCAAAATGTTGTCCTTGCGCATCGATACAAGCTAGACGTCGAACACTTTGTGTAGGAGTATTATCAAAAAGATTTAAGATTCTTTCCGAGCGTCGTCGGTGTCTTAGAGCTGAACGAACATCATCATATTCATTCATAGGTCGAAATGAACCCAAATTACGTAATTGCAAATGGGTATTACTAAACACAGAACTATCTGGTACTCTCCTGTTAGGAAATCTACGTTGATACTCTCGTACGGCAGCTCGTGCATTTCCGTCACAGAATCCGTACACGAAATGAATATCGGTGTATTCCTCGTTTGAAAACACTTTTGGCATTCTGCTAGTAATTGCTAGTTGACACGACGATTGAAATCTAACAGCTACTGTTGTGAAAGTAACAATGATACTGAATCGTTTCAACATAGTGAACATGAATACACGTGAATACACGTAACATAAACATCTTCGACCTTCCAAATTCTACACTATGTTCCGTCGTTACTTATCTCATATTTCTTTTCAATATTGGTTTATAATATTCATATTAATTAATCATTATGTATATATATACAGGGTGTCCCGGGTTTTAACCGACAAACTGCGGGAGCATATTCTACTAGTGGAAATAAGAAAAAATTCTTATATCGAGTTTGCTTAGAAATGCTTTATTACAAAGTTATAAACCAATATTGAAAAGAAATATGAGATAAGTAACAACGGATTTTTTCACAAAAATAAAAATTATCTACGCAATGATTTAGTGACGCATTTCAAAATGTTGTCCTTGCGCATCGATACAAGCTAGACATCGACGTAGTACAGAATTTGTTACGGTACGACATTCCTGAAAATTTGGTTGCATCTCAGTGACTGAATTAGTAATTCGTTGCTTTAAATCTATCTGGTACTCTCCTGTTAGGAAATCTACGTTGATACTCTCGTACGGCAGCTCGTGCATTTCCGTCACAGAATCCGTACACGAAATGAATATCGGTGTATTCCTCGTTTGAAAACACTTTTGGCATTCTGCTAGTAATTGCTAGTTGACACGACGATTGAAATCTAACAGCTACTGTTG